>NC_056572.1:24424836-25104836 GCF_018340385.1 Cyprinus carpio
AAAGGTTTTTCATAACATTTAGAATGCATTAATATCTGTACTGAGCATGTAAAGAAACCATCACAACTAACCACTGTGAGCAGAATTGAAACCTGATTATGCAGAAAAGACGTGTAGCTTTATGTGTTTCCATTCACAGTTACACTTATTTATTGCCTCCAATATTCAAACATGTTTCTGTGCTTTTTTTCCCATGACACTTGGCCCATAAACACATGCACAAACACATCCATATACCAGCACCCCCTGCTTACACTGTCTATATCCTCAACAGCCATGTAATATCTTTTGCTCATGCTTCGATCATTCATAACGTTAGCAGCGGGAGCTAGTTTTAAAGCCTTTTTCTTGTGGTTCGCAGCTCAGTCAAAAAGAGTAAAGAAAAAAAAGAGTGCAAAATGAAGAAATGAAAGACCATATGACAGAAAATGTAATAACAACAGTAGTTGCCCAAGCCCCATTTTGATCAAAGTAACCATCTGCAACACTTGAAAGAAGCCAAGAAAACATCCCTCTCATTTACTGACTCTTGTGAAGCCCTGCATTCTGAGATGAGATGTGCTAACCTAACATAGTTAAAGAAATAGACTCTCTCAGACCTAGTATGGAAGAGAACCTTGTTCGCTCAGACTCTGACTTGTGGCTGAGGGGCTGAGAAATGTTATTAAAGATGTCAGTTTTGTTTAATGGGGAAGGGCAAGCTTAGAGAGGGCAAGAGGCACATTGCTTTGAGGATGTCCCTGTCAGATTAAAACTGACCTGTTCTCTGACAAGCTTTCATCTTGTTTAGGGCAAACTTTCAATAGGGAACAACAGGGGGATGTGCCATAGATGTGCTACAGAGAGAAGGAGTAAGAGTAGAAAAGTTCTAAAGTTACAGCGTATGCTGTATGAATTTTAAAATACACAGTAACAATTTAAAAGTGTGCTTGTTGTTTTAAGATACTATGACATTTTATTTAACTTAAAATTCATTTATTTATTAAACTTAAAAATGATGATGATTATTATTGTTATGTTTGCATTTTATTATTATTTTTGAAAAATGTTTGCATTTCCAACATTTTTTTTTATGCATGTTTTTTTTTTTTTTTTACACTGTTTGTTTTGAATTCTGTGTCTTTAAGTCCTACCTTATGAATTGTTCCTGCTTGAGCTAAGGGGCTAATTGGAATCTCCTCTGGCATCATGTAGCACTGCCTTCTCATTTACTTGCAAAATAAAATGTCTCCAATGCCATAGCATCCCAGCTCTGTGTGAAAGGAAATATGGATGTAAATATATTAAACACATTTGTTCACACAAAGACCGGCCTGAAGCAATCAACCCTGGCTTTGCAGTATCAAAGATACAGTCCTGTGTCCATAATGAAACACACAGGACCAATTAGTCTGTCGTCCTTGAAAACATATGTCTGTTCCTTCCTGCTTCGATCCTATCAGATCAAACACTCCATGTTGTCCATCATCAAAAAGTAGCGGAGGTCGGTTTTCTTCAAACAAAAATCTATTTTTTTATTGAATTCAACTGAAAAGTAAAAATATTTTGTCAGTGCAGTGCAAAGAAAATAATTTATAATTTTGTTATTTTATTAATATTTATTACTAATGTTCAAAATACTGTTATTGTAATGGTCTTTTTCTTTAGTTTTTCATATTGCATAAAAAAGAGTTGAGTAATAGTAATTGCTTTTTAATAATTAAACACTTCCACATAACGGAGGATGCACAGTGATCCAGTATTTGTGTTTGTCTCCCTTTTTTGTTGTATTTTATTTTTGTTGTTGTTATTGTGCCTGACCCCTTTGTAAACCTTCCAACTAGACACACACCTATTCTCAACATATATTTTATAAAATACAGAGAAAGTAATGGTGAGATCAGTCATGGCCTGATGATCATCCATAGTGCTCTTTACTTGACAACACACTAGCCTTGATTGGTGGCCTTGCTGAAGGTTTGGTTTGTTTATAGATCACACCGTTCTAATTATTGGTAAATACTGGTGAAATTTTGGGCTCAAGAGCTTGAGATGATAACACAAAACTGCTGTGAAGGGTTACAGTCAGGTCACAGTCAGGCTGTGAGAGTTAAATGGCAGAGGTCCTCATACAGTCAGAGAGAGGGAGATCAGTGTACGGGTAGTGTACCTCTGTGTGTGTGAGTGCATCCAAGGATTTTTTTTTGTGTGTGTGTCTTCCAGCCCTTCCTTCCCTCTCTCTGTCTCTCTCTCTATCCCCCCCCCCATCCCCCCTCTGTCTACTCAGAAAGTGTGTTATCCTGATGAAGTTTCTGTCAGTGACAGGTATCTGGTCTATATGCAGTGACTGTCAACTCCTCCAGTGCCCACACAAAATGGCCTTCAAATGCCAATCCAATGAAATGACAAAGCGTATGAAGACATTTTCAACTCAAAAAAAAAAAAAAAAAAAAAAAAAAACATATGATTTTTTAATCACTCACTGTGTGTCTTAAGTCATTACTGTATAACTCTGCATGATGACAAAATAACAATTCAGTAGTATAACACTCATATAAACCTGACAGTGGTAAATATACAAAACGTTTTTGACAACAGTAATGCCATATTCTAAATAAACATTCCCGTAATAAAAAGAAATTATTTGTTTTCTGTAGTTTTCCATATATTTACATAAATAGGGCTATTAAACATTTCTGTATACTTGCATAAAATGTATATTAATTTAGAAAATTAATTGGGGAAAATGTGTTAATACGTGGCTTTAGAAGATTATATAATATTTTATTTGTATATCACTGAGCTTACTGTAAGCCTGTGACTGCTGTACAGTACAGTCCGTGCCAAACCAGTTTGCAATCGGCTTGCCAAGCTGGACTTTTGCGGGCATTCATACTTGAAGTTTGCTACTTTTTCTTAATTCATCTTCCATTGAAAACATGTGGGAAGACATCCAGCACTCTATAATGAGTACACACATACAACAGCATGCAAACATCCTTTCTGCAACTTCTCGCTTCTCTCCTGAGAAGTCCCACTCTCTAGCTCTCTCTATCTGTCTCTCTATCTCTCTCTGCAGGCCTCATTAATGTATCTGCAAAGAGTGACAGAGAAGAGAAAAGGTTGTGGAAGTCAGAGAGAAAACTCGGGGAAATATACACAGCAATCTGTCAATTCTAAATATACAGCAGAAACCCGTGCTCGGCTCAATGGCAGATGCACTGGTCCTCCAAGCACCGAAAAGGGGCTCCATGTGGCCCAGCTGTCTGCCAGCTCAGATCAGGTCAGGGCACATACAGAGTGCTTGCCACACCAAGAGGGCTGTGGCTTTGCCTTTGAAGGAGCTCTTGGAGCCCAAGTGGGCCTTTGCATTAAGTTTTGCCTCAGAAGTCACCTCAAGGTAACATGAGAATGCTTGAAGGAGCCAGTATTCTGTTTCTGTTTACAGTTTACAGATAGCACTCTGGTCCTCTGTGTTTCAGCCCACACCCTTTGCTGTTTCAGTTCTCTGTTCAGTCATTAGTCCCACGATGGGGCTGAAGCTGTTTTTTGGATCTTGGCCGTACCTTCTAAAGTGCACAGAACTGTGGCGCCTCTGTTCTTTACCACAACTCTCCTGCTCCTCCCTTAACTCATAATGGAGCTCATTACGGTAGCCCTCCATCTCTGCTGTGTACTATATACACACATCAATATTGATGAGGCGCTGATGTCATCATCAGTTTTGAGCTGTTTTGGAAAAGAAATGCTGATTTATGACCATCTGTCCAAGTGTTAGGAGATAGAAAGAGAGAAAAGTATTGCAATGATGGGTCAGATCCGACTTATTTTTTAATTAAAAATAAATAAATAAATAATAATAATAATCTCTTTTTTAAAATGTGTTTTTTAATTTGTATTATTTAGTTTATAGTTATAGTTAACTACAGTCCAATACATTCTGTTTATTATTATAATAATTTCTTCTTTGATTATTATTATAATATTTGTTATTTTGATTTAGCCAACCGAACCAAAACATTTAAATATTTAAAGTAACTTCCTAAAATGTCTATAAAACATCTTCAGTGACCAAATTTATATGTATTTGTATAATTTCTAATAATCAATGATAAATATGTAAAAAGAAAGAAAGAAAGAAAGAAAGAAAGAAAGAAAGAAAGAAAGAAATCTATGATAAATGTATATAAAAATATGTAACCAAACAGAATTGTTTTTTCAGTACCCCAGTAATGGCTGTAGATGTTGTTTTTGTTTTTGTTGTTGTTTATTGTTATTTCAGCTTCATATTCAATGGGGTTAGGAGCCACCCCTTGTGTATTTTAGCGCCATATTGCTTGTATAAACTAATTAGTCATACTTCAGAGTCGCTATGCTAGTCACATGATGTAAAAAAATGCTAATACATTTATAATGAATTGGTCTTCTCTGTTCCTGGGATACTCAAAGATATTTAAACACTGAATTTTCCCTGAAAAGTGCTTCATCTGTTGTTTATTCCCTTTCTTGGAAATTTAAAATGAGAAATCATTCAAACCACGTGAATTACAAAGTGTACTTTGTTAGTAGGATATTGGGTATTATTTTTTTTTTCCTCCTTACTTTTTTAGACTAACTACATCCATTTAGTTATTAAGCCAAGAGAGCTATTTATAATTTTCCTGTAACTGAAATACCACTAAATCATTTCTGTCATTTCAATATTTACATTTTACAAAAGAAAGTTAATTTATGTAACATTTAAAGAATATTTTTAACAGATGTTAAGTTAATAGATCATAAATGCAAGAAAACATGTATTAGATCATAATAAAATTCTGAAACAATACAAATGTAATAAACATTTCTGTTGTTTGTTTTATAATTTGATCATGCCCAAAAATGAATGAAAATGAATGCAAGTTATGTTTACCCCATGCACTTTCATTGTAAGTACAGCTGTCAGCATGTTTATTTATTTGTTTTTACAAACTGGATGATTTGAAACTATTTTCCGTAATAATTAAAAGCATGCCACATATGTTCTCTATATAGTTTTCCCTATTTTACCATTTACCTTTTAATTTTACAATGTACTTCTTTTATTTTATATTTTTAAACATTAATTTTTTCAAGGAATGTTTCAAATGATCTGAAAGAAATTTGTAATATAAATGAATATTTATATAACAACATGGTTTACATTTTTGAAAATATAAAATAAAGTGATTTACAAGCCATCTCACCAAGAATGCATCCCAAGAATTTTTTCATTTGCATAGAAGACATTCTGTGTTGTTTTCAAAACTTGAATTTATTTTGTAAGAATGTGTTGGTAGGACTACGTATTAAGTAGGGATAAAATATAATAATAAAACAACAAGGGAAAAAAGTTATTATACAGTCATTTTAATTCTTAAAGCATTCCTAGAGTGGTTCAATATCTGGATGCAGATCTTAGATGTTGCATGTTTGATTTTAACAACACGGTTTACAAACACTATTTTTCATGTTTCATCAAGCAGAATAGAAAGAGTCTCATTATTCCATGTGACCTTACATTTTTCCTTGAAGATATTTAATTTCAGCTATCACTAAAACAATTTGCTCATCTGAGTCATCCAATCTGGACCAAAACGGAAGAATTTCAAAAGTAGAATATTGTACTAACCGCAGCCTGTGAAAGAAGATGTCCTCAGTGTGTGTGCATGCGTGCGTCCTTTTATGCACTTAAAGGTGTGTGTGTCTGTGATGGAGCAGTGAGATTGTTCTTGTTCTAGCTTGTGTTACGGCGCATTTCTCTAAGGGGAGAAATGGACCATATCAGGGTGGGGTTTCAGTTAGAGCGAAAAGGGCACAGATAATATCTTTGAAAGTAACAATTTTATTTTTAACGGGGAAAAAAAACTATTTTACACACACACACACACACACACACACACACACACACACACATATATATATATGCTCAAACACAGTTCCTTTTTATATTTTTACATTACTTTGAAAAAAAATAAAATGTTAATTACATATATAGATCATTATTATTATTATTATTATTATTATTATTATTATTATTATTAAATCAGTATTATTATTTTTTTATTAAATATACTTCAAGGTGTAGTCACTAGTGTGGTTCTCATGGGACTGTCCTGAAGACAAATTCTGAATGCGAGAATGTGACCAAGAAAAAATGTGGAGATAAAATAAGTGTATTAGTTTGTCCTTATTGCCGTTATGTACAGTGTATATTTAGGTGTTTCTTTTAGCAGTGTCTTATTTTTAAACATATCTATTTATAAACATATCTAGTTATTTGCAGGTCTGAATGATTAATGGAGTTGATGAGGAGTGCTGAAATCTATCTGTGTTAATCATTTCACTCGCTGCCATAGATACACAGTCTGAGCGGTTGCCAGGGTGACAGGGTTCTGACCTATAGAGGCAGGGGAGGGATTGACCCATGTCAGAACGCATTTGCTGCTTTTGACACATCAGCCGTGGCTTTCAACTCTGCCGCTGTCTCTCAGGTGTCTTCAAGGCTGTCTTCATCCCTGTGCCGCTCCTTTGTAAGCCCTCCCCCTGTCCGCCTGCATTTTTCCCTCCTTGTC
Organism: Cyprinus carpio; assembly: GCF_018340385.1. Taxonomy (NCBI): domain Eukaryota; kingdom Metazoa; phylum Chordata; class Actinopteri; order Cypriniformes; family Cyprinidae; genus Cyprinus; species Cyprinus carpio. The sequence goes on from NC_056572.1 coordinate 24,431,409, forward strand.
TCAATCCTTCCACCCCTGGCACGGAATCTTTTCTCTGGTTTTCTGCTGGGGCTCCACTGTCTTGCTCTTAGCCGCTGTGGTTCTCCTGCCCAATGTTTGGGTGGGTTGGGTTAATGCTGCGCTTCTCTTGTTTCCTCACCTTAGGTGGGGTGAAGACCAAAGCTAATATCCCCCCTCCCACCTAGCAAATCTAAACATCTTTAGATGTGGATGGGCGGCCAGAACAAGAGCCCAGCAAGACGGGTGTCCTCGGTGAGATGGCCCCCACCGTTTGACATGTGCACAATGGCGCTGACCCCTTCTGACGCTTCTCTCTCTCAATCCCATCGACCCATCGGCAGTACACCTCACATAACAGCTGTTCTCAGCTGAGCAGAGCTCACCTTTAGCTTTGATGTCCATACTTACGGGATTTTGCATCACTAATCTATCAAAAGTCTGTTTAAAAAACATAACAGCTTATAATGTTGCATTCGTCAGTGAGAAGGTGCAGTTGTCATGGAAGTGAAGGGGGATTTCACAAGGGTAAGTTTTATTAATCCATCTAATACAGGTCAAATGTTTATCTTCTTAATTATTTGTATTGATTTGTTTTAATTACAACTCTCGTGCTGATATTGTTTAGTACCCATGAGAGCACTTCTGAGCTTGTGAACGTGACATATGTCTTGGAGCACATTCAAACATATTGTAGCATAGTCTCATATTGTTTGACTTCACTTAAAACCTGTCAGCAACAAGCAATCTTCATGTATTTACAATGATAGTTTTGAAACCAGCTGCATTTTCCATTCACAACTACTTGCCAATGTGATAGCAAGCTAACATCTGAAAGAACAGCTTGGAAGTCAACTTGCTGAAATATACATTATGTTTCCATCTCTGCTCAGCTGATATGCAGCCATTAGAGGGCACAGTTGGCTCTCCACAGCAGGAGTCCACGGTGCCCTCCACCCCACCTCCTCCTGTCCCTCGCTTTTGGTTTCTCTCCTTCCCGCTTGTTTTTTGAGAACAGATACTGGGGCACTAAGAGTCTTTAGAGCAGATATGATCTGCTGTTTAGATTCTGTGTTTCAAATATATGCTTGTTGCAAATCTCTCGCACCATATGCACTGGGCTTTGAGTTGTGTTGAGTTTAACACAGATGGAATTTAGATTTGCATGGTGCTTAGGTCTCGACATGAAAATACCTGTTTACTCTTGGCCAAAACAGGCTCCAATTTACACCTAGGTGTGAAATCCTTGAGCCAAGGAGATTTGTTGTGTCACAGCAAGATGCTGTTTCTGTGTCGCACACAGAAACTCACTCACGCACATGCTTCTTTTACATCTAAAAACTCCACTTGCCTTGTTGCTCTGGTATGAGGATATTCCTTGCACAGTTTGAAGAATAGCTGCTTTTTCTTATTCTCCTCCTTTTTTTCTATTTCTGTTACTGTTTACTTATTCTTGTTTTATCTGGTTAATTTAGCCATTTCTATTCTAATCTGGACACAATCTAATTTTTAATTAAAATTAAAAATATACACAGTATTCTGTGTGTGTGTGTGTGTGTGTGTGTGTGTGTGTGTGTGTGTGTGTGTGTGTGTGTGTGTGTGTGTGTGTGTGTGTGTGTGTGTGTGTGTGTGTGTTTGTGTGTGTGTAAACATACCTTTCTATAAAGTACAAATATTACTGAAATAATTCCTGTATGTGCGTTAAAAATGTAAAAACAATGAAGATTGGTTATTTTCTCTACTAAATAAACGTGAATAATGTCGTCCTGATAGGTGCACAATATTACTTTTTATGTTTAGTGAAGCATTGCTTTTATATATTTCAGTGTTTCTACCGACTTCTTTTAATTACACATGCTTTGTGTCCCGTCTTTTGTCTTAATCGTGACTATAGCCTGTTATATCGGGCTTTAGCTAATTATTTAATTGTTGCCTCATTTGTGATAATTGGCCATCTGAACAAGAATACATTCTTGCCTGTGGCAGATTTCAGGCCCATCAGAGGCATGTCTGTCTCGGTCTCTTCCTCTCTCTCCCTCTGTCTTACACACACTCGTGTTTACTTAGCTGTCTAAAAGAGGGCATCTCACAGGCTTCTAACGTTGTTTTACATAAAGCTAAATAAATGATTGAAGACTATCTATACCCCTAAAATAACACACACACTTTTTAAGTATTTATGTACACACATACATGCAAATCCTGCTTAGTGCAAGTATAAAAGATGCCAAGAAAGTGATCAGCACCTCTCTATTGTCCTTTATCATAAAGAATCAAAATTCAAAATTCTTCATTGTTTGCATCTTCTCCCTCACTTTTACTGCTTACACATTCTCACAGCATACATTTCTCTCTCCTTTTCTGTTTTTCATTGACAAGACAAATAATAATACACTTAAATTATAAGATTAGTTGTATAAAAATTTAAAACACACTACTATTAGATTAAAGAAAATATCATAATAGTAATATAATATTAATAGTAAAACAAGAAAAAAGTTGAAAAGTAAATTAAGTGAAGTGGAAGAACGTTCACTGTGCAATCATACTGTGACAGGCAAACACAGACACAATCTTGCAAGCTTGTGCTTGTGTCTCTCTAATATATAGGAAAGGCTTTCGGCATGTTGTCAAATTTGGGATATATTTTAATTTGAGGTTTGTGTTTCACTGAACTTTGTGCATTTAGTCAGGAAATGCAGGTCTGCCTCGGTTCTGTTTTTTTTTTTAATTATTATTATATGCACAACCTTTTTATCTTGTGACAGCCATTTTTTTTATCTACCCATCTACTTGTCTTTACTGCTGCTGTCTATTTCTGTCTCTCTAACTACATCTCCTTGTGAGGATCAAGCTACTGTGCTCATAAACATTTTTTTTCATGTCTCTTTTTGCATCTTTTCGTCTGTTGAGATGCGCCTCTCTGTATAGTAAAACCGGGGGGGTAATAGCGCCAATGTTAGTGCGAATACAGTGATTGGTTGGCTCCTCCAAGTGATTGCTGATGCTATTTTTCTCTCGTCGCTACCAAATGGGTTGCCGGGGAGGGGGTCTTTAACTGAAATCAGACGACAAGCCAATGAGACGCTGGCATGCCAGATCAGGCTACAGAGGTGGATTGTGGGTAGAGAGGGTGGTTATTCAGTGTGCCATTAAAGTAGGCCTCCATCCCGGTGCCCCAGCTGTGAGACGCCATGAGCTGAATAGGGCCGATTTCACAATCCTTTCAATTAAAATCACAGCGTAATCCTTCGTGCAACCTCTTCAGCAAATTTCCTCTCCTTCAGTCTCTTTGTGTGCCGAGTCTGAAGTCCAGTCACCAAGTAGAGATGTGTCTGGCATTGAAATTTTGGATTCTCTCGGCTCCTGCTTTGAGAACATATTGTTAATGACAGCGACGGCCAACGAAGGCCTGAAAAATGTTGTATGTGTTCATAATAGAAGTCTTAAAGACTTTGAAAAGAAAATCAGAGCCCATGTTTTACAGTTGTGATTGTCGTAAAATGGGGCAAGCGCTCCCAAGGGAGAACGTGAGCTCTAATTTGACTTGGTGGACTACACATTCCCATAGGGAGACGATTGAGAGTTATGGTGCTGTATCAGCATTCATTTATTTGTGAATGAAGACGGGATATGAGACATTGTTCGAAAGCTAAACATAGAAGTAGGGTACTGCAGGTTTTTTTTTTTTTTCTTTAAATACTAAATCAGTCATAATCAAATTATAAAATAAATAACGACCGCCAATTGCATAAAATTGGATTATATTTCCTTAAGGCAGAAATATAGCTAAACATTTATACAGCAAAGACCTCACTGCATAAACACGCTGTAACTACAGAGTTGGCAGTGCCCTTGACCTCTGGTGTTAATATATCTTTTAATTGGTTTTAAAAATAGAGGCGTCTCAAACGGGCTGTCATAGCTTATTTACACTAGTCCATTTTATGAAATTCTAGAGTTGCTCAGTCTCCGTCTGACTTCTTTTTGTCTCACCGTAGTAACACACTCATTTTATGGTTTCTGCTCTACCGTTTTCCACCTCTCGCCTCTTATTCACTTGGACAGGTCAGCAACACCTTCTTAGGAGTTGTGGGGGAAAAGTGACACAAGCAATTTGCAACTGAATCTTGGCACCATTAGAGAAATAAGGCAAGTGTGATCAGTGGTATAAATAGTTCTTGTTATTCTATGTAATAAGGTTACTCCTGATTGCTTCCAGGTGCATGAGGCAGACAGTAGAAGTCTAAAGGAAATTCAAGCCTTTCGACGCTTCTCCCACTAGTGCTGGGTTGAGAAAAGCGGATTGTCCTTTCACTACATTTTTCTCTCCTCGTTTCTAATGCTCTGTAACTCATATGATTAACCTCCTGCGAGTCCCAGCTCAGCCCTGTGAGAATCATGTTCGCGCATGGTGCCTTGATGCATAAAACATCCCCCTTTGCAGACGCAGGGAATTCCAGCCTAAGTTGTAAACATGAAAAAATGAGAATGATTGTAATTGAAATTGTTTTTATGGACTACTAATGAACTGAAAAGTCTGGCTTCCGGAAAAGCGAGACAGGATAGTGAGAAAGGAAGGAAAGGAGAAAAAAAGAATAAGCAAAATGTAATGATTCTAGTATGCTTGTAATGCTAGGAGCGATTGCTTTACACAATGTTCACATGTAGACTGTGCATGTGCATGTTCTCTCTGTCTTTGGCTGTGTTCTCAACAGCTGTTCAAGAAAATGAATAAATAAATGGACATGAAACATTCATTTGAGTTGAAATGATGATAAAATCATCTGTTTGTTTGTTTAGAAATTAATGTTTTGTTCAGTAAGATGTATTTAAGCGATGGAAAGTGACTGTAAAGACATTTATAATGTTTTTAAAAATATTTCTGTTTCAAATGCATGTTCTTTTGAACTTTCTTTTAAGCAAAGAATCCTGGAGAAAAACAAAAATCTGGGTTTCCGCAAAAAATATTCAGCAGTGCAACTATTTTCAACATTAATAATAATAAGAAATGTTTCTTGAGCAGCAAATTAACATATTAGAGTGATTTCTGTAGACTGGGGTAATGGCTGCTGAATTTAGCTTTGCCATTTTTGTTCACAGGAATAAATTACATTTTAAAATATATTTAAATACAAAACAGTTATTAAAAATGTTGATAATGTTTAGTAATACTACAGTTTTTACTGTATTTTTATCAAATAAATGCAGCAATGCCGGCCCCAAAATGTTGAATGGTACTGTAAGTATCTTAAAAATCTAATGTTTCTATTATTATGATTTTTATAGTATTATTATTGTTATATTAATTTAGAATTGTGTAATTTAATATTATTAAAAATAGTTTCTTGTGATTATTATTATTATTATTATTATTATTATTATTATTATTTTCATTTGCACATATGCTAATTTAAATGCTCCATTGAGTTGTTCTGCATTTGTTTCCATCATACCCTGCCAAGAGTCTTGTTTTGGAAAGTTTGACATGAATGAACACTAAAGTCGATAAATTACCAAGTAGTCCTCAAATCACATTTTGCATTTGAACAAATAGATTTGTAGCACTGCACGCATACACCACTGCCAGTCAGCAGCGCGAAGGTCATCTGCAGCAGCAATGAGGCGTTTGTGGATCATCCTGCAAGCTCATCTTCCAACAATTCCAGGAATGAGAGAAGACTGTCAACACAATTATAATCAATCACATACCATCGCTCTGCTTTTTCATCCTAGGGACACTCAGGCTTTTTGTTTTTGACTAGTTTAACAAAGACGAGAAGGAACTAGGTGAACTTTAAAAGTATAGAGATCATTTTTTTAATGCTCCATGACGTGTCTTTCTCATTGTGTGTTTCATAGGTAGCAATAAAACATTTTCATGACTGTAGCTGTGGTATTTTTACTGTAAACAAAATGCCATCAATAATGAGTGATGGCTGTAATCAGTTGTGAAAAGCTCTCAGATGCCTCATGAATGGTTTAATTGAGAAAATAAATTTCCTCCTTTTGCTGCAACTGTAATACATTTATGACTTATTTCATTGCAAGCACAATAGTGATGTTTTGCTAACATTCAGATGTGAAAATGATGTAAAATTAGCATAAATAACCTTGGCCTTGGTTTAGTTTAGTTCCCCTATTTTGTGAAATTATGAAATTAGAAAATTGTTTGCTAAGTGGAAAGTGACATTAAAAATTGCTTCTATTTTTAAATTCACTTCAGCTTCAAAGAAAAAATAAGTGTATTTAATAGCACCCATTCCAATTTCAATATGTATATTAAAAGACAGCAAAATAATATATCTTATGTTATGCAGTTTGAATAAAAGCATGGCACCATCATGAATCAATACTTTACAGTTTATAAATCTGTTTTAAGCAAGACTTCCCAAGTCTCAAGTCTCTCTTTAGGGCTGTCTTGTAAATTCACTGCTGTTCTTTGTGTAGATGGGCATGATCTTCTCTCTATCTGTCAGTCTATCTTCTCTCGTCCTCTTTCTACATCAGTTTCCATAGAACTAGAGGTTCTCATGTCAACACATTGGTCAGGGAATCCCATATTCCTTTTTTATGAGGTGATCTGTATTTTTATTGTAGCATTCATAGGGAATAGTCTTCACACAGACTGGAAAACTTTGAGTCCGAGAGGCTTCTTGCTTTGAGGATTTACATTTCCCACATGAGTTCGGTAGAGGAGATTCACAACAACCAAGGGAATAATCAAACATGGCCTCCTGAGAGTTTGTGCATGTAAACATTCTCTCACTTTCTCTATCTATCTCTCACACACATACACATGCACAACCACACACAGAACTTTTACCAGTTCTTGGGTTATATACAGTGTCCAGAAATAATTTTTTGCCACATATGACGAGAGTGGTGAAATGGCCAATGGCAAGTGAAGTGATAAGTTTACACTTCTGTTAATTATTTATTTATTTATTTATTTTACATACTTTTATTCAGCAAGGATGCATTCAGTTGATCAAAATCAAGGATGCATTCAGTTGATCAACAGTAAAGACAATTATGTTGCAAAAACATTAAACAATGATAATGTTGCAAAAACTAAAAATTATAATAAACGTTTTAAAATACTTTAAATTGACAAATTGACAAAAAATTTAGCAATATAGATTTGTATATAGATGAAAATATTAATGTTTATAGAAGAAAATATCTATCTATCTATCTATCTATCTATCTATCTATCTATCATAACTAGTGTTAATTTTAAGTTTTTCATGTTATCCTCTACTGTTGAGATGATATGTGATCTTCTTTAGAGAATGACAATGCATGTCTACACTATATAGTTCTGCATATCTTACTTTATCTCTTTAAATATCTGTAATATCTACTGTATTCCTTTAGATGTATATGTTTGGTGGATGTTCGCACTGATGCAGCTCAGTAGTTTAGTGGGGTCTTGTATGATGTGTTGTATCATGATTTTGGTCTTGAGTGGATGATAGTGATTGCTGAGACAGGCTTTCTCTCGCTTATCTCCTGAAACACTGAGTTGTTTGTGCTTTACAGCTCACCAGGAGGTCCGCCCAATCCCCTCATGCTATCTTCCAACCGCCCATTGTCCAGATCCCCGTCTCCATAGGGAACTAATGCCCCTCACTCTCTCCTCCTTCTGTCATATACACACACTTGCTCCTGCAAATGAGACGAGGGTATGCAAATCTGTGTCACTCAGTAAATAGCTCTCAATTAGGCCCCGATTAGATGAATCCATGAATGATAATCAGGCCTTCAAAAAAGTGTGTTATCTATGTAGTATCAAAGCTTGTGTCCTGCCTCTCGTTGGGAATAAAACATCCAGTCAGGAGGTTGTCAGGTTTGTTTGAAGGCTGAGTGTAGTTAGGGGTGGAGAGAAATGTGTGGATTTTACTGTCCTTTTTATCAGCCTTTAAACTTTCATAAAGAGAATATTGCATGTATTTTTGTCCTTACAACATTTATTTAGCTGTTTATTACTTGCATTTTAGTGATAAACAGTGTAAGTCATTGTGTCAGATGAGGTAGTCTCCTTTACTCGTCGGAACGGCATCTGCCTTAAAAATATAAAACACAAAATTTTGTTTCTCAGATTTTTTTCATTTTGGTGGCTTAATGTGAAGCATATTCCACATATGAGTTCTGGAGACAAACAAAAACCCTAAGCATCCTAGATCAGCTTCTGATAGCGAATTTTCAAGTGAGGTAAAAAATTGTTATAAGATACAGAGTCACACAGACAGAGTTTTTCTTTAGTAGATTTAGTTTGAATTTCTTGTGTAACTTGCATCAGCAGGGTTCATATTATCATTCATACAACTTGACTTACAGTGTGTTGGAGTTTCTTATAACTATCATTGTTAGAGTTGACTTAAAACATACAGTATAATGCTATTTTTCCAAATAAAGTTACTAGCCAACCTAGAGTAATGCTGTTTTATTTATTCTCTCAAGACTTTTACTCACATTTGAAGCTTATTTTTGGACCCTAGCTGGTTATATACAACTGAATAAAATTAAGCATAAAATGAAAGCAAGATTGGTAAGATGTTTTAATGTTTTTGAAGGCAATCTCTTATGCTCACCAAGGCTGCATTTATTTGATAAAAAATACAGTATTTTATTTTAATATATTTTAAAATGTAATATATTCCTGTAATGGCAAAGCTGAATTTTCAGCAGCTATTCCTCCAGTCTTCAGTGTCACATAATCGTTCAGAGTTCTTGAAAATAGGTTGTTGTTGTTGTTGTTGTTGTTGTTTTTTTTTTGGAAACTGTTATACTTTTTCTTTGATAAATAGGTTTTAATAGCATTCATTTAAAGTAGCATCTTATTTAGCATTATAAATGTCTTTACTGTCACTTTTGATCAATTTAATGCATCCTAAAGTATTGTTCCCTTTCAAGGGAACTTCGAACTGCGTCCTCTAGGGGTCGCTATGGGGAACACCTCGTCGTGACCCGTGTCTGAAGCATACAAATGAAAAAACACCAACGAGTTGGCCGGCGACAGCCTCTGACGTCACTACCGGTGCGACTATAAAACAGGCACCGGGAAACACGTCATTCATCTTCTTCGTCTTCACTGACTGTTTTGTTTGAAGCGTGCATCTGAGAAACGACCACGGTAAGAGCGATCTTTCACTGTAATTATCATGGCATCCCACTAGCAAGGCGTTTAGGCAGTGTGTACATCCGTGTCGGCGTTATTTGACACCTGATGACACACACAGTCTTTGCGTCTTTTGTTTGGGCGAAGAGCACGCACGCGACGTCCTTGAGGGGGCGATTTGCGTGCATTGCGAGCAGTTTTCTATGAAAAAGCTCCGCTCTCGTCTGTCTCTCTTTTCGAGAAAAAAAGAGGGACAGCCATCTGCTTCCCGCGGTTCAGGACCCGCCGCTGCTGAGGCACGGAGGAGAATGAGCTCGTGGGGATGGCAGGTGGATCTCGCTGAGGAGTTTAGAGAGGGACTTTCCCTTTCACGCTCTTCGGCGGCAGACGAGAGTGAACTTCAGGAAGAAGATGTGTTGTCATTAACACTTTCTGATACTTAAGTTAGTGCTCTACTGGGTTCTGCCCAGGAAGAGCAGGAGATGTCTGAGGGTGAAGAAGCTGAGGCTGAGCCTTCTCAATCTTCCTGCCCTGCGTATGCGGAGCTGTTAGAGGTTATGGAGCGCGCCACGGCAAAGTTGGACTTGCCATGGAAGCGTGCCAGCAAAGTGATGCCGCTTGGTCGCCTCGACGAGCGTTATTTGTCTGACCATAGCCCTCCAGCCCAGGTGAGCCTTCCATTTTTGCCTGATTTACACACAGAATTCGAAAAAGAATGGACGAGGCCGTTTTCTTCTCGCATCCATCGGTTTCAGCATACGAGTTATGCCAACATCGAGGGGATGCGCGAAAGCGGCTATGAGAAGATGCCCCCTGTAGAAGAGACGCTGGCTAGCTATCTCTCTGTGGGGGAAAACATCCTCTCTTAAACCTCCCTCTTTGCCATCTAAGCCCCTACAGGATACATCCCGCTTAAATGGCAGAGCATACGCAGCAGCAGGTCAGGCTGTGGCTTCGTTGCACACAATGGCAGTGCTTCAGGCTTATCAGGCTGATCTGCTGAAGGACCTGGATAAAGGCGAGGGCCTTTCAGCTGACCAGGTAGCTGAGCTGCGCCGCACTACAGACCTCTCTCTCCGTGCTACCAAGCAGGCCGCCTCCGCCATGGGTAGGTCTATGGCAGCCATGGTGGTAACGGAGAGACATCTGTGGGTGAACCTGGCAGACATCGGGAGGAAGGAAAGGGGCTTTCTTCTCGATGCTCCGGTCTCGCCTTCTGAACTTTTCGGTACCTCCGTCGAGACGGTGGTCGAGAAGTTCAGGGAGGCAAGGACGCGCTCGGCTGCCTTTAAATCCTTCATTCCACGAAGGTCCAGGTCCGAGCCCGAACAACATAGGGGTCCTGGCCCGTCTCGGTCTGAGGATCAAAGACGGGCGCAGAAGGCTAGTGTCGCGGCTCGCGCTCCTCCCCCGCCTGCGGGTAGGGGTAAGAGGAATCGTGGGTCACGAGGACATAAGCAGGACCTGAGGGATGTGATTCAGACGAGGCAGCGTACTCGTCCGAATCAGAGCGATACCTAGGTAGCTACTCATTCCCTTTGGGTGGTCATTTCTGTTTTTATCCTCCCCTGCCTAATTCCCCTGTAACCACCAGCTGTCCACCTGATCGAGGTTAGGTGGAAAATTCTCGAACATAACAGTCTCCTATGCTGGACCTATGATGTTTTTGGCTGGTTCTATGTTTATAGTAACCACCTTACTGATGGTCCGGACTAAAGGAGGCTCCCCTTGAGCGGGGCTCCAGTACAGCAGGGTGGGTGAGTAAATGTACCCTTCTGTATATGTTTATGAAAATTGCTGGTGGTTATGTGTCTACTAATAAACTCTGTGAGTTTCCTTTACAGTGCTAAGCAGTTACGGCGTGTACTAAACACTCGTCAGCACCGGCCGTCCGGCCTTGTGCTCTGGTTTAGGCGACCGAGATCACAGGTTTCTGCGGGAGCGTCGCTGATCATCAGACAGCACTGTAGGGAATTTCATGGATGTCCAGCCAGGTCACCCTGAGGGGCCTCCTGGCTGCTTAATGGTGCTATCGCATCCAGCGGCTTGCCTCGCCCGTGCGGTTCAGCGCCTTTGCGATGCTTAGGAACCTATAAGTACACACGCTAAGCTCTGTGTACTTTCTGGAGACCACATGGTGATCAGTGTGCACGTGAACACTTTGCGCACTTTCTAAATCCACGTAAGTGGTAAGTGTGCACGCAAGACTATGGCCACTTTCTAAAAATCCTGTACGGTAAGGGTTACGCGCTCCGCCTCGTTCCCTTTCTTGAGATGATTAGACCTTGGTTCCTTGGGCTCCATTCAGCCAGTATGTATTAGTTTATACACTTCAAGCATCGCTCCCCTCAATATGAGGGGCTATTTGGGCGATTCTCGTGGTAGTTTAGCAGTGCTCCCCTGTTACAAAAAGGGTCGCCTATGAGCGCGCTACTCTGAATTCGGAGTTCTCTTCTCATATGAGATTGAGTTCGCTGTTTTTCCCCAGAAACCAGCTGTATTTTGAAATGCGAAACCATTTCATCTATGAGCTGCTCTATCAGAGTGCCACGAGAGCCCCTCCTTAGAACAGTATTTGAAAATCCATGCTATGGTAAGTGTGCACGTGAAATCTTTGCACACTTTCTGAAATCCACACTGTGGTAAGTTCGCATGCTAGTGCTCTGCATTCTTTCTAAAATCCTATATGGTGAGGGCTTCGCGCGGTTGCTTCGTGCCCTTTCTTGAGTTGGTAAAAGCCCCGTTCATCTTGGGCGCCACTCCGCCCATGTATCCTCGGATACCTATCTAAACAGGGTGTTGCTACTGGAGATCTGTTGAGACAGCTCCTTCAGCAAGCTTTTGAGGAAGCAAGCTGTAGCCCCTGTGTGACAGGCAAGACTTAGTATAAAATGCTAGGTTCCTAGCCGTATCCCTTTAAAGGAATCTTTCCTGATTCCAAGCCTTTAGCTCTACCATCGGGCCGAGGCCCTAACAATTATGTTGGGTATGTAGCTTAGGCCTTTGGCCGTAAGGGGTATTGTCACAGACAGCCGTCTAAACGTTCCGGGGGCAACTCCCATTGAAATGGTAGAATTGGTACTTAGTGTTCGCCATGATCCTGGCCTGCACTCCCCTCAGCATGGCGGCGTGGGTATACTGTTCCCCATAGCGACCCCTAGAGGACGCAGTTCGAAGTTCCCTTGAAAGGGAACGTCTCAGGTTACGAATGTAACCATGGTTCCCTGAGTAGGGAACGAGACACTGCGTCCTCTAGCTCCCTGCCATGCTTCGGACGCAAGCTTCAGACGAAGAAATGAATGACGTGTTTCCCGGTGCCTGTTTTATAGTCGCACCGGTAGTGACATCAGAGGCTGTCGCCGGCCAACTCGTTGGTGTTTTTTCATTTGTATGCTTCAGACACGGGTCACGACGAGGTGTTCCCCATAGCGACCCCTAGAGGACGCAGTGTCTCGTTCCCTACTCAGGGAACCATGGTTACATTCGTAACCTGAGACGTTTTCCTGCAACTCAAATTGCAAGGATATTACACTGCCAATAATGTTACTGTCCACTTTTTGTATTTACTCTCCAAATCTAATTTTACTTGCATTTGGAACTTACTAGCATTAATTGTCATCCTTGACTGAACTGTAAATGTCCATCACAGTCTGTCTTGTTAGAACTACATTCAGTACACCCAGAGTCTCTCTGTTACCCCACTCTCTAATAAGCTGAATAGACGTTTGCCTCTAGAAAGAACAAGTATTGTGAACCCACAGTGTGAGACATAACATCCGTTCCCACTTTTTTTTTAATTTTTTTTTTTTTTTTTTTGTGCTCTCTGGTCTTTAAAGCAATGAAGGTCTCCTCTCTCTTTCCTCGCAGGTTGAATTGCTGATTCCCCGGCCTTGATGCTCTGATGTCTGCTGGCCCTTGACCTTCATCCATGGATTAGTCCCTTTACGCTTGAGGCAGATCTGACTGACCAGATGATATCCCTGTGTGTTACCTCTTGAGGGTCAGGTGAGTGATGCCTCTGTTTGAAATGACATTTTGTTACTCCAGTAGGTCAGGGCTGTTAAAAAGATTATCCTTGAGAACAACAGCTCATAAAAGGGATGTGATGTTATGCATGAATCAGAGACAAAAAGCTATACGTATAAAAATAAGTCTGAAAATCCATACGGATAATTTCATAAAAACAGCTGCATGCGCATTGCACTCCAAGTTGGTTGGACCATCAACAATTAAAATTTTAAAATAGGACTTGATTTTATTTGTCACATAAAGCCTAAAACTGGCAAGCATTTTCATGAATGCATATTGTGTCCGTGTTAGTGTGTCAGTGTGTACAAGACATACTTTCTCCCATCCCTCCAAGGCTTAACAGCGTCATCCAATCAGTGACAGGCGCTGCCTAGATGAACCAATGAGGACGCGATTGGATAGTATTCGTTCTATGGAATCAAAGGCACAGCACTTCTATGATATTAAAATGCACTCTGTCTTTGTTCATACAACGCCAAACCAAGAGAGAGAAAGGGGGAGGGCGAGTGGAGAAAAAACATACTCCACCAAAAAAAAAAAAAAAAAAAAAACTTTTTGTATTCCTCCCCATATGTCTCTGCGGGTGGGCACGCAATGACTCTCCCATTTCTCGCTTTGAAATCTCTGCCACTTCAGCTGCATCCTTGAGCTTTTGTCAGCTTGAGACGCTGCACCTTGATGAAGTAGGGCAACTAGAGTACAGTCTGCAATTCTTACCGCCGCCATCTTGGCCCTTGTCCTTTCCTTTACTTGTTTTGTCCCAGTTTCCAGTGCTATATAGTTGTATATCTAGGTTTTTAACCCGCCCCAGTTGTTATTCCTAATACGTTTAAAAAAAAAAAACTTTAAATTTCCCTTCTGTTGCTTTGTTTAAATCAATTAAAATTTCAACATTTTCCTTAGCCATTGACCTCTCTGGACTCCTCTCTTCGTAATAATAGTACATATTGTTAGTCTCTTCCTTCAAAAGAGTTTTTGAATTATGTTTTCTCTTCATTCCATGGGGCAGTTTTTCTTTCTTTTTCTGTATGGAGTGGAGATATTATTGGGCAAATTGCACAGCTTTCATGCAGATAAATGGGTGTTCGATAAAAGCTGCAGTGTTTTTTGAAGCGGCCAGAGAGCCGGGCTGCATTGGGTGATAACCTCATCGCAGCGTGGGGTCAGGGACAGGAAGAGAAGCCCGGCTGAAAAAGGGATTAAGAAGAGCCGCTGAAGAGCTCCGGACTCGGACCACCTGCCGAGGATCCCAGGCCTGGTCCCTGCCTAATGTTTCTGATCAGCTATGCCATTGTCTGTTCTCCTCTTTCTTTTCTCCCCTCAAAAGAAAGAATAGGACTGCCTCCCCATTTTCCTGAACTCAGATTATCTGTTGGCCCTTTTTGTTGTTGTAGTCATGTATTTTCAACTATTTTTTACCTAAGCTCAGAGATCTGTACTTCGATGGTGCTTTTGTTTAGATGTGGCTTATTGGAAACGTGCAAAAGGGATAGCTCACCTGAAATTGGTTTCTCACCTTCATGTTGTTACAAAACCATAAGCCATTTTTTCTTTTGTGGAACAAGTTTTTTGGGGGGAGAAAAAATTTCCTGGTGACTCACTGGAGGAATGGGGCTGTCAATTGGCAAAAAAGCCATTAAAGTAACATTTTAGTAGTTAAAACAACTTGTTTACTAAATACAGAGGCAAACCATAGTAATTGTCTATGAATTGAAGTTGTTCATTAATAATAAAAAAAAAAATGCCAACGTCATTTACAAATGAGGTTTACAAATTATTTTATCAAATCTTTTCAATAAATCTTGTTCAATAAATAGCAGTTAATAGCATTTAATACTTTTATTCAGCAAGGCTGCATTAAATTGGTCATACGTGTCAGAAAAAATATTATACAGTATATTTGAATATATGATATCTTATAATGATATGAAATTAAATTAATTGAAAATTTTGGAATGAAACCAAAAATTCGGGATGCACTTAAACTAAACTTAAACTTAAACTAAAATTGAAAATTCTTTGTAATAATTATTTATTATTTTATCAAATGATATAAAGTAATTTTGTAAGACTTTTTTTAATATAACGTTATAAATTTCTTTACTGACACTTTTGATCAATTTAATCATTTTGGTGCATCCCTTTATATATATACTGTATATATATATATATATATATATATATATATATATATATATATATATATATATATATATATATATATATATATTATAACGTTATTAATTATTTCTATTTCAAATAAATAATGTTGAATGAAAAAATGGTTTCCACAAAAAAAAAATTAGTCGCAAAATAGATTTCATCATTGATAATAAGAACCATTATAATTATTAATTGAGCACCAATAATAATTTATAATAACTGAACACCAAATCAGCTTTAGTCAATAATTTCTGAAGAATCATGTGACACTGATTATTCAGCTTTGCCATCACAGGAATAAATTACGTTTTAAAATAGTTATTTTTAATTGTAATAAGAGTTCACAGTATTACTTTTTTCTGTATTTTCAATCAAATAATCACAGCCTTTTTGAGGATTAGATCCTTCTTTCAAAAACATTAAAAGAAAAAAAAATCTTATTTCATATACATATGATTTTATGGTGCTGTCATTTTTGAAAGTCAAAAGTTTCATTACCTCTAATTGCATTGCAAAAAGCAACCAGTATTTTTCAAAATAAGTAAATAATAATTGAATAATTTCTCTTTTGTGTGTCATGGAAGAAAGTCATACTGGTCTGGAACAACAGGGAAGTGAGTAAAATTATGACAGAATTTAAATTTTTGGGGTGAATTAAATGCACGTGTTCACATGTAATTTTGGACACTTGATGGATCGCTAACATTTAGGGGGGGGGGTGCTTTATGACAAAAAAAAACTTTTTAGAATTCACTTTCTGTGACCTAATGTGATTCTCTCTTTGTTCTGAAAGGTAACTAATAAAAAATTATGATGAGGGAGCATCCACTCATCAGTGTCTATGGTCATTTTTTATTCATCTTATATATTCACACATTAGCTGGAGGGGCTTCTTGGAATTTTTTATTTTCTCATTTTCTGAGCTGTCCTTTTATCAATGCCAAAGAATATAAAAAGATCATCAAAAATGAATTTATACACACAAAAGCACCTTAAAACACTTTTCTTTCGCCCTATGCATGTGCTCATCGTGTTAAACAGACACACACCATTAATAATCTCTCCCTGCAATCAACATGTCTGTATAAAATATTTCCCTCCACCATTTTACATGGCTGTGGGCTGAAACAGCTGTAGTTAGATGCATGAATACTGATAGGGCCAATCGTGCAGAGTGCAGATGTGCAGGTGAACGCTCTGTTTGGCAGTTGCCTGACATGTTTCTTCTCTTTAGCATGTGCAGTGCAGACAAGCTCATGAATAACAGGTCTGATGAATGGTCTGAGCAGGCTTAGCACTAACTTCTACAGCACCTGCTTCTGTGTTGCACCCCATGAAGAAGTGTGCATATGTGTGTGTGCTTGACACAAACTTACCAGAATAGCTATTGTGTGCAGTGACAGCTGTGCGCTCTAAGACAAATAATTCATCTGTGCTTGATGAAAAACAGGCGCATTTATGTACTTCAGTTATGCGATGGGTGAGTCTCCTTTTCAGCCAACTTTCTTTTGATGAAGGACATTTATTGTGATGTCAGAAACTACTTGAAGGTTAAGCTGAATTAAAATATATAAATATCTATGATGTTATAAACCAATTTCTACCAAGAGCTTCTGGTTTATGTATGTATGGAATAGCACAAAGGCAGGATATGACTCCATAAGGATGGATTTTTAAAAAAGGCTGTCTAAGCACACCGTAGAGTTCCCAAGCATTTTTTTTAAAGCAGCCGACATCATGTTCTGGAATATTCTCTCTCTCTCTTTCCTCTCGTAACGGCTGTGGTCGGCCACTCTCGGCCCGTGCCAACTACCAATAACCATATTCCAGGAAAGAGCTCCACATGTTCAATTATATAATTACATCATCTCAGATTTAGACAGATGTCCCATAATATGTTTCAAATGCAATCAGCCGCACTCATTCGCCACATAATGCATTTGGAGAAGAAAAATGATGTCCGCCAAGCATAAAACAGATCATATTTGTTGTGTTGGTGCTTCTGTTGCGTGCACTATTGATAATGTTATTATTAGTATCGCCGCAAGCTCCATTTAGTATTTTTGTTAAGAACATCAATGCATTTTTATGGCGACTGCTTAAAATAGGCCCTTCTATCATGGCAGTATATATGGAAATGCACCAAACATTAAACATACCCACAGACAACTAATTGCCTAGTTAGAGAAATAACATAATAGGATGAGGATTTATGAAAATCCACAGCGATCGTGCTCCTTACCTTGAGACCTATTATTATCCTCCAACCTCAGTTCTCAACCAAACTAGTCTTTCCCGGTCAAATCCTGACAGTTTTAAAGCGTATCTCCTCACATTGTTCGGGAGACAGTGCGCAAATCCCTTGAGCCTTGTGTCTTTCCAGAGAACTTAGAATGAGTAATTGTTTACTTTGGAGACAAAGCTGAACTGTAGTCATACAATAGTAGCGGATAAAGATACATTTTTGTCGGCATTTAAGCTGCTCTTGAACAGTTTTGGCCACACAAGAGCTGTGGGCTCAGGTTGGAAAGTAGCAGTAATGTAATTGGCCCAGTTACTTGACAATATTGTTTTCAGTACAGTTCACTGAATATGTGTTTTTGTTTTGTTTTCCCCTCTCTTTCGGTCTTATTTTAAGATTAGGCCTATAGATCGAATAATCAGGTACACTTACAAAACGGTTTCATTTTTTAACATTAATTAACATGAACTAACAAATAATACTTCTACAGCATTTATCGATCTTTAATAATGTTAATCTTAACGTTTTATAAATACGTTTTTAAGATCAGAAGTTGCATCTGTTAACATTAGCACTTTTAACTAACATAAACACAAACATTTAATTTACTAACATTAACAAAGGGTGATGAATTCTGTTAAACTAAATTGCCATTGTTAGTTTATGCATTAACTAATGTTTACAAAATGAGACCTTATTGTAAAGTGTTACCAATAATTGTAAAGGTTTTGTGTAATGTGGCCTAGCTTAGAAAGCCTTTTGTGGGGAGGGGAAGGCTTGTAAACAGAGGCAAAATCATTTAAATCGCATTATTCTTTTAAAGGCCAGCGTTTTGTGCTCCACTGATCACTGATAAGAAGGAATTGAAATGATATGAATGAGTCTTTATTAATATGCACCATTCAGTTCAAAACAGCATCTTGACAGGTTGAAGATAACATTGATGAGTAGCCAAAAGACAATTGCATAAATAAAATGTCCACCTCACAAATTTTCCCAATCTTTTTATTTTTTTTTTTAATCGTAGTAATAACCCTAAAATGGAGGTTTTGAATTTTGTGATTGAGTCTGACAGGGGAATGGAAATGGAGGTAAATCGTTTGAAAGGTGACCTTTACAGACAAGACTCTTAGGACAGACTGGCACAAAGTGTCTGCTTTATTCGTAAACTCATCTCCATTTGTCACATCAAAATGTAGAAAAGAGAAAGAGAGAGAAAGAGAAAAAAAGAGCCTATTTCATTAAAGGTAGATGTCCTCTTCCATAGCAACCAGCGATATATCAGCTCACCTGCACGGCCACCTCCCATTGTGCAGGAATCAGATAACTCCACATGCTAATCACAACAGCCGGCCCCCGCTGTGAATAACACCGCTGACCACGGTGTTGACGTGTCCCCCCTTGCTCTCTTACTACACACACTCCAGTGGTCAATTACACCCTCAAGGCAGCTCAGTAAATACTAATCATTTCCTCATGAAGACAAAAACTGTCCATTTTAGTTAGCTGTCACTTTAGATTCCTAACAGATCACACGGGTTACTTCTCTAAAGGTGTTGAGTTTTGAAAACCACATGCAAAGCTGTTCCACATGGGACGGAGGGATTGAGTCACATTACGGTCATGACGGTATGTGGGCTGAGCAGCCAGAGTCAGACAAATATCATGTAATTAGATCTGATTGGTGCCTTTTTATTTATTTTTAATCAGTAAAAACAAACCCTTACTCATCTATAAGAGGCACAAATATCCTCGAGGACTGAGTGGGTCTTAGTCAGAGATTCTTGATAGAGCCTCGTAAGCGGATGTGTGAAACTTGTCATGTTTTCTAGTATGTCTTGCATATGAATGAAATTTTAAATAAAAGTTTCTGTTTATGTCTGTTTTAGAATTTGCACACATACATTGTTGGCATACAATGTCAGTGCTGATTTTTACTAAGGCTACATTTATTTAATCAGAAATACAGTAAATATAGCAATATTGTTAAATATTATTACAACTTAAAATAACGGTTTTGATGGCAGAACTGAAATTTCAGCATGCATTACTCCAGTTTCCAGTGTCACATGATGATCATTCAGAAATCATTCTATTATGCTGATTTGCTGCTCAGAAAACATTTTATTATTATCAGTGTTGAAAACAATTGTGCTGCTTGATATTTTTGTAAAAACCATGATACTAGCAAAAAGTTTGGGATTAGAAAGATTTAAATGAAAGAAAGAAAGAAAGAAAGAAAGTAATACTTTTATTCAGTAAGTACGCATTAAATTGATAAAAAGTGACAGTAAGGACATCTGTAATCTTACAAAAGAGTTCTGTTTCAAATAAATACTGTTCTTTTAAATTTCTATTTATTAAAGGATCCAAAAAAACAAACAAAAAAAAAACATGATTTCCACTAAAATATTAAGCAGCAACAACTGTTTTAATCATTGATAATAGTAGGAACCATTATTAATAATTTAGCGCCAAATCAACATATAAGAATGATTTTTGAAAGATCATGGAGTCTGGAGAAACGGCTGCTGAAAATTCAGCTTTGCCATCAGAGAAATAAATTTCATATTAAAAATGTTAAAATAGAAAACAGTTATTTTAAATATGTACAGTATATATAAAAGAACTGCTTTATTTTAATATATCATAAACAGTATAATTAATGAACAATATATAAATTAAGTAGTGTGTTTGTGTGTTTGTGTGTGTGTGTGTGTGTGTGTGTGTGTGTGTGTGTGTGTGTGTGTGTGTGTGTATGTGTGTGTGTGTGTGTGTGTGTGTGTGTGTGTGTGTGTGTGTATGTGTATTTACTACTTAATTAATTTATTCATTGTTCATTAATAAAAGGGATATTTAGAGCAACATACAACCATACAACACATATACATATGTAAAGAGCCATGTTCTCACTGGGATCCAGGTTTAAGTTCGGCCTACGTCATGTCCCACTTCCTCTCTCCTTCCCTATATACTTTTATGTCAGCTCTATGTCCTATAAAGTAAAGGCTAAATGCCCATAAATTAAAAGAAACTGAAAAAAGTGTGAGAGAGAAAGATATCTCTGGTGACTTTACATTAGTGTTGTTTGATAGCAGTTGAGCAAGTTGTCCCTATTCAGAGTCCAATTCAAATGTATGAACACCCTAATAATAGGCTTTCAGCAGGTAATATTCATCCTCTGTTAGACATAAGTAGGCCCAATATACGTAGAATCTGAAGGACTCTTCCCAGCATCTTAAAACTAGGTCGAAAGTCAGCTCTGTCACAGGAGACTGAGAACAGCTCAGCATTAACATAATGAGACATATCACGTCAGTAGGTGGCAGATTGCATCTTTCATTCTTTGACATGTAGCTTGAAAGGTCATCCAGAGCCCCTTCACCAAAAACCTCTCAGGGTTCCTACACGCACACGGAAAAGTCCCAGTCCCAGGATGGCCAGATTCGCAGTGATAAACTTAGTGCTTTTAGTACAACGATACATGTCGCACCCATGTAGGCCTTTACCTACGGGGCTAAAGCAGGAGCGTCGTCCCACAGCCCCAGCGAAAGCATCGAATTACCCCTCTCTACTACAGCCTAAAACAGCCCCTCTGTGGAATGACATCACCGCCAGTGTGTACCTGCTAGTGATTACTGTCTCCTCAAGCAAAATGCTTCCAGCCATCTATTACTGCATAGCACCATATGAGTTGAATCATTACAACATTTTCTTTTTACACTCTGTGCCAACTTACTTTAATGGGATCCCTTTTTCCACAGCCCTGTTGTTTTATTTTGCCGACCTGTTGTTTGTGCTCCAAAATTAAAACCATGGCACGGCATAAGTGCGTCGTAATAATGTGATCTCCATTTTCTTCTTGGCTTTCACAACTTGATTTTTTCCCCCTCCAAATTCCTCTTTTAGAAAGCAAGCCTCTCCACAGGGAAAATTAAACAGAAACTTTATACCTTTCTTTTTAAAGGAATCAAATGTGCGTTCCTTCTTTGAAGTGTCAGTCAAACTCCCACTTGGTGGTCTGGACTTGTGATTGTCTACGCAGAGACTGACGCTGACAGCTATAGTGGTACATGGCAATTATTTTAAGAGGAAAAAGATTACAGTGCTTTTTATCAATTAAGTAATCGTCTGTAAACGGCCATAATGCCTCAGATAATATCCTACCTGAAAGCAAAACATTATTCTGATCCAAATGTGTTTGACATAATCTGTCTTTTGGTATTAAATGAAGTGTGGCAAATTAAACATAATGATTGCTTTGCACATACTTGGAATGATTTTTAAATAGTGTTTTTTTTTCTCAAAAAAAAAAAAAATCATAAACAAAATGAAGCACATTAAATGTTTGATTAGTTGCTGAGTTCACATCATGTATGCTTCATTTATCATCAAGCGCTGAAGTTTTAATCATCAGTCTTTGTAGAATATTTACTCACACAGATGAATACAAAAAGGATTCAATCAATCTTTGGAAGAAGAATTGTGTAAAATCATAATTGTGATTAAATTAAATTAAATATTAAATTAAATGCACTGTCATTATAAAACAAAAAAGTAATAGTAATAATAAACTATAATTATTATTTAACTGATGTTTGCTTTTATTTATAAATTTTTTCTTCTTTTCTGATTTAGCTCGAAAGTCACTGGACCTGTTTCTCACAGATTTATAAACAGGACAAGCACTTAGTCTCCAATCTCAATGGCATCGCTACTGTACATGGAAAGTGGTTTATTGTGTCTGCTTAAACACAAACAGTGCTGGTCCAGTCTGTGAAGCCATTTCTGTAGGATTCAGAAATTAGATCAGATCAGTTTATGATGGCAGCAGTTGATTTCCTGTGTTTAGACTGGCCGCCGACACACACAAATGATCTCCCACATGCACATCACCAACTTTGCTGACACTTTCTTAATGCCCCTATCCCATAACAGGCTCACCCTAGGTTGGAATCCCCCAAACTGTGTGTGTGTGTGTGTGTGTGTGTGTGTGTGTGTGTGTGTGTGTGTGTGTGTGTGTGTGTGTGTGTGTGTGTGTGTGTGTGTGCGCGTGTGTCTTGTCTGATTTTCTTTTATCGTGTTTGGGTTGTCACAACTTCTCACGTCTGATCCAGTGCATGTACGTACGTGTTTTTGTGTGTGTTTGACTTTCTTGTGAATTGTTGCTTCCAGCTTAGTGTGAACAATTCAATTGCTCATCATGACAAATCTTACAGGAATGCCACAGATAGCTGGAAGCTGCCAAACCCCCATGCATCTTGGCTGAATTAGTCCCTGTAGTTATAAAGTGTCAGTGAAAATCTCAGAGTGGAAAGACTCGCACGAACTTAACTCTTTATTAGGCTTCATGTGGATTGACTCTAAGATGCTGTATTGATTGCACAGGTTAATGAAGAACAAAGTGTGAGGCAGACAGTTGAAAGAGAGCAAGACCTCAATATACAAGAAAAAAACAATCAAACAGAAAATCCAATCAAGTATCAAAGTGCAACAAAACGAAGAGTAAACGTCTAGGAGTGAAAAAGAGGAACAGAAAAGGCTGTGCGTGTCAAAGAGAGAGACTGGAATTATTGTCAACATCTCAACACTTATCTACGAGGAGGAAAGAAAGTGAAAAATGGATGCATTCCATCTAGTGCTGTCTGTTACATGTGCCAGGTAGAGCGGGAACAGGTTAAATTAATCAGCTGCTCTTGTTGCTCTGCTCAATTCAGCTGAAGGTACAGCATGGACCCATATCTGCAGATGGGGCCATCCATGAAATATGGCGTGATATTGTCAAATTGATGGAGGTCAGAGAATAAAGGGAATGAATTTATCATGGCTTGTGCATGATACATGGAGCACTACGGCTAAAGCGCACAGGGCAGGCATCTGCGTTGCGAGAGTGAATGCAGTCTTGAAACACTATTTTCTCTGCCCACTGGAAGCATATTATTAAAAAGCTCGGTTTGGTAAATTGAATGGGCGTACTAGATTACACAGAGCTCCTAAAAAAAGGGCCCATGACAATATGGGTGTCAAGTTTTGACAGGAAGGAGGGATCAAATGTGTTGTTTTTGATGACATGACATGGTAAAGGCTTAGCTACTCATAAATAATTGATGCTCAAATATTTTATTATTATTATTATTATTTTAAAATGGTATGTAATAGAGTATTTAAATTAAAACTAAAAAGTATTTAACATTATGATTAGGCAAAAAAAGCAGCAGCATCTTGACACTGAAAGGCTTTTTCTACAGTGTATTTGAAGAGTTTCCATTTTTTTTTTGTGTAACAACAAAAACACAATTTTTATAAATGTCTGCACGTGTTTTTTTAATCCTCCCTTTATTCTATGTTTTTCATGTGTTGCTGTGGTAGAACAACACATGAATTTAAAATTTTGTTGTTTGTTTTTGGAAGGAATATCTATAATGAAAAATTGAGACAACATTGTTGCTGCGCTTTTCACTGCTGATGACAATCGCAACAACCTCTCAGCAGAACATTTAAAAATGTCACATTTCAGTGCCAGATCACCTCCCATTATAATACCCATTACAAAATGAAAACTTGAGCTCAAGAAATGGAAATGCTTCCTTTATAGTATACCCATTCTTGTTACAAGCTTTTTCATAAAGTGGAGGAGACAAAAAAGGATGTTTCAAAAAATGTAGGCTGCATGACTACACACATACAGTATTCTGTCCAACCACAGAAATAAAGAGAAAATAAGTTCACTCCCTACCGCTCATGTAGCCGAAGCTGCAACCTTTCCCATTTTATAATTATTACAGTATGTTTTACAGATGATTACAGATGTTTTCTGTTAAAAGTAGTTTTGTTTCAATTACGACTGGAACATAATATGAATGTTGTTGTTTTGTAAATGCACACAAACACTTTTTTTTTTTTTATCCATCTGTCTGCATGGAAGCTCTCTTGCACCTACCGTCTGCTGCACATCTTATCAAAAAAACAAAACAAAATCATGTTTGTGACATATATGTACACATTATGTATTCAATTCGCATTTCATGTATGCAATTATACTAATATTGTTTATGCAGCATCATGAACACAGCGCTCCGCAAGCTTCTCTGGCACATGAACACACGTGACCCCCCATAGTGAAATAACCAGTGATGTGCATCTGCAGAGCCCGGTGGTCACGTGACACATCTGGAGGTTTCCAGTTCTATGCCCTAGTTGGCTGGAGATGAGGGAGACCTCACAGCCTAGAGAGAGAGAGAGGGATGACATTGACTCGTCCTAACACTTCAGTGGCCGTGTGAGGGATGCTCCCATGGAGGTGGGGGGAGGGCTATTTCTCAGTGCACCGTCCTAGCGTACATGTGCCAAACTGAGACACTCCCACACATCCACACTGACAGCAGAGCTCCAGACAGTAATTAGGAGAGGCAACAGGCCGTGTATGTGAAGGAACGGATGATGCAGATATACATTAATATGTATTATGGACTATTTATTACTCTATGTATCATATCACTGTTGTGCAGCAAGTAGGACTGTATCGGCATAGCCGTCACATGCACACGCTTCTGTGTGGATATCTGCTTCTGATCACCTATTCTGGTGCAGTGACTTGTGCTTGCCAGCTGAGTGTTTATCAGCATGCAGGACAAGAGGGAAGTTTTGCATTTGTGGACACTCAGGGACAGGATGTGGACGGCTCTGTATGTAGTCAAGCATGGAGCAAAGTCGGGGTCTGTCACTGCCAGCATCTGCTGCACACTCAACGCCACCCCAGAGGCACTGACCAAGCGGCATCCGTCTCTCTCTCTCACACACACACACATACGTAAACACACACAGGGCCAGCAAAGTGGGAAGAAATGCATCTTCTTTAGTTCTCAACTGGTTTTGTTGGTGTTATGGTTTCAACTGGTAGATTGTGTGACCCAGATGTGAATACTGTGTGTGTACATCAGAAATACTGTAATATTGTGAAGTACTATTAGAGTTTAAAATAACTGTTTTCTGAATATATTTTAAAATGTAATTTATCTCTGTGTTGGCAAAGCTGAATTTTCAGCAGCCATTTCTCCAGTCTGTAGTGTCACATGATCTTTCAGAAATCATTCTATTATACTGATTTGCTGCTCAAGAAACCTTGAAAAGATTAATTATGTTGGTCAGAAGAGAGAAAGATGTCAAATTTGCCATCACTCCCTCAGCTGCTGTATTAGAAAACTTGTTTGGCAGTGTTATTTAATGCAATTTAATGCCAAAGTAGTTGAAAATATTAAAAACTTTGGTAGATTTACAACTGTGGAAATACAACAATCATTTGTGAGAACTGTGGTACATTTTCTTCAGGATTATATGGGTGGGGGGGGATAAAAGAACACCATTTATATAACAAATCTTTTGTAACATTATAAATGTCTTTCACTGTCATTTTTGATTAATTTAATGTATCTGTTTCTAAAATAAATAAATACATAAATAGTGACCCCAAACTTTTGAATGGTAATGTACAATTTTGGTGCTGTGTTGGTTCTCAACTTGATGTCCTGCATAAAATCTGGGGCCTGAAGCAAAACGAGTGGAAAACTACAACTTTTGTTTGTCTGCTCACAACTTTTGTGCAGCAGGTGAATGGATCTGCATCCTGGACTGTGTTTCTCCAATCTGGACCCCCAGGTGTGTGAGTGTGTGTGCGTCTGCGGGTTGGACGGTGGGTATGTTTTGGTGTGGGTGGAAAATTGGGCTGTGTGTGAGGGGGTGTTTGTGTCCTGCAGTGGGAGAAAGAGAATAAGAGAGTGAGAGTGAGAGAGGAAGTGATGAAGGGTGAAAGCAGGGGGAGATGAGACACTTTGATGATGTGAATTTTGGGTTTGTCTCACAGATGGTATGAATGATTTCTGTTTGGTTGAGCTCATCTAAAACACTAGGGGTCCTTTTATCTTTCCCCATCTTATTTATTTATTTACCTATTTTATCACTGGACCCCCACCTCCACCCCACATCTTCCTGAAAACCACTACAACACTTTTGTTTTGATTAATTGTTAACATTTCACTTCATTGAAAATTTAGTTCCCTTTGTGTTTAGAGAAGAGGCTCCATGTGAATTGATTTTAATTAAATGAGAAGTCTGGTATGAAGAGCAAAACATATACGTGTGTGTGTGTGTGTGTGTGTGTGTGTGTGTGTGTGTGTGTGTGTGTGTGTGTGTGTGTGTATGTATGTGTGTATGTATGTATGTATGGACAATTTAAGTATTTCTGCGTAGTTTTATATATCATGAGTAGGTGGGCTGATGCAATTAATTTTAATGTTTTGTCAGAATCTGTAGTTTTGTACATAATAGGTTTAAACATGTATAAATGTGTTAAAATGAGTCAAAAATACTATATTTCTAGACCACAATAATTTTTCACAAATAAAAACAAGGCTGCGATGGATAGAAGTATACAATGTATAGTCTGTTCAGTACTCTCACTCTCTCTCTCTCTCTCTTTATATATATATATATATATATATATATATATATATATATATATATATATATATATCCCTCACAGTCTGGACTCTGTACTGCGTTCTGTGCATAAGTTAAAAGCAGAATTTGTTAGAACAGACAGTATAGTGTGTGCATATAATGATATTGAACGTGATACAAATGTATGGCTTGAGAGTTGATTTAATATTGAAATGTATGTGTTACTACTTGCTTGCATCACATTTACTGACAAAGAGAATTATATGTTTATTTTGTGTATTTGAATACTTGGAACAAATTATGGGGAAAGTAAAAAAAAAAAAAAAAAAAAGATATGAAATAGCCCTTTAGTAATATGATGTTCCACCACAGAACAATTTCATTATGCATAAAAACTGGAATAACAAATGAAATGTTCCATTTTACAGAAGTTGCTGTGATTTCAATTCTGCAGTGTGATTTAGTCATTTATCCTTTTGTGCAAAGGTAAACAGGTCCTCCATGATCAAAAAATACCTCCGCATTCAGCAGAAGTCCTAGATTGTGCCGACATAACAGCCCCTTGTACTTTTGTTTTTCTGGGTGTCAGCGAAATTAATAATTCATACCATTTACAGAGTAACTCTGAAATTAATCCTGACTGAAACTTGAGGAGAAGACCTGATTACATTCATTTAGCTAAGCACATTTAAGCCAGGCACCTTCTAAAACCATTCAATGTTGACAAGTGACATGTGAATTACTGCTAACTTTCTAAATAAATGAAGGTAAGTTTTACATATTAAAGCAAAAACTGTTTATATTGTTTTGCATACTGAGTTGCAGCTATGCAGTGGACAAATGGTCAAAGGCATCTTTAAAATGTGTGAAACTGTAAATGAAAGAAAAAAAATGCACAGTAAATACTAAAATAGAAATCTGCCATAGAAACAAGGATGCTGTGAATTTGTGTGAGTTTGGTAGAGGGTAATCTCTTCAGGTGTTTTTAACCGAGAAGCACACCACTCTGGGTTAAGCCGGGTCAGGCACCAAAACTTGCTAAAATTGCAGCTGCTGCTCCTTTCACTTAAAGTCTTGTGTAGTTGCTAAGCTTCATAGGACTTTGTGGAAATATTTGAACTTTGCCAGTGTAGGTGCTAGGAGCAGGTGGATGAGGTCAGGGGCATCAGAGGTTTGCTTTAGTGGCAGTGCCAGTTTTAACTTACAAGACTGTCTGTGCACTCTTCATTCAACTTCAGTATGGAGGCATCTTGCTTTTGAGTTGTTTTTCATTATATTCTTACATTCTGTTTGTTTACTGTATAGTATGAGAAACCTTTGGTCATTTTAATCTAATTATCTAATAAAATAATTTTTGAAATCAGTAGTTTAAAAAAAATATATATTTATTTGCATGTAATATAAGTGATATAAGTACAGTTGACCAGTTTGTCGCAAAATAAACACAGACAAGTTGGTCAGGGTTAAGACGGGAAGCGAGTTCAGTGCTTTTGTGCTCAGCCTCTTTCTTCTCACATAATAAAATAATTTCATTTCAGACCAATATTTCATGTCCACTTATTTATTTGGTAAGTAGCAGTCTGACAATCATTATAGGACAATAAACCCCTTTAGCGTGATATCACATTTTTTTGCAATATATATGTTGGGGTTGGGCGATATGGATGGTTACGGCAATGTACTGTTGTAATGTGCACCTGTAATGGCTTCATAAATGTGACAGAATTGGCAGTTATCCTTCTTAAAAATATTGCTACATTTCCCATACTCTGTATAATGTTGCAAAATGAACATATTAGAAGAAAGGAATTTAGTGAATCTTATTGGACGCCTGGCTTGCAGTGGGACACTGTAAAAAATCATAAAAAATGCAAAAAGAATGTAAAATGGTTAAGTAAAAACTGTTCAATAGTAAGCTACCTTGTGATATGCATTACAAAAATTGTTAAAATATATTTTACAGTGAAATACTGAAAAATTATTTTTCGGTAAAACTGTTGTGAATTGCTTTATTTACAGGAAAAAAATATATATTTTACAAGGTAATATGTGTAATTTTACTTTGGATGTTATTAAAATTATATATATATATATTGTAATAAGAATGAATTAGGTAACATATCAGTTGTTTAATTTTTAAATAGCTAGTTCATTATTTAACAATTATATTTCCAAATATGTGTAGTTCAAATATGTCAGTACAGTAACATTATATTTAACGACATATAATCTAATGACATAAAAGCATTGTCAGGTAGCATGTCACCAAAATCCCACCTAATAATTCTTGTAACGCCATTTGCAGCAACAATTTTGCAACAGCATTTTTTTCTGCTAAATACAGTAAAGCTGCCATTTTGTTTTTAACATAAAAAGTAAAAAAGGTCTAATCTAACAGAAATCTAACAGTTATTTTTACACACACACACACACACACACTATTACACACTATTACACACTATAACTATTATTATACAGTACATCAAACTCTTCTGCAGTATGTCCTGCCCCCTATGTTTTGGGCTTTGGCAAGTGTTAACTTTTAGCATGCAAAATAACAACACTTCCAAGCGCAGTGCTGCTCCTCGGTGAGAATGAACTTCGCATCCCGAATGAAATCGTAAAACAGAGCCAAACCCATGAGCTGCTTACAGTCGCTATCAGCCAGAGACACGATGATGATGAGGAGCTCGAGAAAGTCATTCATCAGGGTTCGGCATTAGTCATGGATGACCCTTCATTTATCACTGATCCGGTGCTGGATATACACATAACGCACTGATTGGACGCAGCGGGGGACCAGCAGCGCTTCACATCCACCGCCGAGCTAGATCCAGAGCTGAGGAAACACACTCTTGCGCGAATTATCTGTACTTTCGCAGCGCTTTCAGGTAGACATGCACGCGCGCACTCCCGGCTTTGTTGTATCTCCGTGAGGAAACAGCGGCTGCTCGTGCAACTCCGTATCTCGGTGTATCCGGACGGTGGCGGCTGATATTCGGCGTATACCTACATGAGCGCTGGACACATCGATCACCCCGACCGATCTCCTCCGTTTGGTCTTGCATTCAGAGAGGAGACATAAATATCTGTCTGTCAACATCTGAGTGATTCTCGCGCTCTCCGGACTATATCGTTTGGTCGGGAGTTGCTGTTTGAAGCGAGTTGAGGAGGACTTGTTTTGCAAGAAACATCTCTGTTTTGTCTTTCCCTGAAGAAGTTGAACGTCGTTTAGTGAAGTTTTCTCAATGGGATGCTGAAACACATCAACAGCAGGTAAGAAGCCCGATGGCCTCAGCATGCGCGAGCCCTCACTTATACACTTAATACTTTTTTACCCTTTTATAGAGACAAAACAAGGCAGGTTTAATTAAATTTTAATTTTTAAAGCTTGTTTTAATTGTTGTTTTATTGTTAGAATTAAAAAAAATCTATTTATTACTCCTGAATGAAAAATTAATGTACAGAGAAATTGAGTTCGTCGCTTGAAATACTTTCAGTATTTATAGTTTAGTTAAGCGCATGTTAAAGTATAAGATATAAAGACACTAGGTGCACACAGGTTGTAAATGTGTTCACGTGCGGTGCGTGTACATTTTTAAGAGCAGCGTGGTTTTATTAACTCTATCTGCTTGACTTCTCCGTTGTATTTCAGTGAAATATTTAAAATGTGAATGAGCGGCACAACAATTTAAAATTGTGTCATAAAATATCAGTTCTATTTACAGTATTGACGTTCAAAATGAGCAGTGTGCTGCATGATAAAGTCAGATCAGTAAAATAAATAAAAATAAAGTTGTATATTTAAATTAGATATGAAAATAACATAAGAATGCCAGGATACCTGCATCTTTATAACTTGAAAATGCACATTTTTAACTCGTTTCCTATTAATACTAGGCTACTTTGTGGCAACAATGGCAGTAATTGAAATAATACAAGCATAGATTATGAAAGTAGTTATCTGACTTTGTTACAGTATCCCCGTGTTGAAGTTGTTTGTGAGTGTTTCATGCAGACCTGCTTTAGAGGGAAAATACTGTGCTCAGCATCAACTAATTCACAGTGTGCTGAAGATGTCTTAAAGTAGATGTTTTCCAGAAAATCTGTAATGGTTAACTTGACCTAGTCATTTTTCTTTGACTACACTTCTTCTCTCATGTTTGTTTAAGCTTTATTTTCAGCTCTGAATGAATGCTCACTGATTAATTAAAAGCATTTAAAAAGCTTAGCTTATGCTTATAAACAAATATTCTCTCATAACCAATTTTTTTGCGAGTACAAAAGTATGAGACAGTACAATTTCACAAAACACTCTCTGGCAGTATATATATATATATATATATATATATATATATATATATATATATATATATATATATATATATATATATTTATAGTGTGTTTTCTTTTATATTTTTGAAAAAAAAAAAAGTTTCTATTTTGCAGACCAATTACTTCACTTGATTTGGTGACTTTGCAACATATTGCTTTGGTGACTTTAATAGCAGTAAGCGTGTCTCTAAATTACTTATAATGTCAAACTGATCTGTACAGCATTGAGCCAAACCTCTAAAGCACATCATGGATTGCAGACTACTCAATCATTTATACAGTATTCCGAAAAGCAATATGACAAAAAGAAGAAGAAGAAAAAAAGGAAGGTTATCAGTTACATTTTACTTATGAACACGTACCTGAAGGTTGTGTTTCGACAGATAAAGAAGAAACAACCTGACGCATACACACACACACACAGACTGAAAACAGTGTAGAAGGGAGCATGGTACTGAGGTATTACCATGTACTGTAATTGCACTGAAAGCTGATACTGATGATAGTGATTGGTGAAAGATTCCTGGCCCATCCTAAATGGTCTTTTGTTTAGATGTTAGTGTATATTGCCCGTTAAAGTCACAGACATCAACGGACATGGCCTCCCTTTGAATCATGGTCCTGGACTGGCCTCCTATATTCAGTTTTTTAATATCTGTATTCAGAAACATGTTTCAGTCTCCTGGTTGTTTTGACTGGTTTAGGCCTTCTACTGATGGTTTTATGGTGCGATTTGTTTTGTTTCAGAATTTTTAAGCACATATCTGACATTCTGTTTATTTGAATTCTCTAGTTCAGGTCGGTCAGGTCAATTTGATAGCGTAATCTGTGACCCAATCATTTATATATGCACAAGATGTTTGAGATACAAATATTGGTGTCTTGTGCAAATTAGATATGACTTATATAATGCAATTTTTGTATGAATTTGTATACCTATGCCTGATTTACTTTTTTCTTTAAAACGTCATAGAAATGTATTTGCAGGGAAACTACTGGGTGATGTATGTAATAAAACGAGTAGAGATTTAGCATGTGTGTGTGTGTGTGTGTGTGTGTGTGTGTGTGTGTGTGTGTGTGTGTGTGTGCATGCTGAGAGACCTTTGACTAATCTGAAGTGTAGCTGAAATCAATTTTTGATGTTGCCTTGAACTTGGCCTTTGTTCACTTGAGAGACAGAGAGCGGGGAAAGAAACGGACAACAGAAAAACTTGAACTGATTTTATTATTTCACATTAAAGTTGGAGTGATTGATAGGAGCACTTTCAAACTCTGAAGTGTCATTTATATCGTGACAGAAAGAGGTTGTTTTTTGTTGTTGTTGATTTTTGTTTTTTTAGAAGACCCGTGGCAGGCTGAGGCTTGTGGGACGGAGAAAGCGTGCGCATATTTGATCTCACATCAAATAAAGGAGCAAGAAGGCACCATTTGTTACTGTAACGATGCTAATATTGTCACATATAGTGGCCCTCTTTCCCTCATAAAGGCCAGTACAGATGTTATTGGCTGGGGGTTGTCATGGTAATGGGATTCACAGAAGGTGGATTGATTGACAGAACCTGTCCAATGGGGCCAGATGTTTTATCATCTCCTTGTTGCTTCTGCTTTTACACCTGCTTAAAAGTCAGAATACATATCATTTCATTATTCAAAGCCCAATTAGTCAGCATCTTCGTTTTAATCATTCCCTGTCAATGGGAGGCATGACAGCTAATTGCAGAAACATTTATTTTCATGTAATTTCATTTTCAAGGCAATAAGACTCTAACATGATTAATAATCATCAGGAGCACATTGATTGGGAACAGATAAAAAGGCATTGTTGTTTTGGCACTGGTGCATGTGAATGAATGTGTCTATTTGTATCTCCACACTTCCTTTCTGATGGTATGGGACTGATTCACCAGCTTGTGAAATGCAGTGCATGAACAATTGGGAGTCGGCATTGCATGTACACACACACACCTACGATGCCTGAATGGTGTGCAACATTTGGAGTTGGCTCATTGCTGCTCAGCCGTGCTTACAGATGGAGACACTAGTGTTTTGCCGGGAACCCAACACCAACGTAATGTTCACTGAGTTGAGTGCACATGCCAAATGACAGCCGAGGCCTTGTGCCTCTTTACAACGTTCTTTTGTGCGCGTGCGACATAGGTGCATTGTAATGTAATGTGGAAGAGAGGTGAGGAAGCAAATAATGTTTTTGACTTGCGTGACCAGATAGAATGTTATGCGCAACCTATGCGAGGCTTAATTAAAACGTCACGCGGCAGCTCGAGCGTATTGATGTGCCGCTTAATTGACACTTTGAGGGATGCACTTTCACTCGTCTGGTAACGGCCGGAGTGTGCTAATATTTCAGAGAAGAAAGGAATTGTGTGTGTTTAAGACCCATCCCCTTGACCTGGACTCCTTAATGCAAAGCCTTTTCTTTTAAGTCTGTCACTCTGATTTATGCTGAACTCCTCAATGCATTGAAAACACAGAGAATACTTCAAATAGGATTATACACAGGCACACACACGAACGCACACTCTGGTTGGAATCCACTCTTTAGAGCCGGTCCAAGCTGTAAATAGTTTTTAAATGGTAAAACAGATTGCTAACTGTCTAATAATGCCATTACAGACAAACAAAACAAATCCATTCTCATGGAGACTACCAAAGAATTGTTAGGCAAGTGTGACACTACTGTACTGGACACCTTTTTTCATTGTCGTCTCCCAAAAGACAATGTTGACTTGCCAGCATAGTGTTCAGTAGATGGCGGCTGCTTGTGTTTGCTGGGAATTTGAGGAGAGCGGCACGGGTACCAGGAAATAAGAGGTTTGAGTCGGCTTGTGTGCTTCAGAACAGCTGGACAATGAAAAAATCAATTTTTCAGCATTCAGTAGGGTTTTGTGTCTGTGTGTCTCTAGGTCACTGTACTTGGCTGATCAGTTTATTTTTTTAGAAGGGGGAAAGTCACTCGCAGCTTTCCAGAAATTATTTTTCCCCTCCGGTTTTATAGAGAAAGAATGGCGAATGACCTCTCCCTGTGAGTCGCTATGAAAAATTCATGGTCTCCTCCCTCTTCGAGCCATTATGTCAACATCTAAAAATACTTTATTTCACACTGGCGCCTCTGTGATGGTCAATGATAAACAAACTGCAAAAACCACCAGCTCGAGCTGGCAACACTTTGGGATTGGCAAATAAATAAATCAAACTTTCCAGTTGCATCGAAAAAAGTTGGACGGATCTGGTGTGTTACATGCAAGCGTATGTCTTTTTGGTGAAATATGCAGTGCGACCAGCGCGGAAGACAAAGATTGTGTGAATTCTGTCGAGTGTGAAACAGGGAAATAACCAGCAGCTTTTAAGTTGGCTCCA
The DNA here is from genome assembly GCF_018340385.1 of Cyprinus carpio. Lineage (NCBI taxonomy): Eukaryota > Metazoa > Chordata > Actinopteri > Cypriniformes > Cyprinidae > Cyprinus > Cyprinus carpio. Next base: position 24,466,130 of record NC_056572.1, read on the forward strand.
CCTCCAACCTTAAATCTGTTAGGGCTTTTTTTCCCCCCCTTTCTTTTATCTAACAATGTTTTTGCCATCTTATGAAAATTTCATCAGATTTATAATTGACAGCAGTTATTATACAAGGCGGGTTTGGTGTTGTTATGCTGTGCTATAGGATTTGCTGCTGAGTGCCCTCTGCCAACTGTCAAATTATGCCAAATAAATGATGATAGTAAAGGAGGAATGAGTAGTCAATGGTAGGTGATTCATTGAAGTATTTGTGTCTGTTTTTGAAGGCTTTTAGCTATTATTGAGGGATAGTTGAGGGAGATAGGAGGATAAGGATCAGAACATGACACAAGCTGGAGTCGAACCCAGATGCTTGACATCATATTTGTCTTATAGCTTAGGTACTCATATAATGTGCCTTTACCACATATGACTAGTATATGAAACACCTGCGATTTTAGTTAACTGTGGATTGCAACTTTAGAGTCTGTTTTACATTCATTACTTTCATTTACTTTATATTCCTTGACCTTATTACAGCCGTTTCTTAAATTATCCCATATTGATGTAGTTCAAAATTACGCCCAATATTTATATTATACCATTCAGATACTCGATTTTTGTTCTCTTGTATTTGGGGCCACTTATAGAATTTTTTATGTTTTTGAAAGAAGTCTTTTATTTTCACCAAGGCTGTATTCATTTCATCATTATGCAGAAAAAAACAATAATATTGTGAAATATTGTTAATATATTTCCATTTATTTTATTTTTAATATATTTTAAAATGTAATTTATTACTGTGATGGCATTAATCCAGTCTTCAATTTTACATGATCCTTCAGAAATCATTCTAATTCTATCTTTTGTAACATTTTAAATGTTTTACTGTCACTTTGATTAATTTAATGCATCCTTGCCTTAAATGAATGTATTACTGTTACTATTACTGTCATTTCTTTTTTTTTTTATAAATAAATGGACTGCCCCCAAACTTCTGAAGAGTAGTGTATGTGTGTGTGCCTGTGTCTCTTTTAAAGTTTTAAAGGTTAGAAATTCATTCCTGACGCACTTGTCCTTTCCTTTGACTAAATGTGTGTCCTAGTCCTCTGCTTCTTTCGTGTGTACCTGTGCGTCCTTCGTGGAGTGCTGAATTTGGATTGGCTGATGGCATACCTGCCGTCAGACACTTTTATAGAGTAGGACAGGTCAGTCATCTGTGTGCACGTACCTTACAACACCCGCCTTACGACGCTTCACCTTTTTAAGTTCTCTTGTACTCCACTCCACTGCAGCCGGCACAGCACAGGACTTCCCATCACAGGCGGTCTACTTCTTCTATGACCTCTTAAGACCCTGATTCATTGGACTTGAGAGGCAGGTATGCTTTGTACTCCATTTTTGTAGTTTATCATGATTGTATGGCCTTTATTAAAAAATGTCTTTAGACTGTTAAGATTTACTAGTGTGAAATTTACAGGTGAATATGTTTAACATGCTTTCATCGCTAGCGATTTAACGGGATTTTTTTGCTTAGTGATAATTTACCAGGCAATAAATGATTGAAGGGAAAATACTTATTTAAGCAAGTCAGCGGTCATAGTTCACCAAGTGCCAAATGCTGTTGTTTTATACTTCATTGTTTCCATTTTGTTCTCATGTGTCCTCCAGTATCTTTTTGGGAATCCATTTTTTATGAATGTCGCAGTAAATAAAATGGAGGCCGGTGTGTGTGAGGATGTTTGAGGAAGGGATGTAAATATGAACCGTGCTCTCCCGTGGCGGAAGAGGGGTTCGCGCAAAGGTCTTTATGGTTCTTGGTGAGGCCATCAGTCTTCCCTTTTGTCACTGATACAGCCAATCTAAACCCCCCCACAACTCCTTTCGGCTTTCTTGGAGTGGATTCAGCATTCCTGCGGGTGCAGCTTTGTGATCAGCATGGCCAGCCCCACGTAACCTTTTAAGCCCAGCTGCAGCGTTCTACAGCAGATATGTTCATTAAGGAGAGGAGCAAGGCTTTTGTCCCCCGTGTCAGCGAATACAATAAACAAGTGTTTTTATTCAAACAAAAACCACCTAATCTAACACACACCCACTCAGAAAGAAAGTTTCTATCTATTATTATGTATTATTATTTGTTTTTCCACTTTGTCATTTATGGGGGCTAAATTATAGCCATTTTAAATGTATTAAAAGTGAAATAAATTCTAAATTCTCGCTCACTTCCTCTGCATAATTTCTTTCACCAGTCTCTCTTCAGTTGGACTGTTTCTTTTGTAGACGCTAGAGAAATTTATCTTGTGATATGTTGCCTGAAAGTGCTCGGTGCACCGTAATTTACCACATAATTTATTAGCTCTTTTTGCCCTTTTTTTCTCTAGAAATTGAAACAGAACAGTCCTCTTGATAGCTTTCTTTGGATTAAGATCATGGAGGTGGAGAGGCCAGAATGAGGGATTCGTCTTTCTAATGGCTGTGATGAAATTTTTTGCCACTGTAATTTATGTGTGTTTCAACATAACTTTATGAGCACTTACTTTTGGAATGCAGTAACCCCCTTTTCCCATTAGTTTCAGCTTTACAGGAAGGCCCATTCAATATTGCTTTAAATACCATATGAAAACCACCAAATTATAGAATTATATTTTCCCCTAAGTGAGGAGGTAAAAGGGGCTGTCATATATAATTCATGCTGAATGATTTCTGTAAAAAAGGCGTCTGAATTAATGCGAAGAACATGAGAGGTTGACTGCCTGCGCTGTATGCTACAGAACATGGCAGGTAGTGTCTCCGGCCAATCAGATCCTTTGGCTCTCTATAAGAGAGAGATAGGAGGAGGGGGTGAGAGACACATGAAAGACGTAATGAAGGTTAGTGAAATGGAGAGCAATACATCTTGCACATTGAGCTCGCTACTTGTTAAAGCGACAGGGCCTAACCAGAAAGGAATTTGCTTGATGGATGAATTTTACCCGTCTAATGGATACAAGCACTTGAAAAATGAAAACATCGATCCGTTCCCCAAGTTTTTCCATCCCTCTAATGAGACTGGGTGTTACGAAAGATTTTGAGAGGGTAGCGGGGACAGTCTTTTGCCCGATGATTTGGAGCACATGTATCTCGGGTTTCAGTCACAGCTGAACTGCTGCTCTCTCTCTATTGTATATATTATAGGAGGAAGTGAGGACGCTCGATTTGTCTCTCTATTGATGTGCAAATTCAGAATCGGTTAGATATTTCCTCTGTCATTTTACTGGAGCTTTCTTTGAACCCCGTTAGCCCTCATTCAAAGCAAAACAAAAATATATTTTTCTGCTTGTTGCTATGGACACAGTACTTTACTTATGTTAGCTAACTTCAGAATGCACTACTGTTGCTTTCAAATGTGTATGGAAATTTTAATTTATGTTTTCGTTGTCACCAGGTCAGTGGTTCTTAACTAATGGGTTGCGACCCAAAAATGGCCAGCAGGTCTTTTCCTATAGGGTACCAAGTCAAGATAGCAAAATAAGTAGGCTTATTAACTTGTAAACTTAAGGAGAAAACACTTTCCTTATTTTTATTTTATTTATTCGTTATTGTTATTTATTTATTTATTACTTATTTGGTTGTCATCTAAGGTCATCCGTCCAGTCAGACTCTTATTTTTGCACAAATGATAACTAAACCTATAGTTAACGTAATGTTTCAGCTTTTATGTATAAATTTACAACATTATAAATTTTCAGCAAATAATTTTGCATATTTTAGGGCCTATGCTGTTGTTATATGATAGTAATATCAGATAATAATAATAAGTGATAATGTTGTTGTTGTTTTGTCTGTATGATAATAATTTAATTTCAAAAATAGTTTTAAATTTTAATGAATATGTGTGGCTCATGAGTTTTTAGACATTTCTCGTCAGGTGTTAGTAATGTGTAATTCAATTAAATTCGACTTTTGATGTTTCTTTTTTGTATGAAAAATAATTTTTATAATTTGCAGAAATGTAAAATATTGCTCTTAAACCAAAAACAGCAAAGAAGAACTGATGTAATGAACATACATATATACATTATGTATATATTTGTCTTTCTTTTTTAATGGAAGGACTTTTATTTTGAGATAAGAACCAATTAAGAACAATTGAGAAAAGAAGACATTTTGCTTTATGTTGCTCTTCTGGTAGTTGTTCTGTTTAACTATAAAGGTAAAAAAAAAAATCTAAATTTTGTCAGTCACAATGGCTTTTTGTTGCAGTGGTCACAGCTCTTGCATTCTTTCTGTACATTCTCAAAGCGCTTTATCTTTATCTGTCCTGATTGGTAGACTATTGGCTGTGGTCACCGAGCAGACGGGGTGAGAGCGTGAGGCCATGATGATGATGGTGAGGGCGGAGAGACGTGAGATCCAGAGCTCGCTGGGTGCGTGAGCAGGCCGGGCTGAATGTCACACACCTCGCCCCCTCCACACACACTTGTGCGGTGCTCTCATGGCACTCTGTTAATTAATCTGTATCTTCCAGCCAGACGGGCCCAGCTCATGCAGCCAGCTGGGAGATGGTTTAGACCGGGCGTGCACTCCTTCTGATGGCTCACTCTGCTGGCATTGTCTGCCAGATTACATCAGGTGTGTGTGGGTGTGAGCCCTGCTTGTGTGGGTGTAGGTGTGTGTTTGTGTGTGAAGAAGGGAAAGAAAAAAAAAATAGAGTGGGGAGAAAAAAAAAAAAAAAACATTGATTTCCTGGTCATTGTACAATGGCCTGGACTGAATGGTCTACTGAAAGAGGAGAAATCCATTTCCTTTGAGAAGGAGGGAGGCTGTTTCCTATACAAGTTAAGTTGATTTCACCAAGGAAACTGAATGAAAACCTTAGATTAAATTATTTTATTTCAGTGTTTCCAACACATAGACTTTACTTGGGCGGGCCGCCCAGGTATATTAACGGCCGTCCAAGTATACTTATATCTTATACTTGTTTTTATATTTTTTTTTTATCCGCCCGAAATAATGAAACCATCCGCGATTGATTAAGTAGTGGAAAATCACCCTTCGCCCTACACTTTTCGTATCTGCTCGTTCTGTGTGGGCGAGAACTGTTTCCTCCCGCTGACATTCCCACGTGCGCTGCAGAGACGCGGTGGATATTTCACAGACAAAGACAGGGCTTGACAGTGCGGGCGCTTCAGTCACTTTTGCGACTAAAATAGATGTGTGTGAATTGAAATGTTTTTAGGAGCATGTGTGCGAATTCTTAAATTTAATGTCATAAAAAGTCTTCAGTACATGAAATGGTAAAACAAACAGAATGATAATTTTATAAGAATAATTTTATGCATATAATACATCTCAAAATAAGAATCCACGTCCATTAATAGCTTGTTTATAATTAAAAGTTCAACATTGTGCATGAAGTTCAACATTGTGCATAAAAGTCACAAGTTAAGTTTTTTATTATTTTTTTTATTATTATTATTATTATTTTTTTTTTCTGGGCATTATTGGTATTTTGGTTACACAATAAATTGTATTTAATTTAATTTAATTTCCATTTAATTCATAGGAAACTATTGTAGTTTCTGGCTGGGAAGCTTCCCCACAGGAAGAACATTATTTGAGAAATATTATTCAATATGTAGATTTTACCCATTCACTGAGAGAGACACTTTATGACAAAGCAAGGAGAACTCTACCATTTAAATGCTGTACTTTTGCATAATTTACAATGCATAATATTAGTATGTAATTAAATGTAATAGTAGCCTCTGTAATTAAAATGAATTTCATTAAATAAAAATATTGTTAAAAATCACACATTATTTGTTTTTGTCAAATGTAGTAGACCATTTTTGTTCCATGGGTAAGAGGAGGATTTTCAAACCTGTGGGAAGCACTAAATTGAAAAGTCCAAACAAAGGTGTAATAGATTACATGCACTTTAAAAGTTTGATTTCAGTTAGACTAAACTAATCATTTGTAAATTTAAGTAAAAATTCCATTTCAGTTCTTTAACCCTGAAATTGTAAATTTTCTCTGATAGACCAAGGCAAGTATATAAACTCGTAGCTTGACTACATTTAAAAAAAAATGCTGTAGCTCTATTATAAATACACTACATACATACTGTATACTGTACGTACTGTCGTTTGTGTCATTCATCAGTTAGACCTCACATCTCTACTGGTTTCCCACCCACATTCATTAAAGAATCAGACGAGGTGCTGGACCGCTCGCTGGTGCCTTCAGCACCATCCAGCCGTAACCTGCCAGTAACAGAGAGATCATTTCATCTGCAGGGTTCAGTGACTGCTCAGCGCACTCCTCTGTCATTAATGACGGAGTCCCATGCGAGTGAAAAGTGAAGGACAGTGGGTACTACATTGAGCCAGTAGGTTTGCGATGCATTTGCATGGCACTAAGCACAACTCAACGTAACTAAAACACACTCCACAAGAACCCACACTATACAAACATTTCACAACTCCATTCCTCAACGCACCCAGCTCTGCATATTTTGCATGTCTCTCTTTGTTAACGCACCTGATTCAGATAATCAGCTCATTAGAAGTGAGCTCCGTGCATGAACTGTGTTCCCATTGACATGGTCCCTACACAGTGTTCATTGCTCCCTACTCCCTGAGCAGGGGAAATCTGTTGAAGTTTACTTTACTTCGGAACATTCATTCAAGGATTTGTGCTGGGCAACGTCTTCACCAGTGACGTGCACAGACATTTTGAGGGGCAGGGGCTCAAGTGGAAAAAAGGGCACTTCTCATATTTATTTCAATTTATTTCTAAACAAAACGTTAAATATATTAACACAACTCTGACTTACCAATTTATTTTAATTCCCTCACACTCACCCAATTGTTTCATGTTGTTTCATTTTTCAACAGATGTCTACAAAATAATCAGTTCACAGTGTTGTATAATTACATTACTGCACACATACACACACACACGCGCGCATGCACACACACACAAACTGATGGTGACAAGAACTTTGTTTCACATTTGAGGAAGGGTTGGTAAAATCTATCAGCATACAACATACTAATAGAATGGATAGTTATTAGATGAGGAGCCGGAGATCAAAATTATGAAGTTATTTTTTTAAGGCAGGACACTTCATGTGCTGTTTAATTTTGAAATTTTGGTCTATTTTGCTTCCATGTCTTCTTTTGCTCTAATGGAAAGGACATTTCCAAAAATCACAATTCAAGGCAAAAGACTCTTGATGTAAGTTAATAACTAATAACTGGGGAAGTTCTGTGGTGATAGGCTTTAGTTATTTTGTTTAACCTTATTCATCTGCAATGCCGTGTGTCAAATGTATACAAATTAGCGCATTATACTTAACGCCTGATTTGCATATCAATGTGGCGATTCTGATGACGTAATTAATTTTACTGTATTCAGCTGTCATTTCTCCATTAAGTTATCCTGTATGCCCATGATATATTGTCTTAGCTAAACTTTGGCTAACTTATTACATGGTAGCTGAGTCATGGATGTTAGCAAGACATTTTTTTAACTATATTTGCCTTAGTCTGTTGTTCATCACCACTCACCTCCACACCAAGACAAACACAACTGGACAGGGAGGGAGGGTTCACTTCTGCGGCTCTCTGTCTGTGATGTGCCGATCAATGTGTGCTACACTGCTGTGCTGCACGGAGACACGGAGGGGAGAAAGGCATCGGAACTCAACAGAGCTCATTTCCCGCCCCGTGACCAGATATTTAGTTTCTTTATTTGTTTGAACAAGAAAGCTGTGCGCAAACAGAAACACACACATATATACATATATTAATTTATTAAAAAAAAAACAAAAAAAAAAACCCAGAAAAAAGGGCACTTTCTCTCGAGGAAGAAAAAGGCAGGTGCTCAAGCACCCTTTGATGTCTATGTGTGCACGTGCCTGGTCTTCACACATGGACAAGTGTGACATCATATACCTCTGTAAATAAATACAATTTTAATTCACATCTCACACACTTCAATGCACTTTGAATGGAACATATACAAATGGAACTTCGAACTGGAATTATGGTGGAATATCCACTTCACAGGGCACTTATGTTCGAATAGAGCAAACATCTGAAGCAATAAGAGAAACATACAAAATGTGCAGAGTAGGGGGTCGCGAAGACTGGAATTGAGAACCGCTGCATTAGACTGTAGTCAGATACCCTTTATGAGCTGAAGACACTAATTGCAGCCACATAGTAATATGGCCGCTCATAAAACAACTGTGGCTCACATGTGGTTTTTGCCAGTCTCAGCTTTCTTTTTGAACATCAGTTAGGTATTACAAATTAGGGTGTTTTTACACTTGGTTAGTGGTAAAGGTCTTGACGAGATTACTTGTTTTATTTTGCAGTCATATAATGCTGAAAAGTGTTATTTTAGTATCACTGTGTTACTATTATAGTTTTATTAATATTTAGAATTAGTTATATTTAAGTTTTCATCTTTATTTTAGTTCAGATTTTAGTATTTTTATTTAGTAATGTAGTTTATGTCTATATAATTTATAAATAAAAAAAAAAGCCTGGTTATATATATGTATATGTATAGTTTTCTTACATCAAGTTAAACTACATTAAAATAAGAAATGTTGCTGTGGCAATTAGCTGAAAAAGAACAGTTTTTTATGTTTATTTCAGTTTATGATTATTTTATTTTATTTGTTTGATTGTTTATTTAATAGTTTGAGTATTTTTTTATGGTTTTAGTTCTGGGTTCAGTTAAGTATAATAACCCTGATGTTAAATAATTTTGGCCTTTGTGTGCCTTACATTGATGACATCCAGAGGAGATGAACCTCTATTTTTATTTTAATAAAGAAAAAGGTATTAACTACAAAGAGACAATGTTCTGCCTCAGGCTCAAGGGTTTAACCTGACCAATTTGCAATTCAAAATGTAAAATATAAAAGAAATTACAACAGAAATGTAACACTTTTGTTTTCTCTGTACAGTTTTTTAAGCCCCAGGCTTTTTTCCTTTTTTTTTTTTTTTTTTTTGTTAACATGATTAATCTAAGACAACTAAATCTACTGAAACTGACTTCTAAATTTATATCTTTATATCATAATCATCACTTTTATATTACAGTAATGTTCATTTGAGTGGAGGAGTTGATCCACTTAAATGGGGTCTGAGTTGGTTATTTTAAAGCGTATGGAAATACTGTTACATAGAGCGTGTTCGTTTTCATTGTGTGGATTGACACAATCTAGTGCAACAATGAATTCTTTTTACCCATTGTTGTGTTTTCAATGGTTGCCATGTTATATTGTTAACCAGATGATGCTTCTAACACCTGGACGAGGGTGTTGTTGACACACTCACTTGATATTTTACACTTAACATGCATTATTGGAGCTTTTTTTCTACACCCATCATCTCAGAGAGTGGTTTAGGTGACCGTGTCATATGTTGTGAGATGTACATCTCTTCAAGGAGCCTGTAACTAAAGAGCTTTCAACAGCCTTTCATCATTCCCGCCCCTCCCATGAGCTCGACTGGGCTTCTCCCGCACTCCCTTTCCCTGAAATGGAGTCTTCTGTTCCCCACACTTCTTTCCTGCATCTCTTTCCTTTCTTTCTCACCGTTGACATGGCGACAGCTTGTGAGCTACAGGTGTCCGTGCTTGCCAGAGTATTGGTGGAAAAGGACTCTTGTACTGAACAAGAGAAAATAACCACTTCATCAAAGAAGATTGATTTCAAAAATATATATACTTCTCATAAACCCACATTTGGGATTTGAAGGTTTGCATCTTTTACTTTAGTGGTAGTGGCTGTATTCATGTCAAAAGAGTAAAAGATAGAGAGAGACAGTGTCGTACTCAGAAGCCCTATAGCATCAAATCAGCATCTTAGAACTCTTAGCACAAATCTTATTGCTTAATTTGAAACACAAACAACCCTCCTCTCTCTTTTATGGTGTCTCTCTGTTTTTCTTCACAATAAATTGAGAAACTCCTTTTGTTAAAAACCACAAGCAGCATGATATGATATATGTTGTTGTCTGTCGTGCAGCAGTCCCATGGCGCTTTAAAATATTGTTGACATCCACATTTATGCATTTGTTCTCAATTTAGGTTGTTTTTTCCCCCCTCCCCTCTTTCGTTCTCCCAAGTGGGCACATTGACATTTTGAAAAAAAAAAATCAGGCCTGCCACTGGTGCTCTTAGAGTAGTAATTAAGGGGAGGGTCTGTCATATCAGCGTTCTGATTCAGTCCTAAAAGAGTCACCACTTATCCTAATCTGTGGAGGCAAGTTTTGCAAAGTACACAAAAGTAGTTGACTTCTTTGCTTTGTGTAAGTGTTATCTGCAGCCAAATGCTCATCCTTTATTAAGCAAACATTCGCTGCAAATTTAAAAAAAAAATAAGCTATGTTCCAAAACCTAGTGAGCTGCCTTGCTGCCCTCTGCCTGCTACCTAGGCAGTATCTTGATGCTCTTGGAACCTTGTAAGTGACAGATTTGGAACACTTAACATAGGCAGCACCAAATACAGTGGACTCGCTATTGATTTCAAGAGACTGATGGCTGCATTCTTGTAGGCCTACAGCATTATACTTTAATATGTATAATCTACTAAGAAAAACAACATAAAAACATAAACATTAATTATACACATTTTTTTTTATATAAGAATATTTTATTCAGCAAGGGTGCATTAAAGTGACAGTAAAGATTTTTACATGGTTACAAAACAATTATATTTCAAATAAATACTTTCATTTAAAGAATCCGGTAAATGACATCACAGTTTCCCCAAAAATGTTAAGCAGCACAACCCTTTTCAACATTGATAATATAAAGAAATGTTTCTTGAGCAGCAAATCATCACATTAGAATGATTTTTGAAGGATCGTGTGAAGTAATTACTACTGAACATTAAACTCTGCCATCATGGGAATAAATTACATATTAAAGGGGTCATACAATGCGATTTAAATTTTTCCTTTTTCTTTGGAGTGTTACAATCTCTTGTTGCATGAAGAAGATCTGTAAAGTTGCAAAGACTAAAGTCTCAAATCCAAAGAGATATTCTTTATAAAAGTTAAGATTCTTAAGATAAGATACAACACAAGAAAAACAAAAAAGTGCTCTGTTAACACCGCTCAGGGCTGGAGGTGTGTTTTCTAATCTTATTTGACCTTTCTAGAGGTGATTGACAGGTAACAACTGCAACTGATTTTGGTTTTGTGTAATGTGAATGATAGATCGGATGCAATGGAACTGTTCGATTTGCACTCCGGTAAGGTCATTATTGCCCCCCTCACCCCTCTTTTTTTCTTTTACTTCCTGCTCATTCGCCATCCCTGCCAAGCCCTTCAAATGAATGTACTCCATTATCAAAATTCAATTTTTGCCTCCATCGCTGCGGTCCTCTCGTAGCAGCGCGGACCGTTTAACCAATCCCCCTCTCTGCCTGTCTCATCATCTGCTGCAGGAGGGCAAATAGTCTTAATTGTGTTTGGTGAGAAGCGACCACCGCATGACTAATGAGCCCTACAACCCTCCAGAGAAGCAGCGCTGCAGCAAGCACCCCAGCATCTCCAACCCTCCGGTGACTTTCCACCACAGGGACTGCAGGGTCCGGGTCATGCTGGTGGGTCAGGCATTCTGTGGTTGGGTAACTGTCTCTCTCTGTACTTAGGGTCTGATGGGAAAACGCGATTATAGAATTGACCCCTTCTACCATGTAGATGTGTTTGTTCCTGTTTTAGGTTCTATCTTGTCTGTGAAATCAGTTACCATGCCTACTTTCTGTCTACTTTTTTTTTTTTTTATTTTTTTTTTTATACAACTTCTGAACTCCTTCTAAACTAAAAATTTCTATCATTATTTTATGTTGTCTTGTTGTGATTTGATGTGCTGTGGTTTGGTTGCTTTAAGCTTTAGTTAATGATTTCCAAATTAAACAAGAGTGTGATTTAGATCAAGACGTTCGCCATAAACCAGGAAAGGCAAATTAAATGTCTTCATCCCTATAATAAAGAATAAGTAAAACCTAATCATCACAAATGATTATAATGTAAATATATTTTTTTTTTATTTAAAAGTCAGTACTTTGTAAACTACTTTCTAATTAACTATTTTGAAAACCATATTCAGTGAAGAGCTTAAACAATGTCTCTATATGGCAGACTGGTCAAAAGTATATTGTTTTTAATTCAGTGCCAGTGGTTAATATTTCCCTTACATCTGTCTAAATGAATAATAAAAAATGTATGTCTGATGCTAAGCCTGAAAAGTCACAACTTGTTATTAAATGGGCTTGTAATATGACACATTTCTTCCCTTCTTGCTTCCAGCACAGTAATATGTAGCAAGCTGCCGACAGGCTTAGCGGATTAAAACAAAGTACAATAAAGAAATACTCATCAAAATTGTTTATTTTATTTTTTTTCATTCTACCATAATTGACAATGTCACATCTAGAATAAACAAAACAGTTAAATAAAACCATTGTAGCACAAATGACTAAATTATGTACAGTTCTACAGTTTCTTTGTCTGAAGCATAAGATAAAAATAAAGATAAGATCTAAAAAATAATTGCATTTACATCTGACATATATAATAAGGTGTGCTTTTTTTCTTTTCTTTTTTTTTTTTTTTTAATTCTGCTTATTGACTTTGCTGTTTATTTGGAACATTGACAGATTAAAGACATGACAGACAATAATGCAAAACTTATTACACTCTTTTTATACCAAAGTGTCTCATCCGAGAGTAATAACTGTGCATAAAAAATCTTTGCATCAGTTGGGAAAACAAGTGATGTGACTTATATTACAGTATGCCCTTTTTCATTATTGTTATTTTTATAATTGAAAGATCATTGTTAAAATTTGATTGCAACTGCATTTTTAGGCTCTTCTTACTGCAAATGTCACTGTTGATAGTTCGCAGAACTCGTTTAGCATGTTTTACAGTGCTCTCTGTAATCATTTGTTCAAGGGTATTTATCCAATCCTATTGAAAACAATGGTCCACTCACTTTAATTTAATATGAGGGGCTACAGTAAATGACAAAATGAAATATTCGTATTTAAACTCTTCAGAGGGCAGAAGTTTGTCTCTCTCCTTTCAAACTGTCTAACATAAATACCTCTTGTTTGCATTTGAATGGGATTTGACCTCCAACCCTACACTTTATTTTAAAATGAACAAAGCGGGGCTATTAGCTGAGCACAGCCCCGTCTTTCCCAGTTTCCTGAAGCGTCCTGTCTCTGCTGAAGTTCCGTTAATTGCCTTCCTTTCTCATTCAGTTGTGTTGGCCCAATTGCAGAACAAACATGTTTACAATCTGGACCCATTGCACAATTCACAAATTAAGCTCTCGGTTGCCCAAGCCTTTGCCTCTGGATAGAACCGCCGACGAGTACCCACGTCCCAGTTCTCATTTGTATAGTATCGCACAGAGGGTATTATTTAACTCTGTTCTGGCTGGAAGCTCGAGGGACAGTCCACCCATATGAGCTTGCAGCTTATAGATGGAGTTGACCATCTGTTTAGACAGTAGGGATGGAAATTATACGTTTTGCAAGGCAAACTTAAAAGGGGTGTCCTCCATTCTCTTTATTTATATAACTGAAGCATTTTTGGGAAATTGCAACCATTTTGTTTGTTTGTTACTTAAATTAGTCTTTCAGTTCAGTGAGAAATGAAAACAATTTTCTTCAGCAATATTACACCATGTCGAAGTTCAAAGCACACTGACCAGATTTACAGGACGTGATACCAGACTTCATCCCACCATCGAGGAAGTGGAGGTAGTCATAATGTTCATAACACACACACACCTCAATGATAGGATGCTGCTTCCCTCACACAAGATGACCAGATGGCATCTTTAGTGTTGCCGGGTGGAGAGGGGAAATTGTGTAATTCTCCCTCTCGCTGGTTTTTCAACATTTATTGTTTATTTCAGCTTGAGAAATGCTGCAAAACATGTTGTGTTAGCTCAAAAAAACAGTTGCACCCAGACGTTTTGGGGTTGTTAATTGAGCGGGATCTGTTTAGTCTGTTTAGTCTGTCAGAAGGAGTTTACTTCTCCGGCCTCAAGTTGCAAACGAAAACCTCCTCATGCCTCTTTGGCTTTGCAGGGGCCGACATTTTGTGTTGACAGAAGCCAGAAAATAGATGTGCTTGTGTGAGAGGGAGAGATTAAAATCTGACAGCGTGTGGCCCGCCACCCCTTAAAACAAAAAATTCTATGTCTTTTTAAAATTGTATTGTTTTTTTTTGTTTTTTTTTTATAATTCCATTATCCTATTTTTTTTTTACAAACAACCAAACCTGTTTACTTTAATACTTTTGACAAATTCCTTCCTTTTCTGCCAAGTCTTATTTTTGGAGCCCACTTGGTTCGAACCTAATGTTTCTGGTCCATTTATCCAGATATAAGCAAGAAAATACTAGCGGTAGATCTGCAATCTCTAATCTTATGTGGATTAAGGCGAGTAATTAAGTGCTATAATTGTGTAGTCTTGTTCATTTAAACACTTGTTATTTTAATAATTGGCACTGGAGTTCCTCCAAAGCCCAGGGTTTCTGTCGGAAAGAGGCACGCAGCGGAGGTACGGGAAGGAGTTTTACAGTGATTCATCCACAGAGATGTTGTCAGCTGTACAGATTTGGCACACACACACACACATTTAAACAAGGCACAGAAAAAGTGAAAGGGTCAAGATCTATTAAAAACCTTAAACACAGAAGAATTATGGTCGGGCAGGTTAAATCGGTAGAGGAGAGGACAGGGCAAAGAAAGATTTTAAAAGAAGTGGGATGTAGGGCCTCCGGGTAAGGATGGCATGAATACAGTGGAGAATAGGACTTTGCTGACAGCGTTTATGTAATTTAATCTGACCATCTGGGGGAAAATCAAACTAATTTGAAGAGCTCGGGAGGGAGAGCAGCCTCTAATCTGCTCTCACAGACACATTGATATTCAGGAATGCACAAGTGGCACTGAAACACCGAGCCTATAACAGCTAGATGCTCTCAACACTAAAAGCCCTGTTGGGAAAACACAAAAGATGCAAGCTGTGTAACAACAACGTTTAGGAAGAAAAAAGTTTTTGTCTGTTTTTTTTTTTTTATATATATATAGCTGAGAGGCCACCTATGTGTAATACATTTACACTTCCATCCATGTTTTCCTGCCCTGATATCATTGAGATTTATTACAACAATAGATTACAACAATACCTTATAAAATCAAAATGATGTGCTGAATGTGAAATATCTTAGTGAACTATGTCTGTTATTCAACTGGAATGCTTGACCATACAGAGACATTTTAAGTATTCATACAGTTGAAAACTGACTTTTTCAAAGAAAAAAAAATGCAGTAATTTCATTAGAAAGAGCCAGGAAATGAAGATGAAGAAAAGCTATGAGTAAATTAATTCATTATTATAAAAGGGAGATAAAAGCCATTATAAATACACTTTTAATGAACACATGGGCCAAAATGATATGTTGCTTGGAAACTGCAAACACTCTATAGTTATGTCCATGAATTATATTTCTTTAAATTTTGCAGCTTTTTTATTAATTATATATTAAATTAAACTTTTATGAACAATTTAAACTTTTATACTACTGTACCTTGTTAAGAGAAGCTTTTTTTGTAACATGGATTTTATGGCTTAGTTGACTGTCTCAAAACAAACATTTGTGGCTGGTTCCATAAAATACTTAGACTACTCTTAAAAGTTAGTTGTCTGTTTAAAGTCTGCTCATAAGTTTTTAAGTCAGTTGCATAAAAACATACAGTATATTAGTCTAATTTGAATGAGAAATATAAGACTGGGTGGATCTGTGTAAGCCGAGGATGTGCCATTGAGATGTTAAATGCTAACAGATAGCTTTCTCCAACTCTTATATACCTCCTTGGACAGTACGTGCATGTCTTAATATTGTGGGTGAAGACACTCTCTCTGACATGGCTGTCCTTTGGTGTGCGTGGGTGCCCTTGCCTTTTGGCAGTGGTGTGGGCGAAGCCTAATGGGAGCAGCACACGGTGGCTGACATGACAAACGGTGGGGGCTTTCCATAACCAGTCTTGCCGTTAACACTGAGGGCCCCACCAGCCCCTAAATACCTTGTTACTCCTGCGGCTCTCTGTCTAAAAGCTGAGGATTAATTAGCCGCACCAAAAATAGAGACACCAAATGCAATTTTTGAAAAAAGAAGAGAGAACGGAGAAAAAAAGTAGGGAGTAGGGAGAGGTTGCTTGCTGTTCACTCAAGACTTATGAGGGGGAAATGGTATCGCTTGGGGCAACGAGGGCACGGTGCTGCATGATACAAATATGAATGAATAAAAGTGAATGATAGTGCTGATAGTTTATTGCCAAATTTATCATGATAATTGTAAGATCCACATGAGTGATGATTTTTGCTGCCATCCTCAGGTCTGTGGGCGGTTTTGAAATAAGAGTTTAAACCGTTTCTTTTCTATCTATCTCTCTATCTGTCTGTCATCTATCTGTCTGTCTGTCTGTTTAAAATTAAGCAGCATCTTCACTGTGAATTTACATTATAATTTTCAGTTTCTGACAGTTTATTCAGAGAGTTGAGTGAAGTCTATTACTCGTCCAACTTCCCTAACTCCTTTGCCCCTTACTTTACCCTCTGTCCATACACATATACCCCCTACCAGCAAGTCAAATGCCCATGCAGCCCTTCCCCGCCACAACCCATTACAGCACAATCATATGATCACAGACACAGCAATTTGAGCTAGCGGCATGCAGTGGACCTGCTCTCTTCAAGTGCTTTGTGCCTTTGCAGGCCTATTGATTTTAATATCATATGGATGGGTTCATATCATCTCTGGTGAGGAGCTTCAGATACTGTATATTAGAGGTCAATGACACGGCTCATCTTTGAAGTCTCTGACCTGTGTTTGCAACACGCTGTATTTTGATTGACCTTCCGTTAGATCACAAAATGGCTTCTTTTATAGTTCCCAACTCTGATGGGATGGGGAATCAGATGTCCTGAAGCACGTTTCTTAACCATGTTAGGTGTAGTGGTTCCCCTGAGTCACATTCACTGGGAATGGAACCTCATAGTAAACGGACAGTGTTGTTCTCAGCTCTGAAGCGGGTGAGAGTTTTCTAGAGGGTGTTTTATAACGAGAGCCGGCGAGCGTATACATGTTTAATGTTGTCCTCTCTTCCCGTATTCTCCTCTCTGATAATGCTTTCCCTTGCGCTAAAGAGTGACATTGAGAGGCGCCCACTTCAGCGTTGTTTCAACCCTCTGGAATGTTCTATAGAGGAGGAAGACTCCATTTAATGACTGGAGCGGCAGCCACAGTGAGAACCTTTCAGCACGGAGAGGGAAAGGGGAGAGGATCTTGGAGTGGTTAGTCTGCTGCCTACTTTGCTGGAACTTGCTGCATTGTCCTCCAGAGACCTTTCTTCTTCCCTCACTTTGTCCCTGTGTTCTCAAGAGTCGGGAGGGAGGAGTTTGGAGTGGTGCGGCGGACTCGTCCCGCCCTCTCAGCAATACACGAGGCCCCCCATGCCTCAATATCAGGGGTCTTGTTTATGAGCTCTGTTCGAGGTTGCTCGGTCTCCAGGTCCGCTTGACAATTTTCTTTAAAGTGGGCTGCTTGCTCCCCTCAGATACCCCTGTCCCCCTTCGCATCTTCCCCTGGTGGTCCTTGGGAAGCCAGGTGTCTGGGATTGTCTCCAGTGTTTTACCTCAGCTAGCTAACAAGCTCCCCCTGGCCCTGGAGGAAGGCCCGCTTTCCCTGCTGCCCATTCCCATAATGCTGTTTCATTATGGTCCCCACTGGAGCATACACAACCATTCACAGAGCAAACTTCTGATGGCTTAACGACCGGTGCGGAAATGTTTTCTCCGAAAGATACTTTTTCAAGTGCCTTAATTTGAGTTTACATTCAAAGCCGTTTCCTTTGGGAAACTTGCCAGCGGTCCTGTGAAAACTTCTTTCTGCCCTTAGTGTTCAGTTGTATGAGACCAGCACTTTAAGCAATTATAACTTATCAAGAGAGATTTTTCTTTGTTATTATGGTTCATGCTGTTTGCTTTTTTTTTTGCAGGAAATATTGAAGCCCGACAATGCCGAGATCCATTAAAAGCGATACAGCAGGGAAATTGCACACATCGCACGGTTCGAGGGCCCTAATGGTGGCAGTTATAGCTCAAATATCAATCAGTTTCTGTTTACAGAAATGGATGATTCTCTTAGCACAAGTGACTATCCATTGCCCCATTATCCTTAATGAGCAGCTGCCAGTAGACACTTTTCCCATTTGTGATTTCTTCCTCAAGAACCCCTCTTCGTCAGCCAGCAGGACACTCCCATTTTGGAACACGCATCCACTAGAATTAATTAACCCCTAATGGTTTCTGTCATTTAATGCAAATGAGTTTTACAATTATCGTTTTGTTATCGCTCACGGAGTGCGCCGCTGTTCGCCTTTGCCCTCTCAGTGACACCGTTACTCCATTACCACATTTGACACTCTTTCCTCTGGGCCGCACCATTGCAACAACTCCAGTCATGCATCTTCCCCTGCATCAACCGAAGTGAGCCGGCCCCCTTTTATCTGCCCGGTCCATCACGACGCTGTTCTGTTTTTTTATTTGTACCCCCATGCATCAGCTCCATTAAGGGCTCCGTGTTTGCGAAATTTACTTTCTGTTGTTTCTCTCGCCGTCCCCTGTTGTTACTATCACGGAATGTATCTGCTGTGTCCCGAAAATGCGTTTTGCACCCTGTCTGTTGACCATTCAGTGTCTGTTATTCAATCTTTAACAGAAGGTTTGGAGGAGGGATCCCAGCTGCTTGATGGCAGCACCCCTGCAGTAAACTATCAGATCCGTGCGAGGTCAAGCTCACAAAACGCTCACGTCTGCTATCGGTTTCCCTCTCTACACTGCTGATGACTCTATGTGAAGGCAAATGATTCCTCGGGATCATGCTGTTCAACTCGCTTCCCCTCCTTCCTGTCATACCACTTATACATCCACCTCCAACAGGCATAAGTAAAAAATAATAAATAAATATAAAAAACAAGGTTTGACCTTCAATAAAGGGAGCTTGGAATTTATGTATTTTTGTGCCATTTCTATAGAAAGGTGCCACTTTCTGTCAGTGACTAGCTGTGGTTGTCTGAATGTTTAAGGTGGGTTAATATTATTGGTATGATGTGGGGGCGAATCAGAGCGCCATGTGACACTTCAGTCTCCCCCAACCAGAAGTCAGGGATGCTGCACAGACTGCAGTACCAGTTGTCACTTGTTGTCACTTGGAACATGACATACGGATGCTCAGGACCTGACGGCATATGTGACGCTGGCCTGCCAAAAGCATGCTGGCACTTTTAGGGCCCTGTTTCTCTCTCTCTCTCTCTCTTTTATTTTTTTTTTTACACCATTAGTCACATTTTCCTCTTGGCTTGGTTTAGGCAGTCTCCTCACTCCCTTCTCTGCTTATATAAAGTACCTTGTTCACTTTAATTAAAACATTAAAACACCATTACATTTCATTGTAGTCTTAGTTCCATATATATTCTCACGGACCTGGAACAGTCATGAAAATAAATTACTTTATTCTTTGTGATTGTCTTTGCTAAATGAATGCATTTACACAACCTCTGTGCTACAATACAAAGTCATCATTGTTTTAATAGGACAACATAATTATTGGAAAAAATATTAGGATTTTCAAAGTTTTAGCTTTTGAGAACATCTTAAGGTTTTACATAATACAGAGAGTGTGTTGATGTACAGTATATGATCAAATTAATACATTAGGAAACTACATGATATAAAATAAACCCTGAGTATGAGTTGCTGATGTAAAAATATCAATTAATTATTGCATTTGCAGCTATAATTTTTGATCTCTCTTAAACAGTTTTATTTATTTGTTTGTTCAATTATTTATTTATATGATTATTTAAAATTAAATGGAAAAATGATGGAAAAGACTTTTGTCTGGGAACACTGCATATGTTGTTATAAGATTCAACATATTATACAATAACATATTATTATTATTATAAGGTAATGCTTACACATATTCTTTTAATCTACAGATTGATTCTTTTTAGTAATATGTTTTATTCTTTGCAGCCTCTCTGATTTAGTATTTCAGTGATCTGACCCATTTGAATGTCTTCCATCTCTGATCATGTTGAATTTATCGGTAAGCACTCGAACTAGCTTGCAGCAGACTTGTATTAATGCTCTGTTTGTTTAGTATCGCAGCATTCTCAGAATGTTCTTCAGCTTGAACAGTGGTTACATCATCATAGAACTTAATTAATGTCATAATGCACTTGCTTGGCCCGGTTGTGTTGGCCATGTGTAATATGATATAAAGACGTAATTGGTCTCTGCTGTTTTTAGTATTTGCTGCGTTTCCCTTTACCCCCTTTGGATGGCGGTTGACAGATTGGTCATTACCTCTCAGAGGGCCCGAATTAGCGCCATGTTTAACGGCACTAACACAATTGAATCCTTTAATGATACCCCAGAGTGCAATGTTCTAGTGTAATGATACTGGACATGCTTTTTTCCCCTTATACTCTGTCCCTCTTTCTCTCGCTCTCTGTCCTAGTCTAATGCATTGTTGTCCTAGATAGTATCTCACATTTTGATGATGGACTGCATTAGCTGCTTAAACACATCTGACTTGTCCATAACACACTGTCTGTTCCTGTTCCACTTGAAATAATTGATCAAACACTCAAAGGGAAGTGAAAGTATCAATATTAATTAGAGCTGTCAGTTGATTAAAATATTTAATTGCGATTGATCTCCTAATTTTTATTTGCTAGTTAACACATTAACATTCATTTACCTTAAATGAAACCAAATAATATGAGTAATTATGCAGGCAATTTAAGTGGATGACAGTCATAGTAGAATAAAGTACTTTTATGCAATAGTGCCGGTCTCACAAAACACACACACACACACACACACACACAAAAAAACTAATTCTAGATTTCTCAACAATCTACAATAATTAAATTATTAAAACAGTAACATATTGCATGTAAATACATTGCTGCTGCTTTGGCCTGCAAATTATTCTTCTGCTGGTGCTGGTGGAGTGATATTTCACATATTGAATTGGGATAATACTTACATTGTTCCATATACAAATAATTATTGATAGAGTCAGGTTTATATTTATAAATAGAAGTCTTGTCTGGGTTTTATTTATAAATAATTTATCATTAAAGATGCTTTTAGTTTTCAGAAATAATACAGAACAAAATTGGAAACATTGGTAAAATTGATTAAATGCATCTAAATAAATCATGTTTATGTAAATGTATAAACGAAAGCATACAAATTTATTTAACTGCATGAATCAATGCATTAACTAATATTACCAATAATTAATTTATATATTACATTTATATATTACTAAATACTAAATTAATATATTGTTGACTAAATTAACTGAATGTGTTTACTAAGGTGAAATCAGTTTTTCGTTTGGTATTTGAATTGAATAAATGCATTATATTAATAATATATCAACATTAAAATACATAAATAAAGCTATACAACATATCATTACTTGAATAAATGAATACATAAACATAAGATATCATTATTATTATTGTACAAAAGAATTGTACAATATTGACATGAATTAAATGTTTTCTTTAAAAAAAGTTGTTTTGTTTTTTTCTCTATTTTGGTATTTGAAAGCTAAGGTATTGAAATCCAATTTGAAAGAACAGCATGGTTTCTCAAATGTGAGATGGCCTTCCTTCATTCGAATCAAGCTCATGGCTTCACTATAGAGTAAAACGATCGTAATGTGACCCATGCAATTGGCAAACAATATCATATGAAACGCTCGCTTACTTCACTCAATAAATAAATAAATCACTATGTATCGCAATACTCTGTGCAAGGCAACACATAGAGAATTGTGATGTTTTGTTACTCAAGTATTGTGATAATGTTGCACCACAGAATCCTTGCCAATTACAACCCATACAACAACAAGAGAAATAGAGCTCATGCGCCCGGTTGTTTAAAGAGATGTGATTTTGCCCCAAAATCTATTATGATTAGCTGAGATCAACAAACTATCCACTATATCCTAGGCATTTAATCCCTGGCTCTGCCTGTCTCTCTGGACTGCTTCCTCTACATTGAAGTGCTTCGGGGCAGGCATTTATGTGCTTAATCTAAACACATCCATACCAGCAGCAGCCCTGAAATGTCCCTTTTTTGTTTGGCCATGTCAGAGGCATAAACATCTCTTATTTATATGATTGGAGCCAGGCTTATGTTTCCCAGTCTGGAGGTTTTGAGCTGGATGTGAATAAACCTGAGCTAAACCGCAACGGCTGGGCTGGGTAAGGTAACTCCTGTACCCTACCGTGAGTGGCCGGGGCGGCAGGGCTTCTGATGTCCGGCCTAATTGGTTAAGCATTCAGTACAAGCCCACATCGCCGTGATCGGATTTCGGCACGGGCACCGATCCTCTCCTGATCAGCTCCACATGGTCTTCTTGTCTTGACAGCGCCACGGCAATCTTCCCATCTGCTTTTCATTTTCCATCCTTCCGTATCACTGCTATCTTTTTCATGGGGACATTCTTATATTTTTAGCCCCCTGAATGATTTCATGAAACGCTATATGCTGTCAATAGACTGCAACACAGCATGATAGAAAGTGGTTAGTGCATATGTTTTAAAATTGAATTCTTTGATTTTTATGAGTTGTTTTTTCCCACCTCCGCAAGATGTTCCAGTTTCCCAGGTTACACAAGCCTCCTGCACTTTGCAGGGCACATCAGAAGGGGAGAAAAGCCTTTGTTAGAGGCTGAGCTGGCCGAGTCAACAGCTAATTTCCCTCGATGGCAGGTACACACCAGCCAAGCTCTCTTACTTTTTTATTTCATAATACATGTATTGATTTAGCTGTGAACGCACCCCTTCACAGGGCGAGTCATGTAGTCTCTACACATCTGCTTGTTTGATCAGGTCGAGGGAGGTAATGCATACAGTAGCATCTGTACCAAGGTATTCTACAATGCCTGGAGAAAGCTGTCTGTTTGCATTCCGATTCATCTCAATTGCAATTGCTCATGTGGTCCAAGACCCCCTAAAATCATCCATTTTTGCTCATGGGCATTCAGTTCTGGGACCCTCTTTTAAGTTCCACAGTTATGATCAAACCATCATGAAATAATGGCACAATGGAGTCTTTTCACATTTCAGGTGTTCTCAGAAATGGATCACAATTTAAAATATATATAAACTCTAGATTTACGATGATAATAACTATGGAAACGTGTCATCACAGTCTGTGAAAAGGGTCCATAACATGCACAGTCCCAAGCAAATATTCCCAAGAAAGATAACATTTATGGGCCAGATGGTGTAGTTACACTACGGCATCTACCAGCAATGGGCTTACAATACTAACCAAACTTTGACCCCTTGATCTGTGCATTATTTATTTATCTTATTATTATTATTTTAGAAGAACCAGAATGTTTTATATAAACTGTGTGTTTTGCTTAGTAAAAAAAAATAAACAAATAAGGAAGACAAAAAATATATATATGTAGTAAAATATAATCAAATGTTAAATGTCATGCAGTTACTTCAGAATGTCTGTTAAAAGTATGGGAAATTACATCACAGTGATATTTCAGATTGCTATAATAAAAACACACAGTTACTGTCTGCGTTTCAATATGCTTTACTTGCATGGGGGAATAGAATAACAATGGCAATTCTGTAGTTTTGTTCTAAGAGAGGATCTTTGCCTTTTTGAAGAGGTTTTTGATGTTCTCTATGGTGCAGGTCTCTGAGAGACTTTTCCAATAATGCCTAACTACAACAGCTAGCAGCTCCATAGTGATACTGCAGATAAAGCCAGTAAAGGTTATCCATCCATCACCACACACACATTGATAGAGCTGCACAGTGGGGCTGAGTGCTGTTGTGCGGAGGACCACAGGGCCTGAGGAAGACCCACTGCGGTTTGCTCGTACTGTACTGTATTCTCCAGGAAAGCTTTGATATACTGATATCCCACTACGGCTGGTGCTTAGACACACGGTCCCTGGAGTAGACGCCATTATGCACGACCACATGTCACAGCGTTGAGTTTTAACCAAACAATAAAGCTAGTCTTTTACCTTAAGATGTCACACACTGAGATTTCCACTCGCTTGATGTAGCTACAGGCACTCAACGGCCGAACACCAAATTCAATGGAGTGACTTTCATCTCTACAGCAGAGTTTACTATTTGTTTTCATTGTTGATTACTCGCTTAAGGCTTCAACAACCCCACATGCTTTTGGCACATTCATATTTTTAGAGGTCATAAGAAGGCTGAATTTAATTCAGAGTTACCATGCACATGTTTTTGAGACCCACTGGCGATTTTAAAACACTTGTAAACCCAACTTCATTTTAGGAGAATATCTCACAACCTCTTTTTTTTTGATTTACAGAGTTACCATTTTTAAATCACTGATGTGATGTGATCTGTAAAAGGAAAGTGCTGGTTTACAGCTTATTCACAGGGTTTTTTTTTTTCTTTTTTTTCATCATCTCTACATCTACGTCTCTACATGCCAACAAAAAAAGAGAGTGACTCTCTAGTATCCACTGACATATTCCTCATTCATACAAGTGCACTTGATGTCTAAAATGACAGGGTAATTGAAACAACTATTCATTAGCGCACCTGGAGTACAAACACACATACTGTATTGCTTTATCTTTGCATATTTCCATTGTTTGATAATATTGACACACACATTATACATGGTTATCTACATACAGTAACATGATCAATATTATGTTTCTTCTTTTTTATGTACTGTATGTATTTCTACAGTGAAGTGATCTTTTGTTCTTCATAGTGGATAGCCGTTTGCAGCTCAGAGTCATTCTATTTTATATGGATGTACTGTTGTTATTGAGATGACTGTCAAGTGCTACTTGTCAAAGTAGACACTACACACTTCAGTAAAGTCCAAGTATCCTTTACGTCGTTTGAAGACTGGTGTTGCTGTTCACACAATCCTTGTCTTACCTGTTTGTGTGCACTTGTTTCTACTTGCATGCACTTGTGTTTTTAGCTGTTTTAACAGCATATCGGCATCTTGCGCTGACAAATCTTTTTAAGCTCTTGGCCCAGATGTCCCGAAGCTCTGACAAACTGTAGGAATCCTCCATATCTCTGTTGCATTGCTGCTTATCTCCATGAACAATCACCATAACATGAGACATCACCTCAAAGGCAGCAACTTGCGCCAAACAAATTATAACATTTAAAGGAGTAGTTCATCCTAAAAAATGAATGAATGAAATGTCTCATACAACATAACACACTGTGATCATGTTTGTCCAGCCCCAGAAATGACCAAAAATGACACTAGAAAATTATCATAAAATTAGTCCTTGTAATTTGTTCATCTTTTCTTCTCAAGCCTTGTGTTGATTTTTTGAGAAAAAGACCACAGTTTAAGCCATTGTTCATTGGTGTTCTTCGCCCCAGTTTATAACTTCTTTAATCAGATTTGTGAACAGATTTTTTGATTGGTGTAAAGAACATAGATCAAATAGATATAAATAACAGTCAAAATA
The DNA here is from genome assembly GCF_018340385.1 of Cyprinus carpio. NCBI lineage: Eukaryota > Metazoa > Chordata > Actinopteri > Cypriniformes > Cyprinidae > Cyprinus > Cyprinus carpio. The sequence continues at coordinate 24,491,758 of NC_056572.1, forward strand.
ATTATTAAAATTATTTAAAAAGTAATTAGAATGAATATATATATATATATATATATATATATATATATATATATATATATATATATATATATATATATATATATATATAATTTTAATAATATTAATTTAACTCATTTTTTAGTTAATGTAGGAATTAGAACTTGATAATTAGAATATTCTGAAGGCCTACAGTTTGTTATGGCTGGTTTGGTGAGTTCTTACCTAAACCGTTCTTACCATTGGTGGAACATCAAAATGTTTACCTTTCTTTCTTTATTTTTAATTTTCCCTCTGTATTTATTTATTTTATTTTACTTCCGCTGATTAGACTGCATATCTGTTTGACTCCAACTTCCCTGAACTTTTTCAATAGTAATAAAATGGTAACAGAATCTATAAGTCGCTATGTACAGTTGTAAAACGGTAGATTTAGAAAATATAAAATCATTAAAAAAATAAAAAGATTATCAGTGGTCTGTTCACACACAGCTATTGTTTAACTTCAAAAGACCATAGAGCACAAGTTGTTTGAGTTAGAGTATGTACATTTATATATTTAATTTTATTTTATTTCACACTTTTAGACCAACAACTATGATCACTGTGAACTCTCATTGTGTAGAAAAGAGCTGCATAACAAATGTTTAGAATAGGTCTTTCTTCTTTTTTTTTCTTTTTTCTTTTTCTATTTTTTTTACAGCACAGAAGAATAAAAGTCAAAAGTGTTTTGCACAACTTGAAGATTAGTAAATAATGACAACAGTTTTTTTTTTTTTTTTTTTTAGCTGAGCAACTTCCAGTTGAAAAGATTGAGACATAACAAAGCATTGTGATTCAGAGCAAGAGAATCATGCTGCATTTCCCCCCGTCTGTGTCTGCTTACATTTTCTTCGGTTAACAGCCAGGAGTTTAACAATCATCTACAATGTTCTGCTGTACTTCAAACACATGCTCACAATATACTCCCACACGATTCTGGTTTTCTGGATCCATGAGGGAGTATCTGTGACCTAGCTGAAAGTGACCCATCCCAGCCCTTCCTCATGTGTCAGCGCTCTTTCTTCCAAGCGCTAGAGGATTTATCCATCTGAGATTTAGAGGTCCTAAAAATGTTAAACGGGTCATTCTAAGCTCAAGTAAATACTGCTAAGAATACATGTATGCCGCTGTCAGTCTATGGTTCTACAACTTTTTGGCACTAACCTAGTGAAATCTATTTTGTGACACCCCAGAAGTGTTGTCCCATTTATCCAGTAGGCTGTATTAAAAAAGGTGTTCGAGAGCCACTGGTTTTTGAGGTTGCTTAGCACAGAGTGGTTTGGCATGTAACTTGTTGTTTAAGAGGTGGTTTAGTCAATGCAGAAGAATCTTGGTGTTTAACTGTAGAGGTACAGATGTAAAAATCAACTGGACATTTATAGCTTTATTTCCAGAACCAGAAAGCTATGGCCAAATGCGTTCTATCAGTGGCATTAGCTTTAAGTGATGATGGCATTATGCTTCTTGTTATCCCGTAAAAAGAGCCCTCTAGGGCTGATTCTACTTTAGATTGACTCCGATTAGGAATGATTGTAAGATTAGCATTCTGGTCAGTACAACAAACCCTAGATCAGCAATTTGGTTGTTCTGTCTCCTAATGAAGAATCTGTTTCTTCTCAGCGCTGTATTGTGCAGTAGTTTGAGTCAAGCACTTTGTTCTGATGATTCAATTTAGTCTTCCAAAGAGCAGAAATCAAACAGGACCACTAAGCGGCAGTCAAGGGAAGTTCTTCAGAGAATAATTGTACCCTTCAAGCTTCAAACTTATTGATTGTTTCATGTCCTGTGAAAATAACTCATAGGTTGAAAGCGAGTGTTGAAATTGCCAAAGTCTATTGTCATCACGAGTGGGACTGTCTCAGATCTGGGCAGGATGTGCAGCCATTTCAAATCAACCTAGAGTGACGTGCGCTGATGAGCAATTAGAAAATGGTTTACATCGTTGCAATCATCAGCCATTATCATAATCAACTTCAGAGTGAAGAGAGTCCTTTACCAACACCACCCTGTCCCACAAAAGATCACTCGCTCTCACTACGAGAGGAGATTTGTCTATGTGTGTGCGAACAAGAATACCTAGAATGGTCCTAAAAATAGTTGTAGTTTGGTCTGAGTCTAGCTCACCCTTCTGCTCTACATAACACCTTCACAAATGCCTGTGAGCCATCCACATCACTGACAGCACACTAAATGAAAACAGCGTTTTGCTCTACTGTACTGCATTATTAACTGTCTCCTATGGGTCATCCTGTTTAAAGCGTGATGTGGTTGAATTCTGTATGAGACTGAGGTGTTGAGACACGCTCCACTCAACCTCCTGCTCTGGGGTCAAGTTCCTATTTTGAAGCATCAGTCACGCTTGCTTCATCCTTGTGGTCATATTGGAGTTACATCAGTTTCAATGGCCCCTCGTTTCAAAGTAATGGCTGCTCCATGGGAAATTAAAGCTTAATTAAACATGCATGGCAATGAGACACCATTGTGTTACAATATTTGACTGCCCGTGACCTGACAGATTCATTATCTGAGAGAGTTTCTCATTTTTATGACACGTTCCTCTGTGGATGCACAAGCTCTGATAAGATCTTGGTCTGTCTGCTTAATGCTCCAGACAACATGCTGCCTGCCTGGAACAAGAATATGCATTCACTGTTTATCTCATTTACAGTTTGCACAATGGAGAGCAGGTTTAATTGAGTTTGAGTGGTTTGATGTGGACTGTGAGATATGTCTGTGTGTGTGTTTGTGTGAGAAAGAAAGAGAGAACTTCTCAGAAAAGCTTCCTATTGTTGTGTTTGACCTTAGTTGGCAGTTAGCCACATTGTGGCAGTTTTGGCTTGGAGCAACATGAGCCTTGTATACAAGCAGCCAAACACACGATCTTGCCCTTTAATACTCACATACAAAAGGTCACACTGTAATGCTACTGTTGTTGAATATACATGCTAATATATGCAAATGTATAACTGCTCCCTTATTCTTACTAATCTCTCTAATCTTATGCTCACCAAGCATGCATGCAACATGTACATCTTTTCTGTTATGTGCCAACTTTGCAATACTGTGAGCAATACGATATTTAATAAGGCTTAAATTTGCAACACATAACCAAGACATTTCCCCTGTGGTGGAAATTTAAAATTAGGCTTAGAATATCTTGATGATTTTCTTGTGCCTCGATATATTTATTTGTCTGCCAGGCAAAATATTTTATGTCCTCCACGTGAAAATTGAAATGTACTAAAATACATGTACTGCAAAAACCACACAATTCAAAGTATTGTTCATGTTTGTAGCTCAGATCATGTAGAGGGAGTTACATGCCAAAGTTTAATTTTAAGGGTTAGAGATTTGTTCAAATCCTCAAACCAAAATTTAACCATGATTCTTTGCATTAGACAGTTTCTACTAATACTTTCAAGGTTTATTTTAAATAAAGGTAATCACCCTAATACACTCCTGTCCTCTGATCAGATAATAACATGCATACCGACTTAAATAAATTGACAGCCTACAAGCGCAGATACAGTATTGAAAAGGATTTGAATGCTCGTTGGGCAAAGGCCATTAGTGCTGTCATTGGGATTATCTTAATACTCAATAAACCAACAACAGGAAGATTAGTGTGACTGACACACCGCATATGTTTATAATGAGAGGATTTGCACCTTGGCTATTGTTTGCTTGTCAGGAGAGCAATTAAACACCACAGGCCCAGAGAAACTATGACGTCCTGTCTCTGCAGACGGAGCCAAGAGTATTTTCCTAACTCAGGTTTAGCACAGTCTGCGTACAACAGGGGTCCTCCTTCACGATGACATTTATCCTAGTCAGGGTGTAGAACAGCATTTTCATGCACTCAGCACCATTATTATTGTTATTACTACTTTGAATGTGCAAATTTTGAAAAGTACTTTGAAGGATGTAGAGTGTCGTGTTTACTAATTGCTGTGTGTCAATATGCCATTAACTCTGTGTCGGTGCCAAAGAGCTGTTTGGATAAACTTAAATGGAATCATCTACTCACTAATCAAGAGTGGCTGTTTGGTGTTAAATGCCAGTTTGAAAATGAGTTGCTAACTGTGAGTAGCATTTTTCACTCTGAGGGGCACTGTTCCCACTCATACACGTGACAGTTCCCACTGCTTTGCACTGCACATGTCTGTCATTCTATTGTTGTGCAGCAGTCTGAAAGTGAGTTTCAAATGGATCACACAGTGAAGAGATTTTTTTTGCTATACATCAAATGGATGTGCTTTTCATAAACTCTCAACAGGTTTGTGTTTAATACATAGACATGCATGCATGCAAAATTGAGAGATAAAAGTAAGGTGTCCACAAAAGCTATCTCACTCAACAGGCAGTAAACGGCCTTGTGCTTCAGGCCTCAGATTTTGTAAAGGGTCTTTACAGTTACGGATAATTGGCATGTACCCACAGGCAAAAATGGCACCAGAGTGGCTGAACCAAACATTGACATTTCTTAGAGAATTCCAGTCCTCAGCATCTCCAAGAACCAGTGCCTAAGAGTGAAGATAACTGAATGATCAAGTCAAGTCTTAGTCTCATGTCACTTGTCCAAGTTAAATCGCAAATCACTTTTGTTAATAATTCTGTATAATTAGTGGTTTGGTATTATGAACTGTATTCTAGCACAATTCATTTTTTTTTATTAAAGATGTTTCTAGGGATTTTCTTGTTTATTAAGTAATACTTGTCTCAAAGTATTTTAAAAAAGCATTCTATCTTTATCTTTGGTAGATTATTCATAATCCATTTAATGACTTAAAAAAAACGATTAACTCATTTTAGGAATTTTATGTATCGTTTTTTTAATGCCACTTAATATGAAACGTCTCTTCATTTCTCAATATTAAATCAATAGATAAATGTGCTAACTGGATTTGTCTTTATGCAGTATTCAAACATATCTTTTTGAAGACTTCATTGAACAGGTTCATAAGCACTGTACGTCTGTGCTGTTGTTTTATCTGAAACACTATGTGTTTCCTTAATGTCTCTTTATAGTAAATGCTCAGAAAGTACCTGCTTTGAAACAATCGAAAGTGTGTTAATGCCGCTTTTCCACTGAATCCTAAGGGAAGGAATGCTCTTTTTACGACGATGGAATCCTTACAGACTTCCCTTGCTCTCTCCCTGTAGAGCAGAGGCCTCTAGAGTGTGATGACTTCATTAAACGAGCACTAGAGGACTGGGTTAATCCCGTTGCCTCCGTAGACAGACAGCACCTGGTTACCCTTCAGCATTCGGGGGAATGTATGCTAACTGTAGCTAACATTTCCCCCCTTATGCACACACACACACAGGCCTATGTACACACAGTTCGACATAGTCTGTGGAGTCAGTTTGCAAAGAGGTATCCGATTATTTCCTGTTTCCATCCGACATGTTGTCAATTACGGCCCGGCGCCCAGCCTAACAGGACACTTCAGCGTTACCAGCAAATGACCTTACTCTGTTCAAACAATTAGCCCAAAAAAACATTGTCCTCACTGATTTATCGGCTGTCCTGACGGAGAATTCTCCAAGTGCGGAGAGAGGAACGTCTCTCTGTTCATGCCGCCATCATCTGGAAGCCTTTCCACATGAAGTTCACAGGAGAGCCACGGCGGTGACAGGTCTATTTAGCACCGAACTCACCATCAACCGCCAACTAGCGCTTACTAAGGGATGTGTGTTTACAATCAACAGGACTGTGATTATTTTATGATAGTGATTTCTGTCTTGGAATTTGAGAGAGAGAACAAAAGTTCACTGGCAGTGAATAAAAGCCTAAAAATCCTGAGAGCCAGAAGACTGTATATCTTCAAGGATAATGCTTTATATCCTTAGCAGTTAGGGTTCCTTCTCAGAGCCATGGACTTTGTTCTTCTCATGTGTTTGTGCACTTTTCCCAGCACTCAGGGCCAGTACTCTGGGCCCCCACCTTCCAACACACACCATTTTTCATTCAAAGGCTGTTTTTCTGCGCCAATACCCACGTCTTTGGAACTTTTTTTAAAAGCACCGTACTGATCGATCAGCATCATTTTTACTCCAAAAGAAAAGAAGAGAAGAGACATAGAAGGTGTGAAAGAAAAAGAATATCTTGTGACAAAGTACTCTGAGCATCTTACATGGTGTTAATCAACAGCCATAGAGCTGGCTGTCACTCACAAAAACCATGAGGCAAGCCAATCAATATCAGCACCCAGCACTGCTTTCACAGAATGAGCTCAACTTTTTATAACCGTTACTGCAATGCTCGTGTCGACCAGAGAGCACCGTTCATTGGCTTGGCACACTCATCGTTAATTCACAATTAAACTAACGGCCAATCTCACTGCCATAAAGCCGATCAGACCCCAGAGACATGTGCTCAACTGTACAGCTCAGACAGATCTCAAACGTTCCACTATTTCCACCAGCGAACACTGGCGCAAAATGAAAGATCCATTTTTTCCCCCCTGCCTGCCGATAACCAAAGATGCCCAGCAGTAATAAAAGACTGCAAATAAATGGCCACCAACTAAAGTGTTTGGTTTCTCACATGTGTAGTTTTCATCTTCACTGAATCTGGTCCTAGCTGGGGGCTTTGCCAAATTAAAGTGACAACATCATTGGCTTTGATTCTAGCGATTTGATATGTGGTGATTTTCATGTTCCTTGGGGCGTTGCTTTGTTAAATTGTTCCTGTTTTATCTCTATTAGAGCTTCTGATGTTCTCTCGCTTTATTTCAAAGCTTATTTTAAATGTTGATTGGTGGGTTTGTGTATGTGTGTGTTTCGGGCACCATATACAGTGAACTCCCCAAAAACAAATGGATATAAAATATCCAGTCATTGATTTCTTATCTTCAGCATCTTAAAAACATCCATATAATTTTGAAGATTTGCTCTGGTCCTTTAACACAATACCTGCAGATACCCTGTAATGATTAGCACTGCATTCGGCTCTCTTATCCATCCATGATGGAAGCAGCCCGGTCGTGTCGGCAGCGAGGTCCAGGCTTGAAGGCGCAGCGCTCTGAACGTGTGGATTCGGCAGAGTTTAATGAGAGTCCTCCCCGTGCTTCACCACAGCCTCCTGTGCTGTTGACATTTGTCCACCCACCTGTGTCTGTGCTATAATGACCCATAGCATGTCAAGAAAGTGATTTTCACTTGCACGTGGAGGCATACGTGGGACATTTTGTCGAGAATTGTGTCCTCAAAGGGGATTGAGTCTTCACGTTTTATATTTAGGTGTGAAAGGCGAGCCAGGTGTCTTGTCTCGCAGACTGTAGTTGCTGTGTGTGGCTCTGTGTTGGTGGATGCAGGGGTCTTTGACATTGTTCATTCATACTAGCTGCTTTTACATGAGTTTCCAGCATTTTGTTTTTTCAGTCCCTCTGCCATGTTGTTGGACATGACTAAGGCTTGTCGGGCAAGAGGCATGTTTTCCATTATGCTTAGTTGATGGAGTGACTGAACTTTCCCTCCACCCCAAATAATGGAACAGGATCTAGTTGTCCCTCTTAGCCTTTATTCTTCCAGCTTGCATACATGTTTCACAGTTTATTTTGTTAATACAGACTTTAAGGAGCATGTTCCCCAGTGAACAGAATGGCAATGTACATTTTCTACGCACACACTGAACAGAATGCTAAATCACCTCACAAAAACGAACGTATTGATCACTGTATACACACACTGGAAAATCACACTCTCGCACAGGCTCATTATTTCTGTGTTAGTCATTGTGTGGGAAATGGGTTTTAAGTATCTGCGCACTTCAAAGAATTGCAAATAGCTTGTGATTTGTGTCTCACCTCATTTGCTCTTAGTGTTTGCATTAATATAACACAGCTCTGTCATGCTGTTCGTGATCTGCTTTAATCTATGTGAATCAGTGCATAGGATTCAGTGCTTCACTTGGAGTCTGTGACAGATAGCTGTATCATTGATTGATGTTAATTGGACAAAAAACTCTAAACATAATATTTTGGGTCACGTATGGACTTTCTGCTTCACTGGGTGTCTTATATATGATTTTTATTTGATACTAGACTTTCATTTGCTGTATTTCGGTTCTGCCTGGAATATTATAAATGGATGAGTTCTCACTGACTTTGCAGTGAATGGCCAAAAAGTGAAATGGATATTTATTTGAGGAAAAAATATATAAATAAAAAAAAAATAAAAATAAAAAAAAATATATATATATATATATATATATATAGAGAGAGAGAGAGAGAGAGAGAGAGAGACTTTTAGTTTTTCTTTATTTTAACAATTATAACATTACCAATAAAACAGTATTTACAAAATACATAAATTTACATCAATATACAAAAAATCTCATACATTCATGTGTAAATTTCCATCTTCTAAATCACATAAAACCGCATTCAAAGCCCAAGTATGTTTAAAAAACATCAAGATCTCCAACCATTTTATAGTATGTAAACTCAACAGTAAGCCGGGCAGATAAAAGTCCTTTTAAAGTCATGTTAACATCAGTAGAAACACCCCCATTCATCCTTTCTTTCCTTGTTAGCCATATAGCTAACTTTGCTTGACCATATAAAAAATTAATTAAGACATCAGTTTTTTCTATTTTGATATTTATACTTCGGGCCATAAATAAACCCGTTTAAAGTAAATTCAAAATTCAAATTTTTACTCCAATCTTCCAACAATAAAAACATTGGCTTCAATCTTTCACACTGCAAAAATAAATGATACATATCTTCATGTTCAAAACAAAAAGGACATTCATCCCTTACAGTCGGATCAATATGTGCCCTGTGTCTATTAGTAGCTATTATTCCGTGTATTATACGCCACTGGAGATCACCGGTTCTCTTATCAATAGGACGTTTATATAGAGTCCTCCAACTACCTTTAGGTGATCCATCTAACCCATCTATCCCTTGCCATTTAGAGTCTAAAACATCTTTTAAAGACTCATAATGCATTACTTTTACACAAGTATAATACAACGCTCTCTTTCCTATATCAGCAAACAAATTAAGCTCTGGAGTTTTAAAACTCAACAGCTTTCCTTCATCTCCTGCCCTTGTCTCCACAGCTGCACTTACCCCTAAATTTGGAAATTCAACCATCTCATTAATATATGTATTGTGGTTTTGTTTCCTCGTCTTTCATTAACTCTGCCTGGAATATTATAAATGGATGAGTTCTCACTGACTTTGCAGTGAATGGCCAAAAAGTGAAATGGATATTTATTTGAGGGATGATTCTTGAAATAAAAAAAAAATAAAATAAAAAAAAAATATATATATATATATATATATATATATATATATATATAGAGAGAGAGAGAGAGAGAGAGAGAGAGAGAGAGAGAAGAGAGAGAGAGAGAGAGAGAGAGAGAGAGAGAGAGAGAGAGAGAGAGAGAGAGAGAGAGAGAGAGCTTGGAGATAGACACAGTTGTTGAGGCCATGCTAAATGTTTTGGAATTTATAAGTAATGTGTGATGTGTGCTTCCCCATTCTAACAACAAGCAACGGCCCCCAGTGGTGTGTATTTGTCACATTTTCTTGTCTTTCTTACCTTTAAAACCAGTGAGATATTCTCAATTGTGTGTAATTGCATAATTTGTAGTGTACTTTAAATGCTATATACTTAGGATCTGAAGGCAGGCTGTGTTCACATGCTGCATGTGTGTTTGTGTATGTGTGTGATTTAGGGCAATGCTCTGCCTTTGAGTTATGACTCCAGATTTGTGTCATCTTTGTATATACTGTCTGTGTGTGTACTAGGGGAATGTTTCTTTCTCTGAGACTAACACACATGCCAAATTAGCTCTGTGTATCTTGTGGCATTCAGATTAATAAATAGGAAGGAAAACACATTTATAGTCATCATTGTCCCAAGTTCTGGTTTACATAAAATGTCATACAAAAGAGACAGCGTTGAGCTGTTTAACCCAAGCATCTGTTTCATGTTGTCCGCAGACTGAGTATGGTTTAGTATCAGTTGTCATTCGATATGGCTTTTGCACCATCATATGGGCAAATCTCACGAAACCTGCCAATAATATATCCAGTCCAAATTTAAAAGAAAACTAAATTTAGAAAATATATATTTATATTTAGTAATTTAAGAAAATTAATACTATCTAGGACCAGATGTGTATTTTTTGTAACAATGCGTTCATTATGATTAGACAAAATTCTAATCATTAAAATTAATATATATAATTTTATTTATATTAATTCAAATTAATTTAATTATATTTCAGAAAATAATACAGTTTGTCAGATTCACCCATATAGATGGACTCCTCCAGGCCAGTGGCCTAAATGTATCATGCTGTACTCAGTTATTGGGTGCTGGTAATTGGCTTGTTTCAAGACTAGTGCTGGTGCTGTATTTCTCTGTATTTTAGTGCTCTCTCTCTCTAGCCGCTTTTAATAAAGAATTAGACTCCCTCCCTATTCTATTATAATGAGGAACCGTCTTTCTCCCAACTCAGTATTCTGTTTACTGTCCATTGGGCTAAATTGCTTTTGCGTGTGTCTTTGTGTGTGTGTGTGTGCCAATGACTTTGCCTGTTGTATTCATACAAAACAATTTTTTAAATTAATGGAAAGGCTTGAGATGAGTTCAAATGTTAACTGTGGATTCTGTTCTTTTGTTTGGCCACAGCTAAATCATTTAGCAATTTTCCAGTTTGTGTATGATAGAAATCATGTGCTGTGGCCAGTAATTTATCGTGGTTTCTCTATATTTGTCTTTCCCTCTAACGCATCACACCCCCCCCCCCCCCCCCCCCCCCCCTCGGCGTATTTCTTGTCTCTCATATGCGTATGTACTCCAGTGTGTAAAAAAGTGCTTACCGTCAAGATATTTTTCAGATTTCCCTGGGTTTGTGATGCATCACCAGAGCGGGGCGCAGCTGCAGTGCACACTACATGCTGTGGTGCCGGAGTGAGACAGGCCTATCGATCACTCTCACACTCTCTATACATCCAGATGAGATGTATGGTGACATACACGGTAGTTGTGAGAATGTTTCTTCCTGCCTCTAGCTGCAAATAGTCCTCGTGTAAAGTGAGACTGAGTGAATAGGTGACGGTAGCCTCTGCATGTTCAGGTTTCCCTGTGTTTGTGTGTCCAATACTGGATGTATGGGGGGATTTAGTCAGGTCGCACACACCCGCTCCATCTTACTGTCAGCTTGACCTCCCAGCTGTGTCCTATCACATCCCTGGCTGAGGCCGTTAAAGTGTGTGTGTGTGTTTGTGTGTGTGTGTGTGTGTGTGTGTGTGTGTGTTAGCAGAAATGTGCTTCTCTAGCTAGAGGAAGAAAATTAAATTTGCCTTAATTTACTAAATGGTTTCAAAGAGACACACAAAAGCTCTGTTCCAAAAACCTAGTGAGCTTTCTCCTCGTAGGCACGTTTCCGACCCAAAGGCTGTTTCAAACGAAAGGAATGTTCATTTTAGACAGCATTACGTGTTCATCATAGAGAATGCATTACAACGAGCTCATTGAAAAAAAGAATCCAAGATGGTTGACAAAGAAAGTGAAATGTTATTTTTTTTATATTATAAATATAATGAAATACTGAAAAGAATCAACAAGAAATGTTTAAAAAATTTAATTGACTATTTTACTAAAAATGTGTGTTCTATGTATATTTATGCTTACTAGAGTAGCATGTAATTCTCGTCACATCGCTTGTATTGAAATCAATTGTGAATTGAGTCACAACACAGAGTGTTCGCCTTTGTAGAGCATTTCAGATGCATCACTTGTTATGGTTTTGTTCCACACAAGACTATGCAGGCAGCGAGACTAGGTTTTGTAGCAGAGCTATTGTGGGACGTACATGACAGCATGTGGTAGACAAAGAGAGACAAAGAGAACTACGGAGAAGACGGCTTTAGGACTAGCGATATGTCCATTACGTCTGTTGTTAATATCCAGTGAACAGCACAGCGGATCTGTAAAGCCTTTCTGTACAGGGAGGAATAATGGAAATCTAACACATAACTATCAGTCACGTCAGTCGAATACCTGGTGACCAAGAGCTAAGAAATCGGTGCAGTCATTAAAAGACTATTTATTTTTCTTTAGAGCATGTGATGGCCAAATGACAGTCAACTTTGTACGGTGATAATTCCTATGATTTTCTGTGATTTTTCTGTTTGTCAGAAAAAGAAGAGAAAAAAAGGTTATATTGAGTATATCATATGACATTTCCTTTTCTTAAGTTAATAGTTGATAAATACATTAATACAATAGGATCTGTATACACACTATAAATGTATAACATTTAAAATAAAGCATTGTACAGAAATTTAAAATCAAGCAGCAATGGAGAATAATGATTCACAATAAATCAATATGAGGAATGTATATTGGCACTCATAAATCACACACAAAAATATTTACACAAGATGCTAATAATAATTTATTACCATGCAACAAAATATCAAGTAATTTATAATTAAAATACTTTTCATTTAATATTATTTAAATAATTAATATTGATTAACAGTTTCATTTGTATGTTTATAATAATTGTATAAATATTAATTAATATTGCAAATGTTATGTACATTCTATATATAATTTTTTGACATCATTGCAGCATTTTATGTTATGGGTTTATATTTATTTTCGAATGAAAAAAAAAAAACGGTGAAAAATATGACGTGTTTGCAGATGTGCATCAGAGACTCAGTGTGTTTTCCTCTGTTTTGGTGAGTGCAGCCTATCACAATATTATGTGTCCTTTCTCTCTCTTTTACACACATACTTTGTCTCCAGATAAATCCCAAGCCTGCCAGACTCTCTCAATTTAACTCCAAACCAAGTGTCAACACAAAATCCTTCAGGGGAGCTTTCTAACACATGCACACATTTTTCCAAACATCCCGTTACAAAAGAAGCAGCTATTCTCTCGTTGCCACAACGAAGTAAAATCCTCTCTTTCATTCATACGCACTGACCTATAGACGAGAGGCTGCGGGGAGCGAAAGAACGTGGGAGACGCAGCAGCAGAGGAGAAAAAGACTGAAAGGGAGATGGAGATAAAGGGCTCAGTTCGGCGGTTCGGCACACGGCAGGGGTGAGGCATCTTGGACCCGGGAGCTCGGCACTGTCGCTTGAGACGGCCCAGATGTGTCAGGTTCCTGCGTCTGAGAGATTTCCATCTCTTTGGCCCGTGGATCCCAGCCCAGCGGGAGGACTCTCAACCATCTATTGGACTGCTCCCTCTACATTATTCAGCTGACATAACCCCCTGAGAAGATGGCGAGGGCAAGAGGAGGTGCAAATCTACATATATGAAAGCGAAAAGAGCCCGTTTTAGCTAATCGACGAATGGAATCGGCAAAATGACGCACCACTGTGAAGCACTCCTGCAGATATTTTTATCCATTCCGAATTTTCACACTCGCAAGCCCTCTTATTCTGTCAGAATGTGCTTCTTCTTCATGAAAGAAGTTTTTATTGTGCGTGTGTGTGTGTGTTGTGAATGTGTGTGTGTGCCCCTGCTGCGCTGTGATCTGCCTGTATTGAAATAGCTCTGTATCATGACCTACATTCCTCAGATGGGGGGGCTGACACTCAGGGAGGGAGCGACGGATAGGGTGAAGGTAAAAAGAAGACACTCTGATGAGTTGAACCTATCTCCAAGGTCGCTTTTGATGTATTTGGGTGGACATGCAACAGAACGACTATTGTTTTTAGTACTGTCGTCCCTTATCTTTTTTATTTTGCAGCTGTGGCATCTTAAACCACATGCACCGCTTGTTTGTTGTGTTGTTTATTTGTTTGTCAGGATTATGTAAGGCTCTTCAGTGAGGTGAAGGGAAAGAGGGCACGACTCAAGGGAGTCATTTTAGCCCAGGCTTGCTGCCGCCACATCACCCTCTGCTGTCTCAGGCCGCAAATATCATAACGGCCAGCTTAGCATTGGGTGCTTATCTCAGAGGTTTCTCTGTCTGTCTCTCTTTAGATTTTGATGTATGTAGAGAGCCAGCAGCCTTTGGAGTGTTTGTTTGTAGAAACGGGATTATTTTCCATCAGGAATGTCAGGAAGGTGAGTGTTTGGGTTTGTTGACTTTTAAGCTTTGCTCGCGGGCTCGGGGCTACGTGGAACTAAACTCTGTGAATTTAGAGTGTGTGAGTCTCTTGTTTGGTTGTTTTCAATTGTTTTCAGTTGTACAAATCTCTGCTACGATCATCTGCAAATGTAAATGTCAGATCTCAGATTGGATTTTCATAGCTATGGAAGGCAGTCTAGACTTCAGAGTTAAAAAAAAAAGAAATAATAGAAAAAACAAACCTTATTACACCTGTCTATATAAATAAATAACTAAATACATACATACATAAATAAACAAATACAAACAAAAATAAAAACAAACAAACATAAACAAATAAATAAATAAATGGATTTTAAATCTCATAATTGTGACTACATCTCACAATTCTGACTTAATTACTTGCCATTGTGATTTCACATCAAACAGTGTGGCTTTATATCATAATTGTTTTTTTTTCCTTTTCATAATTACAACTTTATAACTCAGATTGGTGACTGTATTTCCTGATATTGTGACTTTATATCTCAAAGTATAATTTATATCTTCAAATTCTTGAAAATAAGTTATATCTAATTTTTAACTGTGAGATCACAGTTCTTACTGTGTCTTATCTTACTTATATTTTATTATTATTATTATTGTGACTTTATAACCTGCAGTTATGTTTTTGTGATTGCAACTTTGTCACAATTAAGACTTTATTTCTTTATAGTGTGATTTTATATCTCAAAGTGTAACTTAATTTATCCCAATTTTTACCTTATATTTTAATTGTGATTTTATTTTTATCATTTTGACTTTATAACTCACAATTACATATTTTTTTTCTAATTGCAACTTTATATCTCACAAATAAGACTTTATTTCTTGATTGTGTGATTTTATATTTCACTATTCTTACTTTACATGTTAATTGTGATGTTATTTTTATTATTTTGACTTAACTTACAATTACCACTTTTTGTAATTGCAACTTAATATCTCACAATTGTGACTTTATCAATATTGCAATTTTATCTCACAAATCTTTATGTCTCAATTTAGTTTTTACTTTTATTATTGTGACTTTATATTTTGCTATTACAGTTTTATTTCCATAATTGCTGCTTTATATCTCACAATATGTCTATTTTGTTATATTAATCTCTCACAATTATCTGTTGTATTCATTTACTCTGAAGAAGAAAATGCACAATGTGGAAAGGTATGACTTCAGCACACCGCACAGTGATGGTAGCTGAATCACAGCCACCTGACAGGCAACAGGCTGATTAAAAATATCTGATGAGCACAGCCTCAGAGAAGTGAGGAGTGTAGCCCGCAGTGACTGGAAACTGTTGACACCATGTGATACCAAGTAATGTGAAGAGACAGGAAGCTGCCTGTGACTCCTGTCATAGGGCGAGTATCCCCTTTTCTATGGGTGTGTGAGTTTGTGTGAGTTTAAAATGGATGGATTGTTTTCTCAGGTGCGGGTAAGTGTCTTGGCAGCTTTGCCGTCTATCAGAGACCATTGCAGTAAGATCTGTAACACATGCATAACACACCGTGGTGACGTATAGCTTTAGCATTAAAAGCCAAGTAAGCATAACAGACCCTCTCCTCATGAGAGTATTCACCTGCTTTGTGGGTAAATAAACCATGAGCTGTAAACATCACAAAACTACTTTTTCCAGCTGCGTGTTTGAAATGGTAGAACTTCTTTGCTCTTTACTTAATTTATACAAAGAGTAAAAATTCAATGCAGTGCACTGATCAAGTTATTCTGTCTTTGTATGGTTTGAATTACATATTTACATGCATTTGTCAAAACATCAAATCACAATGCATAAAACATTTGTCTTTTTTTTGTGCAGCTGCAGAGGTTTTCTACTACGGTCTGTAGGCTTGAATGGAAAACATTGATGTTTAAGTAGTTGTTTTTTAAATCACTTTTATAGTGGTCAGTTGTATTGTATTCCTTAAAACACATTTTCCCTTTATAGGGCCTTTCGCACCACATTAGTTCCAGAACTAAATGTACAGTACTAAGTACTGGGATGATTTTGCACAAACTTTTTTCCCAGTACCATTTAAAGGGTTGCATTCACACTGAGAGTGTGTACAAGGACGTGACGTTAGCCGGTCAACAGCAATTTCATTTGTGCGCGGCTTTCAACAATGTTAACAAAGAAGAACAACGTTAACAACAGGAGGACGGAGGACGCTGTGATTGGAGCTGTGTTTTTGTTGTGTCTCGCTGGTTTCACAATAATGGACATGGAATGTCGATGTATACGTAAAGCGATTAAAAGAACGGAAAGGAGGACTAAGAATCTCCAACAACAACTGGCAGTGCTGCATTTGCTACAAGTGCCTGCACTTCAGCGTCCGTCCATCTATCGCTGTTCATCATACTTACGAAATAAGTTGACACAATGTTTACAGTATGTTACACGGTGTTTTAAATCATGGCGGGTGAGGGCGTTTTCAAATGTGTCTGGCCAATCGATGTCTACTTACATCACGGGTAGTACCAGTTGTGCTGGTTAGACCCTGCTTCGGAGTAGGAGCTAATTTGGTTCTCGAAAAAGGCAGTCCGGTACTAAAAAAAACGCCCAAAAGTGGGTAGTTCCACAATTAGTTCTGGTACTATGAAAAGGTTCCTGCGGTGCGAAAGTCTCTTATGTATCCTACACTCTCTGTCTCCTTTACTGCCTCCTTCTCAGCTCGTGCTTGCCGTGTATGCTTTTAATAAAAGCTTCTTAGGATAAATGGTATTGGGTAAAAATGTAGCCAAACCACATGTGTTTGCCCTGGGTCCTTATCCAGGACCTTTCTCATGCTTCATTCTGTTAACAAACCCCACAGAAAGCCCTGAGGGTTCATGAGCTAACTACAATACTGCTGTAGTACAGCACCAGAGAAGAAAAACATCGCTCTCATGCATATTCTTAATGATGTGTCCAAGCCAAATGAGGAGGTGAGCATTAGGTCAGTCGTGGGGGGAAAAGGGCTTTGATAACTCCTTGTGAGACTGTCACAAGAATGTAAGAACCATAACTGATTCCATTTCACTCCCTGCCTTCCTTACCGAGAGTTTGCTTTAAAGAAACATAATGGCTCGTCGGGGCTGATGTGGGCCGTCCTTACAGTTGGGTTGATTTCAATATTAACAAAAGAGCACCGTATTGCACTGGGAAATCAACACTGCAGCTGCAAATTCCCAGACTCAAGCATGCTTTTATAGGTTGGACTCCAGGCCTGGAGCAAGTGAGGGAGAGGAAGGGGGGATCAGGCAGAATCACATCACTGTGTCCTGCCACCCGTAATAAAGTGCTCTGACAATCCATTGACCTGAGAGTGAAACTGTCTGATGTTTGATACATGACTCAGATGATGGACAGACCCAAAACCCAAACAGATATGTCATAATACAATTATTTCCTCACGACGAGTCGATGATAGATCACAGTTTCAAGTGACTTTGTTTTGTGAGAAGAGGAAATCGGCACTAGGCTGCTACATGCAGTAGAAGTTGAAAATGAGTGCCAGAAGAGGTACTGCAGCACCTGGTGCTTTCATTGTGTGTGTATGTCACCCTGGATTTACTAGCTTTGTGGGGACTACAAATAAATTTTGCAATCCACCATTTTGAAATTCTTCAAAAACCTACTTTTCAGCTCCTCCTGGACCATTGGTCCAAGTTAGACTGAGATCATCTTCAGACCTTACCAGTGAAAAGTTATAGATTTTGTGTCTAACGCATCAACAACTTTAATGACATGATGCCAAAATTAATTGGAGGCTGTCTCTGCAATGCATTAGCACATTTTATATGTTCCTAAAATCATCTACAAATCTCTTTAATTTCTTATTTTTGCAGTTGGTATATGCTTGTGTCCGACAATAATTGCTGAATATTATTATTATTCCCCATCTTCTTCAACTAATTCTTGACCACAGAGGCCCAACTGTGAGTGTTGCCATCTAGTGGACCAAATAATTAATTCAGTTAGATACATGCACAGATGATGCAAAGTGTGTGCAAAAGCATTGTAAAAATCAGACTGATTGCCAACAGTCTGCATGGAGCTTGTTGATGCCAAAATCTGTCACGCACTGTGCGTTAAATGTAGCGGCAAATGGAAAACCAAGACATACTTTTGGTATTAGGGTGTAGCAGATATAATTAGCTTAAAATATAAACATAAAAGTCAATGGTCCCATGATATGAAGGATCCCGCTGTGGTATAAAAACGAACTAGTGTGTGCTTTCAGCTCTGTATGCGTTTGACCTTACCTGTCCATGTCATTATCAGCACATATCTTAAAGACTTGTCTTTGGTAATATCATACCAGCCAAATGTGTGTTGATTAGTCCCACAACACACACATCAGACCGTAGGGACTTAGATCTTAATCTGTTTCCTGCGCACTGGTTATGCAAGCATAATGAAATTGTATATTTTCAAAATATCTGTGATTTGATACCATCGAAAGTATCCAGTATACACACCAAGCCGGTCCAAGTCTCCACTAAGTCTCTTCCCGACTCTCTGAAGTTATCGTTAGCCCACTCTGAAAACAAAAAAGACATTTTAATCTCTTTCTTTGCACACTAACTTAAGTGCCCAACTTTCTTCACTTTTATGCTTCTCTGAAACTTTACAATTCACTTTGTTCTGCATAATCCTCCATCAAGGAAAGAAGACAGGTAAAGACCAGGGGAAGGCATCTCAGGTCAGGGGTGAGCAAGTCACTTCTGATGCAACAGATGCTGGAGTTCAGAGACAACGGGCAACTTTATCTGATAATAGACTCTAATCTGTATATTATTCTGGGCTGAGAGGCTTTTGTTCTGCAATGATTATGCTGTCCATAAGGTTTTGATCTTGTCTTATGTCTGTGTAATTGAAATAACCCTGGGCCTGAAAAGCCACTTGATGTGTCCATACAAAAAGAAATGAGAGAGGATGAGAACATGAGAAGAAAAGAAAAAAAAGTGGGAGTGAAGGCAGGCTGAGATGTGTGTCACATTATGAAACATTTTTTTTAAATGGTCTATATCTCTGAGGCCACAGACCATCGCACCTTCTTGTAGGTCAGGAATATTGTCTTCCTCTCAGAGGAAGTATTTCTGCACCATGTTTTTTCATGCCTTGCCAGTGCTCTCGTTGCTCTGGCCAAGGTTTTTTCCCCTCTCCTCCAGAAGTCTCAGAGTCACCGCTCTTGTGTACCATTAAAAGAGGATTGTGGGAACTGTATTTCCCCACCCTCCTCCTTGTTTTTTAGGCTCCACATTGTATGTGAGAGTGGTTGAGGGTAACCGGTGTCTGATACTGTAGACAGTAGCCTGCGGCCAAGACCCAACAATCACGCTATTGTCCAGCATCTGTATGGTTGAAAGTTGCTACCTGGTACAATCAGCGAGAGCAAAACAGTGTTTCATCAATGGCTGCTTTGTGAAGGGCCATGTTTCCTCCGCCTCCTTCCTCTTCAGCTCAATAGAGAGAGAGAAAGAGCAAAACACTGAGATCCAATTAATCAACCTTTCTGATTTTCACTTAAAGACATCCACCTGAGCAAATGTATCTGATGTTTGACTGCTTTGTGCAGGCTCAAAATTCTGTGTAAAAATGCAATGCTGCTTAAAGCCATTCTAAAATATGCTGGCTCTGTCCCACTGAGAGGTAAAAGATTTCTTTTTTTAATCAGAATAAAAGAAACTGGTGTTGATGGTGCTGCTATTACTAAGATTACTGAGATTCAGAAAAAGTGATGGCAATATGAGAGATTTTACTAAAATCATTAATAGTAATTTATAATTTTTTTTTTTTTATTCATCCTTCTGGCCTGAGCAATTCGACAGTTTTTACGATTTAAAACTTTACAACAAAACTCTATGCCTAAAATTAAAAACTGAATTTTCAGCAGCCATTACTCCATTTTTAAGTGTCACATGATCCATCAGAAATCATTATATTATGCTGATTTGGTTCTTAAGATTAGGATTTTGTAATGAATAGAAAGATAAAAAGAACAGCATTCATTTTAAATTTAAATCTTTTATTTTTACATGATATATTTTTTACATTATGCATATCTTTACTGTCACTTTTGATCAATTTAATCCTGAAGAAGTATTACGTTATTTAAAAAACAAAAATAATAATAATAAATAAAAAAAACATATTGACCCCGAAATTTTGAATGGTAGAGTATATGAATTGGTTTTATTAATATAATCATTTTAATTATTTCAGTTTTCATTCATTTTAAGAATTTAATGTTTTTGAACGTTAATGCCATAATATTTACTTTATTTATTAAATAAATGTATTTATTGTTAAAAAAAATTGTATATTAAAATGACTCACTTGAAAATAAATCAGATTAATGAAATGTCGTGATTCTTTAGTGCAATAGTGAGGAAAGGTGAAACTGAAAAGTAGTAGAAAAAGGGGAAAAGTAAAAAAAAAAAAAATGTGTAGAAACAATTTCCACTCAGAAATTACTATTCAATTTCACAATAACAAAAAACTAACACTTTCAATTAAATATGAAATATCGAAGTAAATTGACGAATCTTTTATTAATATTTTTACAGTTCCTATAAAATCTTTGTGCAGCATTCATATTTATCCCTCTTTAGATGCAGCTTCTGTACTGCCTTTGCAGTATAGAGAGGGCACTAGTACACAACAAGATGAAAAGGAACTGCATTTTCTGTGTTATTGCTAAATGCTTAGCAATTGTTATTTATAATTGTTCAAGAGTTGAATGTAAATCCTTTGAGTATATATACCTTATACTTTGAAGTCAGAGTTTGAACAAGAGTTAAACAGTACCAGCTACAACTGTGGATAGAACTGTGAAGAATTTTGACAACTACCATCAACTGATGCAGCATTTTTACCTTTTTATCTCAGGATATTTTCAGTTCTGTGTCCTCATGTAACTTTTTCATAGCATTCACTAGTTGAAATTTTACCTGTGAGATTTTTCCTCAACGTAGCAGTGAATCTTGGCACATGCCTTGTGCCTTGATGATTTCCCTTTTATGTCTTTGAGAGGGTGTTGTACATTTTAATTTATTATTACAATTTTTTTATATATATAACTTTTGAACTTAGAGTCTAACTCTATTCTAAACTACTAATAATAATGAAACAGAAGCTAATTCTTCTGATCCATTTCCCAAGAGGATAGAAACGACTTTCAGAAATACAGATGATATTGCCGTGCTTCACCATCCTCTGCTTCCTCAGCCCGGATCTTGTTATGAGTCTAATTTGAAGGCAAATATTCATAACTCAAATCTCCTTTTCTGATCCCTGTTCTTTATATGGAATTTATTCATTATTTAGTTGCGAGTGCAATCCTTATTTAATTAGAATGTTTTTAAGTAGTCAGATTTTTATTCTTTTTCTTCATCATCATCTATTTCTAAACTAACAGATGTAGTTTTTAATTAAACATTATAGATATATATATATATATTGTGTGTGTGTGTATACATATATTCAGTGCAAGCATGCTACATAGCCTTTTATAATTTAATTAGCTATGCAAGTGTGTGTGTGTTAGCTAAAACAGCTGGATGGCTCCTCTGGCTCTCACTCTCTGAGCTCAGACGAAGCAGCTCCCGGCGTGCTGATCATCCTCCCTATTGTTTCCTGAGTGGCTTATTAAATTACTCGACCTCCCTCATATAGTGTGAGCTGTCAATGTGCTGCCCTGCTCCACTCTCCTGCAGGGCTCTCTCTCTCCATCTCTCACATTCTCTTTCTCTGTGGCCGATAACAGGAGCTTGTATCGGGGCATTAATCCTTCTGCTCTCTTGGGTGGGATTAATACTCTCTCTTTGTGTAATTATGACCTCATTGCTCTGCTCAGATAAGAAGCAGGTTATCAGGTCAGACGACCATTGAGGGATGGCGTAAAGGAAGAAGTGAGAGTTTCTCAGTGCTGCAGGAGAGGGACAGTGGAGGAGACCTGGAAGAGTTCAAATAGGACACATTTTGCATCCGTAGGTGCTGTTTATCTACATAAACATGTTGTAGATAGATGTCTTCAGCTGCTGAGACATGTCTCGATGTTTTTGAAGGCAAGAACACATCCTTTGTAAACGGCCCCTTAGACTAGACATGACACGGTTTGAGCTGACTTTCTATGACTTTATCAAGGAGACTACAGTCTGATTTGCTGTCTCACTGCATGTTTTTCTTTCTCCATCTCTCTCCATAGCCATTTCTCTCTCTCTCACTCCCTCCCCTCCCTGACTGCCTGCTGTTGCTGCTCTGTGCCATATGGAGCTTTACTGGAACTCCTCTTAAAAGATTCACCAGATGAATTTCTCTCTCTCCCTTGCGCTCTCTCTCATGCTCTCTCGCTCTCTCTCAAATGATGGCTTTCTCATTTAACAGATTGGCTGATGTGTCAGAGATGACTGGGTTATGCCACTGCTAAATGAGAGGAGGGAGGGAGAGACAAGTGCTTCCAAAAGCTCAGTGATGCTCCTGGGCCAAAGTTCTGTTTCATTGCTCTCTCTGCGTGTCAGACATGTTCAGTGACATGTGTGCATATGTATTTGTGTTTTATAGTTTGTGCCTTTGCTGTATATATACAATACATGGATTTCCTCTTTTTTTTCTTTTTTTTTTATCGTTGAAAGTTTGTAAATATAAAGTTAATGGGGGAAAGTTAATATACTTGTAATTTGCTGGTCTTGGAAGACATTCACACTGGATGAGTGTTTTTTAGCATCTCATGACACAAGCTTTGCATTGAAAACACTATGTAACCCTAAGCATATCCTGAACTTTTAATTCATAAAGTTCTATAACATGTATTGTGGATTATAAAATGTAGTCTGAACAGGCTTCTATTTGATTGAAATATTTCTGCAATTTATAAAAACAGATCATTTTAAATAAATAAATACATAAATAATGAATCTGAATTGGAAAATATGTAATTATTAATTAAATCAAAAATTTATTAATTAAACATTAATTTAAAGGGATATTTCACCCAAAACATCATTTACTCACCCTCATGTCTTTCTACACCCATAAGAAACAATGAGGTAAAGATCAAATTTTAATTCTGGGGTGAGTTTAAATGAAATGTAAATGTCTTCTGTGAATATGGTTCAGATTTAAGACTAAAAGTAGGAAGATTAACCTTTTACATTATTAAATTAGATTATGTGAAAATGAAGAAATATAAAAATCAGTTAATATAAAGAAAAACAATAACAGAGAAAATAACAAATCTATTTTTGGGCAGAAAATAAAAGAGCAAGACTCATTCACACAGTTACTGTTGTTGGTGAAAATAGCCTTTGCGATCTTTGCTCCTTTCTCTTGCAGACAGAGATTTGTGATCTTAGTGTGAGAGTGTGAACAGTTTTTCGGGCCTGTGACCTCTGTATGCGGTGTAGCTGTGACTGAAGGTGGAGTAGTTTCTGCACAGCAGTATGTTGTTGTGTAAACGGATAAGTTTTGTCTTCATCTGAATTAGTCATCAATGTCACGCCATTCTTTTGTGTCTTGTGCAGCTGCCATTAGACCCTCACCCCCTAACCTCCCTAAAACCCACTGAACGCCATTAACACACACGCACTCACACAACTCAGCCCTCCACCATCTGGAAACAACTGGGCCCCACTTAAAACACCCGCTATAGATTAAGAGAAGCGGGGCTAATTTATTAGAGGCCTGTCCCACCGGCTCAGGTTTCTGCTAGCACTCATCACCGCTGTCCTATAATCACACACCCTTTGACTGACATGTTCTGCTGCCTGCACTGACATGTCATAGACATTTACATAGATACATTAGTTTAATGTGATAGATTACCTCAGGTGGTAAACATAACTCACTGGATCTGTCAAGTGAAAAAAAATACATGGCAGATTCCAAACCATCAGCATAAATGGTAACCATTGGCAACCAAGGTTAAAGCAATACAATCTCGCACAATTTTTTTTTTACGATCGAAGCATCTTTAGCTATTCTAATCTCGAAGCTAAATTAGACACATTTATTGAGTTTGTTAAGCTTAGATGTCTTGCAGTTTTTTGTCGAGGTGTGTGTGTTTAAATGTGTTAATGGTGGTCTAACTGAAGGCTGTTTGTAATTATAACTTCTAATGACGGAGTTTAAAGAATTTGCTTCTCCAATTTGGAACTGGGTGGCATCCTGTTGACCGTGGCAGCTCAAACTTACAGCCAATCACCACAAGGCAGCATAAATCACAGAGAACAGAGAGATATATACGGGGAGAGGGTAAACACACAGCTGAAAGCATTTGGGTGCAATTTGTTGAGAGGAATGATGTCGTTTATATTGGGTGATCAGCAATGTTTAACAGACTGGCGCTCTATTTCATTTTCTCTCTGTCTCGCACTCATCCCTCTTCATTCTTTTCTATTTTTCCTCCCACACTCTCTCTCTCTCTCTCTCTCACACACACACACACACACACTACCTAAACACTCTTTCATCCGTCTGTATTTTCTCTCTTTCTCATGGAAAGAGATGGGCTAGAACTCCCTGTCATTCCTGTACATTTGGCGTGGAGCGTTTGACATGGGTGCTGTGGCAGAGTGATGCAGGGAGTCATGCTGTGACGTGCTTTTGTATGTTTCTGAAAGCACAGAGTGACAACCATTTGAACTGAAACATTTTAATGATGCCTTCGTACTTCCAGGCAGAGGCAGCAGCAAAAAAGAATGAAAGAAAGAAAAAGAAAGAAAAGTCGTGCCATGTTCAGGAGCTCCAGCAAATCCTGCATTAATGCCACCAGGCCACTACATATTATCTCTGACCGTTCTTCACTGAGCAGAGCTTTCATTCCAGCCGGCTGTAAAGGAAGTCTCTGGCTACTTTTCTTTGGGCCGCTTCCCTCCATACCGCCACAGTTCCGATGATTATGTAGCGTTGACGATGTGGCCGCTTGGCTGCAACGTCGTCCAAAAGTTTCAATTTCACACCATGTTCAGCCGCATTGAACCCTCCTATTCCATAAGGACCCTCTGTCAACCCCTGTAAAATCCACCCCCACCTACCTTGATACGTTTCCTTTTTTCTCACATCGATAGCTCCTCTGTTTCCAATTTTACCAGCCCTCACTGTCAGTGTCTGGGTGTTCTGCTGGGTGAAAAACGCTCTTGCACTCTTTCTCTCTCTCACTTTCGCGCCCTCTGTCTTTCACACCCTTTCTTTCTGTGTTTCTTTCCAACTTTTCAGTACGAGTGTGTCTGATGAGCTCAAGCTGTTGAGTCTGTCTCTTACCAGATCGCAGATTATTAGCATGTGGCCTGAATGTCTTGCTCCCACAGTTAAACCGCTCTACTGATGGAGATAATTATTACAACTATACACACACTAACACACCCGTCTCTCTAAATACTTTGCTCTCTCCCTCCATGTTCAGGTAACATTCTCTGTGCTCTGTTGTTAACGCTTTGATGCATGATATCCATCTTTAAAAGCTGTTTTAATCAATCAAAATGTGACCAAGAAAAAAACAAGAGTTGACTTGATCATTATTCTTTGTGACTGCCTCTTTGTTTTTTGTGTGTGTGTGTGTGTGTGTGTGTGTGTGTGTGTGTGTGTGTGTGTGTGTGTGTGTGTGTGTGTGTGTGTGTGTGTGTGTGTGTGAACCAAGTTCAGACTTTTTCTGCAGGTTACGATGACTCAACACTCCTAATTCTGACTTCATTAGTCAACAAATAAAATAAAATAAAAAAAAACAAATAAATAAAATAAAATAAAACAAATGGTATGAAAATAATTTTCACGTCTTCAAGAAAATAATAATAATATAATGTTAATAAAAATAAATAATTATTATTCTTTTAAAGTAAAAATCTTTTTTTAATAATTCATGAATCAAGGATTTTATTGCATTTATGTTTATCTTCATATTTTCTTTGACCAAAGCAACTTGCATGTCTATATATAATGTAGGTGTTAAACACAAAAAAGCCAGACTTATGGTATTTCATGAATGTACAATATTAGCCACACAATATGTCCATCACAGCTCTATAAAACAGATATATTTTTTAATATATTTCACTATTATTTTTTCTGGCTTTTAATCTGCCACTGAAGAGAACAAAAACATCTGATATTTTGCCTCAGATATCTTCGTATTCCAGCACTGCGTGTCTCAACATTAAAACTTTTCCATTAGTTGAAATTGTAGCCTGTGAAAAAGAAAATGAGAAAGAGGAATTCTCTGAGACTGAGGTCAAGTGAGCAGTTTTAGTCGTGTCCAGTTCAGCCCAGCACAATTCCTCAGCAGAGGAGTCTTGAAATAGGAAAGACAAAAGGAAAAAGAGCGGCAGTGTTTAGGCAGGTAATCCCTTGCTATATGAAAATGGGTCACTTCCATTCCAAACCTGATTCATTCCCTCTTTTAGTGTCTCCTGTCCATTCCTCCCTTTCTTCTTCTTTAATTCCACATTCCTTTCATCTAAAGATTAGGAAAGATTAATGGTGGGAAGGAGAAGCTGCCTTTTTGATGATGGCATTTGTTGGATAAACAAAAGATCTCAACAGCAGCTAACACTAAAGTTTTTCTTTCCTTTGATCCCAATTTTTCAGAGCTCCTTCCCTTTATTTCTCTCTTTCTCTTTCACTCAATTTCTCACTTTTCTTTCATACAGAACTCTTACATTTTATATTGGATACAGTTGTGCCGGTCTGGCTTGTGTTTCTTCTATTTTTGAGCTTTCATATCATACAAGCTGGCAAAACATAAACCTGCAACCCTCCCACCGGCCAAAAAAGAAGAAAGATGGAGAGAAGAAATTCTCATAAAATTGGAAGTGCCCAGCTGATGTTTCCAAGCTGTTAAGAATGATGCGAGTTCTGGCAGTGTTACAGAAAAGGAATTTTTTTTTTTTTCTCCAGTTCATTTTAGTTGCTGTTTAACCTTCCAAATGAAGTCATCGTCAAGTGTGCTCAGCCGGTAATTTGGCTGGCTTTTTCACTGATCATTTCTCTATTTTCCATTCTGTCTTTCTGGCTGTTATGATAAGGATATTAACTTGCGCACTGAGACAGAAGAAAAGGAATTTTTCTAAATTTAAGTTGTACAAAAGCCTCAGTTTTCAAGATTTTTGTTTCTTTAGCTCAAACCGCAATGATTTTTTATTCATTATATGTGTGTGTGTGTGTGTGTGTATATATATATATAATGATTCTACTGGAGGCGAGCGTTGTGAGAACCCAAGTGCAGTTATATTATATTCAAAAGTGAGCAAATAAACAAAGACTTGACTAGGCTTGGCAAAACAAGAACATAAGACATAGACAAAAACTCACCAACAGTGGTTACATGAACAAAGCTAGGCAAAGAACAATGGTAACATGAGAGCAATGTATACAAGCAGAAAAAGACCCAGATTGTGGAACAGTGGAACAGAGGGCAAGACCATTAGCCATGAAGAAGTGGTGGAACTGGGCCATGGAGCAAGGTCAGGTCTTGACTGTGGAACAGAGGTGGGCCTGGACCGTTAAGCAGTGGCGGGCTTAGACTATGGAGCAATGGCGGGCCTGGACTTTGGAGCAGTGGGCAAGATCATGGGCCATGGAGCAGTGGTGGACCTGGACTGTGAAGTAGTGACAGAAACCACGGACTGTGGAGCAGAGGTGGGCTTGGAACAATTAAGCAGTGGAGGCCCTGATCTGTTGAGCACCAAAGAATGATTAGGGAACCAGAGTGTAGCCAGAGACCTTGAAATGTCTCAGTGGCAGTGACATGACAGGCCGAGATTTCATGAACGTCCTCGGTGGCCATGACATGACAGTCAGAATATCCTTGAATGGCCGTGGTGGCCATAGCATGACACGCAGAGAGTTATTGAGCAACCTCCATTATTGTGAAATGACAGGCAGGGTATTCAGAAACGACCTCCATGGTCGTGACAGGACAGGCAAGGGTTTTAGGGATGACCTCCTTGTCCATGACAGGAGAGGCAGAGAGTTCAGGGATGGCTTCCTTGGCCATAATCAGACAGGTTGAGAGCTCAGAGATGGCCTCCTTGGCTGTGACAGGGCAGACGGAGTTCAGAGACAGCCCCTTTAGCTGAAACAGGACGGGCAGAGGGATTATGTGTGACCTTTGTAGTCAAAACAGGTCAGACAGGAAACTCATAGGTTGGCACTAACACAGGACTGAGCTCTAGGGCTTGAGCGGACTCTGAAGCAAATTCATGGACTGGAGCAAACTCTGGAGCAGGCTCTGGAGTAGAGCAGTGTGCAGCCCAAACACACAAAATGGCCATCGCTGTAACAGGGAGTACAACAGACAGTGGGACCACCTCAGAGAGTCTCAGTCTGGGCAGCGCCTCAAAGATGACAGCTGCCCGCACCAATACAAGCGGTGTGTCCTCCAAACTGGAAGCCAGTCTCAAACGTCTAGGAATCTAGGAATCTTGTAGCCTCAGATGTGACATACGTGTACTTGGAAAGACTGGAGTGGTGTCCATGATGGCTGAAGACTCTAATGTGGCGTCCATGTTGGCTGGAGGCTCTGGCATGGCAGCCATGCTGGGTCGAGGCTGTGGAGTGGCAGGCATGACATGGAGAGGCTCTGGCTTGGTAGGCTTAATGTGAGCAGGCTCTGGCTTGGCAGGCTTGACCTGAGCAGACTCTGGTGTGGTAGGCTTGATGTGAGCAGGCTCTGGATTGGCAGGCTTGACGTGAGCAGGCTCTGGCTTGGCAGGCATGATGTGACCAGGCTCTGGTGTTGCAGTCTTGGCATAAATATATCCTGACAAGACGGTTGGGATGTGGAAATGATTTGGTGTTGTAACGAGGCTTCAGCAGAGTGAGGATCCTTTCGCAGCTTTATTGTAATCTCAGTTGTACAGATAGGGTCAATCACCATCAAACATAACAATAGTGGCAAGGCAAGGCATAATCTAGAAACAGGCATAAGGTCAGGGCAGGCAGAAAACATTCAACAATAAATCCACAAATGAAAACAGTCCAGGGCAGGCAGCAAAGAATCATGATGAGATAAACAGTACAAGAATAATCAACGGCAAGACAAACACAGAAAGAAACACTCAGAAATGTTCACCGGGGCAAAACAAGACTTCACAAGTAGGAAGAGTCTCAGAGCGGCTTAAATAGCCCACTGATGCAAGTCAGGTGCGAGAGTAATCAGTGCCAGGTACGTGAAAGGGAAATGTAGTCCTAAAGGGAGTTAATATTCGGGATAGGGATCCCTCTGGTGGCGAGCAGGAGGAACCGCGGAAGTCTCATTTGTGATAGGTGTGGTGGGTACTGGAGAATTGCAGAATTCCTCATCAGCATTCCCCACAGTAAAAGAAGATCCACTTAATAACAAGGCATAGTTAATGTATTTAGCCAAGGGGAAATGGATTTTCCCCCCTGGCATTTGAGAACGGATGGGTTCGTTCAAACCAAACCAAAAAATGTCCTTAAGTGCTACGTCACTAAAATCAAGTTCACAAAAGTCCTCAACATAGTCCTCAATACAGTGATAGCCAAAATATTTGACTCTTTTATCTGTAAGGCAGATTTTAAGTTGCTACAGTGTCTGAGGTCACCTATCAAGCCAGCAGGGACATGTGCAAACATACAGAAACACAAATGCACACATTTGCACATGTGAAAACACTGCATATTCATCTTCGGTTGTGGCAGGCTCAAGCTGAAATCCCCCCTGTTGAGCCAAGTGTTACTTTTCCGCTTGACTTGATTCCTACATCCGCTCTCACGGACAAGCACACACACGCATACACAAGACAAACACATACTCTTTCAACACTGAGTGACTCATTCTACAAACACACAATGACATATGCACACTGATTAGGGCTGTTTCTTATGTGAGGGGTTCAACGTCTGGTGGGTGTTTAAAACTGTTGCAGAGGAAGTTGTGGACAGTCGCACAGTGTTTGTTTAAATAGTAATAGAGATTAAGGGTGAAAATGAAAGGAGAAAACACATCAGCTGCAGCTGACGTTGCATGTTGAGGAGGATTTTATATATTCACACACAAAACAGGACTATGGATTTTCAGGTTCGTCTGGTCGAGTTTGGAGGTCTCTGTTCCCACAAACCAGGCAAATTCAGATTTCAACTATGCTGTGAGCCGTCATTAATGCTCTTTATCATAAATAAATGTTGCCCCACAATAACATTTCTGTGTGGGCAATCCATTTATGTATAAATGCTTATTTAATTTAATAGAGGCCATCCATTTTTTTTTTCAGTGGTCTCATATCGAACACATTTTAATAATTTGAACTGTATGCTGACTCCCACATTTATTATTATATATTTTTTTTATATGAAATAATACTTGCTGATTTGATTTGTGCAGGACACCACTGCTGATATGTGCATTGGAGCATGACATACTGTTATATCCTCATTGATAATTTAACATATTCACTCTGTCTGACTGCAAACGTAAATGATCCTTCAGGTTTTTTTCTTCCCTCAGATTCCCATGCCAATACAATACTCAAATTACCTCAACAAACCTCTTGTAACAGTTTGCCATATTAGGGATGTCAGTGTTTTCCTATTTCAGGCTTTGTGCTAGTCATTGAACCGCAGCAATTTTTAATTAAGAATTGAATTACCAATAATGCAGTTGATCAGCTGTTCCTAATTAATTTATGAGGACA
The DNA here is from genome assembly GCF_018340385.1 of Cyprinus carpio. Classification (NCBI taxonomy): domain Eukaryota; kingdom Metazoa; phylum Chordata; class Actinopteri; order Cypriniformes; family Cyprinidae; genus Cyprinus; species Cyprinus carpio. The sequence continues at coordinate 24,522,535 of NC_056572.1, forward strand.
GAGAGGAATCAGATAATTATGGCACACATATTCATCATAGACAAAAGTGTTCTTTGTTAAGTCAGCTGATAAGAAAATATATTTAGTCTTTAATTATTTTGTTCATAGTATTTTTGCAAAAAAACCTTACATTTTAAATTGCTTAAATGTAGTTATTGAGACTAATCACACTTTTATTTTGATTCTTTTTTCTTCTTTTCTTTCTTTTATTTATTTATTGTAAATTTGTTTCTATATTTAACAGCACAATGAATAATATTATACATTTCCACACTAGGTGCCAAAGGCTCTAATAAATATCTCTGAAAGTTTGCTGGTTATGATGGTGTTGAGAAGATAAATGGTCAATAAAAAGTGGAACTTCTGGTATCAATGTAATTCATACTGCAGTGGCATCAGCATATGGGCCTGACAAGCAAAAGTCTTTGTCTCTGCTCTGAAGAGCAGGATCGGGTGTGTGTGTACAGTGCGTTTATTTGAGAGTTCAATATGCATATTTAGGCCCACATGAAATCTGCAGGCATATAACAGAAACATACAACTGCTGAACATGTGAAAAAGTCAACTTATGCAACATTAATTCCAGATCAAAGATGTTCATGCCCATTTTCAGTACAAACCAATAAGAGAAGTGATCTGCGATGAAAGCACCTCAGAACACTGCCATTTCAGTCAGCAACAGAGCACTCACACGCACTTAAACACTCCTTCACACTTAAGAGACATCACAATTACCCCTCTATTCAACCTTCTCTTTCTTTCTCTCTCTGCTATCTGAAACATTAAAGTCACACATGGAAGTAACCAGTAACCATCTTTGCCTTGTACAACATCCAAACCCCTCAGTCTCAGGGCCTTTCAAATCTCCTGTCATCTAACACATCGATATAGGGAAGCTTTTTAAAATCATTTACGCACACTGCATAAAAAAAATCAAGAGCGCCGCCTTGAAGAGAGAGTGAATAAAAGAGGAAGGGGCGAAAAAAAATATGTTTGAGCATGAAAAGCAAAGCATGCATGTTGGGAGGGCTCCAAAAGAGGGCCAGCCAAGAAAGAAATTAAAGTACAGCGATTATCTGGACCCAGAATTAGAAGCAGAGTGTTTTGGACTAATAAACATTTGAAACGCACCCCAGGGCCCATACCATCATTTATTACTCCACCATCTCCCATTAATTTTTTTTTTTTTTTTTTGGTCTCTTCTTCTTTTTTTTCATCAGTTCCCAGGATGTTTTAGGTAGATTTTATATTTTTTTGCTGGCAGGGTTTAATGAAAGATTGTCGGTTATTTTTTTCCTCTTCTTTCCCTTCCGCTTTGAATGTACTGATCCAGTGTTTTATTTCGGTCTTCTAATGACTGTATCATTGTTATCAGTAACTCAACAAAGAGCGGTCATCAATTAACCGACACCATCCCTACCTCCACCCACAACTAAGTGTCTCATTCTGACCTCTCAGCACTACTCTAAAGCTTATCAACTCCCAAAACAACCCACCCCTCCTCACTAGCACACTGTACATACGCACACTCAACTCAAAGCCTATACACATTCACAAAGATTTTATTGCAGTATATCAGGCACCAATGTTCAGCAGCGGCGCTATTGCAAAAGAAATGATATTTTATGAGTTCTTAAAGGACAGTGTGCCACAAAATAATGCAATGTACAAAAATTTCTTTCGCATTTCATTTTCTGGCTACATACAAAAACTCATAGTATAACTGTATCTTTACTGAATTTTAAGCAAATAAATGCAGCTTTGTGAGCATCAGAAACTATTTATTTATGTTTATTTATTTATTAAATTAAATTTAATTTTACTGACCCCAAACTTTTGCATGTTAGTGTGCATGTTCACAAAATAATTTAATTGTAATACATTTCATTGTAATTAGAAAAAATTATAAATAAACAAAAAAACATTGTATAAGAAACATCACTAAATATTAAATTCAAAATCTCCAGGAAGGATTCTTGCGAAAAAAAACATAAACAATTGAACACAGGCCGCGGGAAACACTCTCACACTGTCTCACGAAAGACGCCGCCCTCATGGCGTCTCCCAACAGTCCAGAAGGTGGAAAGGATTTGTGAATCCTGGGAAGATTAAGTGTACAGTTTAGTGCTCTGTGACCGCTAGTTTATACTTCTTTTAATTATTTCTCTCCATCTCTCCCTCCTTCTCTCTTTCAATCCCTATGTGCCCCCTCTCTCGCTCTCCAGGTAGACAACAGTAAGCCTACAGGCGGGTGGAGCCTGTGGCGAGCGAGCTCTCCGTTTGGTTGCTGCATTGCGTTTCACCGCGTCATGTGGACAGGATGGATGTGAAAGAACGCAGGCCCTACTGCTCACTGACCAAGAGCAGGAGAGAGAAAGAGCGCCGCTACACGGGCTCATCCGGCGACAGCGAGGACTGCCGCGTGCCCACCCAGAAGACTTACAGCTCCAGCGAGACGCTCAAGGCCTTCGACCACGACTCCTCTCGCCTGCTGTATGGAGGCCATGTCAAAGAGATGGTCCACAGAGAGGCAGACGAGTACAGTCGCCAAGGTGAGTCACATGCGCCTGTCATACCTCAGAGATGCAAGCCAAATCCATTATGACTTCACCCAGTTTAGAGGTTACATGTCATACAGCTTTAGAGCACATACTGAAAAAAAGAAATAATAATATATTCCTAGAAATATGACAAGAATGCACTTTTGGATGGATCACATTCAAATAATAATATATGGGATGTACAACCATAATTATACATAATTAGAGGAAATTAAGTTTGGTTTGGCAGAACCGCATGCTTTCTCTGAGAAAACATTTACTTACTTTTGATTGAAAAATGAAGCAGATTCAAAACAGATTAGACCGATTTACGCACACATACTCATTTTGATACTTGTCTAGTCTACAGAGCGAAGAAATAAAACATTTCCTCTGATTAGCGCGATCCAAACCCCTCGACCCGGCCTCTCATTTTCAGATCCAAAGTTTCCCTTATAACATATGCCCATGTGTCCCATTGGCAATAATGAATGGCACCATAAAAAACATAAACAGCATTATTGCGCTGTTCTGATGTTTGCAATGTGCCCTGGTCGGCCACGGTTTTATTACTAATTATGAGCACAGAGGGTCCGCAAGCACTCACACAACCGCACTTTTATAAACTCCCACACATTCATTGAGTTCTTTGTTGTTTTCTTTTCGTTTCTTCTGCATGTAAGGCTTCATAAAAATATGCAGCAGTAAAGGTGAGTTTTGCGCTGTGGATATAGCACAAATGTAGATTTGGGTCAAATGTTTTTCCCCAGGTGTTGCGCTTGTCTGTGTTCCGATAGAGTTTAGCACTGCATGTTTGTGTGCCCTTAACGTAAGTGTTGTATTAAGCTGAAGGTCAGCCTAGCTGTTATCAGTCACTGGAGCGCTAGAGGCTCTGTCTGTTGAGTGTGTTTATTTTAGAAAGCACGGGAAGTGACACCAGATTACAGTAGGGGGTAAAGGAGCAGCGTGCCTCCAACCATTATGCAGGGTAGCCCACTCTATCACAGAGAGAGAGAGAGAGAGAGAGAGAGAGAGAGAGAGAGAGTAAAGGCGCTCACAGATGTACTGCAGACACCGTTGAGCTCTTGAGAGACTGCACTTCGGCCTCAACACGGTCTTCAACACTCTCCCCATAATCACCCTGCCACAGACGTCACCTAACCCAGTCCCAAGCCTTAACCTTGGCACGCAACTGCATTCGTCATGAAACTAATTCCTCCCGTGTGATGTATTTTTAGCCTTTAGACCATTGCAGAAAGCGATACCTAGATAATTAATTTGTGGAACAGAAAGAACCAGGCAGGCAAACTGAAATTGTTAATTAGCCATTACACAACAATGGCAGATTGGAATTACTGAGATCTGAAATAACGTAGGCTTGCTGGGAAGTGCTGCCATTCAGTTCCATTACAAAGTTCCATAAAGGTCATTACCAGTTCATTGATTGCTTTCAAACACAAATTAACACTTCATAAATATTTGAGCAGAAAAGTCATAATTGCTCAATAATCTTATCCTGTACAATTTCATCTACACTAATTGGTAATTTGGAATTTATATGATTTTAATTGAACTTCGGTGGAACCCCGATTATTTCTGTAGTTAATAGCCCTTATTAATTCCTGTTAATACAAGGGATCAATGGTTTTCTTTTTCCTTTTTTTCCCCTTTTTTATCGTCAACCTAATAAAATATGCGGCTCTTTGCAGTGATTGTTTTAACATGACATTATGTGGATTAAAATAATAAATCACTTACAGTACATGTGAAAACTTTATTAGGTTATTAGGTATATTTCATAAAAAAAATTTCATTATTTGCAAGGTAGATATGATTTATTTGATTTAATTCAATTGATTTGATTTAGTTGATTTTCTTTCTTTCTTTTTTTCACAAAGAAATGCATTTAAAAACATTTTGAAATCATTTGAAAATGTTTCTTTGAGTCATAACCATTAAAACTTATGAGAAACTGGTTGCTAACGACTAAATAAATGATCCGTTTAAAGACCAATATGTTTCCGCAGTATATATGGTTCTCAGTAAATGTGAGGAAGGGTTTTTTTTTTTTCTTCTGGCACTGCGGTTTTTCAGGCCTCAGTGTTTTTGGAGCTGCGCACACCTATCACCATGGCAGATAAGCTCCTTCCATGGAATGCAGTCTGCTCCGCAGACTAATTCTACAGAATACAGATTTTGGAAATCATTGGATCCAGACAAAAAGAACAGGAAATTAATTGTAAGTTGTGGCGGCTGCTAAGTTGAAAGTCCTTTCATGTTGTCTAATGTGAAGATACATTTTAAAGTTTGGATTTAATGGACTGTAAAATAATGTTGTTATTTTTTTTTTTAATAACTGTAAAATAATATGTTTATTTTAGCATTGATTAATTTGAATAAAGTTTTAGTGTTGTGTGTTTTTTTAATTTATTTTATTTAATTTATTTATTATTTTTATTTTTTGGTTGGTTGTTTTATGAAAATTCTTTGTTTGTTTGTTTGTTTATGGAATGCGAGTTAAAGAATTTATTCTTATATATTAAATTTGCATATGTTGTTAAAAAATGTAGTTGTGCATTTATTTTACACATTTTATCATATTATTCAGTATTTTATTTATATGTTGAAGTAAAGGTGATTACTCCATTATTTAGTATGTATTCACTGTCCACTTTTTTGTTCTTAGTTATTCTTAATTGTAGAATGAAACTGTGTCAGTATTTAAAATGCAATTAATCTATAAAAATGTAATTCTTCAAAAGCAAGGTTATTCTATAGTTATTCATATTCAGCATAGTATTAGCAATATCAATTGGATTAGTAGCATATATTCATATTTAAAACAATGCATTTCACTTTGTAGATGTATTTTCTAATTGTATATTTGTTTGATGTAGGTTTTTTTTTTTTTTTTTAAAATATATATTTTTGAATATGACTTTTAAGATGTAGCATTTTTTTTTTAGTGGTAGCCATCTTGCCTTTGAAGTCAGATATTAACAGCCTGGAGTCATTTCTGAAATCATCATCCAGATTTAAAGTGTTGAACGTACCAGTTTGACTGCTAACACACTATGGCATAATGAAGTTATCATCTAGTCTGTACCATATTTCCTTTTACAGTCTATGTGTGTGTGTGTGTGTGTGTGTGTGTGTGTGTGTGTGTGTGTGTGTGTGTGTGTGTGTGTGTGTGTGTTTCTGCCTGTCTGAAACGGCACTTATTCACAAACTTCAAGCTCAATCATTTCACTGCTAAAGTAATTCGATTTTAATTGCAAAATGATTTAATAATCAGACAACTGAAGACAGCAGCATGCTAGAGCTGTTTTTTTCTTCTTCTCCTTCTTCTTCTTGTATTATTATTATTATCACCTTCATTGTGCAAACTAAGTCTTACAATAAATAGTATGACAGTTTTGATTACAGAAAATGAAATATAAATTGTGATTTTGGCTGTACCGGCTTGACGCGGATATAAATAATCCTTCATTTCAATAGCGGTTTTCCCTCAGTTTGAGACTTTGCACAGCCCAAGAGACTGTAGTCAGTTCATTAAAACATTTTTAAAGCGTGTGTAAATGGCTGTTTAGACATGTTGCCGCGGTGTTCCCTCTCACGGCTAATTGCTGCCGTTTATCTGCATCTTTCCAAAATACATGTAGAAGGTGCACAGAGAAAACATCATCAGTCTCACTGTGAAACATATTTTTCAAGCTCATTTTGGAGCTCACTTAGCACAACTAGGGCTGCCAGGAAACATACATGGTACTACAGGATAACAGTTAGTCAAGTGACTGCCCACCGTTCTCAGCGAAGAAATATTTAAACACTGAATAAATAAAAAAACATAGGAGCAGAAATTTATATTTTATGACAGTTCCACACTTGTCTCAATTTAAGTAGGTTATTCTCTTTCTTGTTTTTTTGTTTTTTCCTTTGAGTTGTTACTTGCCCACATTTTTGTGCTTGCTTTTTTCTTTATCCCTCTTTTCTGTATTTTCATTAGGTGAGCTAGTATACACATCATAGTCATTCAGCAAAGGGAGAAATTCTGGTACCTTGGGTTTATAATTCTGGTTCCAAAAACCGATCAGGACTCACATGTGCAGTGTATTGTGGGTGTTCGGGGAGCAGACTACTAAGTCTGCGGATATTTGCCTGTCTGATAAGATTTGATAGTCTCTTTGTTCCACACATGGGGTGTTAGTTTGCCTTCTGTATAGTGTGTGTGAGTTGTTTACAGAAGCTTTCCTTTCTGTCTGGCTTTTGGGTCAGTTGATACAATCTCAACTGAAAAAAAAAACAAATAAAAAAAGATAGATTGCGGTATCAATTTACAGCTTTATTTTTCTTTTCTCTTCCCCTTTCTTTGGAGCCATGGATCTTTTCATTGCTCGACACTCCCCAAATGGCTCCCCAGATGCCAGCAAGGCCCATTTACCTGTCAGCTTGTGTTTTAGTAACACTCTATGGGCTCTTCCCATCCCACAGAACAGGCCAGCAAAGCATACCTGAGCTTCCCCTGTCCACACACACACACACATGTGAAAGAGACCACTCTGTACTCACAATGAGAACCACATACCATGACGTCCAGCCCGCGAGTGATATTGAGCCCTCTTAGGCTTTTCCCAGTCCCTCCAGTGGGGACAAACACACTTTTCTCATGCTTATATACTTACAGTGGCCTGTGTGTGTGTGTGTGTAGGTGGGTGGGTGTATTAGAACGGAGCTTCTAGTGGCCAGGGAATTAAAGAATTGTAGTTTATTTGTCATTCTCTTGATACTATAAGTGCACATGGCAGAAATAATTGCAGAAAACAGCAGTCAGACTTCAAAATAGAACATTAAATGGGCTCTTTTTGGTGTCTCTTTGATTGATTGTTTCCTCTGCTTAACTAGGGCATGTGGAATGTGTCTTACTGTGTTTGAAACGTTTGCTGCATTATAAATGTGTGTGTGTGCACGAATGTGCGTGCGTGTATGTGTGTGTGTGTGTGTGTGTGTGTGTGTGTGTGTGTGTGTGTGTGTGTGTGTGTGTGTGTGTGTGTGTGTGTGTGTGTGTGTGTGTGTGTGCACGCACACTTGTGCATCTATGTGTGTGTTTTGCATTTGTAGCATTGTGTTTAATTACAATTATTTATAGGTAATATAGATTCATATGAGTAGACTGACAGGGTGCAAAAGCTATACAGTATTTCATTATTATTATTATTACTTTTATATAATATTTTTACATGTATTATTCAATTATACATAATTATATTAATAATCAATTATATTATTCATATACACCCACTACAATTCAAAAATTGGTAAAGATTATTTAATGTTTTTAAAAGTCGTCTCTTATGCCCACCAATGCTGCATTGATTTGCACAAATACAGTATTTCTACAAATACAGTAAAACAGAACAATTGTGACGTTATATTACAGTTTTAAATAACTGTTTTCTATTTTAATATATTTTAAATGAACATATTTTCTATATATTTTCTATTTTATTTTATTTTTTATTAGAAAAATTTCCAGCATCCATTACTCCAGTGTTTATTGTCACATGATCCTTCAGAAATTATTTTAATATGCAGATTTGGTGTTCAAGAAATATTTTGAAAATTAAATTTGAAAACAGTTTAGCTGCTTAATATTTTTGTGTTCAAAAGTAAAGCATTTATTTGAAACAGAACATTTTAATGTAACATTATAAATGTCATTTTTGATCAATTTAATGCATCTTTGCTGATTAAATGTATTCATTATATATTCATTTGTGAGTGTGAGTGTGTGTACAGTATTTCTATACATATATTTTAAGGGTTTGAAAGAATTGAACAAATAATATAAAAATGGTAAAAGATGAAGCACACACACTGATATTTTCTTTTTACTTGAATTTGCTTTGCTTACATGTGATATACAAGCAAAATAACTCTCATTCTTTCATGGCAATTTAACTCATATATTATGTTGCATTTTTTTTTAATGGTACAATTCAATTGCTGAAAAAGGATTTTATTTACTCACTATTGCAATTTTTTATTCACATTTGGCACCTGCAGATTGTTTGTAGTGGATCATGTGTATAGATATATGCTGAATTAGTTTGTTTCTTTTACAGGGCAGAACTTTAACCTGAGGCAGCTGGGAATATGTGAGCCAGCCACACGCCGTGGCCTGGCCTTCTGCGCAGAGATGGGCCTCCCCCACCGCGGCTACTCCATTGGCGCAGGCTCAGACGTGGACACTGAAAACGAGGGGGTGATGTCACCGGAACGTGCCATGCGCCTCTGGGGCAGAGGTGTGAAATCTGGCCGCAACTCCTGCTTGTCCAGCCGCTCGAACTCAGTCCTGACCCTGACCGACACAGAGCACGAGAACAAATCAGACAGTGAGAACGGTGAGTGGAGCCACACTAGGGCAGCATTCAGCCTTTTATTCAGCCCTGATCCAGCTAGCTTGAACTGATAAAAAAAAACAAAAAACTTTTTCTCTAAAATCTAGCTTAAGCTGATAGCTGTTTTGGATCATGGTAACTGGTTTCTAGCTGGTCTGAGATCGTCATTAGCCATCTTGGATTAACAACAAACAAGCTTCCAGTGTAGCTTAAGGTGCTCAAGCTGGTTTTTGGAAAATGTGGGCATAAAAAAAATGACCAGTTTGAATCGGCTAGAAATCAGGTACCATGTTCCAAATTTAAGATGGATTTTCCAACATAGAGGACCCTATAAAAGAAATTACCTATAGATTATACACATCTTTCTTGCACAATATTACCATTATTACACTCTTTTGACTTTTATCATGACTGACCTCAGAGTCAATAACTAGCAGAATGAAGTTAATACATCCGCATGCACTCTTTCTCTTTATACTCGTACCACTGCTTCCGCAGCCCTGAAGGGACCCTCCAGTGGCCCCGATTAAAGGTCCGTCTTTGTGTCGGGCGCTAGGAGACCTTACCTAGCCATCGTTGGAATGCTCCGCTCGCATGAGCGAACACACACAATGGCTGGTTAACAGGCCCCAGCAGTTTGAAGTGCAAATTTGATCATGCTTGAAACCTGGAGAAGTGATGGAAGTGATGATCTCTCTCCCTCTCTCTCTCTCCCTCCTTTTTTTTGTGCCGTCGTTCATTCCCACAAAGCAGCTGTGATGGTTCAAAGAATGCTCAGGTGACAGGCTTCCTCTGGGCCTCCCCACCACACTTCCGCTGCCACTCTCCCAGAGTGGGGCCTTGGCGGCGGGGGGGTGTGTGTGGGGGGGGGGGTCATCACGGCCTCACATGCTTTTTTGATTATATTTTTATTCACACTAAAATACCTCAGATTTGTTTCTTGTTGTTCTTTTCAGGTCCAATTAAGAATGAAATGGGGGAGTTTTTATTTTTTGCCTCTCTCTCTACTATTTTTTTCTTCTTTTTTTCTCTCATGAATTGAATTGAGAATTAAAGCTGCTGACAATGAGGTAAAGCACAGCCATTTTGAAGGAAAGGGAGAAAATGAAGCAAATGAAGAGCTGAATCATTCATTATCTTCCCTGCACACACTCTCCTGTCACTTATTCTCATTTATTAATATTCTTTCGACTAACAGGTGTTGTGTGCAAATAACCTTTAAGAAGACCTTATCTAATCACTTTCATTAAAACCTTTTGTCTTAATTAAGGAAAGCAAAGTGCTGAGTGTGTTGGATTGTTATATTTGCTTCCATTATGAGATGAATGTGTGGGGTGACTCTCATATCTCTGATGACCAGAGCAACCCACTGTTCCTTAGGGAGCATATTCTGCAGATTTTATATATACTTTCCCCCATGTAGTTAATATTTGTGAAAGAAGCCCTATATTTATTTAAAATTTATATCAAAAATAAGAGAAGAACATTTTGCTAAGTTAAACATGCCATGATCTAACCCAGTGGCTCTCAAACAGGGGGACCCCGCAAACGTCCAAGAGGGCCTCAAAATGACTTAAATGAATGTAACAAAGGATGAAACAACAAAAAATCTGCATATTCCTTATTTATTTTATTTTATTTGTCAAAGAAGAACCAGAATTCCCACAGTCTTGGAAAACCAATATGAATGAGGAAGCCTCATTTTAGCCTCATTTTAAAAGTATGTTTTTTATACCTGGGGAAATCATTTAAAGCAATAACTTTTTATGACTCTTTGGGCATTTTTATAATGAATATATACTCCACCCTGCCTCATCTGTCAGGCAGATCAGTAGGTTTTGTAACAGAGCAATTGTTTAGATTTTTATTTTTATTTTTTGCACAAGTGTTAACATGTAACATACTGTAAGTGCATGTGGGTTTTTTCCTAATTGTCTCATTGAATTGCGGCATATGTTGAAGTTGCTGAGGCTTATGTCCTAACAAGAGACAGCTGCAGACAGTGAGGATATTTTCTTTCTTTCCTTGATTTATTTCACAAGATCTTTGGTATTTACTTCAGCTACCGTTTCCCTCCAAGTCGTGCCTCTTGACATGAATGTTGAAAAAAGCTTTCTCCAGCCCTACCAAAAGATTTCCTGTTTAGATGTGCCTGGCGTCACCATGGAAGAAAAGTGTGTCCAAATGATTGACACACTGTTTGGCTTTTTCGACCTTTTTCCCAGTCATTTGTAGCTTTCAAGATTTTTCTGCTTGTCGCCTCGGAGCTTGATTGTGTTTGTGCGGATAGTCCGTCGGCCCTCGCGACACTGCCTTTTGACTTCAAACGCAATGGAGGTTAATTCCATTTGGAGAAAAAGCGGGATTTGTCAACCAAAAGCTGAGAGTGGAAGTGAAAGAGGTGTGTGTAGCGCTGCCAGACGCGGTTCTAGTGAAAGGATCTCAATTCTGGTCCCACATTTCCAAGTTCACCCTTAAACTCTATTAGAGAGTACACTGAGAGAGACGCTCGCACAGAGACACTCTCGGCTCAGCATAGAGCAGTCACAATGCCTGCTCTCACTCTTTGGACTTAATATCCTGTAATGGAGAAGGGGTCGGGAGAAACACCTGAACACAACCCTTTCCACATCAGAACAAAAGAAGCGATACACAGAAAGGAAAGGAGAGGACGAGTGAGAGATGGCTGCTAACAAAGGAGGGATATTTTGTCCTCCGTCTCCTGGGGACATTTGAGCCAGGGATGCGCTTCACCGCATGCCCACCCGTGTCTCCCTCTTCCTGGGTCACTGGACACCTGCTCACTCCCCCGCAGGGAGCGAATGAAAAGAGAGGGAAAGACACACACACATAAACACAAGCAATTTTCAAAATGAAGCAAAGAAAAATAAATTTACTTTTAAAACTAAATTCAAAACTAAAATATATCTTTCTTTCTCTCTTTTTAGTAATGAACAGTTAAATGTATGCATGTATAATAATAACAAATAATAATAAATAGTTATTGTTATTTAATTTTATTTTGCATGTATATTTTTATTATATTTTTATGGATATATAAACTACTTCAGAAGTTTGGGGTCAGTAAGATATTGTAAATGTATTTGAATCTCTTATGCTTGCCAAGGCTGCATCCATTTGATTGAAAACACAGTAAACACAAATTGTGAAATATTATTACATATTATTATATATGTTTTCTATATTAATATGATAGATAAGCGCACCATTGCTTATTTAAAGTTAAAATTTCTGACATTTCTTTAATGTATATACCGTATCCCTTTGCTTCCTCTGTCATTTGCAGACATTTGGCCATGATATGACACTTGCTCCTCTGTTTGGATCTGTTTTTGATTTTGAGCTTGTTTGAAGCTCCTCTTTATTTCTTTCTTACTCACTCACTCACACACTCTCTCTCTCACACACACACACACACACACACACACATCTGCACACTACAGGGGGTTCAAGGGGAAGAGGGAAAGAGAAGGGGGAGAACCCTAACTAGGAGAGAAAGAACCGAAGACCTCGACTGACTATTCAGGGTCTCGTTAGCACTGCTCCCCGACTGAGGTTTTAATGTTTAACCAAAAATATCATAGCAGATATGAGAGAGCTTGCCCTGCTGTGAGCAAGGAAGCAGTTGCACTGCCATTAGTCCACGTACCCGGCAAATTCACAGAAATTACAATAACTAAAAAAAAAAATAGCATCTAAACTCGTCCTGTTTTTCAAGAGGCTGTGAAGCTACATCAAAGGTTTTGACAGGAGAGAAGCAGGAACTTCTCTGTCCTGACACTTTAAAAAAAAAAAAATTTCCCTGACTGGAATGCCTCACTTGAACGCTCACAGAGACCCATTTGGTTTGGGTCAAGAGCTTACATTCTATGTGTGTGTGTGTGTGTGTGTGTGTGTGTGTGTGTGTGTGTGTGTGTGTGTGTGTGTGGCTTGTAAATCCACTGAATTTTCTCAGCAGTAGTGACCAACGGTCATGCCAGATTTATCGTGTCAGGACATTCTCAAACACTCTTTTCTATTGCTTGCATTGCCATAAGCACCGGTAGTCTGTGTCAATGTTTTGCTGAATCACCGGATGTGATAGAGACCTCTGGGTGTGATTTTCTGCTTGGTGGAGTGAAGTGTCCACCTCCTTTCCTTATGTTTTATATAAAGAGGGTCATAGACGTCAGCTTAATGAGATTAAGAAAAATGTGTCAACAATAATGCAAATCCGGTAAATATCTTAACCGGCTTACACCGGCACAGCAGTTCAGGGCACAGAAATTCCTTTAGGGAGGCTGTCTGGTTTAGGTGTAAACACACACACACTTAAAAATTACAGCATGCAAAATTGTGTACTAATAAAGAACACATCCAAATACGCTCTAGCATGTTGCAATTTAAAAACACACTCATCTAATTACTTCAGGCAACTTTACAAAAGTGCTTAATAAGCAATTAGATGAGAACTAAAGCCTTTTATCTTAGGGGTGTCTTAATGTATCTAATATATGTAGTTTAGTGCATCCATGCTTCCTTTTTAGCAGGCTAATGCTTTTTCAGACAGGACTGCTTTAATTGGATGCATGATTAAATGGGCTATAGAGAGATAAATATGTTCAAAAAGTCTGTACTAAAACAGCGTTTTAACAATAACCAGGTGCTGAATATGTCTGCAGAGAGAAAAAGATTCAGAGTTCCAGTGCAGAAAAAGGCCAAGCATGTTTTGTATTATAAAATGGGTTACTTATACAAGGGTTTTGACATTCATGTTGCGGCAGAGTGTGTGTATGAAATGAAAAGCAATGATGTTGTTGTTTCTTTCAGTTTAAAGTGCTCTGAGGTTGTGCAGGCCACACTAGCTGGTGCGTACGAAGTTACTGATATCAGTGTTTTAATATAGAGACCTGGCACAGGAAGATACGGGCTGATGGGGATGGGAACGGGCTGTTGGGAAAGATTGCAGGAGAAAAGAACGCTGTTGCGCAAGGATTGCACCACCAATAAGTAACAATGAGCCAGACCACTGATGTGCATGGCACATAAATAAGCTGAATAGACCTGTGAAAGAGCACGGCATTCATAAAAGCTTGATGATTGTTTACACTTGAAAATTCACATAATTTAAAAGCGACAGGTGATTCGGTGAGAAAACCACAAATGAAACATATATGTACATGCCACAAAGATGACACAAAGACGCTTTGCTTTCGTTCTGGTAATGTAAATATGTGGGTTTGAAAAGTAGTCATTATGGCATTTATCTTGCTAATGGAAAGAGCATATTTCATTATTTTTATTCCAGCTGGAAATATCTCTGGAATTTTTTTTTTTTTCTTACAGTCAAGCCATTTATTAACATGACATGAACCCATAGAAATAACCAGGCAGAGAATTACAGGTAGTATATCCTGCAAAATCAATCAATCTCTTCCTTGCCTTTTTTACACTGCAACATAAATAAATAATAACTAAATAAAAAATGAAAAAAACAAAAAACAGATACTTCTTCTGAAGCACTCCATTTAGCACAGAAAGATGTATTAGGTAATAGTAACTAGTTTATTATGCAAATAAAGCCAAAAGTACTAAATAAGGTTATATTTCAATATTAATTTATGAATATAGAAAAATATTAGAAAAACTAACACATTTGTGGATTTTGAAACATTTCTGCATGGACTGCACCCACCGTCTGCTCAAGCCAATCAGATAACAACCACACTTCACTGACCAATCGTAGCGCAGTCTCATCCTGAAATAACTTCATTCATCTACATTGACTCAAATAGGAAATATAAGGGCCATAAAAATTGGTTTAGTAAAATATGTTTAAAATTGGAATTTGACCATTAGACAATGTATCAATCAAAGCCACAGTATCATATTTTACTCACCTTTGAAAATGCCAGAGAAACAGCACTTTAAATCATGGCTATGGGAGCAACGGTATACTGGATACAAATGCATTATATGAGCAGCTTTGTGTAACTAACAATGTATTGATTACTATAAATAATATTTCCAAACATTAATTAAGTATCACAAAGCTGCCATTTTTGGGGGAGGGAAATATACTTGGATTATTTTTTTAAAAAGTGGTGCTGGTGTGTTGAATATAAATGCATATAAACAGTATTTCATATGAATCAGACTAGTTTTGATTGTAAATGATACTTAACAGCATCCAAAGTAAATGCACAGTTTTTATTTACATCATCACAAATCTCCAGTACACGCTACTGTGATGCTGATGCTGTCATTTGGGCCCATATTTGATATTATATGTGTTATTATGCCCTATATTTGTCACTGCGATTGTGTTTTAAAAGGCTGAATAAGCCATTGTGCCTCTCTACTGCGATGTGCCTGTTGTACTGCGATGTAACGGCTTTAACTGCAACTGGAGGCGTCAAAGCAAATGTGCGAATCATTTATCCTTCATTGAGTCACGCCTCGTCCAGTGTAGACAGTATAGCAGTAGATTTCTGTTTGCTTTGGACACATCACAAGGGTGTTACTGATCATTCTCGGGATCTCTAAATGATCATAAGTTGTGTATAATCCTGAGTTTATCCTCATTCACTGATCCTGAAGGAAATATAAAGAAGCCTTACACTCCAACAGTCTGTTGGAGATAGGAGTTTTTTTTTTTTTTTTGTTAACCACACGATTAGCACTTCTGCTTAATTAGAACAAAGTGTCCATAGAATGCAGTTCCTTACAGGGGTGGAAAATGAATCTGCTCCCGCCCTGATTGTAAAGCAAAACGTGATTGGTTATAGCGAGAATGTGGTACGATTGGTCAGTGAAGTGTGGCTGTTATCTGATTGGCTTGAGCAGACTGTGGGTGGAGTCACAAGTCACAAATGCATAGGATGGGATTCACAAATGAGTGCCAGGCAAAGTTATGTTTGTGAAAAAAAAAAAAAAAAAAAAAAAGGTTGTGAACATGTTTTTTTATTTGCAACTCTCTTTTTTTATTTGCAAATCTCATTTTATTTATTTGTGAATTAATTTGTGTTTGTGAAACTCTAAGAATTATTTGTGGATCTCATTCTATTTATTTGTCAATATGTTTAATTTTTTGTTAATCTCTTTACATTTATTTGTGGATCATAATCTGTTTATTTGGAATTATGCAACAATTCTATCTCCATACTGTCATGACAGGAGTCTGCACTGACACTGTGTTTAAACAGAACTAAGGCAGCACTAGTTTTAGAGGTGAGTCACAGTATTGTATTTTTAATACAGCTTTTATGTGGCATTGTATCTTCAATTGGCTTTATGAATACACTTTCTGAAAACAAATCTTAACATAGTCCGCTTGTGTCTACCAGTATCTCAATTTTCGTTCCCTCCAGGCACACTTCTTGTAATGTTCCAGTTGTTTAGCAAGCCAACAGTAGTAGACACATTTTTGGAAAACAAACTTTTGCCTTCCGGCTTGAAACTACAATCTATCCAGTCGTACAGGTAGCTGTTGCTTAACTGGTCCGAAAGCCCACAAAAACATGAAAGAAAAGAAAACAACAAAAAAGACACAAAAGATTGCCTACAGTTTGATTTCATCCCATGGCATGGCTGAATGGCCACGGTTTTGTGGCATCTCCGGAGGCTAAACTGAGACGCATTGTTTTCCCGTGAGGGTCGTGAACTCACCTCGGCAGTGTAACAACAGCGTGTGTGTCTGTTTTGTAAGAAGGATGAGCTATCAGCAGCTCACTCAAACACCCTTATCGCTCACATAACAGAGTGTGTTTACTGAGAAACACTGCACTTCATAAGGGCCCTGTGGCTGCAATTCCAGTGCGTGTGTGTGTGTATGTGTTGTATTTCTGTAAATGCAGGTAGTTGGTAGAGTTATCACTATAGTAAACTTATATAATATGTGACTTGCATGCACAGGCAACATGCTAACATTTATTAGAAGAAATAAAATGTGTATACAATAAAAATGTCATCTCAGTGCTGTTGGTCTGTATTCAGTTTAATTAACAGCTTATTTTATTATCATGTCAAGCCTGTCATTTCCACACACCTCATTATCTTGAGGCCTCCATACATTGTCACTGTTAAAATGCAAATATTTACATATATTTCACCACCTGATCAGCCACTGTAACAAGATGATCATGTCTAATGATAATTTCAAATGTCATTATAATAATGTCAAAGAAAATTGCTACCAGGTTGATGATGGCTTAATTATTAAATTAATTGAGTTAAATGAATTGTCTCTAAATCATGGAATGGGAAAATAAAATTATATTCATGTAAAGGTTTATTTAAATAGCCTTATTATTCAGTAAGGAGGTGTTTTGACTTTTTTTCTGATGTGACAAAAAAAAATCCCACACTCTTTCACTTTTCACTTCTTTCACTGCTATTTGTGACTTAAATTTTAAAAAGTCATTTTGTCTTCTGGAACAGATCGAATACTTGTAATATCTCAGGTTTTTTTTTTTTTTCTTATACAGTATGTGTTATGTTATGTTATGTTATGTTATGTTATGTTATGTTATGTTATGTTATGTTATGTTATGTTATGTTATGTTATGTTATGTTATATGTTATGTTATGTTATGTTATGTTATGTTATGTTATGTGTAAATATCATTCATATAGAGCATGAAGGCCTGCTCTGAATACCAGATATGTGGCCAGTCAAAAATAACTATTACATACCAAAGCAGTCATTCTCTCTTTCCTGCTCTCTTGGGCACACGAGACGCACACACATAACTGACCCATATGGATTCAGTTTAAACACTGAGCTAATACAATGTAAAACACAGTTACCTACAGCTCTTACTGAGAATAGGCCTGTGCAGCAGAGGGTTACTTCAAAGACATTACAAACTGTGGGCATCATATGCCTACAAAGAAACAGCAGTCGACATCAACTACATGCTGCAATTTCACATCCACTCGGCTCACAATATAGTACAACCCTCAATGTAGATTCTGTGATTCAGGAGATGTTTTTTTCTCTTTCTTCCTTTTTTTATTTTTATTTTTTTAATCAGGTAACAAGGCTTTGTAATGAAAGATTAAGTTCAATGGAAGCAGGATAGAAACACTGCTGAGAAAAGATCATTGTAAGATCAAAAGTTGATTCTTGAGAACAGATGTAGCGCAGGAAGGAAATACGGATAAATGTGGACAGGTTAAAGGTCTTATGTCAGGAAACATCAAATCATCTCTTCAATCAGTGTACTGATTGATGGTCCTGAATAAGCCTTGTATTTCTTTTCTCTGTTTCGCAAGCTTTATAGTATTAGCGTCATTGTGATGTAGATATAAGAGCATTTAACCCTGTATTAGAAGCATTGTGTAAATAGATGAGCAAGTAACACTTTTAGTTGTTGTCCCTCATTGTATATTTAACAGGACCTGCACATGTGCAAACTAATCTCCATGCAGTGTATACATAGCAGCGTTGACAGATAGAGTGAGTGCTCTTATCTCAGTAAACCCGGCGTGAACGAGAAGCAGCTGTGTTCTGTTAGCACAAGAGTGTAGACCACTCAGACTGGCGTACGACCCTCCTTGCCCACTCGTCCGCACCCCCCAGACTGGACGGATTACACACAGACCCTGCTAGATGCTCTAAGCCAACCCTGGACACTGATAAAAGCTCCACTTGTTTCATTTTTGTCCCGTGTTGGTGTCGTATAACTCTTTGATCATTCCATCAGAGCAGACCGAATCCAGATCTGGACCCCAAACAAGCCCCTGATACTTCTGTATGGAAACCCGCATTCTGGCCCCCAGTGAAAGAATGTGTTATTTCCTTTTCCCAACACCTAGAGGTAAAAAAAGGAGGGTGATCTGGGTAAAGTTAATTGCAGCTTGTAAAACCGAGTTTGAAACGAGCACCATTATGGCAGGGATGCTATGAAGCAGCGCTGACGGCGAAATGGCATTAACCGTGCTTTGTTACACTAGCATCATTAAAGACCACTCTCTCCACAGTGGCACTCTACAGAGCTAGGCTTTGACTGACAGAGTGACAGTTTCACGAGCCGTGAGTGAGAGCTGCACACAATGGGCCATGTTAAAGCAGACTGTATAATCGAACATTAACAAGCCACTTTTATTCCACCCTACCCTGACGTTTGACATCAGTCTGCACACCGAACTCTGTTCAGATGTGCCTTGAGACGGTTATTCAGTTCAAATATTAGAATTTGGATATGGGCGCTTTTCATCACCACACTTTGCCCTTGTGATTTGAGTGCAGCAGAGGAGTATATTTTCCTCTGCACTCCCAAATCACCTTTTTAATTCGAACATCAAGTTTCCAACCTGAGAACTTCACCAAAAAGCAGATCCTTTTGGTTTTCGCAGAAGAAGCAGATGATGTCAGCACTGGAGGGGATGTCTGAAAGGGATAAGAGAGAGAGAGAGAGAAAGATGGCGAGATGGAGAAAGAGAAAAAGCCTCCAGCCATCTGTGCAAAGTATGACCTTCCTTGCAGTAGTCTAGCAGATAAGTGCAATGGAAAAGTCCAGAAGGTTTCATTTACAGTGTGTTTTTTGCATACTTCCATTCTTATGCATACTGATTAGGGTTAATACTTAAGTGGCTCCGTGTCAGATTTTGATCAGCGTGAAAAAATGCAGATATGCAAATGCTCTGGACTCTAACAAAATTACAGAAACAGACAGGAACCTCGTAATCAGATCCTTGAATACTGTTTTTGTGTGTGTGTGCGTTGTGATTGTGCAAGTATGTGAGTTTCTGTTCTTTGCCTCACATATAAAGAGTTTCATGACATATATGAAATGAATGCTGTTTAGTATGTCTGCTGGTTGATTTTGCCTTAATAACTTCGTAAGCAGAAGCCACTCATGGAGAACTAGTACATAGCAATGAATCAGTAGCTTACAAATTGCTGGGGGGTGAATGTAGTGCCATATGTCACAATCAGCAAAAGCTAACAATGCACCTCTGCTAACAGTGCAAATGTAAAACAGAACAGAACCATAGACAACCTCCCATCACTGCTATACCTCTGTATGTTTTCCTGATTATTACTGTTTTGTGTGTTAAACACAATCTACTAAGTATAGACAACTTCATTAAAAAAAAAAAAATTATAACAAAAATACTATTATAAACTAGGTTAGTGGATCATTCAGAAGCAAAGGTTACTAAAAAATCATGAGTGCACAATAATTTTATAAAATCTAAACATTTTGTGAAAAAACAACATTATTTTGTGGTGAACAAATAAGAGTGAATAAGTGTTGGACTAAATCTGGTTAAATGTTACACATTCATGTAAAACAAGTAAATATATTCAAATATAAATATGCATTTCTTTTAAGTATATATAATGCAGAAATGAAGCAGCAATATATGATAGAAAGGACAGAACAAGAAGGCTATTAATAATCTTTCACTGCGCAAAAATATTATATGAAAGGTTCCAATACAGAGCATCCCGTGCGCAGAATGACACCCTTGAAGCAATACGGAGTCACAGCGTGCATCGCTTCACATAGAAAAGTTCAAAGTACTGAGATATTGATGCGTAGTGTATTATATCTGTGCTTTATAAGGTTATTGTGTCTTTTGTGGGGCTTAACAATAACACAGAATAGTATACGGACAATATTTGATTTGGATCGGTCTCCTCTGACCGATACCCGATCCGGCAGAAAATGGCTATATCGGATAGGCGCATCCTTAAACCAGACAATAAATGTGTAAGAACAGCATTGTGCTTTAATTTGCTCATTGTTTTCTTTTCTTTTCTTTGTTTTGTTTCTCCAGTGCAAACAGACAGTGTCTCTCTGAATAAGACTGTCACTGGCTAAGTGCTGTCAAACCTGAAGAGAAATAGCCAGTAAAGGTGCAATTTTACTGTGTCTGTCCTTGCGTTTAAGTAAAGATGTGAGCACTTCAGTAGACTGGAAACTTTTACTGGCATGAGTTTCCCTCCTTCTCTCTCTGTTAGCCATTAGCCAGGAGTCCAGCAAACCTTCTACACCTTATTTAATTACCATGCTTACCAAAGACATAATTTAATTACAAAATGTGGTGTAACTGCTGATGAAAGCCTGTCTAAATGTGAGTCTCTTTTCTCCCCCACTGCCCACTGTTAAGATCAATTGAGTTTTATAGGTCACCTGGGACATTAATTTTTTGGATGGCCGGCAATCATCCTTTTTAATGATACTCAGAAAAGGCCCCTTTCAATTAGCCTGTCTGTCCGAACAAAGAAATCATTCATAGCTTCTAAGAGAAGGGGGAAGGCGAAAACGGGAGAAGCTGGGAAATTGCAGAAAGTATGTGAGAAAAAGAGGAAAGAGTCCAAGGAAGATTAATCAGAGTGCACATTATGAAATGAGCCACTGACAGTGTGTTATGCGCGTGGATGAAGAAACATCATATTGTACGCATCCAGAAATGAGAAAATAGGGCACTTCATACCACATAGATCATTTATGTTACCCCGTTCACAACCAAAGTCATGTAAAACTGGCCTTGAAGCTTCAAACATCCATACATTGCATTCTGAAATCATCTGCTTTGGGTTGAGTTTGCTTGGTCTACAGATATGTAGAATAAACTGACAAACAAACAGCAAACTGTCAACGTGATTTGAGGTCTTCTCTTTTGAATATAAAATGCATATAAAAGCAAGGATGTCTTGTTTGTTTTATTTCTTTTTAATAAATACTATTTCTAGTCAAAGTGGCTATCATGTCAGTTCTTATAATTCTTCCAGGAAAGAAAGCTTCCTGTTTTCCCTTGAAGTAGGGATTATGTTTTGAGTCATCTCAGGATAAGAGAAGGCATTTGCTGTTTTGTTGTGTTTTGTAATCTCCTAAGGGCATGACATCTTTATTTATTAGTCTCTCTAATGCCTGTTATATTTTGGGATGTGTTTTGCTTGTCGTTTTTAGGTAATTCATCCATTAGGCCTATGCTCATGTCCACCGACCAAGCTAGAGGTCAGGGAGAAACACTTTACCAGCAGTGTGTCAGCGAGTATAAAACCCAAGGGAATACTGCCTTAACACATCCCAGAGCTGCTTGTCTACAGCCTTTACAGATACATGCACACATTCCTCCTCAAAGTCCAAGGCCTGCATTTTCTCAAACAGTACAAAGGATTATGGGAAATGTGGCACGAGAGGCAGAATGTTTTTTTGTTTTTTTTTTAAGACCGGGCTGATTCTTCACTGCTTGAATGCGTGAAGGGTCACTGAGCTGGCTGATTGCTTCAAGGACACAAACTCTCTCTATTCCTGTCTCTCTCTCTCTATGTCTTTGTCCCCTGTGTGGCGCTGTGTGAGCGACAGCCCCAGAGGCCTGTGGGATATGTATGGACTCAGTTGCTTAGAGCAGAGGAGCTCTCTAGTGACTCAGAGACACTCACTGACATGTGACACGAGGTGACAGACCAGTACATTGCTCACTCTAAGAGAGAGATAAGGAAGTGAATGATGGGAAAAAAAGGAGGAGTGCCGAGGCACAGACTGGATAGAGGTTAGACAGTACAGATAAAATAAAAATATAAATGAGAGAAATCAGAGGAGATGAAAGAGAAGGTAAAGACACTGCAGTGTGTCGGCTCATGTGATGTATTAACTGTTTCTGTTCCCAGAGGCGCCATTCTGCAGTCTCACTGTAGTATCTGCTGAGAAGGAGAAAAGCCAGATATTTCTGTCTTATTCCCTTGAGATTTTGCTATCGCTTCACATCGACTTCTCTCTCTATCATTTCATCCATCCATCCATGTGTCCTTTCACCCTGCCTTATTTTCCTTACTGCTGAAGAATCATTAAAAAATACTTGTTCACTCAAAAAAAAAGAGTCAAATGCAAAGCTGCGTCACAGCTGGGCTTTCACGCTGACAGCGTTCCTGCTACATTATTACAATGTAAGGGATTTCTGAGTTGGACTATTTCTTTTAATAACGCCTTTAAATGAAAAAAAAAATTGATATTTGCGGTTGGCCTCAAAAAGAGACTTTCTTGAGAAATTAAATTATTAAATGTATGTTTTTTAATTCATTTTAATTCATTTGCATAATGAATAAAAGGGAAAAGGCCTAAAACTGTAGTTACATTACCAATCAAAAGTTTTGGATTTTTTTTATGAAAGAAATTAAAACTTTTATTTAACAAGGATCAATAAATGCTGATATTTGAAACTTGTTTGCATAAAATATCTTTGAAAAAAAGGACTACATTTTCCACAAAAACATAAAGCAGCAAAACTGTTTTCAACATTAATAATAAAAATTTATATTTCTTAAGTTGCCAAAATAGGCATGTTAGAATGATTGTGACACTGAAGACTGGAGTAGCCTAATTGCTGCTTAAAATTCAAATTTGCTATCACAAGAGTAAGTTACATTTTTAAATATATTAACTGAAAACAGTTATTTTTAATCATAAGAATTTTACAATATATCTGTTTTTGCAGCCACATTTTTGTTTTAAAAACATTTAAAAATCTTACTGACCCTAAAATTTTGAACAGTAGTGAATAAACTGGTCAGACTTACTGAACAGAAAGCTACCTGTGTGCCTGTCACTGCCTATATAATAGGCTAGTCAAACCTGATGAGAATGCTAGCACTGCATCAGAGCTTCAGACCCATTTGTAGCCCTCTCCTTTGTTAGCAGAACGTCAATGAATGTGGTGGAGAGCATCGTCCAAATCAGGAGCCCATGAAACATTAGAAGTACACAAGGCCTGAGCCGGAAGTGGTCATGTTTGATCCAAATGAATAGCACAGGCTGAGTTAGCATAGGCGCCAGCCGCTAATCATTGATTTTTATGCTTCTTATCAGTAGTTTAGCCAGAGAGGCCTCTTATGCTGGAGCCGCTGGTGGCACCATCGTTGTTGCCTCTGTCTATGGGTTTTTCAGGGCTGTCCGGCCTGTCTGCCCTCCAGAGCTCTCATACACCACCTCAATTATGGATTCTGACGCTTGCGCTCTTCTGTGAAATGCTATCCCATGATACAAGAATTCCAGGAACGATTCTGTTTATGAAGGTGTTCTCACACATTTCAGAACAATTCTGCCACACACTAGAGGCAGTTCTCAATAGCCCTCATTTTTATGAGCAAGATATTCAACAATTTGCCGCTAAATTATTTTTATGTCTAGGATAATCAAGTGAAGTACACGTAATTCAGTGCTTGCAGCTGAGAGGGGCCACTCAACCATAAGTGTAACCTGGATGTAATCAAAATTTCATTTTCATCTTAATGCGTAGGGCACTTGAGACCTGTCAAGGCTATTGTGAAATGCAGTATGTGAACGTCATGGGACTTTTTGACCTGGCTGACCTATGTAAAATCTTTAACTCTCTTTTAGATCAACAGGGCCACTGGCAGACCTTCTTATTCTGGGTTTAGCAAATGGGAAGTCAGAGGTTGGCCATCCTGTTACCGCTGCTGTTCTGAGCCAATGACATTACATCACTTATTACTTTTCAGCTTGCTTGACAATATGTATTTCCCCATATTCATTGGGCGAATATCTAAATTATTATTATTATTTATTTATTTTGGTGTGTATATAGGTCAAAGAACATATCTCATCAAAGAATAATGCCAACATGGCGGATGTAGCATATTCTAGAATGTATTTATACTACACACCTACATACTTACAGAACATTTTTTACCGTTTTTGAGGTTCTTAATTAGGGAAGTTCTTATTTTAATTGTGTAAATTAAATGAATGTGTCTTATGTAGGCCTAAATGAAAGATATTACATATTTTTGTGTCAATACCTTCTCTAATAGCATATGTTTATAGGAGGGTTACGGAAATCACTCTGCCTTTTAGATCTTATCATTTCTTCTCCTTTTGCAGTTCCTTCACCTGTCATATAACTCCAAAAAAAAGTGTTATTGCACGACAGAAAGGATGCTTGTTGCTGTTATTCCTGGTTGAGAACTTGACACTCACTCATGTTAAAACTTTGCCGTCAGAAATTCATGTCAGTTAATCAGAACAGTTACTGGGGTCTCTGGTGAGCTGGCCTTGTAGAAACGAATTTGCATCTTTCTCACCCACCCCCCTCCCCCCCATTCCTGAACAAATTTGACCTGATCTAGGAAAGAAACTTAAGGGACTTGGATTAATTTGAATTGACAAGGAACGTTGTGTTTATGGGCATTAGAAATGTCAATAACACCCTTTGGCAGATTCTAAGCCATCAAAGTGATTTATGCTAACGATGATATTTTTGTGAGGTGGCCATATTATACAGTAGGAAGCGACGGTGTGCAAGGGTGAAGGCTCTTTTGATTGTCAGCGGGATTATGTGGATGGTTTTTGAGGGTATTATGCTGGAAATGAGGTTTGTCTTGGCTGTGTGATTAGAGTAAGGCACTTAGCATTAGCCTATTCCCTTGTTCATATTTGCCCCTGGGAGATAAAGCAAGAAGCAGACTTTTCTGTTGTAGACATTGGGGATTATTGGATTGGTTATACTAAGAGAGTGAGGATGTGGTGCCTTCAGTCTTGCTGAAGACGTGTCCAGCCTAGAGACTAGTAAGTACATACTCTCAATAGTTGATTTGCATTATTACGTAGAGTTAAATAAAATACTAGCATTGATGCTCCTCTGCGTTATTTCACTAGCAACTAGTCCTTTACATTAATCCAGTTCTTTCCCACTGATGGCAAACTCAGGTGACAGAAGGTGCAGAGGTGGTGCTTTCCCTCACACATGTGCTCAGTATCAACCTCACACACACACATCCTTTGTCTTAGCACTACATGCCTGCACAGTACAGCGCACGATCGCTCTCTTTTTTTCTGCAATGATGTGATTAGTTTAAAGCAACTCTCCTTTTGACCCCTGATGGAGAAACCAAAGACACAAGCCGTCCTCAAATGGCCTCAATTTGAAAAATGAATTTGGAGAAGAGATTACACACTCAAGTTTCTCTTAGCTAAAGTACCACACCTCACCCCCGAAGGCCTATCACACTTTAAACTGCATGTAATCTCTCATGCTAACGCACAAATTTCTATAGGTGGGATTTCAAATATTATTTATTGTCATTTAATGATTTTATGAATACCTATATGCATTGTACACTACTGTTCAAAAGTTTATATATATTTATGTCAAAGTGCTCACCAAGTATGTATTTATTTCATTAAAACATATAGTAAAAACAGGAATATTGAGAAATATTATTGCATTTTTAGGATTCTTTTATGTATAAATAGTTCAAAAGAACACAATTTAATTGAAATAATATTTTGTCAATTTTTGTAATTTATGTTTATTATATGCGTTGTAAATTAATTACAATTTAGTGTGTCCTTGCTGAATAAAATTATTGATTTCTTTAAGGAAAAATCCCTAGTTCCTCCAGACTTTTGAACAAAACTTGAACAAACTTGTCAGTGAGATATACTGTATAGATGTTATCATATACCAATTTTCTGTACTTGTTCCTTGTATTCACACACTGCAGAGTGTTTGAGTGTGTTTGAGAAGCATCTCTGAGGCCGCGTCAAAGCGTAAGTGAATGATGAGGACTGGAATGAGGGCCTGAATTCCTCCTGCTGTCTCACCCCGGCTTTCATGTTGAGGTGGTTTTGGCAGCTGTTTGGAGGAGTGTGGCCGATTTTTCCTGTTTTTCAGCATCGGGTTAGGGAGGGCAGAACACAGGACACACTGCCAGCAGCTCTGTGAAGTCACGTCGCTCTCCTCAACTTTACTCATTCTTTCTCCCTCTCCCTTTTTCAGCAGCCTTAGGGCTCATGTAACCATGTCTAGTATCGGATCAGACATGAACGACAGCAGGAGGGAGAGTGAGTGCGTGTTAGAGTAGAAAAAAGGGTGATAGCTGAGAAATGTGTCAGAGAAGGGAGCCACAGAATGTAAAAATCTAAGTGAGGGGACATAAAAGTAAGACAAGCTCCTCCAAGACTTTAAATGAAAGGCCTGCAGAGAAAAGTGGGAGGAAGTTAAATAGCATGTTTTACCCAGCATGTTAGATCCTGTAAGGAACACCTTAATTCTCCTCAGCCAACTTTTATAACTTTAATGTCCCCTTGGCTTTAGTGCGGACCGAAGGTTTTATTTGCCTGGGCAAGCGACGGAGGGAAAGCATGTGGGTGTGCAAAGCTGGGAAGAAGAAACCGAGGCAGAAGGGAAGAAAAGGCGGTAGCTGCAGTTGGCCCTAATTATTTTTGCGGCTTACAGTGTACTTTGTGTCAGCCTTTGGAATGATTTACACACTTGGGAACATTATGAGGAAGCTTTGTGTTTTTTAGGGGCTACAGGAGAGGGGAAGAGACAGAGAACGAGGCGGCTCTGTGGTGCACTGTGCCCTAATGAATGCCGGCACAGCCTGCGCCCAACACAAACTGCATTACCAGCTGTCGGCCATCTTGTTTTAATATGCCCTTAATGTTGCTGCACTCCACTTAGTGTGTCCCCCGCTCCTCTCTTTTTTGTTTTCGTTTCATCCCCCTGTTTTTATTCTCGGTGAGGGAGTTAAATTGCTTTGGTGGTTTTGCCTTTTTAGGGCTATTGGAAGGAGCCACCGCATTGCTTTTGTAACCACACACAGCTGGCACTGAGGCTGGGCCACAGCAATAGGGACTTTAATTGAAACACTATATGTGTTTATAGCCTCCTCCACCTCTCTTAGCCAGAGACCGTCCCACTGACGTCTTGTAATGTTTTTCCAATGCGTGCATTTGTGTGTTTGAGACCCCGTGTGAACTGAATCAGTGAGAGTGTGTGTGCATGTTTTACGGCCCCTCTATGTGTGTCTACCCAAAGGAAGGGAAATTACATTATCTCAGTTGTTTCTCCTAGACAGCAATGAGATTAAATGGAGATTTTTCTCCTGAGAAAAAGACCACAGAAATTGCCTCTGAGGTTTTAGAAGAGATTTCAACAATCTCAAACTCATTTGATTTGCCAGATAAAAAGATATATATATATAGAAAATATTTTGATTCAAAGTATTTTATGCATCTACTGAAAGTGTAAATAAATGTCTGTAACAGAATTTCAGGGGAAACATCTTCAATAAAATGAAAGCATGAGCTATGAAAGAGTAACATCCAGTGAAAAAAAGAGGTGTGTTTGCGGTCTACACAGGCCCTGGTCTTCTTTGGTGAAACATGAAACATAAACCCGGGCCAGATATGGGCCGCTCATGGATCTGAGGCAGAGAAACTGTTTACTTACTGATCATGGAGAGACGGCTTCAAAGCTTACACACACAACACATTTCTAATTAGACATGCCACCAGAGAAAGGACAGATATGCCACAATTAGGTGAGTGTCAGAGAAGCTCTAAGTTTAAACAGATTCATCCTCCCAGTTTAGATTGATAGATGTACACATCTCTTTAAATTGCATTTGTTACCATCTCTGTGGCTTCTGAGGGTTTTTTTTTTTTTTTTTTGGAATATATTTTCATGTCTGTTATCAAGAATAATGGATACACCTTGTGAGTGTGAGCTTGTGTTATCATTTCTGTAAAGATCAACAACTTTTTTTTTTTTATCATGTCAATCGTGTTCTATCTTTTTTTTCCACTCCCCCAGTGCCAGTCCACAGTGCCATTATATGATCTTAGAGACAGAAACACTGTATCAATTGTGACATTTGACTACTAAAATGATTAAAAAGCATATTGAAATGAAAGTACAAAATGGCATTTGTGAAATGACACGCGACTGAGCACATCTTAGCTTGACTGTGTCAATTATATTGTTTTTTATATTATTGTAAAAAGCAAGTGTGTAATGTTTTTTTTTCTTTCTTTCTTTCTTTTTTTGTATCAGAGTACTGTGGTCATGTGTTTTGTTCTGTAAATAGTAAGAGTGGACTATTTCAATAATTTGAGGTTGATACTGATCTCCAATATTTTATCACTTTGTTCGGCAAGTATTGAAAATAATAAACCAGATGCTGCATCAAAATGCAACACATTGTAAAAATACAGAGATGAATAGAAATCAGAAAACAGATAAGAACAGTTCTGACACACTAACAATTTTTAAGACGCGGGATAAACCCCATACAAACTTGCGGTGAACCGTACAGTTATGTTTTATGGGATCTGTTCCACCTCTAATAAAAGCCCACTGCTCATTAAAGCGAAATGTAATCAAAGTCCACCCCACACTGGCACTGGAATTACACTGTTCGTATCAGCCTTCCTTCTCTCTGCTCAGTGCCTAACCCCGAAGCCAGTGTATCAAAGCAGACCTTAATGTAATTTTGGATTTATTTAATTCTTGAGCCCTAAGAAATGATTACATGAAACATGCTTAGTCTAACTGTTAAAGAATTCATCAAGCCCAAAGCTTTAGGCTGAAACTAAGTGTGTCTAAAACAGCCTGTTCTCTCTCCTCTCAGGACATGGAGCTGGCCTGAGGGAATCATAGCGTTAACTCCTCAACTGAGTTAAATAATAACAATATTAATAGCAATAATCCAAAACTAAGAATAAACAGTTTAAGATGAAAATGATAGCATTTATTATAATTATTATGCAGTACAAATTTTGGCAAAAGAAAAGAATAAGGTTATAGTCAGTTACTAATAATAATTTAGAAATAGGTATGCACCAATTTTGGAATTCTATCCGTTACAAATAAGCTTATTTTTGTGTTTTACCTGATATTATAAATCTATACAACTTTGTGTATTAAAAAAACAAAAAGAAAAGAAAATACCATAGAATTTAGGTAATAAAATACGATGAAATAAAATGTGATGTACAATATGAACATTGCATAAATGTAAATAGTATTATTATGCTGCTGTCCAAATTCTGAGCAAGATCAAGAAATACAGATATGTATATGTATTTATATGGCAAGTGTTCTCAAGACACTGGTGTGTGTGTGTGTGTGTGTGTGTGTGTGTGTGTGTGTGTGTGTGTGTGTGTGTGTGTGTATATTCTTATGTTCACCATAGATAAACAGAGAGAGAGAGAGAGAGAGAGTAGCAGGGTTTAGAGTGACTGAATATCTCTCAAATGAATTTTCTCAACCATATGGAAGCCAATGGGTTAAAGCAATACCACCATATCATGCTGTAAGTCGAGTGCACTCCATGCATGTGATATGAGGATTTGCCATCCATGTGCAGGTGTTTACAGAGAGGGTCTTTTCCCTCCAGTCGGAACAAACAGAATAACATGTGCTGTTCTGGATTAGTGTCCCTCTCTTTCTGTTCCTCTCTCTCTGCCTCCTGAGTCTGTCTCACTTGTTCTTTCATTCCCTCTTTGTTTTCTGCTTGGTCACTAGTTCAAGCAGACAGCTGTCACTGAGGGAGAAAGGTCTGCTGAGACACAGGCTCATGGCACCATCAGCTTTGGGAGTGTGTTTATGTGTGTTTAGAGTTGTTTCCTTCGGCTGTGCTCCAAACAGAAAAGTGTTAATTCCCTAAAATGATTTCACATTTTGTGATTACGCATTTCGTGATATTTTGTGTCCAGGCAAATCAGTTCACTCGGCCTAAATTCTGTGAAAATATTTGAAGTCAAGAATACATTCCATTAATATATTTATCAGCAGATCAGCAATAAAATCAGGCATTAATGATGTTATAAAATATGTTTCTTAAGCTTCAAAGTATATTAAACTGTAGGCTTGTGCAACCGATGCAAATGTGTATTTTAGAGTACTTTTTTCTTATATATATTATTTATTGATATTTCTCTCATTCAGTTTTCTTTGAGTGGTCCATCTCCTTCCCTTAATGCTGTCTCTGATGATTTTTCTTTTTCATTTATGAAGTTCTTTTTCATTTCTTTCTTATCACATACTGAAGATCTCCAACATAAATGTAAAACACATACAATAGCCATTAGGTGCCTTTGTGGACATTTCAACCACAGTGACATTTTATTGCTACTGAAAGACTTTTACCATAGCCTTTCATCATTCACACAGTCGTCCTTCTTACAATACAGATTAATATCACTCATTCCCAATAGGTGCACTGCAGGCGTTAAAAGTACTGTTTCTTTCCTTTAATGAGACATGGCATTTTTCAGCTTTATCCCTGTGATAAAAACAGGCTACAGAATTGCTTTCATTATCAATGAAGAGTAACCCTATTGAGTTTCTATGATGGACTGCCTTAATGCACAGCTCTGTTGGACTGTACACTTCTACTCACTGTCCCCTTCTCCCTACTCAAAAAAAAAAAAAAAAATGATTCACAGAGCACCTTCACTTAGCAAATCAAACAATTATGCTGTGTGCAGTTGTGTGAATGTCCACAGCCCACTCTCATTTTCATTTACCACCAGGTTTAATGAGTTTTCTGTGCCTGTGTTTTTAGAGTGATCCCCTTTTCTCTGTTGTAGGAGAAGAAAGACATTTATTTCTCTTAATCTGAGGTAAAGCCAAGGGACTCATGCTTAACATGACGTTTCCTCCCCCTGTTCGCCATCATCAGAATTATAAATGATGGGTTTACATTTATTAAACTACAGTGCGCTTTCACTCAAAGCATCTCACACATTTCAAATCAGATGTTCTTTTCCTCTTCTCCCCATTTTGGCAAGAAAAACACTTTTCAGAATTTAGCCAGAAAGCTCAGGTTTAAATGAATGCAATTTAGCAAAGAGAAGAAAAGAAAAAGAGAACACGTTAACACAGGCCATTCATTTATTTGTTTATTCATTCATTCATTCATTCATTCATTCATTCCTGAGAGCAATATTTTTATTGACTTGTGTTTGTGTATGATTGCTTTGCTTTGTGAAAACTATTATCAAATGTTTTCTAAATTGGACACTCCCTTGGGAAACATCAAACTGTCTACAAAGATAAAAGGTAAGATTCGTGAAATATTACGCTAGGCTATATACTCATTATATTTTACTTTACTTGTTAATGATGTTTTAATTATTTAATGTATGTTTAAATAAATCTGTTATGAAACAAGTTATGACTGCCACTGTGTAAATGATTATATTTCAACAACAAATAGAAATTGTACAATTTAGAAGTTTATTTAAAAACTCCATTAGGTGGAATTTACATGTTTGCATACAATTTATTTTTTATTTTATTTTATTTTTTGAGTGTTGATTATTATATAAAAATAAACAGTTATTGAATTTAAGTTTGGCCTCTGTTGTTAACTGTAACCCTATAATAATCTAAAAGTGCTCCCTATAATTTAGAGCAGAATCTGAGGTAGATTTTTATCCCTAAGACAATTTTAATTGTAATTAAATTTATTTAAATAAAGAGCTATTTAATCATCACTGATTAATATTAAAAAAATAATTTTATATTTAGTTTTTTCCCCCTGCTGTTCCGAAACCATACCGAACCGTGACATCAAAACCGAGGTACATACCGAACCATAATTGTGGTATATAATTTTTTAACTGTATATAAAATCAATAGTGGTCTATGTCCTTATTTAGATTATCTTGGTATCTTGGTCTACAGCCAGTCGCCCCTGACAAGGTTTAGGGACAGAGGATAAAAAAATATGATGAGCTCAGTGTAAAACCTCCAGGAGTCAATGGAAAGTCCCCATCTTGATAGAAAATCTGAACATGTGTGTGTGACTGAGAAAGTTAGTGAGAAAGAGAGTTAGAAAGTTGTTTTGCTTTTAGCTCAGCTGGAGCACTCCGGTTCTTGGAGGATACAGCGGTCTGGCAGTGTACTTTCTTCCATTTTGTGTCACCATACCCCCTCGGTGTGGTGGACTTGGCTGTGTGTGTGTGTGTGTGTGTGTGTGCGTGTGTGTGTGTGTGTGTGTGTGTGTGTGTGTGTGTGTGTGTGTGTGTGTGTGCGTGTGTGTGTGTGTGTGTGTGTGTGTGTGTGTGAGAGACAGCTGAATGGATAATGCCTTGGAGTTAAGGAAAAGCCTAGAGTGAAACCAGACTCGCTGCCCTGCCATCAATCCGCCTGTCATCTTCCTTCCCTCTCTTTATTCCTCCCTCTTGCTTCCTCTTTCTCTGTTTCTCTCTCTCTCTGTTTAATGCAGGCCTAACCTTTGAGGGCTGTTTGGGTGAACTTATTTGTCACCTTCCAGGCTTTCAGTAGTAAAAGAGGGTCCAGTGCCCTGTGGTTTTATTGGGAACCTGTAATGGAGAAAAAGAGAGAAACAGAAGTATATAGAAAGAGAATACAGAAACTGGAGAAGATGGAGTGAGCAAGTACACATATCCATCACAGAGCACAGTCAGTGCAATGGAACTGCTGTTGCCCCATGGGGAAAAAAATGAACCCTCAGCAGCTCTCATCCGTTCTGAGTGCAAGCTACCGTTGGGCCTATGATCGATACGTGACCCTCCGACTAGCTTAAGGTGACCAGATTTCTGAAATATATCAATAAATCATTTTCAGCATTATTATCTAAGAATTTAAAATTGTGCGGAGAAAAAATCCCATAAGTTTTTTATGTATTTTGACCATGGTTGGTCATCCTCTGTCATTCAACTCCAAATAATATTTATGTGAGACTGAAAAACAGCATTTCTTGCAATTTTATGAAATGCATTCAAATTATATATGACAATGAAACAATGAAAATTAACATTATATTAACAATGAAAATAAAGAATTTACACCAACTGAATTTAAACCATGTCATTTAAAAATCTCTTTATCTTTATAGAATTGTCATTAAATATAATGATGTATATATTAATTATTTTACATTTATAGTGTATATTGATTTTATATTATAGTTTAGATATTTTATTTTGTAGTTTATATATTTTGGAATACCTACAACATTGTGAGGTGAAATAACAGGGGCATTTTCGAGGAAACTCTAGTAGGGGACAAACCACCAAAACAGGGAAACAACAACAAACAAGGATACCTGTTCACCCTAGACAAGTGTATTGGCATTCCAAAACAATCATTTAGACCACTCATTTTTTTATTTCCCAAAACAGTGAAGTGTCTAATTCTCCGAAACTAAGGGACTGTTCTGCAAGTCTCTTTCTCAAGCTCTACATGCTAACCTCTTTGTCTGTTGCCTGCTAAAAGCCCCGCTAAGTTCAACCAAACATTTTCTCTGGGATTTTTGTCCAGACAAAGACCCAATACTGGTAGGGCTTTTGCAAAGCAGGGCCGCTGCATAAAAGTGGGTGATTGTCCGGCCGCTGTATAGAGGCCCTGGTGTTCATGGATGCCGTTATGCCGTTAAGCCTGTTGTGTGAAACCAAGCAAGCCTCTAGATTAGTCGGCCCTGCGTTGATGCGGCCTTTTGTGCCCCGCCGCTATTCGAATCCTGCAATCGTGACCAACAAAGCGTGAAATGAGTAAATAACGCCCCTCGAAGAAAGCCCAACATTTTACACCATTGTCCACGGTCCCCTAAGCCACTTAAAGACTTCAAATGCTTCGCCACTTCTCTGTTCTTCCCCTCTTTTGAACAGTAAAATGATAATGACAGTCATTGAAATGTGTTTGTTTGTGTCTGTTTTTTGGCCTCTTATATCTAAATGCCTTATGATATGTTCCCAGAGCATGACCGCTGCGTGTATACGAGAATGTGTGTGATTTACTGGAGTGATTTGGCATGTTTAGAAGTGAAATTAGTGTGGAAGTATAACAGAGAAGTGGAAATGTGGGGAATCGCCGATCTCTACGGGCCAACGCTGAGCTATGAGCTATTGGGTTTGAACTAGCGAGAGGCCAAATAATCTGAGGGAGGAACTCCATGCCATCTGTAGCTCTTTCTCTAGCTCTCTATCTGTCGTTCTGTCTCTTTGTCAAACATTAGCAGAGAGACCAAAAAGATTGCTGGGTTAGCTGTGTTTGCTAGAGCAATGTAGCTCCAGCTGAAGGAGACCTATCGTGAAAATGTTACACAGATGCTCAGATGGGTTTCTATGGTGGTCCATATGTTGGAATAACACAATTAATTTCCAACAGACACATTTTAAGAGGTTGGGAAATGATGTCTATGTCATAAATATAGCTACTAATAAATGAAGGCTCCTTTACATGACTCATGTCAAACCCACCTCTTAACACAAGGGTCATGACCTGCATATGAAAAGCACTGGACATATCCTTGTAATAGCTGATTTTGATTATTTTGTTATTTGTTGAATTTCGTAAAATAGCTAATGTTGTCTGTGCCCTTTTATTTATTATACAATTAACAAAAGCAAAAAAAAGGCCTCTAACACTAGCTTGCTCTATTCTTTTCTATTATATGTTTCTTTTTATTTATTATATAATTTAAATAAAAAAAACTTGCTATGTGTACTGCGTTGTACTGCTAACTGACACTTTTTATAGCACTTGTATATCATTGCTCTTTTGTTGATTTTGATTGCTTTCATTGTCCTCATTTGTAAGTCGCTTTGGATAAAAGCGTCTGCTAAATGACTAAATGTAAATGTAATGTGTATAATATAAAATTAAATGACTGATTTGTGGATATGCCTTTGACATTGTGACCAGGATCATCGTCACTATCATTGTCATAGAGGTCAAGCTCTTTCACCAAAGGGCTAGCCACAATGTTCCTGGTTGACCTCCATGATGATGATGATTCACCAAGGTCATCTATGGTACAGGAGTCATTTTGTTTTGGCTCCATAAACTGAAGAGAAGGCCATGCATATCACTGTGTTTTCTTTTCTGTCTTGATTCCCATGCTAGTACCACCTATTTAATGATGTGCCATGTCAACAATCTGGTAATCATTGGCTACGCTTTAAAAGGCCAGAGGCTAAGAGGGTTAAAGTTGAAATTTGATCCATTACAATGCTCAACCTGTAGAGGTAACTCTGTGGCTGCATTGGGCATTTATTTTATTTTTATTATTTTATTTTATTTAATTTTATTGCAAGTTACATGACTGTGCTCTTTTCAAACACACACTCACACACACTTGTAGGCACATGGTGCAATTTGTGCTCATTAGCACTAATTACAGTGTCAAGAAGAAATGAGAGGCTGAATACTTTCACAATCAGTGTAGTTTAAAAAGATCCATCTTTCTGTACACTATAAAAACAATTAGCACTAAACTAACTTGGCTCCCTGACTTTTTCCCCAAGTTTTAGTACCCTAACTTCATTGTTAGTTTCCTTTGTTGGTGCGTTTGGAAGGGGGTGGAGTGGGGAATCCAGCTTTTGAGCGGAAATTTAATGGTTTTTCTGCTCTGCTCTCCCGCAATCGATTTCGCCACGCCGGGCAGGAAATGATGTTGGCACACCACAAATAGCCTGCAGATGACGGGAGATTTGATGCTAATAATTTGTTGGCGGAGAGAGTCATGCGGGCCACTCACTGATGGAGATTGAGATGCGTTTGTCAGCAGACAGTCGGAGGTGAGCGAGAGAAGGGTGGGCCGTGACTTTTCCAAGGCGGGCAAAATGATTAGCGAATGTAATGTGGCAGATAATAGACAAGAGATGGAATATTTTATTTGGCCAGAGCTTCTGACGAGAGCAATTTGCATGTCAGGAGGTGACAGACACAGCGCAGATGAATGACAGCTCTACCGGCTGCGGCTGCGTTAAGATATTACCCTCAGATATTGTCTGTTACGAGACACTTACACCCTTATGTAGCACCACTTTACACTCTTTTTCATCACGGTTGTCGCTTAGGAGGTGTGTATGTGTATATACAGGTGTGTGTACCCACAATATATTGAACAAGACATGACCATGAGATGTTGCCCTGTCACATTTGCCTTAAACCAGTTGTGTGGTTTAGGTTAGAGTTTTAGGGTTAGGTTAAGAATCCAGAAAGAGTATGTAAGGCCAGGATTAGTGAAAAGTGCAACCTCATGCCAGAAAAGCCCTGGCCACGGTCAGCGGGCCATGCTGCGGATTTAGTGTTAGAATAACACTAATCCAGGTAGGTTCCAGCAGGATAATCGGGACATGAGAACATTTCCCTTAAGAATGTTGCATTAGGCCAAGCAGAATTTGAGAGAGGAACAGAAAAGGAGAGTAACACATGCACCCTCCTATGACCTTTCCTTTATGGCAGCCAATCTGGTTTGTAAACATAAATTTATTAATGAGCCTGTATCTGGATGTTTAAACAAGAAGCACAATTCAGCAGCAATAAAAAGGAAAGGTTGACTGAGTCAGACATAATACACACTGACAGAGAGAGCGAGATCGAGATTGAAGAGTCTGTATCTAATAAACACACTCGTGCGCCTCTGTGAGCCCGACAGGTAGTGACTTAAGGTTATAAATTCCCCTCCATCAATCTTTATAAGCATTCCATATCACAAACCGTTAAACTCCGGTGATACCCAATAGGATGTAATTGAAAAGCGATTCATGAAATGTTGACTGACTGTGAGGGCAACTAAAAATGTTGTGCAACGTCAGTTTAAAGGTGGACTCTGGGAGGATGAGGCTGAGAGAAGTACTGTAAAACAACCTACAAACTATGTCAACCAACAACAAGCAGCTTAAATTATTTCACCTCTCTTGAAAAGATACAATCCCACATATATTGATTATTAAATGTTGGATCTGAAAACAGGGCTGCTCCTGTTGTCTGTTTGTTAGCCTGTTCAGTATTGACAGTGTAAGCAGAAAGCATTAATTGCAGAGGTGTCACTTTAAGACCCAGGGAGACAGAATGATGTAATGCCAGTATATTTGCCCTCACTGGAGACTTTCATCGGTCTCTGGGCCGAGCGCCCATTTCAAATGAATCTTCGGGTCACATTAGGCTGCAGATCAAGTCAAACTACAAATCGGGATGCCTCGTACCCCAAGTTTTACCCTAAGCGCAGTAGCACCTCCCAGCTTTGCCCAAGATGGAATTATGACTATTTCCCCCACCGTTGTTTTGTGCTCGGTGGACAAAGCTGGCTGTATTTTTGCAGTGCTTGTCCAGTGTGTGTGATGTGTTGGGTTCAGCTGGAGGTTGTGTTCACTTCCCTATGGGGCGATTGCTAGCTGCTGCCATCAGCACAACTCCTTCTTATTAAGCCAGTGTCAGACATGTGGGTTCATATTCTTGGCTCTGACCCCACCTTTTCCTTCTCCATCTGCTTGGACCTTCTTATCTGCAGCCTCATTTGTCTCGCAAACCTGTTATTACCTGCAGCAGGGATGAAACCCGCAGTGTGTGTAGGTGTAGCGGCGGTTTCATTGCACTCTGCTTCCACCGCATGGACTCTTTAGCATTGCCCTCACCGTGCACCTTGATATGCCCTCCCTTCCACCTGCCTGTGAGCATGATTGGCCGGGCCCGAGGGGAGGCTTGGAAATCACCTGCTCCATTTAGCCAGGTTGCAGTGGG
This sequence comes from Cyprinus carpio, assembly GCF_018340385.1. Taxonomy (NCBI): domain Eukaryota; kingdom Metazoa; phylum Chordata; class Actinopteri; order Cypriniformes; family Cyprinidae; genus Cyprinus; species Cyprinus carpio. Next base: position 24,560,738 of record NC_056572.1, read on the forward strand.
GATGGCAGGCCGGGCGTCCTGCTAGCAGGCCTTTGTACTGTGCCCGATGCACTAAAACAGTGGGACTCCTGATTAGCGTGAATGGAGTTCTCCAGCATGGGCTCTGCTCTTTATGATCATGGTGATTGTTGTTATTTAGCCCTTCTGTAGGTTAGATCGGCATACCGCCGTGCTGGAAATCTTTCTGACAGTGCAACAATTATCTATGATCTGCATGACTCGCACCACAGCAGAAAAGTAGTCCAAAAAAAGTATAAATAAAATATGAGCACCACCAATCACGCCCCTCTTTCCAAAACCCAGTCTTGCTCTTTTTTTCAGTCCCGTTTCAGTCTTTCTATCCATTTCTATCCTGGCCCTTTTCTTTGCTGCTCTTTCACTTGGTGTAGCCCCTGGCCCGAGCCCGGCAGGGAGCAGTGGGGGCGCTGAATGAAGTGGCTTAGCTGAGCCGGCCTCCCTCTTTCACAAGGGTCACCCCAGGGAGTCTCTTCTCATAAGGGACAGCAGCAGCTGTGTCTGCCCCCTGCCTACACCTCCCACCCCATAATCCAGCTTGTGTTGAGCTGCATGGGGTGCACGTACATCGAGATATGGAGGGATGGTTCAGGAGGGAGAAAAGAAGAGCTAAAAATGTGCCTTAGTGAGGGTGTATAAGAGAGCACATCTCCTGGAGAAGGTGGCATATTGATATTCCAGTTCTGTGGGACAGAGCAAGTACTAGTGACTATAGATACTCTCTCTTTCTGCTCACGTCTCCACGGAGGCCTGAACTGATGCTCAGTTCTCAAAGTCTTGCATCTTGCATTACAGTGACGACAATGAAATTCTCTGCTCACTGGCTTTTGTTTAATGAACAGTGCTTTTCCAAAATAAATAGGGCTTTCGATTTGAATGTGTACATTTAATCTGGTTAATTATAAATACAATAATGTGTTTTTTAAAAAAAAGCAATGCAGTGACCCATACAGAAAGTTTCAGTAGCAGTACAACCTACATGTTTTTGTGGATTTGATCACACTGCAGGACACGTTCTTGCGTTTAGAAAACAGATAGATGCAGCATAACCAAATGGAACAGAATTTATAGAAGTCTCAAATTACAAATTGCAGGACTGCCAAAGATATCTTGTAAAAATATATTGACTTCTAAAGCCCTTTTCATGTTCAAACATCATGTTTAATGATTTACTTGTCTGCTTTGGTATAATCTTCAAAATTCCATATATAATTGTGATAATTGTGATTCATTCATTAGCATATCAAGAGAATAAATATTAAATTTGATGGATAGCCCTATTAGTAAGCTCCAATCACAATGTCTTGTTAGCCCACTGTCACAAGAAATGAGCAGCATCACCATAGGAAGTGTCTTGAATTTTGTGGAGGAAAATCTCTAGCAACAAGCTCCATCTGCCACCTCAAAGAGATTTTTAGATGTTTATTGCATCGTACGGCATAAAACAAATCCCCATTTTCGTATTCCTCCCCTGCTCCCAAACAGCATCCGTTAGACGTGGCTGCTCGGCGACAGTCCATCTCAGCGTGCACTGTCCTCTGCTTTTCTCTAAGTGAGGTATTTTTGCGAAATCATTACACCAGTAGGTCAGTCTGATATATGATATCATTACAAGCTCCTGTAAATACACCCTCATTTTTTCTTTCATTCTGTGAGCAGGAGGCAAATGTAGCACATGATCAATGCTCAGTGAGAGAAAAGAGACTCTCGGAGGGAGACGCCTATTGACTCGTAGCACGTGAGCCTTCTCTGCATATGCATTTGCATCATCAGAAATATTCATTTGTTCCGGTGCAGGCAAAGGGGAAGTGGAAATGAGGTTCCACAGCTTCGCCCCCTGTGATACCAAATGGACAGGAAAATGGGAGCTCTGTGGTTAGATTTTTATTTTATTTTGTTTTTGTTGATTTTGTCTCTGGAGACAGGATTTGGACCTGTGGGCGGTCATTATTTGAGAATTGTCGGGGATATTAAAAGGACAACTCAGCTGTAGTTCAGCACTGGTGTCATTTGGCACATGCTAAAGGGCTGGGAAGACTGTATCTGTGTAAACTAATATCAGTCAGAGAATAATTTTCAGCTAATACTCAATACATTGACATGTAAACCATTTTAGTCGCAATTTTTTCAGTGTTTTGTGTTTTGTGTTGAAGTTTTGTGTAGTAAAGCTTTAAAAGGCTAGCTGGTGTTGTGATGTTAATCTTAGCATGTACCCATTAGTGCTGCAGGGCTCAAAGATACAGCTGGAAAAGAAATGAATTAAGCTCTTTAAATTTAAACTAGCTTTCCATCAGTTTTAATGCCCTCACTCACTAATGAAGAAATGAGCAATAATTGGCGCAGGTAGTTTTTGCAAACACCTTCTGTTGAGAATTAGCACGTCAGAGTTGGAAACAGGTAGGAGTGAATCAACAGCCACTTTAAATGGGCGTTCACTTCTCTCACACTTCTCTCTCCTCCTTTAGCAAGTCTGTTCACACCTACATGAGGGCACAGGCCTAAATTACCTCCTGTCTTAGTTATAATTAACTATGGTGTCTTGTTTGATGTTTGAATAGAGTTGTCTGAAATTGGTGCTAATTTGCATCTAATTACGCAGAGATACAGCGACATGTTTGCCATCTCCATCAGCATCACTTTACGAGACACAATCGTGCATTTCTAATGAGTCCTGATGCTGTGTCACATTTCTAAATGTGGTTATGGCTATTGAGTGAATGGGTCAGGGCTTGTGCTGTATTAATTTTTCTCTGCAAACAAAGGCATGCTGTATAAATCTAATAGAAAATTCACACTGTTGGTTTCCCTGCATCATTGGGCAGCACTTTAAAATACAATTCAGTTAAATCCAACCCTTACTGTTCTGCTGAGTAAAATACCATGACCAGTTCAAGGTCTTAACATAAAAAAAGATCGTTTTTTATTAATATTAAGGCATATTAAGAATCCGAAGTCCATTAAATCTTCGACAATGTCCTCTGAGTGGTTAGAAAATCAATAGCCCATTATGCCTTGTTACATGTCATCTGATTCATCTACAGGTTTGGCAGTAACAATATCTGTATTTACCGGTGAAACATTGCACTAATAGACCGTCACACCACATTACAGAAGGCTCTAATTTAATCTGCGCAGGTGTGGGTGTATGTAAGTATTACAACCCTTTATGTGCCCAAAATATCTTAACAATCTAAGCTTAATTGTTTTTCACCACCCATTTAATTTTTGATTGATATGAAGCAGATTTTGCATTGTTTTCTGAAAGCAGGGATTGTGTTTTTGCCCAGGCCTCTGTGAAGACCACGCACTGATCTCACCCCAGCCATGGCGCAAGCAGCTGCTGCTTAGCTGTTTTGTTGCTGAGCCATCTGTGACTCTTCTACTAGTGGCATATTAATCTACGACACTAAACTAGCCTGCCCTTGAAGGGGATTGAAGATAAATTTCAATCTGCCCTTTAGATTAATCGCTAAAGTGTATATGTCCGTGTCATATATTGAACCTTTCCCAGGCACTTAAAGCCATCTTCCTATTATTGGTTTAGGAAAAATGAATTATTATCGAAAAAAACTAACAATCTCTTTGCCACAGCCCTCCTAAAGCCCAAAGTCACTTGACCCCTTGTGACCTCTAAGGTCACGCCCTGTCTTACATTTGGCTTTTGGGCCTGTCAGCATTGAGTCGGGGTCGGGAAGCAAAGTGACATGGCCTCTGATTGATGCTGACCCCTTATTGAACTCGCACCCCACGCAGACCACTGTCCACAGGGGACGGCTGTAGGGCTTTGAACACCAATACCTATCAAAGTCACACACAGCATACACATGCTTTTCACAGATTTTTTTTTACTGGTGTTTGTTTTTGTCCACACTGTTGTTACCCTCTCGGGGGGCACAAGGTTTTTTTTTTTTTTTTTTGTGGTACAGCCTATTGATCAGGCCTGGGATATGGGGGCCGGGGAATTTAAGCAACAGCTCTGCCAGGCCATAAATAAGTATCAATTATAATATCAGTCTGTGTGTATTTAGGAAAGAAAGACTGCAAGACCCAGAAGACAGAGAGATGAGTTGCAACTGTAAGAGAAAGTTCAAACACCATGTGTGCATGTGGCTTGTTTGCGCTGGGGCTTAAGAGTGCTGGTGGGGTGCTGTATTCACTGGGGGCTGCTGGGACTGGCACGGTGTGAGCAAACAGCCTTCTCTTTTCCATGGCCTGATCTGCGGGGGCATCAGTGGGAATATGAGAATGAGGCTGAGAGAGTGAAAAAGAAAGCGAATGTAATAGAGGAAGCATACCCACCTGTCGTTGTCCCTCGACGAATCCGCATCAGTTGTCAGTCATTCCCAACTTCTACTCATCGGCCGTGTCAATCTCCCCACTCCGCCGCTGCGAAGCACTGTCACCGCGGAGTGGACTGTTTACCTCATTACACAACCTTCTCGGAGATGGTAAACAGCTGGCATAAGCAGGCATATGGGCAAATAAGCAAGCAAATAGGAATAAAAACTGAATGTTAAGTGCAGTACCTGGGGACACAAGTGAGGAGAAGGCACCCCGGGCGGATTAGCAGACGGTAGGATCAGTTTCTCTGTGGTGACAGGCCCTCACACTTCACTGACTGATGGTTATACTCTTCCGCTCTATGCAACTATGCTTAATTTGCAACTTAATGATCCGGCGGCCTGCTCCGCAAACCCGCCGTACATAAACTCTGCGCAGTGCTAAAGTCAAGCTTAGCAGGTTGCGCATGTGTTCAGCAGCGGAGTGGTTTTTATGGTAAGCAGAAACTGCTCATACACTCTTGTATGGCTGAGCGAGCTTATCCATAGAGCTTTGAACGCGACAAACAAAAGAATGAAAAATTGTTTTTCTTTTTTATCCTTCTTTCCCTCTCACCCCATAAACAATTGCAATCTGCATTGTAATGCAAAAGCAAGTGGAGCGGAGAGGCACATGAAGAAGAAAAAAACATAATTTAAAAAAGCACAACATATATCACGTCTACTGTCAAGCCCTATACACTTGTGCATGCAGAGTGATGAGGGTGTTTAGAATTAGATTACAGTGATCATTAAAGAGAGCAATTGTTGAGTCACACTTTCTGTGATGTGCTGCGGCCGCTCCGAGCGCTCCACGTGCATGCCTTTAATGAGTCCTTTGTTTAAAGTAGGCATTGATCGTCCTCTTCATAACCCTTTCCTTGCAGAAAAGCCCTTTTGAGAAGAAGCTGTCGTGTATTAATGGCTGTTTGGCTGTACGTCTTTCAGTTACTGCTGTGTGTATATGCATGCATCTCCTAGGTGTCTGGTTACAGATCTCCTCAGATGTGAAGATGAAGTGTAATCTGGTGTAGGACATTTATTTTTATTTTAAAATTATATTACACAATATTAATGTTTTTACTTATTACAAATCGTACCGACCCCAAGCTCTTGAAATGTAATGTAAATAAACTGTAAGAACCAGCACACACACACTCTCTCTCTCATGTAGATAGACTGTATGCAAGAATGTGTAAAACAAGTACATTTGGTGCTTTCATTCTGCACATTTATACACATAGAACACTGATAATCCATTTGATAAGATAAATGCCAGAGTACCTGAGAGAATATATTTAGTAATGGACTTCATCATTACTCTTTTAAGTTGCCACTTATATTTTAGCAAATAATTAGAAAGCTGAAGATTGTCACATCAATATTCCACAGTCAAGTAAAGCCAAAAAACCCTGAGACCCAGACGTCCAGAACAATACTTTATTATTTAGTAACGGCCGGTGCAAAATACTTGTCAGAAAACTAAAAAATAGTTCTTCTGCATAGAAATGTAGTGGGACTCGGTCTCTCTCTCAGTGGAGTAGAAAGGCTAATGGCCTCTCCTGAAACTTGCCCGTAGGGGGTGATCATAAAGTCATGCATTTATGCACAAATATGTTCTGTTCACACCGGACCCGCTTCTAGCCATGCTGCTAAATCAAACAAAATAGTCTTCAGACTTTCACTTTTTGATTTTCATTATAGGCAACTGGACTCTGGAAATGCTTCAGTTTTCTCTTTTTGTTTCGCATGATTCCTGCAATTTTGGCACAAAAAAAAAAAAAAAATTGGCTGAAAGTATAATTGGTGACAATTATGGTTTTTATAATTACAATTAGTTACTGGGCTTTCAACACAGGGTGCATGTGCATAAATAGAGACTTGTTTGAGTAATTGTAAATATGTGTGTGTGTGTGTGTGTGTGTGTGTGTGTGTGTGTGTGTGTGTGTGTGTGTGTGTGTGTGTGTGTGTGTGTGTGTGTGTGTGTGTGTGTGTGTGTGTGTGTGTGTGTGTGTGTGTGTGTGTGTGTGTGTGTGTGTGTGTGTGTGTGTGTGTGTGTTTGTGTATGTGTGTGTTTTAAGAGAAGAAGAGAGTTTATAAAAGAATAGCAGGACTGAAACTTTAGAAGGAAAAAACTGTGTCAAGGTGGGCTTTCTTGTTCCCCCTCAACAGCAGCAGTAACAGCTGCAGACCCGGGGAGTCTGTGTTTGTGTTGAAGGTGTGTGTGTGCGTGTGCATTTAGGGGGTTGACTGTGGAAAGAACAGATCTTTTGGCTTCCAAATGGTTAATGCAGCTCAGAAACCCCTCCTATTCCCTCCCACCTCTACCACTGTCTCCTCCCCCCAAGTATCAGATTGACAGAGGCTCGGCCAATAGCGTGTGCCGGGACCAGCCATGTGTGACGGGGGCTCCATCGAGGACTGCAAACTTCCCAGTGCATCAGCAGCCTTTGCGATCAGCACAGCCTCCGCTTGAGCGAGCAAGAGAGAGAGAGAGAGAGAGAGTGAGAGAGAGAGAGAAAGCAGCAACATCGTAGAGTGTTAGAAAGAAAAAGATAATCAGAACACATGATGCTTCTTTAACCTCTCTGTGACCAATCGTGTCCAAGCTGTCATCCTGCGTTTTTCATCTTTCTTTTTCAGTTTTTTCCCCACCTTGAGTTTCGCTCTTCAGTGGGAACATCGGAACGCCGATCTTATACGTGCCGTGCGCAGGTCTGGCTGCCGTGCATGTGTGTGTGAGAGCTGCTGTGTGTGTGCATGTGTGTGCACAGAATGGGAAGAGGACATTAAATATTCTGAGCTGAGTCTTGATGACCCTCTACAGCCCTGGAGTGGGGGGTTCATTTTAACCCTTCAGGTCATCGCTGGAGGAGTCCTGACCAAGGTAACATCTGAACAACACCCCCTTCTCCCCCTGTTAATGCATGCTCATAGATTCAACTGTTCCACTGTCCGATTCTTGTTGCGTGCACTCCTTCCCTCACTCTCTTGTCCGATTTCTCTTTTCATTCATTTAATCCTTATCTTAATGATCTAGGCATGTGTTCATGTTCGGCAGATCATTTAGTGGCTAGCGAATCTATTGCAGTTCTGTCATTTGAATTGTTTGATTCAGAAAATGAGCTAGTTTGAATTAAAGAGAAATACTAAAACACAAACTCCAATTTTTTTGTCATCACAGCTTTTTTGTTATTTTATATTATTTATTTATTTAGTAAAGCAACACTGTTTGCTCTCAAATGTAATAGTTTCACATTTAATAGGATGCTACTAGGCAGTGTGGCATTTCTGAAAATCACTATGTCCTCTGTAAGCCGCCCCTGATTGTGATGCTTCAGAACACACTCACAATTGCCCGATTCGTTTACATGCTTTTTTTCCTCTAATTTTCCCTCTGAGATAATTTTAGATTAGCTTCGAGGAGGACAGAGAGAGAGTGGTGGCTTGTGTGATTGCTGCGTGCCGCCGCTCCACAATAGACATTTACAGTGCAGCTAATTGGAAACAGCTTCAGCGTGGAATTTCTCACACGCTCTGATACGTTTTCAATTGAACCGCTCGTGCTGTCCGCTCCTCTGGCCCACTTGATGGATGGTGAAAGATCCCGATATCGGCACATATCTGAAAAGTGTAATTACGGGTTTTGGTCAGAAAAGCTTTTGATCAATGTGCGGATATGTGCAGGATAGTCATTTAGTTGAGACTCTTGAGTGTGTCACCACTTATTTTGTCTCTTTGTTTGTTTTTCCAATTTAAGTGGAAGTGAGTGTTTGTGTGAGAGTGTGTTTCCTTGAGCATTTGTCTGGTTGGATTTCTCCTGCACTTTTCAGAACGTCAAATGATTTTCAGGTGTGGGGCTCCACACGTAAAGAAGGAACGAAGAGGGAAAAGTGGTCCGCTGTGTGTATCAAATGCAACGCAGAGCCTGTGACCCCTGCGCCTTGAGGAATAAGCTGTCAGATTGGCTGTTGAGTCTGGGCCATGTGCGGAGGTGTTTAATGTCCCTTTTGCAGCAGGCATTAATGTATGGTTCCACTTTAAACCCTGTATCACGCTCACATTTGATTTATGATCATGCTCGTCTCCTCTGATTCCAAACAGAAAACCGATTTCGGAGTGAAAGGAAATGAATGGTTTGATTATTCTTTTTTTCTTTTTTTTTTCAAGGGAGAAAAATAACAAAAGAAAAAGCCATCTTCCCTTTCTGTACCCCCACCTTCACTTCATACTCCCGTGTCTCCCTATTTCTCTCTCTGTCTCTTACAAATGAGACGAGATCTCCTAGCAACCAGAGCTCTTTTTGCTTTGTGTGATATATGTTCAGTGTGTGCAGTAATCTTGCTGATGGAGTGCATTACTGGAGATGGTGCTATTACTCAAAGAATAAAAGTTTCAATTACCTTTGATACCAGCCAGTAATATAGGCTGATTTACTGTGCTATAAAATGAGCCAGGTCACATTTTCTTATCCATATATTTTTTTGTTTTATTATTTTTTATAACGTGATGATGATGAAGGGTGTTTTGGATGCCCTAGGTGGGACGCGGATTGGGTCATTGGGAGCCGGTTTGATCGAGCTTGTCTCTTGGTTGCTCATTTAAACATTACGAAGCCTCATATTTAATTCATGCAGGGGAAAATTGGTTTGGGTCGGGACTGCGCATGTGGTGCTTTAAATTGAAAAGCGGAAAAGTGAGAAAATGTTACGGTTCACAGCCCAGGCGTCTCCGCCCTTCGTCTGCCAACGGTCTTTTTTTAAGATTTCTTCAGAATTATGTTTCTCTCATTAAAAAAGGGGGAAAATATGAATGAAACTAAAATGAATTGCAACATGTGGGATGTATAAGAAAGAGAGGGAGTGATTGACATTTTTCGCACCAGCTCCTCTTTTGTTAGTAAAGCACCTCATTCTGTTTCCTTCTTTTTTTTTTCTTTTGCCGCTTAATATCACTTAGAGCTGTCAGTTTGATTTTCTTATCATTTTCTTTGTGCTTATTATGCATCTGTGAGAAACAATACACTCTGATTTAAAAAGTAGAAAATATGAAATAGAGCAAGTGAGAGCAAGATGGAATGAAAGATTCAGAGATACTCCGCAATGGAGAAAGATATACAGAATCATTTACAAAGATAGTGACCGAGACGTATAGATTGAGATAAATGAAGAGCAAGAAGAATAAAAAAGAGTAGCTGATGAGGGATGAGGTGTGTGTGGAAAAAGCGATTCTTATCTAGATCGGCGTCCATATGGGGAAGTCTGAAAGAAGAAACATCTAGAAACAGTCAGGCCCTTCTGGACAGCAGAAAGGCTGAAGCTCTAACCACTGTAAAGCCAGATAACATCCCAGACACTATTGATCTGTTTTATTTTCTCATCACTACTCTTGTTTTATCACAGGCAACCACTCTGATAACACAGACCAAAGCTACACACACACACACACACACTAACAAACAAGCCGAATTTGGGTTAAGGAAGTTTTGGAATTATTGATGTGGCAATCTTCACCTTCATATTTATTATTCACTAAAATCCAAAAGTAAGTGTGCACACTGATAAATTCATAGCGACTACACGAGACAGTGTCCTCAAACGTTCCTTTGCTCTGATGAGGTCTCTGAGCTGTAGTGGTTCTCTTTAGAATTTCAGTCAGTTTAATAGGATCATCTTAATTTAAAAATACTTCCAGTTTTATTTAAAATAGACCTGCTCTGTACAGAAATTGTTTTACAATTTTACATAAATAATAAATACATAAATAATACATTCATTAATCATTATTCTAACATAAATCTTATATACATTTTCTTTTTTTAAATAATTTTATCTTGCTTTAGTTTTTGTCATTTTTATTTTATATATTTCTGTGTGTGTGTGTGTGTGTGTGTGTGTGTGTGTGTGTGTGTGTGTGTGTGTGTGTGTGTGTGTGTGTGTTTGATGTTTCTGTTATATAATACATTATGCAATATTTACAAGGTAAAAATACGCTTTGAAGAGTATATTTTTCCTTATGGTTCAAAGTCTTTCTAAATTTAGAATCAAACGTATTCTGTAAATATTTACATATTTATTCCTTCATTACACATTTATTCACAAGTATTCAGTAAAAAATCATCAGAAATATCAGAGGAGATCTTATGCAGTTTTTTTTTTCTTTAGATTTCATTGTTGTCCTAATTAGATTATTATTACATTATATTATTTTATCGAGAATTAACGGAGTCTGGTACAGATACTGAATAAACAAAAAAAAACAAACACAAAAAAAAAAAACACAAAAACAAACACAAACTGTAAAAACAGAGCCATACACAGAAGAGTACAGGGTATGTAAATTCACACACATTTAACATCAGAAATAAAATCTGTATATTCAGTTTAAACTGTAAAATTATTATAAAAAAATAAATAGCAAAATACAAGTTATAGAAATAAATAGGTTGTATCAAGAGAAATTTGCAGGTGCAATTAAGATTGCACAACTTAATAAATACTATCACAATTAATGAGTTAAATGCACTTAACATTATTTAATTTTATTTCATTTATTTTACTAGTATCATGGTTAGTATTAAGTAGCAGTGTGTTGATAGACTTGTACATTTCTATAAATTATTTCTTTTTATGTATTGTTTATAAAGAGACAGAAGCACTGGTAAACTGAGGAATTTTCTATTTTAGGTTTTCCTACACTGTTCGCAGTGGACTGCTGGTGTGTGTGTGTGTGTGTGTGTGTGTGTGTGTGTGTGTGAGAGAGAGACTCTGGTGTGCCGGGTGCTGGACTATGACGGAGTGATCAGCTTAGTGAGGAAGAGCGGCTTTAAGGCTGCTGGTAATGGCTGCTGAGGGAGAACAAGAAAGACGATTCGTCAGCACTGAATGAGAGGTCAGAGAGGTCAGGGTCCGGAGACACAACCATTTGCAACAAATGCTTGTATGCATTCACACACACAGACAAATACTGCTGTAGGTGGGACTTGCTATATTAATCCAATTGTCAGTAACAAACTAGTTCGACTGCTGCAGTGCCAAAACAAGGATTCATGCTTACAATTTAAAACTTTTTAACCTTCACATAGTGAAAGACAGCAAAAACGACGGTGTATGTAATTTTTTCTATTGATTTCGTCCCTGTTGGGGAATGAAAGTTGGTTTGTTCATCTCTGTGGAGGTTATCTGTTGTAGTTTATCTCTGTCGGTTTATATTTACTGTCAGCGCACAGAACTACATGTGTGAGTTTTTCATGTACAGTATCAGCCAGCAAGGCTGCTTGTAAAAAAACATTTTTTTTTACCAGTTTGGTTTATGTAGATTGCCTCCATATTTTACTTTTTCCTCATATAGTATATATTCATCGTATATTTGCTATTTCCTGTAGGACCTGTAATATATGTGCACATACGGTCTCTGTCAGTGTCCCACTGTGGCGGTGGGTGCTCTAATGTGGAGTACCACAAATTGGTTTATTACCGGGGAGAGGGCAGGAGGAAAATCTCTTTGTCAGCAATTCGACACCTCAGTTGGTTTCAGCTGGTGATGTGGACTAACCAGATTATACTATGTCCACTTTAGCCTTAATGTCCTTCTTCTGTCTCTTGTCTCTTGTCTCTTCAACTCTTTCAACACATGCCGCTATATATCTATCGTCCGGAGGAGTGAGAAGAAAAAAAACAAAGAAAAGAAAGAACCTATTCAGTGGCTCATCCCCCGGATAGCGCAGTCATGTATAATGAAGCAGAGCCGCCGTGGAGCGAGACTAGCGAGTGTGTTCAGAGGTTTTTGAATGTGCCTGCTGAAGGCAGTAAAACAGATTCAAAATGAGATTACACTGACACGGAAGAGGAGAGACTGCATTTCATAAGCATCTGAGCTACAGTTAAACGACTGCGGCCACACATCATTGTTTTCGCCGTTCCACGCTCTCATTAAGGTGATTAAATGAGCATTGCTGTCAATGGAATGCAAGGAGAACGGGCTGGGCTGATAGATGTGGCCTAGAACATCATATTGCCACTATCTGGGCCACTTCTGAAGGGGGATTGGGGGTAGGGGAATGTCCTTTGCCCCCAGTGTTCCAGCAAATTAGCCTCTAGAATACGCTAGAGGGGTTTGAGTAAGTAGCCGATTGTAGATGGGTGAGAAATGCTAACTCTGTCTCCTACAGTCACTTTCCACTCCAGCGTCCATGTGATTTGTCATCACAGAGTTCACTTCCAGATCCAGACAGCTGATAATGGAAACAGGGGTTATGAACAAACTCGTCAAAATCATGTGTTGTGTCATAAACACTGTTAGAACGGGGCATGTTTCTAATTATTAACACAGACTTTGATTCCATTTAATGGTTTGGATGGGACTGGGAGCATCTGGTTATGGACGTTACAGAAGGTCATATTTATGCTTTACACAAAAGCCAGTAAAATTAATTAGATTGGGGTCAGTATTTTTGTTTAAGAAATTAACACTTTAATTCAGCAAGGACACATTAAATTGGTCAAGAAAGACTGTAAAGGCTTAAACTATTGCTAAAAAAAAAAAAAAAAAAAAAAAATCTTTTGAACGTTCTATTCATAAAAGTATCCTGAAAAACTGGCTTTAGTTAAGTATTTGACAATGGTTAAAAAATAAGTGAGAAGTGTTGTGCCAAAAATAATGTACCACAATCAGACACTGTTCTTTGTGTGGGTTTCATTTCTCAAAGGATGTCTGATTTAGCTGAAAAAAAATAAAATAAAAAAATCAACCGGCGGGTAATTTTCTCTGTATTTTGTATTGAGGTTTGGGGTGAGAAAAACACTGACATATTTAATTCAGATCGGATTAAAATCATAAAACTTGTAAATCTGTCAAACACAAATTTACCTGAGCTCCTCAGGGAAAACCACTTGCTTCCAAATGGCTTTAGAGGCGTGATTATGCAATGCTAATATGAATTAACATGGTCTGGATAAAAACATGCCTATTTGTTAAAGTTTTATTAACGATGGTGATTATTTTTAGTAACACTAGTTTTATTAAAGTGGTCTTTCTCTCTCGCTCACTCTCCCTCTGTGTGTGTTTGTCCTTGTTGTAGGTTGAAAAAGTCATTTTGATAGTTTATGTGACAGTGCTCTAGTGGAACTGTAGTTCCCTCCCTCACTACCAGCAGCTATATAAATCAACCCCCCCACCCCATTCTTTCTCTCTTTATTTTTCTTATTTTTTTTTTTTTGGTATCTTTTGTAGGATAATGCTATACTGACCTTTTTTATGTGGCTTGGTGTTTATTGTTTGTTCAAACCTCAGTCAGTTCAGCTGGCTGGCAAAAAAAGGCTTTGAAGCAGCAGCGACTTTTCTTAGCAGCATTTTTTTTTCTGCATGTTTTGCTTATTATCTTTCATTTGTGTTCTTCTTCACCCATTTCTTTACAGTCTGCTTTTAATTTAGAGTCGAATGAGAAACAAAAAACACACCAAAAATAAAATGCTTGAAATGTAAACTCTGACTTGCAGTACCACAGTACCACTTCCCTTCTCAAATTATTATAATATTTTTTTGGAATATTATTTTGCCAAACAGAAAAGAGCGTAACTCCTTATGTTGTGGTATATTTTATGTAATTATTGCAGCTCATTGGCTGTAGTATATGCAGCCATCTAAACACTGTTTATTTAGTTGTGACCACCATATAATTATGCTGCAGCAATTTACTTGATACAATGGAAACTGATAAAGCAGATATCAGTGTGATGGGATTCTTACAAAACACAAGTCGTTGCCTCTGGTCATTTTAGCTTCAGAAGCCCGTTCTGTATGTGTGTGAGCACACACACATATACACACATACAGAGTCTCTTTTTCACTCTCTTTTTCATTCTTGCCATTTGAATTCAGCTGGGCACTCCTGCTGGTCCAACGCTTAAAAAGAGGGTCTTTTGATAGCTCCACTTAAATATTTCTCCCTTCTTTGACAAAAGCAGCCTCCATTTTAAAGGGGAAGCAAAAGATGGGTGGTATTATTCTCCCATGTAGTCACCAGAGCTGGTCAGCACATTCTGAGGTGTGATCCACTTTGTTTGCTAATATCGTTTTTCAGAGTGTGAAAGGTTCTTACTGCTGATGCCTAACAATATCACCGCTTTATTTATTTTATTTATTTCCACCAGCCTATAACTGTGTTGTATAATTAAACTGATGCTGGGTTCAACTAACCCTGATCAGACACGTTTCTTAGGGGGGCTTTACATAACACGGCTAAACAGAGTGTTTTTCAAAGTTGGACTATTTTTAACTTGACATGTTGTCAAGCAACCTTTATGGTGGGATGCTTAAAATCAGTACAGTGCGAGTCTTTACTGTCATTTTTGGTCAGTTTAATGTATCCGCGTCCATATAATCTGAATTGACTTCAGTTTGATGTTGAATGAATGATCTCATTCATGTAGGAGAGTTATCTGTTATCCTTTTTTTGAGCCCTGTCAGGGGATGATGTCATTTCATGACATTTCTAGTCATGCTGTGCAAGAAATCATAATGATTTAGAAGAGAAGGGAGCAATCTGTAATGCTTACCATTTACAATTACAGTAATTGAGAATGAAACATGATTCCACAAATGTAAAAAGATAGTCTTTCAAGTTGTTTTTCTGAAAGACTGTTGAGGCTAAAGCAGCGGCGGAACTGGCTTATATGGCTGCACTTGTTCCTTCTAAAATAGATTCGTTATAGCATAATTCATTACAGAAAATTAAAGCAAACAAACATTAGAGCATTTGGTTGACTGGCTGGCTCTAAAATGAACATCACAACCCCTTTGGGTTCACTTGTCCACAACATGCTGCATGCAGCTTTACCACGCAGGGTGCGGCAGAAAGCGTAGCCAAAAGTTTTCACCCACACTACCCTACAAAGACAACCACTGCATATTACCGTAAAGCCTCAGTGCAAGTGAACACTGCATTTAGCTAGAGCTTCCCCTCCACATGATGAGCAGCTAACCCTTACTCTAAGACTATTACACATTCACACTCAAATGCACAAGCATCCCCAAAATGCCTTTGCCTTTGTGGGTTTAGCTATTTCCCTTTCCAGCAGAATGATGTAAATGGTTATTATTCTCAAAGATATTCATGTTTCGAAAGTAGCCTGGCATCATGTTATACAGTGAGAAAGGAAGTGTGTGTATATGTGGGAAAATCACAAATGTGTGGACATGCTCTTTCCTTCGGCATCATTAAGGGCAAATTAAGCAATGCATTTCTACCTTAGATATGGGGCGGTAAGATCATGGTATGTATAACTGAATGTCATGGTGTAATTGTATAAATACACTGTAGGTTATTTTGACTTTTTTCGGGAAAAAGAAAAAAAAGATTATTTATGTGTACAATACATCATGTAATTCAATGTTTATTTTGGATAATCTAATGACATTCTTAAAAAAGAATACAGTTAATTTGATTTGATTAATTTCTCTTTTTATTTGGATGTAAACAAAGAAAAAGATAGATAGACAGACAGACAGACAGACAGACAGACAGATCGACAGATAGATAGATAGATAGATAGATAGATAGCAAACTATGCATGTTAATGCAAAGCAAAGGCTTATTTGGAGACCAGCTCACCTTCTCAAGGTTATTTGTTTCAATATATCTTCTTTTAGTCAGCGAATTAGCTCTAAGGAAGAGGCATTCATTATCATGATATTATGCAAATATAGCTTGCAGGGGCAAAAAAAAAGTGTATACTCTCTAGACCACATTAATTACAGCAAGTCCGAATGCAGAGCTGGCCAGTCCACCCTTACACTGTGTACAATGGTTACATATGGTTGCAACATTGTTGCCATAACATTTTTATATTATATTTTATATGATACTTTTATTATTTTCATGTTGTGTTCTGTTAAATCTCTTTATTTGTCCTTGAGCATGTATTCTTCTGGTGATGCTGACAAAGCACCATGCAAAAATACTCTTAACGGCACCACAACACCGCTGAATCTACAGTGCGAAACTTACAGTGTGACCAGTGTAGTCAGATTCCCAAACAAATGGTCCTTCTAAGCCGGTTATTTTTAGTAAATAACTTTGTGTGTCTGTGTTTTATGAAAAACACTAAGGAAATTCTTCTGAACAGTAAGTCAATAACTGAATTAATGTGCCACACTTACTTAACCACAAGTTATTACTTTTGTGTAGAACTGCTATATTACTTAGGTTTTGTGGGATTTAAATCAGTGTTTTTAATGACTGATTGTCCATTCCACAACCACAGTAAAGATTAACATGAATAAATTGTTACCAGTTGTTGTAAACAATGTAATTTTATCAAGTTGAATGCAAGAAATAAGTTACCATAATGTTTGTTTGTTTAGTATTTTATTTAATATAGTTAACAGCGATTATTGCTTTCATGTCATCTCTAAAAGTGTGTGAAAAGTCATGAAAGTGTTTAATGAACTATATTACTACTACATTTACTTGGATTTGTTATATCTGTCTTGTTGAAATCTGAAATGATCTCTTAATTTGGCAACAACACTGCTGAGAGCAGCCCCCCCCCCAAATATTTCCTCAAAAGTACTAAATGAATCATTAATGAAACAGAATCATTGAGAGTAATTCGAAAGAGTCATTACATTTCTTATAACACCAATCCCTAGTGACAACTACTGTACAAGTACATCCACAGAGCAGTATGAGAGGTTTTGTCTTGGGTCACTAGTAGTGTGGATCCCCCCAACCCAAAAAACCCATCTTGCCAGACGGGCCGTCATCTACCACAGAACGAAAAGCACAGTTTGGATGAAGAAAAAAGCACTCCACACTTCTGCTGACATCGCAAGCATTCCGTCCAATCTGGTGTCTGGCAACAATAGCCAAAAGTCAGCCCGCGGGACACAGGTAATGACAGAACAGATGAAGGGATGATGGAATGACAAATGCTCGACTGCAAGCTGGAAAAAGAAGGAAGGGGAACAGAGAAGGAATCACTCCTGCTAGCGTCTGCCGTGGCACCTCGACAGCGTTTGAGGAGCTCTCATGGAACAATCCCCAGATGTCTTGGCTTTCATTCTCTTCTGAGGTGATGAAATATTTTGGGCTCTCGATTTCAACTGTGGGATCGTCTGTGCGTGTGTACGTGCCCTCATACACACTGGAGAAGATTCTGATGAAATGTAGTCACCATTTCTTCTATTTTACTTTTCTTCCAAACGAGGATGTGGGAAAGAAAGACGAGGAGAAAAAGGACCAGCCAGGGGATGGATTGCAGGATCAGGTTATTTTTAATCCCACAATTAGTGAAACTGAGCACTGAGCTATGAATGCCATCTCAGATGAGCCTGTTAGAGAGCGGCTTCACGCTTTTACTTCTCACTCTTCACAGAGACAGAAAAAAGACCAAACAATTATGGATACCATTCAAATTTTTTTTTATATAATAATATCGATTCACAATTTCAGCCAACATTTTCTTTGCAATTTTTTTTTCCCCAATAGAACCTGGCTTTGCGAAATGGATGAACTAGAACAGTGAAACCATTTACAGGCCAACACAAAATTATTTGTGCGTTTAATACATTTTTTGGCTTATTTTATTATGCTTTCAGCTGTCAATTAAAGTGTCCTTCTCTCAGCTTTAATACATTTGACCATTTTTATTTCATTATTCCAAATGCCAGATTTTTCTGGTGCTAGCTATTAATAGCAGGATAAAGCAACACAACAGAAAGGCAATACAATAGGCTATCGCTATACTTAAAAATTTTCATTCGGAAATTGCTAGTAAATTTCACAAAAAAAAAAAAAAGCAACCTAAACTTTTTTTGAAGTAGAAAAATTTAAATAGTGTTTTCTTGTAAAAGATACTCCAATAATCTTTGTTTTACAACTTAGAAAAATCTTGGTTCTAGAAATTCTAAAAAATTTATAAGATATAAAGAAACAATCCTTTCACCAATATCCTTACATCCCTCTTTCCTAAAACACACAAACGTATTTGCAGCATCACAGTCTGAACTGCTGCCTTTGCTCCCATTTCCTGAGTTGATTTAAAAAAGTTTATTATTGTAACTATAACATTTGTTCAGGGTCACATTGCTTTGGTTGAACTGTCACAGTGTTGACGGTCCATGGTAGTCTTATCTTCCTTTTTCTATAAAAGTACTTTGTGGTGAGAAATTACTCTAAGAAGTATTCTTTAAGACTTTCAGACCTCTGTATGAAGGTGCAGAAATAGGTTCAATAGTTAATACTTAAAGAAGGAACCCATGGATAATCGTTCTTTTATCTAAGATTTGGTGAAAATAGAAGAGTGGATCAATCAAGTTTTTAAATTGTTACCCAGCACCTTTGTAAAGAAGACAGGTGGTTGTAAACCAGTGGTATAAAAGAGTCCGCCCCATAATTTGCAGTACTGAAAAACGTCTGTCAGTTTGTGGAGATGGTTTTTGCCATTGAGGATGTGAATGTGTGCAGTGATAAAGTGTCTGCGTTTGCAAACACCAGGTCAGCTGGTGAGATCAAAACAAGCCCTTTTGATTAAAACAAAAAAAGGTATTCACTAACAACCAACGTTAAGTGCTTACACGAGCAACAGAGAGAGTGCAAACAGGGAGAAAATGGAATGAAAGAGTGAAAATCCTTATCTTTCCATTAAAATGCTAATACATTCAAATGATCTGCCAACTGAAGTACCGGTTGTTTTATTTGCTTTATTTGTTTTAATCCCACACTTCACAAGCCACATTGACAGTTAATACACTTGAGTAGGAACGATATCAAACACACACTCACAGACATGATATGAATCCTAACATGCGATGAGACAGTACTGCCTGCATTGGCATTTTAGCGACTGACCTAATTGGCCGCTGGTGAAAAAAGGAGGGTCCATCTGAGTTGATACACTAAGACAATGTCAAACAGCCCACGTCACTCCAGTGACACACAGGGACACTGGCCATGGTTTAGGCACTGCATTTGTATCTGGTGTTTTTTATGTGTCTGTACATGCACAGCTTCTGCCTCGCTGCATCTCACTGCTGCTGGCTTTTCATTAGCCTTACAAGTACTTGGGCAGCACAGGTTGCAACGCATAGAAAAGCAGACGTCTTTTCCAGTCTTCTGATATGAGTGCGCATGATAAAGCTCAAAGAATAGGAGGTCATTTTAGCAGCCTCCACCTCCAGGCCTACTGAGTGGTTCGTAGTCAGAAGATCTTATGGAAAAATAGCATGATCCTATACTTTACCCTTTCTGGATGTGTGTGTGGGAGTGTTTGTTATTGTGCTCTTCTTGACCTTGGGTTACAGAGCTTCAGGTTGCAAATGTATTCGTGCATGTCTATATAAGAGTTTTTATGTATTTATTTATTTTTACTTTTCATGGTCAATCTTATGTAACCATACAGTAAATTACAAGAGTCATAGAGTCTCAGAACAGATCTCAACAATGTCTGCAATCAAAAGTCAATCATTGCAATATCATCTCAAATATTTTTCATCAAATAGTTCTATTACAAAATCTGATGCAATTTGATGTCTTTTTTTCATTTAATTTAATCTTTACAATAATTGCAGTGTAGCAGTATATGAGCCCTTTTATTGTTATCCCTGACATATGATTTTTTTTATATCACATTTATCACAATTGTAATGTTCTATACTATTACTGTATGTCAGCAGTTGTTTTATTTATTTTGATTTATCACAAGGAAATTTAAGAGAAACATCTGAGACAGATGTTGATATGATGACAAAATTCTAAATGTATAAAAACAATTTATACAATTGTTTAAAATGAATTAAATTGTTTAAAATTAATTTAGCGAATATACATTTATAGATTTTTTTTTTGCATAAATATTATATTGTATACAAACGTTAGTAATCTAAACAAGTGATATTTGGGCTGTGCTGATACAATCCCATATCTGTATATTACAGTTCTTTTTCTGGACAATATTGTATTGATTCTTCAGGTCCTTGTTTTTGAATTATTTATGTTTTGATTCATATCATTTCCCACAGTTCAATTAAGAATCAGCAATCCAGCAGTTCTCCGTGTGATCTGAGCTGCTTCCGTGAAATTCTCGCAGGTTCCCTTTCTCTCCCTGACAAGCAAAGTATCTCTCTTGTTTAACACAGTTTTGGTCACGATCCAATTATGATAATGAGATGTATCGCGGTGTATCGTATCGTGAGGTGGTTGCCGATACCCGGCCCGAGCGTATCGCGCAGTTATCTCCCACAAAACAGTCAGTTGAAGTAAAGCTCATGTTTTTGCTCTATTGAGTCATCTCTTTAACAGTCTGTGCCAGCATCAAGCTTATGCCAGCTTTCACACAGACTCACAGGTGTATCCATCTCCTCTCTCTCTTTCTCTCTCTCTCTCTTTCTCTCTTTCCATCCCCATATAGCTATTCAGTCTATTTCAGTGTCTTGTCCTCATAACTCTTTTCTCTCACGCTGTGATTGCTGACTAAGTCTTCTGTTGTGTGCTGGGCTTTAGTTTTGCGGTTAATCACCATCTGTTTACTGAGTTGCTTGAACACACAGTGTCCCAGTAATGTTAAACAGCCCAAAAACATCTCCTTGGCTCTGGCCGAGAGTGTGCCCAGGGACTTTGTTATGGCACATCCTGCTCAAACTGATGGCTAATTAACATTTATTTAAGCTTTCTAAAGGCCCGTTGTGTCCTGTTTACCTTGCCAGCCTGTTTGCTGTAAAGGTGTGTGTGCATGTGTGTCTGACTTTGAAGCGGAGCTGGAGGATGGATGATAATGGCTCTTACAGCAATGCAAGTGTGGAGTCTTTCTCTCTCTTTCAGTAATGTGTGTGAAGGGCGCTGACGCGGGGGCACGAGCAGCCTACAAACTGACATTGTTATCATGCAATGGAGAGTTCTGCCCCACATTAACACCCGGCACCTCCATAATGAGGGACCTATCAGAGGATGTATGTGAGGAGTTCAGGTGCTCTCATTAGTCAATAGTAGGGAACTGGGCTTTGCCCCCTCCTAACGAAGGCCACACTTTATTTCCAGAGGCCAGTCAGTCAAGTAGTTGTTACAGAGTGCTCTAACTCAGCCAGCGGCCTCACCAATGGCCTTTCAACTTCATACCGTTAGAGAGCAGAAAATAGACCTATCACACAATCAACCCAAATCTGTATTTTTAACACTATTTTATCTCAGTGGTGATGCCATTCCAGTCTATTTACAGAAAAACAAGTCATTTTGTCCCGTATGTGTCTCTAATTGATTTTTAAAGCTCTTCCTAAACCTATTCAGCTGCCTACATTTATTCATTTAGCAGATGCTTTTTTCTAAAGCGACTTACAAATGAAGAAAATTGTAAGTATTTTATCGTAAGAACCACCATATTTGTAATACAGAATGGCAAGTTTAAGGTAGATTAGTGCACAAGAGTTTGCCGTTAGCATTTTGCTAAACTAACATTGTGAGACTTATAAGCATAAAAATACATACAAGCTTAAAAATGCAATACAAGCTCAAAAATGTGCAGTGAAATAGTAGGCCTACATTTTTATTGGACTGAGCTCAGTATTTCAGAGTGTTGAATAGGAGTATATTTATATTCATTTCTCATGATCTGCGAAGGAAATATGCAATGCTGCATAGATTTTATTCGAATTGATGTATCATAATCATAACTATGCTGCTTAGGCAGTGTTTCTAGGTTTTGGAACAGAATTTGTGTGTGTGTGTGTAAAATCAGAGCTATGGACAGTGTTTATTTATTATGTTTACCTGGGAACACTCTCAAATTTAAACCTCAACTTGACAGGACACCAGATTTATTTCACAATGAGAAAAGCACTTTTTTTTAATGGGTTTGATGAGCATCAGGTTAACTCGGGCAGTATATATGAATGCATTTCATC
The DNA here is from genome assembly GCF_018340385.1 of Cyprinus carpio. NCBI lineage: Eukaryota > Metazoa > Chordata > Actinopteri > Cypriniformes > Cyprinidae > Cyprinus > Cyprinus carpio. The sequence continues at coordinate 24,582,967 of NC_056572.1, forward strand.
ATATTTGTGATACTGCTTGGGAGAGCTTGAATCAATCAGTTTGGTGATGCAGGTAGGGCTTCATATTCAATAACAATAGTGCTTTAGGCCTGTGTGTGTGTGTGTGTGTGTGTGTGTGAGAGAGAGTGGGTGGGTTGAGACTGGAATATTTCCCACATAGCCTCTGACATAACCTATTTCAGCACTTCAATTTCATCAAAAAACCTGTTGGAAGCCCTTCAAAGCTCCTCAATATCTGGAAATTCTCTCCCCTGTTCTGAAAATGAAGCAGAACACACAAATAAAGGCATAAAAATGCATCATACCATCATAATTCCACTAGTCATCCAGTGCTGTAGATTATCCCTGTGACAATCAGTGTGGTGCTTTTGATGAAGGAATTCAGGGCAGACAATCAGGTCAGGTGGACAGAGACAGGCATCAGATGGGCTGACTTTTTCAGTGCTCAGAGGTCACACAGACCCATTAGCCACACATGCTCAGCTGTTGTGTGTGTGTGTGTGTGTGTGTGTGTGTGTGTGTGTGTGTGTGTGTGTGTGTGTGTGTGTGTGTGTGTGTGTGTGTGTGTGTGTGTGTGTGTGTGTGTTTGTGAGTGCGCTTGCTTTGACATTAGCTCTGTTCAAAAACCTATAATGCTGCATTTACCTGTATGTCTGATTCCTACATGGGCAGCACATTTTAAAATAGCTCTTCATATGTAACAACTTTTATGCAACACACAACTAGTACAAGAAACTTGAATAACTATTAATTCAATTAGAATTAGACAATAGCATGTTGCTAAGCTCATGCCACTGCACCGGAATAAGCATAAAGAACACTGCAGACAAATAACTGGTATAACAGTATATTATAGTTTTTAATTATATGTATATTGACACTTTTTTGAATGAAATGTATTTATAGCCAACATTTCTCTTATTTTCACTTTTGTTTGTTGCAGTGCATTCTGGTATTGCCACTTCTTCGAAGCATGCTTTACATTTAGGCCAGATTTTCTTGTAAGGTGCTGTCACATTTACCTTTCTTCTATGTATTTTTGCTGGAAAAAATGCAGTCATTTCAATAGGAATCCACATGCAGATTTCACAACAAGTTAAACAGACACACAGATTCTGCTCATTGACCAACAGAAACATTTTTAAAGTGACTTTTTCATGCAAGGCTATGAGATTGACACTATACAATGGCCCTTTTTTGCCTGTGAAAACTGAACAATGTGCACCTTAAGGCAGCATAATTATGCTGCTTACCTTTAAGTACAGGCCTTATTCAGTTTTTTTTTTTCTTTTTTTTTCTGTACTGTTCTGCACAAAGCAGATTTTTTATTTATTTTTTCACTCTTCATGTTAATCTCTTAATCTTCCGTGAGTTTTGCTGCCCTGTCACTATTGAACACATTATGTTTGTGTTGTTTCTGCGGTGCTCTCTTGACCTGGATAAAGTGAGGTTTAACTGCGGAGTAACTGATGTGATGTTAACCCGGGCCTAAGGAACCTGCATCATATTGATTCTCACACACTTGAGCAGATTTGTATCGTAAGGCTTTTGGGGGATTGTGGAGAATCTGACAAGCATTCCAGCCTTTAGGACAAGCCCCTGCCACCCAGCAGCAAGTCATGTTCACACACTTCTTCCCATGTTCGCACACACAGAGAGGGTAATTTGGAAATGGGCCGCTGAGACTGACATGTCTGCACCACATGCATCCATCCCAACAACACCCTCCCCCCCAACCTCCACACGCTCCAGAAAAACCAGGCAGACAGAGGGGCTGTTGTGTGTGGGCTGCTCTCTGAAAACTCCCCCACCCCAACCACAGCTCCAGAGCCTTTCATTGCCAAATACAGCCTGCAGGTATGAGTGGTATCCGGTCCACTGGTCACTGAATCCATCCAGGACTTGGAACAAAGAGCGCAACCATACCAGTGAATTCATATTTCATTTAATTACTGTTCAGTTATCAGTGCAGCTAACGAGTGCCAAGTAAATTCAGTTTACTACTCTGAGAAGAGAAAGGGAAAGATCGAGTGGGAGAAAGATGGAGGGCTAGTGCAGGCCGAATGGTATTTGGACAGAATGAGAGTTTTAAAATTTAACAGAGGTTAAGGGGGGTGCAGAAGTGGAAATTTGGTGTTGTTCAAGAAAATGGAGGAAGCATTGAGGAAGACCTTTAAAAAGCCAGAGAATGAGTAAAAAAACAGACCCTTTCAGTAGCTGTAACTAGACCTGAATCCCCCTGCAAAAGGAACAGGCGAGAGAAAGAAAGAGATAAACAGAGGTGAAGAGAAAGGCGATCCTTACGAGCAGAGATGCAGGCTCTTATCTGATGAGGAACAGCTATCGTAAATATCCAGCTCTGCTTTTACAGGAAACACATATGCATATGTTCATCTGGAGAGCACTCGGTCAAAACTAAAATGATTCCCTGTAAGGGATCGGATGTCTGATATACTACTAGGTGACAGGGATCAAAGAACAGAACGGCATATTGATCTATTCCAATTTTTATTCCCTTCTTGCAGGAAACAATAGCAGCCACATATCGTTTGGCATTTTCTTCAGGCTGTGGGAATATGAGTAATGGATAAAGCTCACAAAACCTGTCAAGAAAAGTATATTTCACAGTGGAGATATATATATAATACATTTTTGGAGCATTGTGTCATATATATATATATATATATATATATATATATATATAATTCCAAAATATACACTTCCATTTTTATTATTGTTAAGTTCAATTTTTGGGGTGAAATATTTCCCAGGCATTTCTTCATAAGCTTCATCCAGTTGGTCTCACTTGTCGATAAATCATGATTTTTTTTGTGTGTGTGCAGAAACTATTTTGGGCGTGTACAGTTTGACAGCCATGTTGTTTGTTGTCAGGATAAGCTATGTTTTGAGGTTGTTTGAGGAGGAAGAACGCGCACGCACACATATAAACATACACACCCACACCCGCGCTGATGGGCTCTTTTGTGGAGAGCTTTATCTAGGATCTGAGGCGTGTTTACTGCAGTTGTCTGACAGTGGCTCTCTAAGCCACAGATGTGTATCTGAAGGAGTGTGCTTGCCTGGATGTTTGGGGGCTCAATGGCCGCGACTGAGATCCAGGCCAGATGCGTGGGCACGCAACACCCGCCGCTGCATCTGACGCCCAGCATCAACCCTCGCTTTCTCTATCCTTGCCACAGGCGCTCCACAGGGAAGTGTATATATTTTTGGCGTCATCGGCAGGATGAAAGCCTCACATGTGAAGATGGAATATGCATCCTGCTGATGTCCTAGTGCCTTCTGCCTCTCTTTGTTCATCTCGGACCAGATGTGTTGTCTCCCTGTTGTTGGTCCGGGTGTGCTAGACAGGTCTCCCTTTGTTTGATACCCAATCCACCATCCTCTCCCTTTCTCTCCCCTGCTCTGCTCTCAGCTGGTGCCATTTGAACATCTGCTCCCAGAGAATTGCCACCAACCAGACAACAGCGGCACACCATTTTCTGAAAAGCCACTCTGGCATAAAGTAAAAAGAGGAAGGCTCTCTCACACCTCACAGCGAGTTGTGCCAGCCAGCTGAGACTGACCCTGAGGGGCCTTGACTGTACGGATAAGCCTCTGGCCTCCTGTTAGGCTGCCTGACACCTCTGACTGACCTAGTTTAGAAGGCATTTTCATCACCCGTCCATTCATTAAACTAATCCTGCTTATTGAATCTATTCTTTGAGATTCTATGATCATCAAGCCCAATTAAAAGTGCATGTTGTGAGTTTGTTTGGCAGGTGAGATTGATGTATTTATAGATGTGTAAATTATTTTCAGGGGTAAATGGCACACAAGCTATCTTCGGTAAGTAGTTGTAATATATATACACTTATACAAGCTCAAAACCAGCTTGATATATTTTATCTGAGCAAGACGGATGGGAGCTAGCAGAAATTGAGAGTCTAATTTGTTTCCTGCTTAAGAACTCTGTACTCAGGGACTCAGGTTATTCCTCCATACACAATGATTTGTGATTGATGAATCCCCTTGACACTTCAGCTGCACCATCTCTTGCCCTGCTGTCCCATGGTGACCGTCTTCACACCTTTGATTGGTCCCTAGTTGCGGTCTCCTGTGGTACCGGTGCAGGCCATATGACAGGTGTGCTGCGGGTGTTGTCTGGTGGCGAGCTTCTTGACTGATTTTGTTATCACAAGGGATGAAGATAATGAAAGGCTTGGGTGTTTGTGTATGTGTATGTGCACGTGTAAGATTACCCTCTGAGAGGCCTCAGCCTGCTATTTTGCCATGGAGGTAGCACTGGCAGTGCTGGTTGGCTTAATGCTGAGAGATTAGGCATCTCCGCAGAGGTAATTGCTCACAGCATGCTCTATTAAAGACAAAAGGAAGGAAAACAACTATCTGCAGCAACAGCTAATTTATTATGTGATGTCTGGCTATGTCTTCATAGCAGAGTGACTATATAGCCACATGACCATACTGGTACCAGCTCCATAGTTAAATATGAAATCCACCAGCCCGTTCCGGTTTAATTAGTGTAGTGTTTGCATGCAGAAGCGTCTTTGACAGTGTCACAGAAACATGATGAGCTTTTGTTTCTGGAAAAACATGTTTTACATGTGTTTACTGAATGCCTTATCCCGTCCGTGCTTGAGAGTTGGTTCCCAACCCTCTTAATGGCTCATAAAAACACCACAATGTACTAAACTGTGCTCACCCACACAGTAGAGTGTGATTCAAATGTATGAATCCACAATGAAAAGTTGGGAAATAAACCAGTTATTTTACTACTCTTTAGTTATTAAACTACAATTTGCACTAAACGTAAATGAAAAATGTTGCCACAGAAACTAGCTGAAAAAAAAAAAAAATTTAGTTTTAATTCTAGTTAATGAAAATAACCATAAGAAATGATCAAATTGAGAAATAACACTATGAAAATGTCTTTTATTTATTTATTTTGCATATGTGTGTGGATGAAGCTGGGTGGCATAGTGGAAAGGAATTGGGAGCGGGTAGATAGCAAGATCAATAGCTCAGCATTCTAAGCGTGCACATTTCTCGTCTTTTTCACTGCAAGCAAGAAAGCCATTGTCCCCACTTGTTATTTCCAAGCTGCTTTTCTTTTCCGTCCTTAGCAAGCACTGGAGCTTTTTTAACTGTGTGAAATTACCAGCTAGCACAATGCCCTTGGTGTAAAGAGACATAATCAGCATCACTCACAAGTCTCTCTTAAACTTTATTTAACGATTCATTCATCTTTGTTTTGCCTCCAAAAACACGCTTGTGAAAGAAGGTGCTGCTTAACAGCACATGAAACACTGCCAGAAAAAGGCTGAAAGCAAATGGCGACTAGCCACTCTCTCTTTCTCTTTCTCTTTCTCTCTCTCGCTCTCTGATGTAGATGTGTCAGTTGTAATGCTTTCTCTCTTAACTGACCCTGATTCTTCTTTCGATTGCTCTCATTCAGTTACCTCAAGCGGGTAGGCAGGATTAGGGTTTTTTCTGACCCCTCTGCTCAACCCTTCACCTCTGGATGTGCAGACCTTTCACCAGGACTTAACTACTTGAACCTTTTGATCTCCCTGTGCATCTTCTTTCAGAATGCCCGTGTCTTAGGAAGCCTTAGGCTGACTTTGTATTATACAGTGTATAAATGAAATGGGAGTTAAAGTCATTTGTTATATAAGTCTACTCTTAACAACCTAACACCATAAAAAGAAACTGTGGCTATTGGCAGATTGAGGTTACTCTAGTTTGCTAGTTCAGCAGCTGGGGTGTGAGTGGGTCCAAACCCTCCCAGAGGGACATTTTGCATGCTGGACTGGAGAGGAGATTGGATTTGTGGGTGGAAAGGTCAGTATGTAGGGGTGGTGGCCTGGGGGTCCAACCTGACCTCTAAAACCTTCATCATCCTACTCAGGTCACATATAGAATATCTCTCTGTCCTACTTTTCTGTTTATCTTTTCTTCTGTCTTCAACATCTATCCATCTATTGATTTCTTGATCTATGTGATTGATTTGTCTGACTGTTCACAATCACAATCATGGCATTTCTTAGATTATGTCTAGCCTACATCCCCATCTGACATTCCTGTATTGTAAATAAATCTGCTTCTGGAAGCTAGTTCATAAAGCCAGCTTATCTCCAGCTGGTGTGGATTGGCCCTCTTTGGTTAACTACTTGGTCTGAACCCAGTCACATATTTTTGCATTTGCTTAAATCCCTTATTCTGGCACGTTGTTGAATCACCCTGACATGATGCTGAAGACCGCTGTTCCCAGCTCATTATATACAGAGGCTGAAGGACTCTTCCTACACACAGCTTCTTATGTGTCTGTTTATAATATCTGCATATCAAAGATCAACAGCATTGTCCGTAAAATTCTCAGCTGCAGTAATCCGTTTACAAAGAGTTCTCGGCTAGCCGAAAATTCTCCCACTCTTTCTGCCATTGCAGCAGCTAACCACATGTGACCTGTGGAAGGACCCTGCCCGCGCCCCTCATTGTAATTGGCCGTGTGATTATGTGTACGTGTGTGTTAACAGGCTCTCCCTCAGCACCCTGCTGTTCCCATTTGCTGGTTACAGCCATAAACTGGACAAGCCCTGGTTGTTTTAACAGCACATGTGTTGATGAGCACTCTTTGGCTTTCTCACATAAGAAGGACCCAATTAGACTAAAGGCAGAAGTCTCTGGAACTGTGTGAGTATGTGTGCTCAAGTGTGTGTATTTGTATATGATTTTTCTCACTTGTTTATAAAATGTTGAAATGACCTTGCTATTTAGAAGTGTGTTGTGCTTATTTATGATTTTCAGCGAAGCGCTGCATTGTTGCTCGGGAAGCGTATTTAGGCATATTCTCCAAATGACATCTTTTCAAATATTCATCTTCTATAATACCTCCAACTTTTTTCACTGGTTTTCATACAGTATGTCTCTGTATGATTGATTGTTGACCTTCCCTCCTTATGTCGTACAAAGATATTTATTATCCTATAGTAAGACTGGGAACTCAAATAACCAATGGTGTTGTCATATTTTATTGTATGCTTTTTTTTTATTATTATTTAAAAGATTTGTTAAGCCAACATACAGTATCTCCCCATTGCATTTTAATGTGAAAACCACAACTGTATGCATCATGACTTTCAATCATTATTTTTTAAAAGCGAGTGTGTGTATGCGCATACACTATGGTTAGCTCGTTTTTAAATGCTACCCTCCAAAGCACGCTCTCCGCACACTTCCGTCTGCACCATTAACATCGCTGTGGCATGAATCATTGTAAATCGAATAGTGCACTTTGTGCGGGAATGAAACACGGCTGTCTCCGGATCATAATGGCGGAATTATAGCTCTCCCCCCATCATCACGCACGCGCTGAAGTCATCCCAAACCCAATTAAGGAGAATCCGTCTTCATTTGCTGGGTTTTGGAGGCTGACAGGCAGAGTGTCAGAGATGTGCTTTGGGTTGTTTTCTTTTTGAGGTGAGGTGGGGGCCCGGCTCGTGGGGTGATCGATCACAGGAAGCAGGCCAGGTATTGAAGGGTGTTGTTGCGGAAGGGCCGAAGACCTTAGATAACATCATCATTAGCCAGCAGACTGACACTTATGTGCGCATCATTACAGGCATCATTGCGGATGGAGTGTGTATCATCATGAGTATAATGGTTTCAATTTTTTTTCTTCCTTTTACTCATTGCGGTTTTCGATTTCAGTTTTTTTCTTAGTGGGGCTGTTTGTCTTGTCTTGTCTTGTCTTGTCTTGTCTTGTCTTGTTTTGTTTTGTTTTGTTTCTTTTTGTGTTGTTTTGTGACACAATACCATTCACAAAAAATGCACCCCGCTGAAAACAATAACTTCTTGATGGCAACATTTAAGTTCAAAGTTTTATTCGTCAAATTTATAGCAACAGCTCCAGTACTTGTGGACAATGAAATACACCTATAAATGTGTCATTGCTGCTTCATTTAGCTGTAAATTGTGGCTACCGTCACTCCGGCATCTCCAAGGCATTTATGATTCAGCAACACAGACTGCATCTGCTCAGATCCAGTCGGCCCACTCCAGAAAACAGCTAGTCCCTGAATTTGTTTTTGAGGCACATGGCACAGAATGTTTGAGATGAGAAAGTTTTGTTTGTGGTCATTTGTATCAACTAAACAAAACTCTGATTCTGGTTGTGTTGTTTTACAAAATTTTAAGGAATTAGCTGTACCAGTATTTGCTTTGTCCGCTTTACTGTTTTGCTCTTTTAATGTAAGTTATTTTGTAATATAGTGCACATTTGTAGTTTCCATTTAGCTTTTGTTTTTAGCAAGCTCACATTTTTATTTTAGGTAGCAGAAATATTTACAGCTGCTCATTTTTGTCTTCACATTAGTGATGATATCTTCGATCAACGATCATGCATTTTTCTGTCTATGAATCCTTAAAAAAACACAAAGAGGACTATGACCTACTGTACTCTGGAGAGAAAAGAAAGGAAATGAGTGCTGAGAGGAGGAAAGAGAATGAGGTGAAGTAGAATGAGATGTGTGATGATCTGAGAGGAGACGAGAGGGAGATAGATTGAAGAGGTGAATGTAAGAGAGGAGAGTGAGAGAATGCTATTGGTGTTTATGGATTTGGTCTCTTTTTTATTTCTTTGGCAACAAAGAATTTCTTGTAAGGTGGGAGAAAAAGCTTGAGAATAAGAGCAAGCATGAGAGAGTCTGAACGGGAAGCTGAGGCATCAGATGCAGAGAGCTCCAGCAGTTTTTGATTGTTGGTGATATATTGGCATTTGCAGACTATAGTGTTCGGTAATGAAGTTTAAACCTCACAAGCTCACTCAGATTGATCATCCAGCACATCACCTCCAGGCTTACCTTTAGCACTCAGTGAGACATCAAATATTTAAACGCTCATAATTATTAATGGAATTTATGATAGATCACCCAACTTTATCACTGTTTAATTAATTTGTTGCTACATCAATCAATTAAAATCAAAAGTTATCATGAAACAGCATTTACATCTATTTTTTGAATTTTTTTACACACATTCTCTCTTAAAAAATAAACTGTTAAACAAATGATTGTTTTATTAATTATTATTTGAAGTGTTCAGTAGCTAATATGCAGAACTAGATTTTAATTTATTTTTTGTTTATTTATTTATGTATTTATTTTTGCTCTTACACTGGTAATTGAATATTTATATAGTATTCATAATTAATATAAGTATATATATAACAGTGTATTTATAAATATACATTAGTATTTATTTAGTATTTTATAATAATAAATGTTATGTAAAACTTAAAAAAAAAAATCTGTATCATGAATCAGCAAATCTGAATTTGAAATATAAGACAAATCAGTTTAAATTTTCATGTAAAATTTAAAGCAATAATTCACCTTGTTGCATCCCGTTTTGCAGCCAGATTATACACTCCCATATTGTTCCGTCAGCACCCTCACAATACGTGACACAGATCCTTGAATCACTAAAAAAAACAGGTGTGTTGCTAATTCTGTGCGTGCCTAAGCTATTGTGAATCTATTTCCTGTTCGAGCAGCGTCGGAGCATAGTCTGACTCTCTCATGTTAGGCCAGCCAGGCCAGCCACGAGTCCCAGGTGTACGGGTATAAGTCTATCTCTTTCTTCAACCATTTGCTTGTTTCTCCTCTCTCTCTTTCTTTATCTGTTCCTCACCACTGAGGGACCATCTCTGCTTCATTTCACATGTCACCCGAAGGGGAAAAGGGCTGCGGAAAAGAGAAGCTAGCTATGGAGCGAGAAAATGAAAAGATAGAGGGAGCAAAAAGAGAGAAGGGGGGCAGAGATTGAGAGAGCGAGGGATACTGGAGGCATTGTTCCACTCCAAGAGACACAAACAGTCTCAAGCTTTCTGGTATTCAACCCGCAGCTCCCCTGTGTGTGTGTGTGTGTGTGTGTGTGTGTGTGTGTGTGTGTGTGTGTGTGTGTGTGTGTGTGTGTGTGTGTGTGTGTGTGTGTGTGTGTGTGTGTGTGTTTGTGTGTGTGTTTCCAAAATGTTATAATTCTATAGGCAGAACAGAAAAAGGGATAAAATGACACTAAAAGTTCAGTCTGATAGAAAATAGGCCAGAGAATCATATCTCTCTTTAATATTCTTTTCTTTTATTTTCAGACTCTCTCTCTCATCCATTTCTCATGCATTTTTTCTCCATCTTCTTTTTGCAATTTCTTCTCTGTCTGTATTTCTATCTACATACATAAGTGCTGGTGTTCAGGCCTACTGTTTGCATGAGTGGTTTTAATGATGCGCATGTAGGGCTCAACAATAAGAATGGCCCAGGGCAAATTCAACCCAGCTGATGGATAAGAGCACTGTTGTGTTGTCACTTCATTCTATGTTTGCAGCAAACTTAAAACTCAAACTTAATTTGATTTTCTGTGATCTATTTTGTTGTGAATTGTGCTGGTTTAAATGTCACCAAGGCAAAGTTGTTTTGCTGTCTAACATAGGTGAGAATGATTTGTGATCATTTTGGATACATCAGTCGCATTGGATAAATTACTTGAAATTATAAATTATTATTATTATTATTATTATAGTAATTAAGTAATGTTGTATTTGTAGAAATATTGATATTCTGAAAATATTGAAATACTTTGAAATTGAAACATTCTTCTTCGGAGACATTTCCTAGTTCAGTTGTCACAGTATCATTGAAATCTCACTTGTGATTATCTACAAATTGAAAAACAGAGACAATATATTTGTGTATGTTTTTGCTTTTTAATTGTTGTGGTTTCCATATAGTAATATCATAATTAATACTTACAATGATGTTAAAGAATGAAACTTACCCTAGTTTATTAATAGGCCTACAATTCACCAAAAATCACACTATGAAAAGTAAATAGTAACTACTGCAAATGACAAACAGATCAAAATAGGATCGTAACAAAATTATGACTTTACAAAAACACATTAAAAATAAAACAATAACAATTAGAATATATGATAAATAAAACTGTATTAAACAAATATTTTAACATTTTATGACTGTATTTAACATTTTCACAAACTGTGAGTATAAAGTAATTAAAACTTTTCAAAAAAATTTTTTTTTTTCAAGTTATGTTATGTTTATGCTTTTGGAAATGGATCTTTACTACCCCTAATCGTGCTTATTAATTTGCATTTTAGGCTCATTTTGACATCAAAGTATGTGCTTTCTGCGAGTATAATTGTTTAGTTTATTTGTTTTTTTTATATTCATATCAGGGTTGCAATGGCTGAAGTTGAATGAAGATGAATGTTTAATATTGTGTGCAAAACAATCTAAAAATGCACACAAACAGTATTACTTTGTTTAATAATCATCATTTTGAATGTGCTGTAAAACGGGACATTTCCAGGGACAGCTCCAGTCTGGGACAGGACACCAAAAACCGGGACTGTCCCCAGAAAACGGGGACATCTGGTCACCCTACCATATTATGAGTGTTGAGTACATGGTTTGCATTTTTATTTTAATATCATGTTTTCACTTAAATTTTAGTTAATTTTAAGCAATTTTGTCAAGTGTTTTTGTTATTTTTATTGTTTTTTATATTTTATATATATCTAAGTTTACAAATAAAAATTATATTTTTTTATTTGTATATTTTATTTTATTTAAGTTTATTTTTAAAAATTATGGTTTTAGTTTTAGTTAATGATAATTTGAGCTCATATATATTTTTTATTTTACAAATGATTTGTGGCAGAGCATGCCTTATACAGCGTCCACTGATTATTCAAGTGACCAACAATTTTAATTTCAATTTTTCCTTTTGCATCAATCAATGATAAAAACATATTAGTTATAATAAGCATTTAATCTCTAAAGGCATCCAATCCATTCGTCCAGTTTGATGGAGAGTTTGTCATGTGTTAGTCAGTGAGCCGTCCCCGCAGGGGGTCCATACAGCCACGCAAAAATTCTACTTCCAACTTCACAGTTTTTTTTATTAACTTATTCATTGCATGCCTTTTTTCTCAACAATTAATTTCATATGCATTAAAGTCTGTGTATGTGCTCACTTCTTTTACTGTGATGTGTCAACTGTTGTGTGTCCACTTCTTGTGAAACTGAACCACACTAGACACTTATTTTTCTCTTAAACCATCTGGCGTGAATTCATGTCGCATCAGATAACCGAAATGACACAAAAAACCAAGCTAGTGGTATAATAGACCATAAGGCCTGATTGTATATGCTCATGTATGATTTATCCACGCATTATTCTTTTTGAGGCATGCTACCAAAGTGTGTCTTTCAGCTTTGTTTGTGCCCTCTGCCGTCCACTGAGGATCAGGTAAACAGACAAAGAGAAAAGGAGAAAAGAGAGAGACAGACGGTTAGTGGTTTCAGCAGCTTGGCTTTTCTTAAGCGCTCCTGTTAGCACCGAGGCAAGGGTTGCTATCGATTAGAATATGAAAACTTAGAGGCCTCCATATGAGATCAGGGATGAGGAGGCAGCGGAGAGCAGTAGAACAGACAGGTTGCACACACAGCATGCGAACACACACACGAGCAGTGGCGCAGGAAGTTGCTGATTAGGTTTGACCTGATGTCAAGCATAAAAAAGAATGCAGAAGAATGCCGTGCAAAATCACACAAAGAGAAGGGGAGGGAAATCAATGACTGACAAACATGTGCCTTTAGTTTACTGCCATGGAATGATGAGGCTGTGGAAATAATACCCTCATCATTGAATCTTCTTTGCTGTGTGTGTGTGTGTGTGTGTGTGTGTGTGTGTGTGTGTGTGTGTGTGTGTGTGTGTGTGTGTGTGTGTGTGTGTGTGTGTGTGTGTTCAGATTGTGCATGCTGTTTTTAAAACATAGAGTTCCATATAGGTGTGTGCAGTATATTTTGCCTATTCCAAGGGGGTTTATGAAACTCATAATTCTGACTCCACATTTAATAGGATGAGAAACATTCAAAGCTATTGTGAAATGCTGATAAACTCACACCTGTGCACTTTCTGTGTTAATGCACAATGTGATGTTGCTTAGCAACTACAAACAGCCTACAATTAGACTAATGAACACTCATGGGAAAACTTTTTTAATTCATGTTATTAATGTTAATCATTTATTTCACTTCACGTCGTGTCTAAGAAGGTCATTTGTAGAATTTTATGAGAATTCTGTGCAGCTGTTTTGTGGAGTTGTGTGTGTGTGAATTCTTTGTTGGACTGCTGATTGCTTCAGTAGTATTATTTGTTATTGTTGTTTATTATGGCTAAATTGATGCACTAGCATGAGAGTACTTATCCACCTCTCTTTCTTTACACTGAAATAACAATTTCTTCGTTGTGTGGGCTTGTTTGTGCACTGGAAACATAGAGAAAATAACACTTCCCGTCCTGTTATTTCTGCATCTCTTCTCTCTGCTCTCGGCTTTAATTGACAGCTGCACTGGATTATGTGTCGTGTTCAACTTCTTCATCTGCTTGCACAAATCATTACACACGAGAGAGAGGGTCAATCTGTGATTGATCTCGTCACGTGTGTGTGTGTGTGTGTGTGTGTGTGTGTGAGAGAGAGAGAGAGAGAGAGAGACAGGCAGGGAGTGCTCCTGGAGCAGGTTGGCATAAAACCACAGAAAGAACTTTGGTTATCACAGAGAGAGAGAACAAATGAAAATGGGATGAGATGTGAATAGATAGAGGAAATGAATTTTTAAAAAAGCTGCAACACCAGGATTATACAGTGCCCTCTGCATACTCACTTCCCTCAGTCCATCTAACAGCTGAATTCCTCACCATTAAAGGCCTGTGTGCTTCAAACCTTCTGAAGCTTTTTAGTATTATCAGTAGCACTTTACTTGAAGTGATTTTAGTGCGCTAGAATGCTGTTGTACTGAACATCACAACAGCTGTGATTCAGCCATAGAGTGAATAACAAAATAACAGTTTACATTCTGTCTAAAATGTACGTTACTTGATATTAATTCCTCTTTTATTGAAATGATGTATTAAAGTAATATTTCTATAACAATCATGCTGCAGTACTATACCTACTGCCAAATCACAGACAGTTCTTGCTCATTTAATATTGTTTCAAATATACTTGGAATAATAATAATAATAAACATGTTCACATGAATAATTTCAGCCACTAGTGTATACATTTTAAAGGTATAAAAGTAGCACCTTTAAATGTATTAAAACAAACAATTAACACACAAATGCAAGTATAATATTATATAATGTATAATAATGTTACCATGAATACATAAGCAGTTATAATTTATCATATATGTGGTTACAATTTTTTTTTGAAAATATTTAATGCAAAAATACCAAACGATTGCTAATACTAACATGCCATCTCATGATACTGATAGTTTGCTTATTTTCTGATAACTTATTTTTAAACCCTCATAATTAATTAATGACACAAATGATGAAGAAATTAAAATAACCATTTTATTTGTGTTTCCACATTTATTTAGCTGACTTTTATGATTTATAACTCACTTTTTCCATGAAATAAAAAGAGCTATTCATTTTAATATGATTGACAAATGTAAATTTGAATTGTCCCTCAATTCAGTTAAAAAAAAAACACTAAAAAAAGCAACAATATATTAAGGTAGAACAATTAATTAAATAATATAGTTGTCAACATTGCAGTTACAGCTGCTGTGATTAATTGATCGTGCAAGTTGTTTTTCAGCGGTTGAGCATTGTGACCAATCACAGCCCTGTCTGTTGTGTAATGAATGCAGTGTTGAATCAAAGGCCATTTAATGTGTATCTTTATATCAGTGTTCAGCCAAGAGTGAAGACTTTATTGCTTTAGTCAGTTGGTCTGAGCTCGGTAGATTCAACACACACACACACACACACACACACACACACACAGTGGTGTATCGGTGGCAGCACATAATGTTAATGGCACTTAATTTGTTGGTGGGGATGGGCAGGCTGGCTGTTGTGAGCCCTGCTCCCAGAGGATCTGCCGGTAATTGTGTTTCAAATCATAAATATATAAATAACGCTTGCAATAATTACAAAATAATAATTCTCCCCTGCTTTTTCAGCCTCTCTGTTTCTTTTTCTCTCACTATCATTCACACACACATACACACACACTGGTTTTTTCGTCTGTGTGTCCTTTGCCTTTCTCTATTTCTCTTTCGCAATGCAGTGTAATGTAAAGAGTAGAAGGTAATTAGAAGGTTGTGTGCCCAGGACTCCAAAGCCAAACGCCACAGAAACAGAGGTGACTTTGCTCACTGTCTCATGAGTGTGTCCAGACCCCTGACAGGGAGCTTAGAGCCAGTCAGCTTAATTACTATTCACTCACTGCCCTCAACCTTTGCCTTTGACTGCTTTCAGATCAGGGGTCCTTGACCATGTCTGATAAGCTGTTATTATATGCTAAGTGGAGGCATAGAACCCAGGTCAGTTTTTTTTTTTTGTGTGTGTGTGTGTCCTGGTTTGGGAAGGTGACTATATTAGAAAGATGTGAGTGAGGAAAAGAGCAAAGCCTTTTCATGTAACAAGAAGACTCTGAAAATGTCAACAAGATGAAAACATTTTCAGTTGAATAGCATGGAATATGGGCTTTCTCTCATTACAAATCAGGCATAAATATCTCTTTGTCTGATGAATAATTAGAGTTTCAAGTATTTCAAGTCCTTTTGAAGTCTCATGTTCTTGCCTTAATATTGTTAGTACGTGTGCTTTTGTGTGTGTGCATGTGTGTATGCCCATACCAGCGTCCATTTGCTAATGGCTGAGTTAATGGTAAATGGATCTAAGATGAAGATAAAGTGAATTTGCCAGCCAAGGAAAACAAGTGTGTGTGTGTGTGTGTGTGTGTGTGTGTGTGTGTGTGTGTGTGTGTGTGTGTGTGTGTGTGTGTGTGTGTGTGAGAGAGAGAGAGAGAGAGAGAGAGAGAGAGAGGTTTCCTCGGCCTTACAACTTTATGCAGCTCACCAATGCTGTGGCCTTAAAGACAACTGTGAGCTCTGTGGAGAACATTTCCAACTTCCATGTGCCCACAGCTAGTGGAGCAGAAACATCACAAACATGCTTCATTCTTTGCTGTTTTATGTTTGGAAGCAATTGATGTTTTGTTCACGCTGCTTGTGTTTATGCATGCTTTTGATACAGCTTCATGAACATGCACTTTGGTTTTGATTTGTAAGAAAAAAAATCTCGCAAACTTGAGTTTTAAAAAGAAAAAAATTATTTACTTTTTTTGCTTATTTTCAGTAATGCAATTTTTTTTTAAGTAGCTGCTCTATGTTTGTTCTTTTCATTTGCGGTTGTTATTATTTTATTTTATTTTTTCCTTTATTTTAAAGTGTTTTTTTTTCTTTAGGTTCTCCCATGCCATCCTCTCTCTCCAGTCCATCAGTCACTGAGCATTCCCATTCTCAACCACCCTCACCCAATCTCCATGACAACCAGAGTTCCGTCTTAAGTAATGCCACCACGCAGGCGGTGCAGGACTCTGATTCGGAAGAAGAGTACACGTCCGCTCTCTATAGACCCGTAGCGCAGCCTGCCCTCAGCCACAGCTGTAATGGTAAGGTGACCACCCCCAATTTTCTCTCTCTCACTCTGTCCTCCTAGGTCTGTGAAGTAAGAAAAGCGTGAAGGCTGTGTGTTTCTAGTATATATATATATATATATATATATAATATATATATATATATATATATATAAACACTGGAGTGAAGTGTATGCAGGCTTTGTTGAAAACTGTATTAGAGAATGTCACATCCAGTCAGTGGTGTTCAACTTCTGGGTAGATTGGGGTGTGTGTGTGTGTGTGTGTAGGGGATGGGGGGGAATCCTGAGAACAGTTATTTAGATTTTACTGAACTTTGAATTAAGTTAAAGGAATAGTTCACTCACAAATTAAAATTCTGTCATTGTTTACTCACTGCAGCGTTATTATAAATAACTAAAACTAAAAGTAAAACCATAAAATAAAATAAACAATTGTTACTTGAAATAAACATAAATGGAAATCAAATTAAAAAAAAAATATTTTAAAACAAATTATTTTAACTAGTTGTCAAGGCAACATTTCTCCTTTTCCAATTATATATTATATATATTATATATATATAAACTATATATATATATATATATATATATATATATAAAATCAGAAAAAGTTTATTTATATGTTTTTTTTTTATTATTATCATATTTGAATCTTGTATAGTATGATATAGGAGAATATGGAGCTTAGAAATGTATGCATCAAAGTGGTTAAAGACCATAAATGTGCCATAAAAGCAGCCCATATGATTTATACTATTATACCATTCACGTTTTTTGTAAGGAAAAGTGCAGCTTGGATATTGTGCAAGATAAGTCTGTATGTGTTCCACAGGAGAAAGTTATTTGGGGTTTTAAAGATAAATTATGATGAAATTTGCATTTGTGGGTGAACTATCCCTTTAAAAAATAAGCCACAAATAGTATGTGTGTGCTTTTACTCGGAGCGCATTTTGTTTTACAGTATGTGTTCTCTTCCCATCTCTCCAGCAGCTATGCTCTGAGCCTCCTCCTGTTATTGTTTTCATCTTGTGTCTTTTCAGACGCTAACACAAACAAACACTCTGCTGGTGTGTTCTTGTCCTCATGCACCATGACCTCTGTGTCTTTGTTTGAGAGCCTTAGGAGCTCCAGCTGTCATCAGCATCATCTTAACCCAGCGTCCCACTAGCCGTTTTTTCATGCGTACGCTTAATTTACATAGTCATTGGAGAATCAGAGGGAGTCTCTGCCGTGTCTCTCAGCAGGCGAGTGTTCACAGCCCCACTAACCCAACTCCCTGCTTACCCTCTGATAGCATCTAGCAAGTTTGAAAGTATCAAAGGCAGTCAGATGAGGCTTTGGCAATGACCAATGAGCTCTTCTCACAATGAAAATCTGATGGGACAGTTGTCCTGCTCTGATCTGATCCAAACATTTTCCTCACAAAAGCCAGATTGGTTTACGTCAATAATTTTATCCTAATCTAGTGCTGCAGCAGTGACATGAAAACCCAAAACAGGAATCCTATATCACCAGCAGACCTGTCAAGATCCACTTACCTCACTCTGTGGTGTTGATGTTGGTGTTGATGTATTTTTACCTCTAAAAGCCTGCCTTAAACAGAAACATTTCATTTGGCCTAGTATTTATCCATAATGTTGATGATTAGATTTGCTTTATGAGAGGAATGCGTGGAGTCACTTCGCCATTGTTTATTCAGCGAAATAGTGTGGCAAATTAAATTTAGGGCTGTCCTCTGTATAATTCCTTCATTCTGCGGTGCATAAGTAAAGTATGTTGTTTTAAGAGCACTTTATAGGATATAGGTTTTTATGTCTCCTTGCACTGACATCAGGAAGGCTGACAGACTTCAGTTCTGAGCCCAAACAGGACCACACATATCCAGATGTTTACAGTATGCTGCTTTTAAAGAAAACTCACCTTCTATTCATCCATATGATGTGATCCATGCCCAAATCAAAAGCAGCACCAGCTAAAAGAAGAAAAAAAAAAAGCAGATCAGTGTCAGGCTACTCATAATGGCTGAGCTTTTATCTGAAGTAAAGGGCTTTCTCGATAACCATCTGGATTCACAGCGATGAAGGCTTGACTAGGAAACCCCACATTTACCGCCAGTAAGTCTTTTAGGCTGACTTGCGTGTGGCTGTCAAGTGGGGATCAGGAAGCACTCCAAGCACTGACAACTCATCATTTGAAGCGATCATCAATATTTGTAATGAGTGGAGGTGCTGTTGCTGATCGTTGCGGAGACGCAGGGCTGCCCGGCCCACTTAGCAGATCAAACTGAAATCAGGGTTGAAAGAGAGAGGGACAGGCTGAAAAAAAGGCTCTAGTGCACATCCTCAGAGGCCAGGTTTTAATAGTCTGAGAGTAGACAGCAGGCCAGTGCACCAGCTCCTGTCTGCAGCACTCCATATTAAAGACATGAACTCAAGCAGAACAGGAACAGGAAAGTGGGAGACACAGAGGAGACGGAGGGAGGAAGGGATAAACCGAGTTGGCTCAAGGATCTATCTATCTATTCACAGCTATTTATACCTATTTATTTTAGTTGCAATTTATCTGCACTTTATTCATCTTGATAGATTAATATTTTAATTTATCATTTAATAATTGATTTAATTGTTTTAATATATACACTATTAATCACACAATTTATAATAATAATAATAATAATAAATACTCAGTTCAAAAGTTTTGGGTCAGTCAGATTTTTTCTTATTTTATTTATTTAATTATAATATATATATATATACATGCTGTTGTTTTGAATTTTATTTTATGAATAGAATATTTTCTAAAGAATCCTGAAAAAAAATATTAAGCTGTTTTTAACTTTGTTAATAATAGAAAGAAATGTTATTTTAACACTAAATCAGCATATTGGTATAATTTCTGAAGGATCATGTGACGCTGAAGACTGGAGTAATGATGCTTAAAATTCAGCTTTGCCATCACAGGAATAAATAACATTTTCATATACAGAAAACAGTAAAACAGTTACTCAAATATTTCACAATGTAACTTTTTTACAGGGTTTTTTTTTTTTTTTTTTTTTGCAGCCTTGGTAAGCATTGGAGACTTCTCAAATCTTCTAAAAATCTTACCAACCCAAACTTTTAAACAATAATGTCTGTTTGTAAAATGTATTATATGATTCATGGCCTGAGCAATTCATTGCATTTACACTTCCCAAAGCACCTCCCGCTTTTGCTTTTTTGTGAGAATAAAAATAAAGGTTGAGAAAAGCGCCTATAAAATAAGCATGCCCTGTTCTGTTGTTATCGTGTCAAAACCCACTTGAAATGCAGAATACACATCAGTAAGACAGATAGACAGACAGCAAACAAGAGCTATGTCCGTCGAGAGCGATTACCCTCTGCCTGCGTAACCCATCCAACATAGACACTTGTTGTCAATTAGCCAGCCAGGGGTCTGCTGAAGCTGCCAGCGCACCGTAGTGCGGACTCTCTGAAACGGAGCCTCTGGTCACCAGGCCTGCCACGCACCGATTGCTATTGTCAGGTGCAGTGGGCATGAAAGCAGCAATTTTATAGCACAGGAACTCAAATAACGTTTACCGGGGCCGATGGAGGCCTCCAACTCCTGTGTCTTGCTCACTCAGCCACACGGGTTGCTTAAGTTCCTACTCTTTCTCACTTTCTGGCTTCTAACTTCCATTCTCCTCGCTGCCTTCATGTTTTCTCAGTGAACAGGGAGAGAAATCTGGTGTATGGGCCACATTTTAAATTAGCCGACCACATCAGTGCCTGCTGGAGAATGAACATGAGAGTGTTCCGTATGATCCAGCTCCAGATGGGGGGCAATAAACGGTCCAGTGGGGCTGTAAATGTTGATGAATCAGGGTTGGACACAGATCAGAAGCATCGTTCGCCCAAACAGTGTTTTTCTTTCTGGAAAGAGGTTAGGTTAGGGTCAGAATAACACCTTTGAAAATAGATTTTGGAAGCTGTTTAGTTCCCAAAATACAAAAAACGGGAAGTCATCTTCAAGATCACAGCTAGATCTCACAGTTAGGTAAAAAAAAAAAAAAAAAAAAACCTTTATGTGTGATAAACCTCTACATAATGTGTTTAACTTGCACATTAAAGTTAGTTTTTTTGTGCACAAGATATTCATCAATATAATGCATACGATATACATATCCTTTTTGCTATAGTTTAATTTTACATTTTTATTACTTAAATAATTTTTTTATGATTTTTTTTCTCTACAATGTTATTTTGTAGTTTTGTTCACTTTTCTACGGTTCTTAAAATATAATGTATATTAAGAATCATGTAAAAATATGTGCGAGTGTGTATATATATATATATAGTTAAAAGAAAAAAAGCTGCTGCAAAGCACATCTTGTGTGTATTCATGAAGTTTCTTCCATCACTCACAAATGTGATGCAACTTTGTGTGATTCCACATTGGATTATTTATAATGGATTTAAGTGTTAAAGATTAATGTAATGTTTCGTTCTGAAAGGAACCGTGTGTATTGTCTTGCTGGAGGTCTGTGGGCGGTTGCACCAAGGTTGCATGGAGTAATTTTTGACACCAGTAATACGTCTTTCTGCCAGTCTGTCTGCCTCTCTCTGTGTAACATTTACTTCATTGGGCTGTTAGGAAGAGCTTCCGCTCCCCTTGCGCGGCTTGGATGTAAAAGCAAAACCAAATGTAAGTCACATACAATTCAAACAAACAACCAACCCTGCTCCGCTCATTAAAAGGCATGTGCGCGTGTGTGTGTGTGTGTGTGTGTGTGTGTGTGTGTGTGTGTGCACATTAGTCTTGTGTTTGTGTTGCTCAGCACCCGCCTGCTGCAGAAAACATGGGCTCTCACCTGCTCATTAAAAATACATTACCACCCAAAACGTTTCGTCATCAGCTTTTTAAATAATGCTCATTCTTCCTGAGAGCTGTCGATGTCAAACAAGGTAATGGTTGTCCAGCACCTGACACAGCTAGCGATTAGCTTACCCATCAGCTTGTGAATAATCACCCTGCCTGAGCAAACTCCTAACCTTGAGCAATCTCACCGTGGGTATTCATGAGCTTCCTGCTGGTCACTGTGAGCCAAACTAAACTTGTTGAATTAGTGCAGAAAAGACGGATACTACAGGAAAGAAAAATATTCCACAAGCATTTTCCAACCCAGCTTCAGCAGATGGAAGACAATAGGCCTGAGGTTGTTGAAAGGTTAACACTTCCTTGGTTTTCTCATCTCAGATAGGGAGCTGTTTATCACAGCTCTTCATTCAATTTGATGTTGCATACAATCTCATATAGCATTGCAACTCATGCGTTATTGCCTCGGAAATACAACCTTGCACTTTAATTCACCTCCAAGTGGTAATATCAGGGGACTCATCAAAGTGGAAAAAAGAAATAATATCCCTCCAAACCCCACAGCAATTACTCTGAATTACGCCAAATTATGAACCTGCAATTCAGCTCTGAGGCTGAGGATTAATGTCAGACTCCCTCCACTTCGTAGGTACATCTTAAATTGCCTTTCACTGCCAACACGCACTTTGACAGTTTGAGAAATTTACAACCTTCTGAATGGTGTAATTACTTTTCTTTGTTTCCCTATGCCTCGCTTTCCGTTAGATTTCAGGAAATACTCGTCATAGTGTGTCACGCAGGCTAGAGGTTCAATTGATCTCCAGTAATGATTTGCCCTTGAGTTTGTCAATATTTAAAAACCACTTTGTCCCTCAGAAAATCATAGACAGCCAGGCAGATAAATGTCACAACCTGCTGATATTTATCTTTTATAAATAGCACACTGTCCGAATGTTTGACGAGCGGGAGCAGGAACAGGGAACTCTGCTTCCTCCTTTCCATTTACTTGACCTACAATTTCAGCTGTGCTACCCAAAATGAGGGGCCTCTACTGTACCTCAGACATACCGCCATTAATAACCATTCAAAGCCACTGTCTGCAGTTCTTTGAGGGTGGGAGACCACATATCTCCCACAGTGCCACAGACTGGTCGAAATTTTGAGTCAAGTGGTGAGCTGTCCCTTCTGCCTCTGTTCATTACTCTTTGGAAATGGCTGTTCTCTGTTGGGGGTTGATGCTAAATTGGCTGTTAGAGGCCAGAAGCCCAAACTAGCGGTGGCAAAATAGGAAAAGACAGCAGGAGAGACCTTGAATCACCCAACTTTTTCTTTTTTCCCACCTCCTTTTTTGAAGAATTGATGTCTCTTTGATGCACCCATATCGGGCCCCTTTTTTCCTCTCGGTCACCCGCCCACACACTTACGCATACACCTGTCAGCCATAGACACTTCACAAAAGAGACATTTTCAATTCTGTCTGGGTCGTTGATCAGAGGATGTGGTGTTCTGTCCAGTTCCCACACAAAGAGGCAAGGCCTGCATACAATGACAAAGACTTGATCTCTCCTTTACAGGAAAACAAAGATTTTAGCCTCCCATCATAAAATGATGGTCTAGTGTAAAGCATCTGTTGTAGTTTATCTCTGGCTTTTTGTTAATCAGGCAAAGCTATTTTTTCAAGTTGCAGGAAAGCTTTTCACGTGAATCAAGCTCCTTGTTTATTGTCCTTTAAAATCATTCTCACCACAAGCAATCATGCACCTCAAAGAGATTTATTCTGTTCAACCCAATATAGATTGTATCTTTACTGAGCAGGTTTGTTGCCTTTTGCTTGTTGCCTTTTTGCCCCTCTTAATTTTTTAGGGGCAACATGATATTCTTTGCTCACTTTGTGTGCTAGGTGAGTTTAATTATTTTTATTTTATTTTAAGCAACTTGTGAAGTTAACTGAAGGTGGCACCCCAACCGCTCCCCCTCCACCCCAAAATGTGATTTCTACCGAGGTGGGCCCAAGTCAATATGCTGTTCAGGGGGCCCAGAAACCATAGCCCTAGAAGCCCCTGCTTCTGTTAGCCATTATTTCTAAACAAACGTCTACAAACTGTCCTATTGTGACATCATTAGTTGTGACATTTGTGATCTGCACATCTGAGAGAAGCCTTGACACTGTGTGTCTGTGTGCATTGTGTTCCAGTGATGCGAATCATCTTTGTGTGATGTGTTTATCTGTAAGGAAGTTGAGAGTTTGATATGTCACTCAGCTTTTTGCATGGCCGCCCACTCCCTGCTGCGGTCTGCATTAACCCCCCCCGCCAATGAAATAGAGAGAAGTTCTGCAAGGTGAAACATGACAGGCCGCTGCATTGTTGACAAATAACCTTTCCTTCCATTCCTGTCAAGCCCCCTGAGTGACAGCTTTAGCTTTCAACGACTGGTGCGCTTTTGAAATGTCAATTTAGCATCTTGACACATATTGACGACAGAGAGCTGACATTTTACAGGCCTTTCAGTTAGGATAGCAAGTAATCCCACTTATCATAATGCCAGACATGCCGCAATAAAGTACCACTGAACTTCTTCATTTCAAAAAAGTGACGTTCTCAGACATCCTCCAGAGGGAATGAGCAAGAACAACTCAAAACACATCTGACATGACATCTCAGTCTTCATTTGTTCAAATTCCTCAATCATCAGTCCATGAAAATTCACGTCCAGGAGCTCCAGACCTTCCAAATTACTCTCTCGTGACATATGTTTGTTAAAGGAATACTGTAGTTCACTAAAAATTCTGTCATATTTGTTTACAAACCCATAGTCAGTTTGACTTATGTACTCTATTCCAAGTCTTCTGAAACTATACAATTATTTTATGAGAAAAACAGACCTAAATCTAAGTCATGGGAAAAGTAATGATGTTCTTATTGTGATTGAAATAATCTACTTCACAAAACTGGTCTGAATAATATATTCACACTGATCAGACTCCCTCTGCCTCAGGATTGTCACAGTCCACTGACAATGAAGATTATCAGTGAATACTGACTTTTAACAATGTATTTTGGTCTTTTTATCACACAAAGCTATTGTATGACATTAAAAGTTGTAATAAGGTAGATGAGTCATATGGATGACTCATCTACTCATCTTTTTTATGATACTCTTAAGGTGTTTTCATTGTAATTGCATGGAAAAAAGTGAACAGCACTTTATTTAAAAAAGGAAATTGTCATTTGCGCTCCATGAAAGAAAGAAAGCTAAATGGGTTTTAGAAAGACATGAGTAAATGATGACTGAATCTTCATGTTTGGTCAAGCGTGTGTTTTGTAATCTAGGGCAGTGGAGCTGGTGGCCATATCCATCAGTGAGGTTAGCCTCGGCCCAGATGTGCTCTAGAAATCAAAGACGGTACCACTCTCTTTAATCACAGACCCCGGGGCACACCACCTTGTCCTCTGTTTCCCATCCTGCATCGTACCAACGAATGAACCAAACCTCTCTCTTCCCCACACCCATTGCAGCCACACAAGTTATGTGACGTAAATAAACAGTCTCATTAGCCTAATGAATGTCCCACTGTGAAAGCACCACTGTCAGTCTGTCTCAAGAACTCAGTCCTCCTTTGGCTTTCTGCCTCTCACAGCTCTATTAGACCCCATTTAGCCATTAACATATCTTCCTTTCCACAACACGAAACTCCTGTCTGACTACATTGCACCCCCTTCGCCTGGCTCCGCCATTGTGAGCAGATGCAGCAAAGAGACATTGATGGACGTTGATAGACGCTCCCCATTGAGCGACTCAGGCCTTCCTTTTGTAAAACCTCTTTCAGGAGGAAAGGTTTACAAAATGAGCATTGAGAAAAGACAAGAAGGGGGGTGGATGTTCGATATGACAGGCCTCTCTGAGTGCTCCCAGCTTTCTGACAGGTGTGGGTGAAGGACATGTGAGGTAATCTAGAGTTTGACAGCGCGGATATAAGCACTGACACTCTGGGTGTCAGGGCATTAGTGTTTCCGTTTCCTTGCACACACTGTCTCCCGCACACATGCATCTACTACAGGTCAGAAGTCTGCTGATGAACCAGCTCTGAAATACAAGCTCAGGCCTGAGATGTGCTGGTACAGATAAGCTGCACTTTCATTACTTTTTTATTTTTTTGAATAGCTATCACTCAGCCCCATTAAGAGATATATTACACTGGCTGGAATTTCAAGTCTGCCTGTGAAATCCTAATCAAAAGGGCTCTTAAAATATTTGCTGCACATGAGAATGATGGGCCACTTCCCATGAGTTACAGCCGTCAGGATCGTCCATCAGAGATCGCATTTCGGGGCCATAAAACCTGCATCTGTCCCATCCCATCGTCTGGGACTGACATAACCAGGCCTTCTCTCCAATGACTACGTTCTCCCAGCCACAGGCTTGGTTACACTTTGCCATCAACAGAGGCTGTCGTCTGAATGTAGATGGGTTTTTGAGAGGGGTCAGGCCTGGAGGTCAGAGAGCGGGCTTAAGTCAGTGTTGCTGGGCATGTAAAGGGTCTGTATGCAGAGTCCCTGGAGAGCGACAGACACGATGGGGCTAACAGGGCCTACTGCGTGACAAATGTCCATCCACGCTCGGTTATGGCACCTGTGTTGCAAGCATATGGCAGTGTAATTGAGATGTATTGGGTAGCAAGTTTTTGGTTTTTGTGTGTGTGTGTGTGTGTGTGTGTGTGTGTGTGTGTGTGTGCAAGTCTATTGTAAAACTAAATACATCATGTACCTTTCTCCCGTGATATTAAATGGAGATAAGGTGAGCAATTGCTGAAAATGCAGTGTGTCTGATCAGCATACTTGATCATCCGATCCCACACTTCATTTACTCTTTCTTTATTTCATTCAACTCCTGCTAGCCAGGCTACCCAGTGGCTTCAGGTCTAAACTGTAATTTCTGGGATTAAAATGAAGCTGTGAAAACTTTTATTTTCCTTTCTCTTTGGAGTGTTACAAGCTCATGGTGCATAAAGAAGATCTGTAAAGGTGCAAAGACTAAAATCTCAAACCCAAAGAGATAGTCTTTATAAAAATTAAGAATCATCCACGCCCTCCTAAAATGCCTCGTTTAAACACGCCCCCACATGTCTACATCACGATGTGGGGAGATTTGCATAACACCACCCAAATGTTCACACGAAGAAAGAAGGCATAACTTTGATTCTCGCTGTTGCCACCGGCGCCATGTCGTGGAGATGCTGTTTCGTTGTGAAAGCAAAAAAAAAACTTTGTTTAGCCTTCCAAAAGAGGACACAACTAGAAATCAGTGGTTAAGTTGTATTTACAACACTGTTCCAGAACAGTTCAACCCAAATATACAGATGTCAGCAGTGCATTTTATGGAGGACTGTTTCCTGATCCTGAGTGAGAAGACTACAATGCCGGCTGTTCTGACTCAAAGTCTGTAAATACGTTTACATATGTAAAGGATTTGCCACTAATGATTCAAATCCAAGTTTTGAGCAGTGTAGAGCAGCGGTTCTTAATTCCAGTCCTCGCACCCCCCTGCTCTGAACATTTTGTATGTCTCTCATCACTTTAGACGTTTGTTCTATTTGAATGTAAGTGGACATCACAGGATATTCCGCCATGATTCCAGTTTGAAGCGAAGGTATATGTTCCATTCAATGTGCATTGAAGTGTGCGAGACCTGAATTTAAATTGTATTTATTTACAGAGGTATATGTTGTCACACTCTCTGTGTGTGTGAAGACGTTGCACAGCATAAATCCGTGAATAAATTTTCCAAAGTGAGGAAAACAGATTTCCACTGCTCAGGGAGTAGGGAGCAATGAACACTGTGTAGGGACCATATCAATGGCAATACAGTTCACACACAGAGCTCACTTCTAACGAGCTGATTATCTGAATCAGGTGTGTTAACAAAGAGAGATATGCAAAATATGCAGAGCTGGGGGACGTGAGGACTGGAATTGAGAACCACTGGTGTAGAGTAGCGCTTGTTGTTTGTCATTTTTCCGATCAAAAATGCAGACATGGTTTTATGTTTATGCGGTGCGATGCAACGCAACACGTAAAAACACAGTATAAGTCATTACAATCCGTAATTATGTCCTCACTGGATGCAACAAATGCCTCGTTTGTAATGGGTTTTATTGTTTTTGTCTTATCACGCCGGGGTGTTCTGACTGGGACACATCACAGTATGGCAAGGGGCGTAATATTCAGAGCCAATCAGAGCACACCTCACTTTTCAGACCGATAAGCTTTGTACAAATCGACGCGTTTCAGAAAGGCGGGACATAGAGGAGAAACAATAATGTACAGTATGTGGAAAATAATGTGTTTTTTGAACCTTAAACCGCATAAACACATTTCATTACACCCAATACACAAAATAATGTTATTTTTAGCAACATCATATGACCCCTTTAAGATATCATTATAAAAGAAGAGACTTTATCCAAAATAGAGATAAAAAACATAATTCTCAGAAAACTGTTCTTAATTTTTAATTCAATACTTGACAATACAATACTTTTTTTGTTTGTTTGTTTTTTTTTTTTTTTTTTTTTTTTTTTTTGGCCAAAAAGCTGTAAAAGCTGATTGACCAGTGCAGCATTCCACCTGTACTCGGTATATTTACTATGAAATGAAAGTGAAAAAGTGAAGTGACGTGTGGCCAAGTATGGTGACCCATACTCTGAATTTGTGCTCTGCATTTAACCCATCCAAGTGCACACACAGTAGTGAACACACACCTAGAGCAGTGGGCAGCCATATTGCTGCAGTGTCCGGAGAGCAGTTGGGAGTTCAGTGCCTTGCTCAAGGTTTTCACCTTAGTCGTGGTCTTGAGGGTGAAAGAGAGTGCTGGTTATTCACTCCCCCCACCGACAATTCCTGAGCCTAGAACCTGCAACCTTTGGGTTAGCACAAGATATGTTTATCTTGTGTATGTCAGAGTCTATATCTTTTAGGAAAAGCATGGCACTCACAGATTTGCTTAATACATTAGGAATTTGGGGGAATTTTTTTAAATGGCATTGAGAAGCTTTGATCAGACCACTCCTGTGAGCTGTAGTGTGCCTTTGAGTCATTTGGGCTAAACTTCTGCCACACCTATTTGAAAGTCTATCTTCCCCAGGCCTAATGACACATGAAGCATATAGAGTTGTGTTTACTTTTGGGGCCAAAAGTGAATTGAGTCCAGAAGAGTGCCTTTCCCACAACAATTGTATGTCTGACAGTCTGATTACCATGGGAGTGAATGGTACCATGCGCCATCGGTTGCAAAGGAGGCTGGAAATTGAATTTTAACAGGCTCAGCAGTCACTCTTTCCTCTCCCTCGATTGTTTTTGATTTTGTTGTTGTGCTCTTTGAAGCCGCCAGCTGCAAAGTAGATAGGACCCAATGGAACGTGTACACCGAGACTATGGAAATGTACGCAAGCACTCTCCCGAGGACGTTATGAGAATCCAATCTGAAAGCTGTCTGTGCACTTTCACCGCCTCTGGGTTTCAGGTACTTGTTTTGTTTTGGTCAAAGAATAGATCAATCCTTTTTTAGGGGAGGGAGGGTTGTGTGGATGACTTTTAGGGGAGATACAGAACAGGTGTACAGACCTCAGACAAAAGCTAGAAGCTAGATGTGTTGTGATTCCCAACAGATTTGCACTCATGTACCTGTATGTTGCCTTAAGCAATCCACACCACACCTGTCTTCTTCTTTCAGCCTCTCAGCAAACCTTTCTTACTCTCCTGCATTCTCTCAGCACATCACATTTTTACTTGAAGAGAGCACACTGTATCCCAGTATACTGCGGGGGTGGTCAGAACATCCTCTGTTGAGCTCTTTGATTCATGATCAGCCACACACACCTGAACCGCTGGGCTAGAATCCCATCATCCTTAGGGATGGGCTGTATGACAAAAATCATATATATCACACTAACAGTATACATCACAATAGTCTTATTTTTGCAGGAATTTCAACCTCTGAATCTGACTAGGTATGTCTGAAACTATTGTAAAATATATGCATACTTGCACACCTGTGACCGCATATCTTTTGAATTTTGCTTGGCAACCTTGAACAATCTACAGCAGGGGTTTTTCATGACACACATGCATAAACAGTTTTGGGTAAAATTACAGATTACACATAGAGGTTAAGACAACACAATGGCAACAATTGGGGTTTCAGACTTAGAAAAAAGTGACAGTGCAAGCAGACAATAAGTCTAGAGCACTTTTCAAAAGCCATTCTTATAACCTACTGTATTATAATCTACTAGCATGAGTGTTTTCAAGCCTGTAGATGTTTCAAAGAAAGGAACAGGAGATGAGAGTGAATGAAACAGACACATACAAGCAGCTCTAGAAAAGGTCAAAGACAGCACAAAATGGCCCTGTCTCACCAGAGGAGAATTCTTCTGCTGCAGTCCAAATCTGCCAGAAGCTTCTCAACCGCAGTGCACACTCACTTGCTCGCTGTTTGTCATTCTGCTTAGCTCTTATAGCAACCCTGCTGCATCAAACTGCCATCAAAGACAGCCATATGAGTAACACAGCAGAGAGCAGTAAGTTGAGCAATGGTTTTGTCTTTCTGGAAAGGCTGCTTCGCATACATATCATTGTGTTTCATCTTATCTGTGTTCAAGGAAAAAGGATTTTTTGGCCTCAAGTTACAGCACGTAATCTCTTTCACTCTCTTTCAATTTCTCATTCTAGATTTGACTCACCAGAGGTTTAAAGAAGGACGTGATCCCTTGCAGTGTGACAAATGCCGCTTATGATCCCTTACTTGAAATCAACGTAGCTAGTTGTAGGTTAATGCTAAGTACACAGCTTAATCAGTCCTTAAAACCTCCCCTTTTTCTCACCTCTGCACTACGACCAGTTTGTGTGTTAAGGAGCTTGCAAAAGTGCTTTTAAGGCTCTGATTATGTGCCTCTGGCAATGAGACCCACCAAGTCTCATTCATTGCATGACGCCTTTAGGAAAGAGGAGGAAACAAGACAATGACAGAAAGATGCCAAGAAAAAGGGGTAATAAGGAGTAAACGTACATTGTGTCACTAGCTTTGCCTAGGTCACTACCTTTATGGTAAAATTAGTACAAATAAACAGTTGCAACTAGACTTTAAGGTTGAAGAAGTTTTTCTGGGAATTTTGAACTGGCAAAATCAAGTCATCACAATAGAAATCCGTTCCCCAAACAGGTTCACTTATGCAAATTAATAAAGCTGCTTGGTTTGAATTTTGTGTGAGCTGTGCTTCCTATTATTGATAATAGACAATGTACTTTCTTACCCATGAAATTTCATTAAAATATCTATAATGTGACTGCATTTTAAGCTCAGGCAATGAAGCTCCACTACCCAAACACTGCTGCCTCATACACTTCTCGTTAACATGGTACAGTCCCAAACAAACCCAAGGCTAGATTTACTGCAATTTTGACAGATAAGTGTGGCCAGGGTCCCCGGCACATGTGAAAGCGGATGTTCAGTCGTCTCAATCGTATGTTTATATGTGTACGGGTGCGTGCATATGTGTCATTGTCATCAGTTCGACAGCTGGTGGGGGTTGGTACTAAATAGTTTTAAGTCATCATCACCCTACTGTAATATGTCCCAGATGTTCTTTGGCAAAAGCACATTCATCCAGACACATTTGCCACGATTAATTACCAAGGACAACTGCTTACATCTGCACAACATTACTGCGCCGGTTTGCCATTGGTTAACCCAGTTCAATTTGATTCTTCCCACAGAGCAACCATCCAATCAGCACCAGCAGGGCCAGTCCACGCTGCCACCGGTGCCACCCCCTCACAAGCAGCAGCCGTCGGTGACGGCACTGAACCACAACTCTCTGAGCAGCCGCAGGAACGTGAGCCCGGCCCCTCCGGCCGCCCTCCCCGCCGAACTGCAAACCACACCCGAGTCAGTGCCGCTGCAGGACAGCTGGGTCCTGGGCAGCAATGTGCCGCTGGAGAGTAGGTCAGTTACGCAATTGTACACACCAGCACAGTTACATCCCAAAGTGTGACCTGTGTTATGGAAAGGTCCTTTATTTGACATTACTCACACAGCAGGACACGTGGCCTTTATTTCTGTCTCAAAGCAGTGTGATTGCAGGGCTTTTATTTATAATGCAGCCACTATCCAGTTAACTAGTAGAAATACTAACAAGCCTCAAAATATAATTTAAATTTATCACAAATAGAGGATTTTTTTCTAAATTAAGTTTCTGTTTATCATCCGTCTCTTAAAGCGGTTTATAATATGGAAGCTTCAAAAAGTATATGACTCTGCTAACATCCCAGAATGTGAGTGACTGAGGCCTCGCCAAGCATACAGGAGGATACGGCTTGGTTGTTTTCCCCCCATAAATCAGTGAGGCTGTAAGCTCGGAGGATACACTGAAGGGTCTTTAAACACTAGCAGAAGGGAACGCTTTATTTTGGGGGTTTGCACGTTAGCGCCATAATGGCCTCTCTCTGTTTTTGATCTACTCTTTCTAGTGACACTGTATATATAATGATTAAACCTCCCCCATTAACCGATGTTACCACCTACTGTAGCACTCCTTTCATTCATCCTGCATGATATAAGAGACAGACAGAGTGGGAATGAGTGCAGAGAGATAAACAAGAGTCATTCAACTTTCTCTCTGAAAGCCGTAGACCTTAGTCCGGATAGACAGAATATTAAATTTGATGTAAATGAGAGTGAGGCTTTGAGGGATATATGTACAATCCGTTCAGTGGCTAATGGTGTCAAGCCAACAAAACATTGAAAATTGTCTTTCTGAAAATGCTCTAGGGATGTAAATGGTTCCAAGTTCATACTGAAATAAATGTAAATGTGCAGTAAAACAGTACCTTTCTACAGGATTACTGCGGTACAGACAGTGCCTAATGCAGCTTCACGCATTAATGGTCAAATTCACTTCTCAATGAAAATGTGCATTTTGAAAAGGTATTGATGTAAATACAGTCCATTTGTCCTGAAATAAAATAATCAAGCAAAATACTGGATCTATGCATTAGACCTTAATGTGCCCTTATAGGCATCATGTTGCTGAAAATATTATTCAAATAATGCTATTAATATTAAACTTGCAACAATAATAATAATAATCTTCTTACAAGTAGTATTTATTTTATTATATTTGTTAATTTATGATTATTATAATATTTGTTTACTTAATTATTTTTATTTATTGAGTTTATTATTCTCAAATTTATTGAGAAAAGGCTATATTTGATATTTAAATTTAATAGCATTTATTTAAATTTTAATTATTTTAATTTTTTTGAGTTTATTATTCTGAAATTTATTGAGAAAAGGCTATATTTGATATTTAAATTTAATAGCATTTATTTAATTAATAATGTTAATAGGTTTTGCTGTGGTATTCAAATTGATATTGAGAATTGTGAAATTTCACTGCTATCGGTGTAGACTACTAGAATATTGGACAAAAATAGGTTGCAAAAATTAGACATTTAACAGACTGTACATCTCCCTCACAGCCTCGTATTCAGTTGCATTAAATTAAATATGACACGTACCCTGACTAAGGTCTACAGGAATGCGAGTGGCTTGATTTTGAGTTTATATTTTATGAGCGCCAGAGCCAGTGCAAACACAATGTTACGAGATCCAGCAATAACACACCTGCCTCAGCACCGCCGCCCTCGAGTTCACTTCATGGCCCTTCACATGGACACAGTGGTCCCAAAACAGGAATATCCAACAGCTACACGTCCTTTATGGTCTTTCCCTCTGTTTCTCTGTTTTCCTCACCACTCACTTTTTTGTTACTATGTGGCCGTCTTACTCTTTTACTTTTTGTCGTGTCAACCACAGCAAGATTTTTGCTCTTTAGTCCATTGTTGTTCACCCCCATTGTTTTGCTTTCTGTCTCTTTTCCAACTTACACACTGTTATTTGTTTTTGTTCTTCTCTCTCTGTCTCAGTGGTCACTCCATATCCTCAAAATGAATTTGGTGGTCGTCCACTCATGTTGACAAAGCATTATGTAGATTTCCGTAGATGTTAGCAAGAGAGCTAAAATTTCTGTTTATGTCCTGAGATCTAACTGAGGAAGACCACACTGGACCACACACAGTCAGTAGGGTCTCTAACACTCACAGATGCTTGTAAATCCTACTATAGTGCTTCATCTTTCCAGATAAACACTCTGAAAACACACTCATTCAGTAACGCTTGAAAGCACACATTGTTGCATGTCTGCGTGGCAGCATTGGTTCAAAAGGTGCTGTGTTCCAAGTTAGACATGGAGCTTACTTAACAACTGTTTACATGATACAGACTGACTTTTAGAGTTAAAATAAACAAAGCATCAAGCTCCCCGACAGGCACAATAGTGAAGTTTAGATGAAAATGATTAAAAACGTTACAGCACTAGTAAATGGACAAAAACGTACTGGCAAAGAGTGGAAATGCAAACGCTTCACAACATGTGTTCCTGAACAAATCCATTGATTTGTTTGAGGCAGGAGATGCTGGCTGAAGAAAAAAAAAATAAAAAATGCATTAGCCTTTGGAGAAAATTGCACAATCCAGTCCTTAAACGCGTCCTGCTAATTTACTTGCAGTGGAATAAGTTGTCAATTGACGTTATTTAGTGGCTGTTTTCCATAAATTTCATTAGAGGAACAATTCAGAATTTGTTCAACACACAGGCTGTTAGGTATAGTAAATTGCTCCAACGACACACTTCCAATATGCTTCAATGAAGACTGCTTTCCTGTGTTTACAAGCATGAACGATTGGTTCCCGGGGCTCAGGTGGCATTGTTTCAGCAATTACTGACTGTACCTTTAAGCCATTATTGACATTGTCATAAACCTTGTGGTGAAATACAAATCACGTCTGAGCATATGTTTCCACGTTCTTGTAATTTGTGAATAATTTGTGCTAAACAGACAATTGAGTCTAAACGATCCTGACTATTGCTTTCGTACAGTCAATTACCTCACTCTACTGTCTTTGCTCTCATCATTATTTGATGATATTATTAAAGTGGGGAATAGAGAAACATGAGAAGCCTCTTGAGACACCTGCCGGTCCTTAACTGATTAAAATAACTCAAGATCTCCACACAAAGATGTCTTCCACATTCAGAGTCTGAATATTTCAAGTGTAAATGGAAACCAGGCAATTAGCAAATCTGCTTCAGGACCAAAGTTTCAATGTTTTAGCGTTATATTTATCTTTCATCTTACTGTTGATAGTCTGTGAACACTGTTTAATGTGTGGTGAATTCTTGCTTCTTAAGCTGTTAATATACATGTTCTGCTCATGATGGAGTGGTAATGTATTTATCATGAAATGAGAGAGAACACTGAAGCTCTTGACATTCCAAAACCTCGCTCCTTGCTCTAGGAAAATAAAGCATCTTGCAACATACTTTGTTCTGGACATTTTTTTATTTTTGCACATATCAAAACAGCTTTATTTTCAAGCTGTTCTCCGAGTGGAGATAACCAGCAAAGTGCACATCAGCCCCACACAGGAGTCCCTCATGTGAATCTCAAAGCACTTTTGACTCATAGGTCTGCTCCCATGTCACGCCTCAGAGGATAGACAGCTAAAGATAGACCTCACGACTTTCAGCTCATTTGCTGTAGACAGTAAACTGAAAGCATGCCTAATGAACATTTGCTGATTCTTTACTTTGTTTGTTGTCTTTGTTTTTGGTAAGTGGTTTTAAAGAGTAGTGATTTATTGCTTCAAAACAAAACCAGACATCAAATTGTCATTAAAGCAAAGCATCATCCATCAATAGAAGATCAAAAAAAGTGTGAAAGCCTGATGACTCATAGCGGATTGTGTTCAGAGTACAAGCACACACCATCCTACCAAGCCCAGCCAGTTGTCAAGAGCCTTTAGATGTTTGGATATTTTATCTGTGATCTCCACCACCAGTTTAGGAACAGGGAACAGTCAGGGTCAATCCACACAGACAAAACACACAGCAACTGTGAGATGCCTCTCAGTACAGGCTTAAGTGCTTAGGATCATTAAGTACTGACACTTTGTCCTTTGTCACTTTTATAACTAGCAAATGTTCACAGTAGCACTGCAGAAGAATACACTGGAGGCAGCATTTGAAAAAAATGGGCTCCTTGAGAATAACAATAGCCCCTATTTGGATTTTCCTTCACATAGTTGTATGATTATTTTTGTTTGTTTGTTTTGCTTTTGTTTCTTTTTTGTATTTGTTTTTTACATTTGTTCTTTTTTTTCTGCATCCATACTGTGATGTAAAGTGGAAACATGAATTTTACCATCATTCAGACCTTTTTTTTTTCTATAGGTCATAATGACAGAGATTGTTTATCATTGTCGATATATGTACTGTAGATCCACTATAAAAAAAATTCTTTGAAAGTGTGAAGCACAGGGCTGTTGGTTAGCAAGAATGAAGCATAAAACTGATATAAAAGAAATGTGTTTATTTATTCTGAAGGTCTTAGGTCCTTTGCAGAAGAGTAGAAATTTTGTTTCCACATTCAGCAGTTTATCTCACTGTGTCAAATAGTAATTCCATGTCTGAAAATTTCAGAATTTATATTCTCTTTTAAGTAGACTACCTTCGATTACGCCACCATATATATGCATTGTCAAGTTATTTTTCAGTTCTTTTACACGTTCCCTCTTCCTAAATCTTCTGTGAAGGCATTTGTCAGAGGATGACAAATGTGAAAGGAGATACATGGATTAGCATAGCAATTTCCAGCCTGATGTCATGCCTGCTGTAATCAATTAACAATGGTTATCTTGTCCCTCATGCTCCGAAATCCCTGTTCGCTGTCTTCTGTGTCAAAGGAACGTTATCCTGTCTTACCCTAACACCAGATGCCCCAGTCAGTCCACAGATACTACAGCTGGAGATTTTATCTCTGGTTTCCATCACATGTCTTCTATTATCTCTTGTTTAAGTGGGTGTTGTATGTACTTTGTATTAACATTTTACTAAGAGTCTAATCTAGGCATTCAAAGTAATTCAAAACTATTTTCAAGCCCATGCCACATTTATTCTTATTGCTATAATCCTTTTAACTGTGATGAAACCCAGTGTTATATGACTATATACGCCATATTCAGTTCAATTCAAGTTTATTTGTATAGTGCTTTTCACAATACAAATTGTTGCAAAGCAGCTTTACAGAAAATTAAGTTTCTACAATATATTTAGTAGTAGCTTGTCAGTGGTGACTATGTCAAATTGATGTACATATGGCAGAAATGTACAGTAAAAATCAGTTAATGACGTAATCAAACAGACGATGAACACTATTAATAGCAATGATTATTATATTGCAATCAAAATTATACCAAACTTTGGTAGTTTGTGTTGTTTCAGGGTTGGCATCATCTGAGTTACTCTTATGCATCATCACCACCCCTTCTCTTGTTCATCTCAATCCCAAGTAATAGCAAGATCCAGACCCAAACTTAACTAATTCCAATTCAATCCAGAAACAGAAACAGAACAGAAAACAGATAAACAGATAGAGATATAATTAGCATAGCGCTGTTCCAACCAAGCAAAAATGTTTTTTTTCAACCCAAGCAAAGGAATAATAATGTGCATTTGATCAGATATAACTGCAGTACAAGATTATGAGAAGCATTATTTGAATGCTTTAATCTAGATTTAAAAGAGATGTGTCTTTAATCTAGAACGTAAACAGAGAGAGTGTGATATGCCAACCCAAAACATTCCTCAGGAAGACTTTCCAGAGATTGGGAGCCAAATGCAGTTTTTTCAACCTTATGGAGCGTGATTGATTGTAGTGTAGTAGCTAGTTAGGTATGCAGGAGATAAACCATTAAGGGCCTTGTAGGTAAGTAATAATATTTTGTAACTGACACAGAACTAGGTAGCCAGTGCAGAGACTGTAAAATTGGGGTAATATGATCATATTTTCTTGACCTGGTAAGGACACTAGCCGCTGCATTTTGGGCTACCTGTAGCTTGTTTATTGGAGATGCAGGACAACCACATTACAGTGCATTACAATAGTCCAATCTAGAGGTCATGAATGCATGAACTAGCTTTTCTGCATCAGAAACATGATACATGTTTCGTAGCTTGGCAGTGTTTCTAAGATGGAAGAATGCTATTTTTGTAACATGAGAAATATGATTTTCAAAAAACAAGTATCTAAAATAACACCCAGATTTTTGACTGTAGAGGAAGTAACAATACATTAGTCTAGTTGCAAATTCTAATCCAAGAGATTCTGTGTACTGCTTTTTGGTCCAATAAGTAATATCTCTGTCTTATCCAAATTCAATAGGAAAAAATTGTTGCTCTTCCAATCTTTTACATTTTTAATACACTCTAGCTTAGATAATTTAGAAGTTTCATCTGGTCTTGTTGAGATATATAGTTAAGTAACATTAGCATAACAATGGAAATTTATTCCATCTTTTGTAATAATTACCAAGGGGTAACATGTTTATTGAAAATAGCAGAGGACCTAGGACAGATCCTTGTGGCACTCCATACTTTACTGGTGATAATTGAGATGACCCCCCGATTAAATAAACAAAGTGGTAGCGATCAGACTAATAAAATTAGCAATGAGATGTCAAGTCATTTGTAATTTTAACAAGTGCAGTTTCTGTGCTATGATGGGGCCTGAAACCTGACTGAAATTCTTCATAGAGATTATTTTTTGCAAGAAGGAGCACAATTGAGCAGACAGAACTTTTTCTAAAATTTTAGACATAAACGGAAGATTTGAATTGGGTCTGTAATTTGCCAGTTTATTAGGATCTAGTTGTGGTTTCTTAATAAGAGGCTTAATAACCGCCAGCTTGAATATTTTTTGGACGAGACCTAAAGATAACGATGAGTTAATAATATTGAGAAGTGGTTCTTCTACTACAGGTAGCAACTCTTGCAGTAATTTAGTGTGTACCGGATCTAATAGGCATGTTGTTGGTTTAGATGCAGTGATAAGTTTATTTAGCTCATCCTCTCCTGTATTTGTAAAGCACTGCAGATTCTCTTTTGACACGATGAATGAAGCTGAAGTACTAGATGCTGTAGAATCTAAATTTGTAATTTTATTTCTGATATTATATATTTTGTCAGTGAAGAAATTCATAAAGTCATTACTATTAAACTATGAGGGAATATTTAGATAGGGTGGCGTCTGGTTATTTGTTAACCTAGCCACTGTGCTAAATAAAAACCTTGGATTGTTTTGGTTATTTTCTATGGGTTTGCGAATAAGCTCGGCACTGGCAGCATTTAGAGCCTGTCTATAGCTAATTCTAAAAACTTCCAAGTTAGTTTCCTCCATTTGCGATCAAGATTATGAGTTTCTTTCTTGAGAGAGTGGGTATAACTGTTGTACCATGCCGCAGTACGTTTTTCTTTAACCTTTTTCAATTTGATGGGGGCAACAACTTCTAATGTATTAGAGAAGATAGTGTCCATGTTGCTAGTCATTTCGTCTAGTTCATCTGTGTTTATGGGTACACAGAGCAGTTGAGATAAATCAGGCAGGTTATTTGTGAATCTGTCTTTGGTGGCTAGAACAATATTTCTGCCCGGATGATAACGTGGAGCCTTTTAGTTATTATTCAGTAATATGCAGCATGCACGATACAAGAAAATGGTCAGTAACATCATCACTTTGAGGTACAATCTTTGTATCAGTAAGATCAATTCCATGCAATATAATTAAATCTAGCATATGATTAAAACGATGAGTGGGTCCGGTGATGTTTTGCTTGACTCCAAAAGAGTTTATTAGGTCAGTAAACACAAGTCCTAATGCATCATTTGTATTATCAACATGAATGTTTAAATCTCCGACAATTAGTGCTTTATCAACATTTACCAATAGATCTGAGAGGAAATCTGCAAACTATTTTGTATAAATCTTTATATGGCCCTGGCGGTCTATACACAGTAGCCAGAGCAAGAGATAGGAGAGATCCCTTTTGCATATCTGTACATCGAAACATATCTGACCATGTAACATTAAGCAGAAGTATTTCGAATGAGTTAAACCTGTATCCTGTTTTCTAAGTAACATTGAGAATATCACTATATATTGTTGCAACACCACTGGCACGACCAGCCTGACGGGGCTCATGCTTATAACAGTAACAGTAACAGTAAAGCTGTTACCATATGAACTGTGAGGATAAAGTGAAATGAAAGTGTCTTGAAAGGTAGGGCAAAAATGAATTTGAAACTACATATAAATAATTTTAAAAGCTCTCGTGTGGTTTGTATAAAAGCGTAATTCAAATAGTGTAATTCAAGAGCTACGAACATATGGTCAAGTCGTGTTATTGAGTTACATGTCAGCAAGTCACTTGTTGTAAAAACTTTAAGTAAAGGATTGAACTCCTGCTATGAGGTCAAAAAGGTGAGTTGGTTAGAGCGAAGGTCATGGTGGTGTTATGTGGGAATACCAAGAGGTCATGTGCAAAGGCATACTGAATTACTCTTGGAATCCATGCATCATTTTTCAACCCACAAGAAAATTTGCGGAGAGGAATGAAAAACTCCACATTGCCATGGTTTTAGATCAGTGGTTCTCAAATGGTTTCACTTTATGGACTTTGACTGGCATAATGTTAAACTAGTTTAGCATTTATAAATAAGCAAAAACATGCTTAAAGTCAAACACTGAAAAATATCTTATTTTATTTATTGCTCATTTATAAGTGTCTCAGCGGCCAGTAACTCGCTGCATAAACACATTGTGGTCAGCACAAACCAAAGTGAACCAATATTTAATGTATTCTGGATAATATTTCCTTTACATTTACCTTTGTAGGTTTTTGAGGGTAAGGGCTTGTCACAAAGCCTCTCAATGTTGGCATCTGCCTAGTTTGACTTGATTCTAACAAGTCACAGAGACATTTTCATCAGAATACAGTAAAATATGTTGCACACACAGCCTTCGATGTCAACAACAAAAGATTTAGGAATTGTTTTCTCCCTCATAAAAGTTGATGAGCCTTTTTTTTTATCCTAACAATACACAATTACATGGTTAGTTGCATTTTATTTTTGACCTCTAGCATTGTTTTTTTGTTTTTTTCTGCTGCCTTGAGCCCTATCATTTCAGGTTCATGACCCACCAATTGAAAATCACTGCTTCAGATTATGTGCATCTCTAGAGATTCCCATCCTTCGTTCAGAGTATGCTATTCACTGTAGAGGAAGTATAGTAATTAATATATTCTCACACTTCGCTCACAGAGGATGTAGAGAGCCTACCAATAACACTTTACAGTCATTAGGTGTGCTTGAGTAATTCTGTGGCTCTGTTCACTATAATAAATATTCCTCCATATCAGAGCATGTTAGTGCTTCCATTTAGAGGAAAATGGATTGATACATCGAACATAAAAATGCAGTATACATGTTTTATGGGTCTTTTCATGTGTGTGGGTCCGTCTTTCATTCGATGTACATTCAGCTATGACTGCCTGCAGTCTGGGAAGCTCTTTCTCTCTGGATTTGCTGCCAAACTCATAATTAGAAATACCTTGACTGTCTCATCACTAGAAAGCACTGACAACCTTTATTCTAATTGTTTGTCTTTCTCATGTAGAAAATTAGCAAAGCAAGCAGTTCTTGAAAACGGGCATGACAACTTAATAGAGATGGATGTGTTCCCTCCCGTGTGCCACGAGGGCGGCTATGGGGACGGGTATGTGCTCCTGAGTCTTCTCTTGGTGCCAGCTGCTGATGCCAAGCCCAACACTGAGCCAACCAAAGTGCTAAATCTCCAGACCCCCCACCCCAACCCAGACACCCCCAAACAGAAGGCCAGTGCTCAG
The DNA here is from genome assembly GCF_018340385.1 of Cyprinus carpio. NCBI lineage: Eukaryota > Metazoa > Chordata > Actinopteri > Cypriniformes > Cyprinidae > Cyprinus > Cyprinus carpio. The sequence continues at coordinate 24,624,250 of NC_056572.1, forward strand.
CCAACCAAATGGCCATAGTACCATATTGAGCCAACCGAATTTAGACAACGCAGTCATGCACTGGCCCAACATCTTATTGTAAATCTCTTACCTTGTGCGGTTAGCCAATGAATGCAAATTATCAAGAGGCACTTGATTGGCAGCCACTTCTGACACTGGTACTTGCTAAGGAATAATTGCTCTAAATTAAGTTGCAATAAAAATCCACTAATATGCTAATCGATTCGCCACTTGCATAAATCAAATAAAAAAGTTACACAGCCTTTAATATTTTAATTTGACTAATTCTTTAATTGATATTCCTGCATTACTGGATTAAATCCAGACTGCCTTGCACAGCATCTTGGCTTTGATTGGGTTGATTGATAATGTTAGAGTAAAGTGAGTTGGCAGCAACTGTTTACTGCACTAAAACAAGAGCACAGTTACTCTTTCTCTGTCTCTATCTCTCTCTGTCGCTGCATTAGAATGCAGAGACATTGTCGAACTGTCTCGCTAATTGGATTTAGTGCTCAGTGTTATTTGATATCGCAGCTCGAATCATCTGTTTGTTCCATTGTTCAGAGTCTTCATGGGTCATTCTGTCAACATAAAGAATGCAATCGAACAGACAACCATGCCGTTTTAGAGAATTGCTTATCTCTGCAAGCTTGTGAGTTGTTTTGTTTAACAAATGGAAGGGATTTCATGTGGTGGAAGAGTTTTATGTCTAGGCCTTTAATATAGACTGGGGATAGCTTTTTCGCTTTTTTAACCACAGTAAACATTTATCAGTTTTGTTTTTGACAGTGAATTCTTTATAGACACATACCTATCATATGTTTTGACTACGAAAAAAAAAAAGCTATAAAATATTACTACTGTTATTTCCCAAGAAAAAAATTGTCATTAAATAAGGAAAGTTGGCAGTTGACCATTATTAGGTTTTTTAAGCTAAATTTAAACAGTAAAACTAAAATAAAACACAATTCATGGAAAAAGTGAAAAAAAAAAAATCAATTATTGACAATTGAAAATTAAAATCTATTTCCAGTGTTCAGAGTTTTTAATTTAAAATCTCATTGTATTACTGTCTTAGATTTATTTATTATATGTAATATTTATTGACTTATAATTCTATATAACTTATATTTATATATATAACATTACATAGGAGAATATTCTATAAATTAAGAGATCTATGAATTTTAAACCAGCATACAAAACACCTGCACAAACAAAATGCACATTTATTTATGTATTTGGACTTGTTTCAAAACATTATATTTACAGTCCTGGTTTCCCATATGTCTACAATCCTACACCTGGCATAATGTGATCCTAAATGCTAAAAATAATGAAGTTAGTTTTTTTCTCTCTCTCTCTCTCTTCTGCTGAGGAAACAGTACCGTTGGTGATTTTTAATTAGAAAAAGCTTTTTCTCCACCTCTCAAGTCCAATCAAATGATTCCAGATTTATAGTGGAAAGTGCCACTCACACTCACATGCACCCAACGTTTCCCATTTCTCCACTTTCATTTGGGCAAAGAAACACAGCAGGCTAAAGGGAAGTCAAACACAAGGTATTTGATTAAGATGTGTTCGGTAAAGGTTGAAAAGTGAAGAGGTCTAGATTTTCACTGTGGTGTTCAAGCAAACAGAAGGGGCCAGCTCAATAAATGTGCTGGTAATATCTGCCCAGCTTAATTACCACATGCCAAGGGCTTCTGTTAGCCAATCATACTTTAAGTGCCAATCAGCAGGAGAGGGTGACACTAGCTTAGCGGGAGACGTACAGGAGCAAGGCAGTTTAGGAGCGCTGTACGCCTCACTTCCTGTACTGCGCCCCGCTCTGTGAACAATCTGTGCTGATTCATTTAAACTCATTTAGAGTTAATATACCAAGCTTTTCTTGAATAGTTATAGATGCGATTGTTAAATGCTTTAAAAATACTAAAACGGTTTCTGATTTTATGAACTGAATCAGATGTTACAAGTTCTTGGCATTAATCTTTATTGCCTAAAGCTGTTCAATGCAAAATGAAAAGAAAATGTGTATCTTTTAAGACTACAATAAATGTTCATAGCTTTTCTCTTTCTGTCTCTCTATTTTTCTCTCTTTCAGGCACTTTCTCTTTAAGACAGGCACTGGCACCACTCCTCTGTTCAGCACGGCCACGCCAGGCTACACCATGGCCACGGGGGCAGTCTACTCGCCCCCCACACGGCCCCTGCCCCGCAACACACTCTCCCGCAGCGCCTTCAAGTTCAAGAAGTCCTCTAAGTACTGCTCATGGAGGTGCACAGCCCTCAGTGCCATGGCTGTCTCCGTTCTGCTCTCTATACTGCTCTGTTACTGCATTGGTAGGTGAAACCCTGATGCTTTAAAGTATAGATGGTTGATTAATGAAGTCAACTAGTTCTATATATTTCTTTTTTTTCAGTTTTTTTATTTTTTTTATTAGTATTCTGAGTTTAATTTAGCTTTTAGACAAAAACCTCTCTGAAAATTAGATTTAGATTCATCCCCTTTTTAAACACCACCACTTGTTGTTTTAAGATAAAAATAGTCTTGGAACCTCTGCTTTCTGTTTTAATTATTTTAACATCCTGAAAAGCCACGGCAACCCTGAAACCTGGAATTATTGATTGAATAATTTCATATATAATATATACTATTTATATATAAATAGTCTAAATTAATTTAATTATATTTATTTTTATTTTTTATTATATTTGCATATAATATTAATGTATTATTAAATAATGATTTATTGCTTCCTTAAGACCGACTAGTCATTCAGGCATACCAAAATACATGTAGTTTTGCACATCCCTACTGAATAAAGGGAGGGCATCATTGCCCCCAAACCACTTTGCCTTATATATTCAGAATTTTTACTACCACTTGATTTTTGAGTAAGCTTATGTAGCTATAATTTAATTCAGGTTACCCCTAGCAAGCCTGCAAAATGCTGTAATGGCTGTGGAGTACTATTTAAAAATCAACTGCTTTGTCAATTACATTGCCATGGAAACCACTGCTAATTTTTGTCCATTACTCAGTCACCTGCACAGTGGTCCATGTAGCCTTTGTTGCCATAGTAGCAGAAAGCAGAATGCCACATCGACAGACAAACATTTATTTTCCTGTCGTCATGGTTTTAAGTTCGCTTTCATTCAGTATTTATCACATACTGTGTGCCAAATGTAGACAGCCTTGTTTAAGCTTCCTCTCTGAATGGAGCCAGTTGTTTCCTCATTCCATACAAATGTCACGCTGATGAGAGGATTTGTGAATGGCCTGTAGAGATGCTGTTTTGCACTGTGAGGTGGGCTGGTTTGTCTCAAAGGCACGATGGTTCTGTTGGGAGAGACAATGATACAGCAGGCATTGGACATCTGTTTATTTTTCTTCAGTCAATTTTCTGCTACAATATGAGTGTTCTTTACTCCTGGCCATGTTTGTAATGGTTCTGTTACTGAAGAGAGAAGGGAAGCACATACAGAGAGAAAGGGAGGAGAGAGAGAGAGGTATAAGAGGCTTTCTGTTTTATGGTGGTTCTCACGGATATATTCCAAAATAGAACTGGAATTTTTTTGTTCTTCTGTAAGTTATATGTGGTTCAATCTGACAAAAACCTCCAAAACATGTCATATTTCACTCCAAAATCAAAAGAAAAAAAATATTTTGCATAAAGAAAATTGAGCTTGTTATTAAAATTATTAGAATTTTTTTAATCCTGAAACCCCTCCGTAACACAAAAACACCCAATTCTCATCAGTATAATGTAAATAATGATTTATATTCTGCATTATAAGTTCTGTTGTAACATAAAAATTAAGATCTAAAATATTTAGGTAAATATCATTGTATATGCGGTGCTGAATTACATTTATATATTAATTTTAATTAAAATAAATTACTTGCATACATTTAATATAGTGCATGATCATCATTACTGCATTATATGATATTGGTAACACTTTTCAGTAACTTTACAAAAAACACTTTACAAAGCCTATTAATGTTAGTTAACTAACATTAACTAACAATGAACATTACATTTGTTGCAGACTTGATCTTTGTTAATGTTAGTAAATAAAAATAAACATGTTCCTTTTTAGTTCATGATAACATTGTAGACCAAAGTACATTGCTTTCACAAAAATAAAGTAACAGAACACCTAATGAATGATATTTGTAGAACGTGCCATGTGATCCAATCAACTGCACTTAAAGGACAAAATTAGCAGAAATTGTCACATTCACATGAGAGGTTTCAGCTTTTAGCGATCAGATACAGAGAACACACAAAGACAGGCACAATTCAATACAATACTTTGTATTGATGACGTCAAGACTGGCCTCCAAAGTCAATAAGAGGAAATGAAGTGCCCTCCTTTTCCTTTCTCAGTGCAATATTTCTCCAAACCTATTCAGTGCTGTAGAGACCCAGTGGCCCTCTTTTATCATAAAGTCACAAAGGGATGAGAGGACAGCATCAGTGAGTCCCTTTTACATCCAAATAGGAATGCATTTGTTCAGTCAGTGGCCTTTCATTATTGTCCGCTTTTGTGTCATGTTGAGAGAAAGTCATTTGTAGTTCAATTTTTCACTGCTGGGACTGACAAGCCTGCGCAGCGTTAGAGCTGTGTTCAACAGGTTTAAAGAAAGCAGTTGGATTCTCTGTGTGATCAGCAAGCAGAGTAGCTGAATAACAAAAGCTAATTTTTCTCTTTATAGAGAAAGCCAAATCCATTTCGGAGTTAATTATTGCACTGTATTCAAGACAGTTCAGCAGCTTCCAGAGAGCTATTTACTGACACTCCACAGCCAGGTCTGCTGCTTTTGTCAATACAGCTGCTAATAGAGCAAAATCACAACCATCTAGAGAGACTAAAAGCGAACAAGATTACAGAGTTTTCACCCAGGGTCACAAAATAATTGGTCCATAATGGCCATCTCTTTCATTCTGTATCTCGGTTGTCTTAGATGTGCACTGGCCTTATGAACTAATATCAGCTTATTTGGCCTGTATGCAAAGTAAAAAGTTTGCAGAAAGAAATGCATCATGTGACTTTTTGAATTGTTGTTTTTGTAAAGTCCGATCATGACAGAAAGTTGTTAGTTATTAGCAGTGTCATTATGAAGATAGCGTTTGTACCGAGTCTTGCTTACAACCAGCGGGGTGTCGCTGGACAGACCCTCAGCAGCTCTGATCATTACTGCATTTTAAGATTCCTGAAGATGCACACAGCAGGACATTCAAGAGCATCACAGAAATTATGGAAATATATGGAGAGCTAATCATGACAGTGCCCTGTAGGGGCCAAACATTAACAAGCCTGAAAACAGATTTATTCTCACTTTCTTTTATCTCTGGCTGTTCCTTGTCCCATCCCAGCTTTCATTATCAGACCTCGTTATCCCTCTGAATATGTGTTCCAAAACCTGTTATTTCAAATGACTGACGTTATGGGAATACACAATGGAACATTGTTACTGCACTTTTTCTTCCTGTTCAAGATGTTTCCACAAATGGGCTTGCCGATAGATTTACCAAATGAGTTTTCATTTACTAAATGACTTCTGTTTCTCCCAAATTACTGCACATAATTAATAAAGTTTAGGTTAATAATAAGTTAGACCTACTTAAAGAGTTTGACAATCCTTAACCATCACTACTTAAATCTGAGGAATTAACTGTTATCTTAAAAACAAGCCTATATTTAAACATAGGCCAGATTTTCCACAGGAGAATACCAAAATTATATTTTCTTACAAGGCAATGTACTTGAATATTGTCATACCTGCAGAGCCCTATCACACATCACAGTAATTTCCTGATAGCGGTGCCAGTGACTAAATAAGTTGTATTACTGGTCTTACACATTGAGTTTTGGAGCATAACCGCATCCACCTTTTTTCCCATATATTTTTAAAACATACCTTATTTTAACTGAGATATTATATGCTTTGTTGTTGATCATCCCTTTTTTTTTCTGCTTTTAGTCCAACTGGATTATTCCCAGCTAAAAAAATAATATTATAAGAACGTTTTGTCCATTCATATTAAGTAACTAAAACGTTGTTTCTAAATGTTTTCTGAACTTTCAAAACATCCAGATTTTAAAAATATTATCAAAACCTTTTTTTTATGTGAACAGTAAGGGAACATTCAATATTATGCGAATGTTACTGTTCTCTAAATATGTCCAACTAAAATGTTTCAGAAAAAAAGTTACCAGAATGATGGATTATTAATGCATTTGTGCTAACGTTTTGAGAACATTATTAAAGACCAGATGTTAGACCATCAGAGGAACATGGCTAATTTTCTATTTGCGTTGTTAGGACATTTGTTCATAACTTTGTTAGCTGGGTTCCAACCAATATGCAGTACATTAATGCTTCTGTTATTTTAAGCTATTTTAAAAGTTTTTGTGTGTGTGTGTAGCATATGCACTTAATACTAAGAATTATAATTGGGATTATTATAGAAAATCATAATATGAATGTATGAGTCTTCTTAAAACTGCTGCTAGGCCACTTCGACATCTGAATAGTGAAGGCTAAACAAATCAATCTATAAATTAGAATATATTATGCTGCAACAGTAAATTGATTTAATACTTGTAAATTGTCCTATCTGGTTGGGTTAAACAGAATATGCAAAGAGTGCAGTTAAAAGTATCCTTATGAATGGCCTCTCTGAGTAATTGTGTGTATTACAAAAAGAGAGAGAACTGTAATATTTGATTCAAAAAGCATTACAACCAAGCTAGCCTTACATTGTAATATCAACAAAAATGCAGTTATCAAGTAAACACAGTGGAACATTCACTGTAAACTTCTGTAAAAACTGAAGATGTGATGGTTCTTCTGCAGGTGGATGTGTCTTTAATTATGCACAAGAATGCATTATATTTTGAGTAAAACGAGTTCAATGTATGCAGCGTCTTGGTCTCACAGTGTCTCACACTGTCAGCATTGCAGATGGAGAACATATCCTCCTCTTTGGTTTCACACAGCAAACAATGCCTCGCTTGCTATGCGTCAGCAGCTCTTCCAGCTACTAAAAAAAAACAACTCCTTTTCTCTGTCAGTCCCATCTGGTGTGTCAGACCCCAGCCATCTCCGCTAAGCCCACACCCACACAACAAGACAGACAGAGAACGGGGAAATCAGGTTTCTTTCTCTCTGTCCTTGTTCAACAGGGGTAACATAGCCACGTAGAGATTTTTAATGAACACTCGATCAATACCACATCCTCTGAGGATTGCTTTAATACTGGATGGAAGTTTCACCCAGATGCCTCAAACATGTTGAGAGGCTCCTCTGACCGCTACTAAAATCTCACTAGAACGACAGGTTAACTGAATGGGCCTCAGACCAGACTTTTTTTACTCACTTAACTGCTCCCTGAGCTTCTTGAAAAGAGCATTCTGAGGCAAGACTGATGCAGCACAAGTCCTGATGGAAGGCCTTCATGCCAGCATGTGGCTTTCCAGCAGTTTTCATTTCATAGTTGTTCACAAGTCCTTTTTTTATCCTAAGCAGTTAAGCTGTCCACTGTTCTTTAGAATAACTGTGCACATCCTGCATATACTTTGTTTTTCCAGCATCTACTAGAAACTACAGACCTAATCTCTGAATCAATATGTAACATTGACTATTTATTTAGCAAAACAGAAAAAATATCATGTTAAATTATTTGTGCATTCATGACCAAAGCATGACTTCACAACCAAAACATCTATACACCCTCCCTTAACTATTCCCTTTTTTTAAATAAAGTGATACACATGGTGAGTAAGTTACATCTTCTGAACAGTGCCGATGGCCTCTCCACCTTGCTTCTAGCACTGAGGCCAAAAGCTGGAGAAACTCATAAAGGGGCCCCAGTGGACCAAACACCAGCCAAAGGAAGCATGGCATGCCAAGATTTCTTCAGTTCTGTTTTAAAAGATGGAGAAGCTGTTCATAAATACTTCATAGCTTTTCACACCTCTGAAAAGCATTTTACATTTAGGCACAGCCAGGCAGAGTTTTTCATTCGGTCTCTGTCTCAACGAATGAGTAGTGACACACTGGAGAAAATATTAACTCAGTCTTTCCACACTGCTTTCTTATTTTCACAGTTTAGCGAGCTGCTTTGTCCTCCCACTTATGTTTTTCACTAAATGATTTTAGAATAATTAATAGTCTGAGTCATTTTTTTAAAATCTGTTGTGTACCTTGTTCAACCTGAATTTGAAAAAGCAAGTTTTGATTGACATTGGTGAAATTTCTTTTCATAAATAGGCATACAAAAATGTAGCTTTGGTGCCTTGCAAAAAGTGGTTGATGATTGTAAATAAGGAAGGTGAGAGTTTGAGGTAATTTATGTGGGTGATTTGGAAATGCTCAGGGGACAGGCTGTCAGCGGCTCTACTCACAACACAACACCCTGAGGGATGGAAGGACATTTGGTTTTGCCCTTGATTTATTGCATCAGAAAGTTTTTTTATTCATTGGCGTGTCTCTTTCGAAGGTAAATGCAAGGGTTCACGACTGTTAATTGTTTTTTGTTGTTGTTTGTTTTTTGTTTTTGTTTTTTGTTTTGTTGGTGTTGCTTGCTGTTATTTTTCTCCCACTAATTCTGAATATAGTTTCTCGTTGTGTCACAGGAAGCCAGTTTCCTCATCCTCTTGCTAATGATCATAATTGACATACAGTGAGAAATATGGAGCTGTATTTTAAGATGAAGCGTCACTGGGTCCTTGATAGCATTGCGAGTCCCACTGGTTACATAACCGCCAATCCTGCCTCATATAAGTTGCCTTGCATTTAGTTAACTGTAAATCTTACCACTCTGCATGTGAACCCTGCCCTGGTGAAGACTCATTCTTCCTGCTTCCTCTCTTATTCATTCATTCGGCATACACCTGAGGCAGTAGCGGCCCACTTCCAAACTGATCAGGCATTGTGCTTCCCTCCATTGCCCTCTTTCTCTCTCTCTCTCTCTCTCTCTCTCTCCACTCACCCCATGTAGAATTGGTATTTCTCTAAAGCCTGCTTTATCATTCATCGCTCCATTCCCAAGCCTCATCAACAAAGCGATCCACCTCTCATGATCTCGCCTACCTTTAGCTGTTTTAGCACTCGCGAGACAACCGAGGGAAAGGAAATGAGGAAAAAACCTAACAGCCAATTTACATTTTTGTCAGCTGAGAGAACTAGACGCTTTTTATTTTGCACTAGGCGCATTTGTATTCTAATAGCCTGGACGTGTTCCATACACATGCATGATTGTTCCCGAATGCCCTGCGGCTCTTAGATCCATGCGTGCCCATAAATTTAACTTCTTTTTAAGATTATTTATTCATCCACACTAGTTTCAGTTTCAGATGAATCCAACTGACCATCAAGAAACTGTTTAATTAACAATAAGAATCTGATACAGAGGTGAAAAACTTGCCACTACCATATTCGTTTCTCGTTTACAATGCCGAAAGTTAATGGAGTAGCCTGCTCAAAAGTGAGTCGGCGAGCAGCTCAATCAGATCAGCAGGGGGTGGCCGTCTTTCTGCCGGAGAAGTCAATACCGCCCACTCTCCCGTAACCCCCTGCTTCGGCTAAGGTCAGAGTGCTGGACATCGGCTGCTCCTTGAACGGGCCAACCCAGCAGGTATCTAATTTAATGAGAGAAAGAGTGAGAGAGGACCAGTTAGAAAGATATAGAGTGAGTTTGGAGCATGAGCTTAAGGAATTTTATAAGCCAATTACTGCTCAAATACTTTAATGAAACTCTCTCGCACCTCAACTCTTCTATACTCTCTCTCATTAACACTCCATGTCGTTGGAGCTCTTTTGTTGTATAATGTTACAACGAGCTGGAGAGCTTTATCTGCACATTTCAGGAATACCAGCGAAAGCCTACAGTTCCAGATAACAAGCACACATAAGAAACTTTACACACACAAGTAAACACACACAAATACACCAGCAAAGAGAGAAGGAGAATGATTTATGTGGGGAGGTTGTGTGTGTGCTCTGGGGGCATGAAGAGACCCAGTGGGGGTTGTTGGCAGGTCTAAATTACCTTTATTAGAGGGAACGTCTGCAGCTAACACTGCTGTTACTCAGAAAGAGGATCAGCCTGTCCCCTCAGAGCAGCCCACCTCAGCACAGCTACCACACACAACTACATACAAGGACCCATATACAGTCTCTCCTATGAGATTCTCATACTAATGCAAGACAAAACCAACTAATGATGTCACAAATCATGGGGAAATCACGATTACCACTAGATTAAAGGGTTACTCCACCCCAAAATGAAAATTTTGTCATTAATCACTTACCCCCATGTTGTTCCAAACCCGTAAAAGCTTTGTTTGTCTTCGGAACACAATTTAAGATATTTTGGATGAAAACCGGGAGGCTTGTGACTGTCCCATAGACTGCCAAGTAAATTGCACTGTCAAGGTCCAGAAAAGATTGAAAAGCATCGTCAGAATAGTCCATCTGCCATCAGTGGTTCAACCGTAACATTATGAAGCGACGAGAATACTTTTTGTATGCAAAGAAAGCAAAAATATCGACTTTATTCAACAATTTGTCTCCTCTGTGTCTCTCTGCATCAGCCAACTGGTCCCCCGTATAATGATCCGGCCTCATGGTGGTTTAGTTCCTACAGAATCCTATAGACTGTACACTATCCTATATGACTTTCCAAGCATGTTCTTTAGATGCATCACGGGGGAAACAAAATGTGCTCAAATAGGTGCTGATTCACCTAGCTCGTCATGCTGCCCACAGGGACCGTTTGCAGAATCCGTGAAAGAACGTTTGGCAAACCCACCCTGAAATGTAGCCAGTTGTGTTTCTAGCGACACCTGAATTGAACCTCGTGTCACAGATATACAGGCTAAGTGTGATTTCTGAACCCTTGAATTCCAAGCATGGTTTGGTTTCAGACATTTCAGGAACAAGTAAAATGAGACAGCCAAAGCAGCTGTTTAAACATATCACTCCACAACACAGCCTGTGCTGAGAGTTTCTCTGAGTAAAGTAATGCACAAACAAATCAATACAAGACATGTAGCTTTTTATTCTTCTTTCAAAAGGTCAATATAGGGGCTTGATTACACAACATTTCTCTGATTAGTTTTTTTTTTTTTTTTTTTTTTTTTTAATGTTTATTAGAGTTTAATGACTTTTCTTCACTATTGTGACACATTTCCATTTGAAACAGCTTTTCGAGAAAAAAAAAAGTAGAGCGGTTCTTGATTTTTGTCCATCGGGAATGGATTGAATTGTTAGTTTACTGTCGCTTGCTAATTTATGCGATTGTTTCATGTGAGTGATAGGTTGATGGAGGAGAGGGACTGAAACTCGTCTGGCCATAAGACAGTTTTATTGCCCTGCGCCTGTGTACACATCATCAAGGAAGAGATGTTGTTGCGAGGGGCAAGGGACTTTGTTTTTGATTAAAGATTAAAGATTATGATGGCATGAGTTAAAAAAAAAGAATGATGTGCACGAATTATTTATAATAAAAACTGCAGTAATCCATAAAAAAATATGAATTGTGACCATTTTTTCTAGTGGTGTTTATAGTGGGACGTATCACCATTACTTTTGATGATACTTTAAGTATTACTCTTTCTCCCACTCATTTTGTGATGCTTGAATAAATGTAGATATCACATGGCTTATTAAGTACAAGATTTCCTGTTACTTTTCTAAGGGATCAAACCTACAATTACCCTGGCAGAAAATAAAGATCCTCTAGACATTGAAGGAGGGTCCCAAGTCATATACAGGAGCCAGAATATCATAGAAACTTGGGGGTGAAGGTGACTTGGGCCAGCAACCTCATAGCAACTGTCCCTAGCAACCATCGGCAATGATGGTTTACAGGGGCAAACTTTTTTATATTGATATATATCCTTCATTCTTAAGTGATCATTTCTTTCTCTTGTGTCTCTTTCTCCACAGCCATGCATCTCTTTGGATTGAATTGGCAGCTGCAAGAGACTGAGGGCTATGCTTTTGAGAACGGCCAGGTCAAATCTGACGCCACGGCAACCAACACAGTTACTGCCCTGTCTACTGAAAACAGTAAGGGTCAAATGCACACGTACCCACTCATGCACTGATGCATAATATGGCACAGGCACAATCTGTTCAAGCCCCTTCACCAGCACAAAACACATTTGCATTTAGTAAACAGACTGGAGAACACACACACAGTAATAGGCTAGAGAAAATTACCAAACAGACTCACTCCTACACAACTACACCTCTAGGACCCTCCGCCATGAAGACCCACACTCCCTTAAATAAACATAACTCGAGCTAAACAAACACCCCCACACACTCCCATCCCCCCAGCCACAAACACTCCCACGCACAAATGGAAATCACACACTCCAAAACCATTTTCTTTGCACCATGCCATCTTTCCTGGCACTCGGATGTGTGTTTCAGTGATCTGTGATGAGTGTAAATCTCTCTGTGGTTGTGAGAGCAACAGGCTTACATGCCTCAGCATTTAGACACTAGTCTTACAGTATCAGGGTGGCTGCTTTGATGTGTCAGCTGTCACGGCTGTTGCAGACATGTCCAGGAATCAGGAAGATGAGCCAAAAAACACATTTAGATGAAAATATTGTATTTAATGGGAGAATATGAGAAGGCTTTGTGTGTGCAGAATGCACTATAAATGAATTTGTGAGATTGTCTGGGCCTTTTGGACCATGAAGCCAAGTAGTGAGAATTGTGAAATGCCCTGGCATTCTACCCAGTATCTCTCTTTCTTTATCTTTCTCTCTCTTGAAAGTAGGATTCACTCTGTCCTTAATATTAGCTGTCACACAAACCTACTGACCAGTGAAATGGAGTGCCATTATTACATGCACTCAGAAACACACATTGGCTATGCTCAAAAAGCAACAGAAATGGCTGTCAGTCATGTTTTACGGTGCTAAATTCAGATCCATTCATGCCTAGTTCGGTTATAAATGGAACAACCAACTGACTTGAACTTTCAACATTCACAACTGCATTTTAAGAGTGAGTTCGGTAAACCTTTGCTGTGTGAATGTTGGTCTAGCTCTCACAAGGCTCTCACAAAAAGTGAATTTCTTAAATAGTATGTTTGTCTTGTTTTTCAAAAAAAACAAAAAAACAACACCTAAACATTGAAAAAGAAAATATGTAGAGTAGGGACTTGACTCTGTGCATAGGTTGTTGAATGGATTTTGCGATGAGCTTACAGTGGCTGGTTTAAATGGCCTAAATTCGAGAATTCTTGCATAAATCACCATTTTTACAAGATTTTGATAAAACAATTATGAGCTCACAACGTCTTTTTTGTTTTTAATTAAACATACATGGACCAGCCGTTAACAATAGAAAAAAAAAAGAAATAGATTTCATTTCATGCCTACTTCAAATTTAAATCGAGATTCATTTACTTGAGGCAAAATGACAACATATTAAGTCTTTTTTTCTGATAAATTTATCAAAATTAAATGAGAAAATATCTTCCTCTGGGGGAAGAAAAATAAATTTGTTTTCCATTTGAATTGTTAAATTTTCTTTCCCATTGGCAGATATTTGTTCTTGATATAAACAAACATTTTTAATTAAAAATAATAATAATAATAATAACAAATATCAGAAAACAAAACTTCTTATCTTACATTAGTTTGTTTCTCAAGTGGATCGTTTCATACAGTGCAATTGTGTTTTATTCATGTAGGGTTTCAGTGTTTCAAAAAAAAAAAAAAAAAATAGGTGTTTCATCTGAGGGTTTTCAATCCTGTCATTGTATCTTCTCCAGATCAGCTCTCATCAGTTTTGTGGTCTGTTCATGACCCAGATGCTGCATTCTACACTCAGTTAAAAATTGAAAGCCATTGTCGGTTAATTAAGATTTGATGGAAGAACTCGAACTTCGACTTGTTTATTAAATAACATTATGGCAATTGTGAAAAGACATGCCGGTGTTATAGAAGTCACTGTCTTTGATGTTTACTGTCACTATGGTTACCGCTGTAAGAATAGAACAGAGGGCTGACTTCAGTTATTCATTCATACAGACAGTGTTCAGTTCACTTCTGTAAGCTGTAAGGGGTCCTGAACACCTGTTGTGATAAAATGGTGCGAGTAAATACAGCTATCAGTCCCAAACATTGACTGCCACTGATGCACAGTACATGCATCACACAAAGGAAAGTGCTAACTTAACAAATACATTCACTAAGGCTGCTTTTCATCGACTATAGCTCAGCTTTCAATACTATAGTCCCCATCAAGCTAGCTTCTAAACTCATGGACCTCTGCCTGAATTCTTCACTCTGCAACTAATTCTTGATTTCCTCACTGGTAGACCTCAAGTGGTAAAAGTAGGCCAGTTCACCTCCAACTCCATCACCTTGAATGTGGGAGCTCCACAGGGCTGTGTCCTGAGTCCCCTGCTCTACTCTCTCTACACACATGACTGCGTGTCTTCCCACAGCTCCACATCTATTATCCAATTTGCTGATGATACTGTAGTTCTGGGCCTCATTTCCAACAATAATGAAGCTGCATACTTGGATGAGGTAGAGAAACTCACATCATGGTGCCAGGACAATTGTCTCTCTATGAATGTGAGTAAAACTAAAGAGCTGATTTTGGACTTCAGGAAGAGACAGCAGCAGCCCTATACTCTTCTTATGATCAGCGGGACCCCTGTGGAGAGGGTGAGCAGCTTCAAGTTCCTTGGTGTTAACATCTCCGAGGACCTGACTTGGTCTACCCACATTCAAACACAGGTTAATAAAGCCGGGCGAAGACTGTACCATCTGCGACAGCTGAGAAAATGCAGGGTTTCACCAGCAATCCTGAAAACTTTCTGTCCAGGGGCCATAGAAAGTGTATTGACTCAGTGTATCTCAGTGTGGTATGGGAACAACTCCAGTCAAGACTGCAAAGCCATGCAGAGAGTTGTGCGCTTAGCTGAGCACATCACAGGGTCTGCTCTCCCCTTGCTGGAGGACATCTACCTCAAACGTTGCAAAAGCAGAGCTGTTAAAATCATCAAGGACTCAAACCACCCTAGCAATGGTCTTTTCACTTTGCTGCCATCTGGTAAGCGCTTCCGTAGCCTGATGGCAAAAACTGAGAGACTTAGGAGGAGTTTCTTCCCCCAGGCCGTCAGGCTCCTAAACTCAAAACCAGCCTCTTAACATCTACATGTCTCCACTTAATAATCACTTAATCAGTAAGATATTCATCATTCTCTACCTCATATTGACATATTGACACTGTCACAACCTGTTTGCACATTCGCCTCTTGTACATTCCTTTGTATCTTAATATTTATGACTACAGTATACTTTCATGCACATTTTATTTTCTATTCTATATTTAATTCTACAGAATACTTTTTTATTGTATTTTACGCTTAATTTTTAATACCTATATTTATGTATATTTTCCTCTGTGTTGTATTCTTTACTAACTTCACTGTCCATGGAGCGGACCTGACTCACATTTCACTGCTGGTTATATATCCTCTATATAATCGTGTATGTGACAAATAAAAATCTTGAATCTTGAATCTGATACATGCGTGCCAGAGATTTTATTTAGTCTGTCTGCATTAAAATTCACAAGACAAGTCACACACTCATAACACACAGACTGTAAGTTGATAGGTTTCATCTGAATTAGAAATAACACATGAAAAATTAAACAAACATTTTATTTATTTAAATATATGTTCTATTTTTAATAATCTCCATTGTCAAGTGGCACAGTACCTAAGGGCATTCAGCCTACCTTTGCTGGCACATTTACATATTTTAAAATGTTTTTAAATATTGTAAATGTTAAATAGAATACAACATTTGGGTTCCAGTAGTGAAACTGGGAAGTGATTGTTTTTAATGCTAACTTAAAAAACCTTTAAATACAGACCTGTTGTGAGTCCGAGGTGATGGTACAATATGTGTTTTTTTTTTTTTTTTTTGAAGCCATCTGTTCTCATTATTTCAACTTATTTTTTAAAATAATCGTATTTAACAGTGGAATTTGTGGTGAAAACTACATTACCCATGATGATGTACAGAAAATTCCAGTAGTCATAATTTATATATGCATATTTTGCAATAAAAAAACAAAAAAAAACATAATTTTATATTTCACTATCTTTTAGAATTTGATTGTCATTCCCAATGCTTCATGGGATTGTAGTTCTTTCCTTCATTAAAGCTGTTATGTACACAGTTCAATACAGCTGTCTTTTTGTCTGATTTTCAATACTTTTTTGCTTCAAATTAAAGTTTGTAATGTTATAATTCACCTTATAGCTGGCTGGCTTGTTACATGGCGTATAACGCTTTAACAAAGCATTTTTTTTAAATCCCTATAGGAAAAAAAAATACCAGAACCAGTGCTGCTGAAAAAGTGGGCGGGCACTAATGCACACTTATATACATCTGTGCTCTACAGGAACCAGTGAGATTTCACTGTGAGTAGAGCAAAGTTGTGGCAGAATAAGAGAAGAGCTCATATTAAAATGCAAGAGATGCTTTTGGTTTGTCAACCCAGTGTAAGGCACTTATGATTTACAGCATATGCTAAATAGCAAATACAATAAGAAATAAATAACCTCACAGAAACAGGCGCTATCGTTTTCTCCCACCCACCAGCAGGTGTATTCCCACAGGGTCTCCCTCACTTAAGTACTAATTCAAGCACTCAGACACAGGGGGACACACACTCATAATGCGAAGATGGATGGCCATATGTTTGAAGGCCATTATGATGATGCCCCTTACAGTAATGTGTTTGTTCTTGAGGTGATGGACGTGTCCACGCTTGCAGTGATGTAGCATTAGATTAGGGCATTTCTGCATCAGCTATAGGACATTTTCAGTCTCTATAATGTCTGTTTGTCATCAGCAGAGTTAAGAAATTGGATGTGCTTTTATCAATTGGTCATAAATTGTGGGTAAATTGATTGTGATGCAGTTATATATGAGTCTGTGGCTGTTTAGTTACACAGCAAGGGGAAGTCATTCATCTCCCCTTAAGCAGCAGTGACACAATCAGGTTACATTTATTTGAGCAGAGTTTGCATTCAGCATAGTCAGTCTTTTGTTTCCTAGCACTAGCCCCCACCTCGCTTTTTTCCCTTTCTCATTGAAAGAAATAAAAATTTGTATGCCATTGAGTGCAAAGGAATGTTAATGTGTTAACAGGGCAGGAGAATTTGCTATGGCAGAAGCTTCCAGCGGTGGGTCTTTAGTCTGCTGTGAGGGCCAAACAGGATGAGGGGGGTCCTGTAGAAGAGCAGCTAGTTAATGAAGCCATCAGCAATGTGAACAATCACACAGCTTACTCTCAATCAATACAGACAGCAGCTAACACCCCCACCTCCTTCAGTTAACCTTTATCTGTGCATGCATGCCCACCAACACCACCACGGCTCTCTGTGAAGGACGTGACACATACACACACAGGCAGCAGAGCAAAAATTGCAGTCAAGCGATTTTTGGTCAACATACAGTGGGTATAGAAAAGAATCACCCCCTTTAAAATAATCACATTTTGTTGCTTTGCAGCCTAAAATGAAGATGGACACAGTTTGTGTTTTATCCAGATGTATTTACTCATTGCAACATATAACATCCAAGTAAAAGATATAACACAAACAGGTCCGAATAAATTAAAACAAATTATCACTGAGTTGGAAAAAGGATCACCCCCTTGTGTCTGTATTTTGTAGAACCACCTTTTGCTTTAATTACAGCCTTTAGTCTGTTAGGATATGTCTTTCCAATGATTTTAATTCTAATATGCTGATTTGATGCTCAAGAAACATTTATTACTATTATCAATTTTCAAAAAACTTGTGCTGCTTAATATTTTTGATACTTTTTTTATTTTTTGATCAATCGAATATATAAAAAAAAAAAAAAAAACAGTATTTATTTAAAAATTTTGTGACAATATATTTCTTTATGGTCACTATGGATGAATTTGAATGCATCCTTACTGAATACAACTGTTAATTAATTAATTTTTTTTAAATGTACTAGCCCCAGACTTTTGAAAGGTAGTGTTTTTTCTTCGATAACTGACAAAAAAATTATTGATGAATCATCCTGCACTACACAGATATTTATCGAATCAGAAAGAGAATGTCCCACAGAAAATTTTGCTCATCAAGCCATGTCATGGGGTCTTTAATTAAGCAATATGACATGAGAAAGACAGTACAATTGTGAATGTTATACTCTATGGACTTTCTTCTATAAATATGAAATCAGTTCTTATCCAATCAAATGAACCGGATCTAACTGCTGTATAATTATAAATATAGACTAGCCACGATCTCTATCTGTAAAATGGCTTACAGAATTTTCTTTTATTAAGAAAATTTTAGACATATTTAGCTCTTTCATGAAGCATTTATCCTCACAAGGATGTCCCCGCTAGCTGGTTTTGTCAGGTTTTATTGTGTTTCTAGTGAGATTTTCAGACATTTCATGCCTACAAGGATAGAAAAGCTGCCCACACACACAGACACATGAATAGAAGCGCAGCAAATCCACACAGATGCATATTCTTACTGACAGACTGAACATGCATCACACACAGCAAAGTCTGACTTACATACCTGCTGTAGACCCTTTGAAATATGTACACACACTCATTTGTCTGTCTCTTCTTCTCCAGTGAAGACAAAGCGAGTAATAACTGAGGGTGCTGCTGTTGTCACCTGCAGTTCACCTTTCTTTGAAAGACAGCTGACCTAAAAGCACTCACTCCATAAAAGAGCTTCAAGTGCTCTGTGTACCTCCTTGTGTGTGTGTGTTCAAAGCAGGGACAATAGCCTCAGTGCAGTTTCTTTCCTAAATGACAGGATGTGCTTTAGATTGCCTGTCTCGCTTCAGAGGTGCGTGTGTTTGTATGTGACTAGGAATGTAGGGAATGTAATTAGCATATGAGGACTTGCTGTTTTTTTAAGAGATAGATTTCCATAAATGAAAGTAGATCAGTCGCTTTAATTTTCAGAAAATAATTTAGTGTTCCTCACACTGACTGCTTTTTATTTAAATACACACCCTTGAGAGACTCCATCATCCTCACACAGATGTAAGAAAGCTGTAGGCTTGCACTTAAAACTCCCACTTTTTATCCCTGGTGCCTGGAAGTGGAACCTAACATTGCATTTAGCAATGTTTCATGGGGCCTTATTTATGTGCTGCACCATTCTTAAACAAATCATCTGAGCAGCTCTGTATTCAGTCCCACTGCAGCAGCTAAGAGAGCCGAGCATGATACTCTCTCACACTCTTAATGAATATACCACTCCTTCTCCTAATGCACACTCTTCCACAGGCCCCAGTAAATTAAAAACTGCTCAAGTGACTTTTCTGAAAGTCATAAAGAGGCGCTAAATCTGCAACTGAATGCATTTGGAAGAAGGGGAGACACTTGGCAAAATCGAACGTGTAATGTTAATGTCTCTCAGGGCCCAACAGAAATGGTGTGAGAGAGAGAAAGTGGGCTGATGACAATGAAAGCATATGGAGGGAGTGTTGTGAAGGGAGTGAATAATAAGTAGAAAGTGAGAGAGGCAGAAACAAGTTCATTAAAAGGGAAATCAAGGATAGGTGTAGAGCAGAGTGATCAGTCACAAAAAAAGTGTTTTGATTTTCATGGGTTTAGCCTCATGCTGTTGATACTCTGACAATACAAGGTACAAAATGCCCCTTAATGGAAAAGTTAATTTTGTCAATGGGAGTATTTGACAGCACTTACAGAAATAAACTTAGTTCTTGGTTGTGTTTTTAATGTGACATGTCAAGTCAAAAATAATTATTTTAAAGACCCTGTCTCAAGACCCTGTGGGTCCATTCCATTCAGCTACGCTCCGTCTAGCCATTTGAAAGTAAGAATGTGTGCGTCTCCGGAGTCTTGACTGTTGCAGCTGTGGACTGAAAGTCACAGCGTGTGTGCAGTGTTGAAGCAAATTGCTGTCAAATGAATCGTACAGTGAGACACCGGCAAAAGTCACACCATACCCAATGACAAAATTAAGAATGAGGCCTCTTTTTGACATGTTTTTGTATAGTTGCATGACTTTTGTATAGTTGGTGATTGTAAACTCTTTTCCACCTAGATCTTTTCTATACAGCTATATTTCGTCGCAACTAGGGGCTGTCAAGCTTCAAAGATGACCAAAAAATAATGTATAATATTAAGAAATCATAAAACATCATAATAAGAACAAAAAAAAAAAAATTAAACCAAAAAAAAATTTTCTCCTTTCACCAAATGTCATGATATTAAACTGAGAAGATGAGAATGACAGAATGAGTAAATAATGTGAGAAGTTTTGTTGTTTTTGTTGAACTGTTATTTTAAGGGGCAGTGTGTAATTTCTGTGCCAACAACCATAAATGTAAAAATAATGGCATACCTGTATACCCACATTCTTCCAAATTTTTGCTTTTTACAGAGCCAGAGACAGTCACTGAGACAAGTGTCATTTCTAAGGACATCCAGTCAATGATATCTGTCAGATAGTAGTGGTATTTTATGTGGTACAAAAAAAAATACCCTTACCAACAGAAACATGCGTGCACACACACACATTTAAACAGTAAACATCAAGACAGTTTGGCAGATCACATGGCTAAGATAAAGAGAGAAGCTAAAGAAAGAGAAACAGAAAGAGAAGTACATGGCTTTAGGGAGTCTTTGCATCTAGCCAAAACAAACCTACTACATCTCTCCGATTCTCATGGGCAAATGCCAATTCAATATCCATGTCCAAGAAACACCATGGGCATCCCTGGCGCACACAGAAAGCAAATCTCTTTTCCACTGGCATTCTTTGAGCAACCCATCCCCTTCTTTTTATCCTGTGGACAATACTGTTGATCAGAGCTTCACAGATGGCTTCTCTCGTTTGCTCTGTAGAGCATTTATGGCCACAGGCGTGCTCACATTAAAACTAACAGTCAGCAAGTCCCCTCTAATTACTCTTTCATTCACTCCAACATGCTCTTTATGTAGCCGGCTGACTACATTAGCAACATGCGTGTGGTTAGTGCCCGCGTGCTACGGCATTACGCAATAATAATTAATGCAATATTAATGGCAGCTGCTCTCCATTAGCTAGCATATGAGTATAGCCTATTCTCCTTCTCCCATTACCGCTCCATTCCGCACTGTTTCCTTGTAACATGTTGTGAGGGGTTGGAATATGCCGAGGCTTCTGTCGTTGAGGTCATTGTGCGCTTGTGTGTGTAATTTCTAGACATTAGCTTTCCAGCTTGTTAAAGGAAGAGCTGTGAAGTCAAATAGCTTCACTTGTTCTCTGCATATAATATTACCACAGTTGGCTACTTTTGGAAGACAGTGGCTTGCCAATTCCCATTATGGCTTCAGCTATACTGGATGTATCAAATTTGTTCTAAAAACTCGTCAAGGTCCCTTTAATATCAGAAATGAATATGCCCACTGCTGACAAAGGTTGTGTTTTGCCAGAGATACTCGCTGTTTAACTACCATAGTATGATATATCATTGGAGAAATTAACTAGTTAGTGTTGACTGTTTACTAAGGTTACTGGTGTAAACAGTTGCCATATTTGTTCTCTGTTGTTTTTTTATTTAATTTTTATATTTACAGATGTTTGGTTCAATCAAGGTTTTTTATTTTACGTAATAATCTGGATTTCCCCCAGGTTACTAGAGTGCATTCACGTGCGCTCTTCAAAAAACGGCTCTTTCATTGTCTTGACAAACTAAAAGATGTCAAATGAAATATGTATTAATATGAAATATAGATTGTTCTGCATGTTAGCTTGCTTATTATTCTCAAGAGCATAATTTCTTCACGAGTCAAGATCATATGTTCGTTGGAGCTGAAGTTTTAGGGAAAAAATCTAATTGTTAAACTATGTTGCTAACAGTGAAACTCGATGCTTTTAATAAACATACCCTAGAGTATAATGGAATAAATTTTAGTTTATTCTTTACTGTTTGCTTGGTAATTCACTGTGATTTTTATCTTGGGAGTGAGGGTCAGAGAGAGTTTGTTTAAAGATGTAATTAAATGCTGAATGAAGTGATTTAATGATTTCTGAAATCAGATTATTCTGGTATGCCCTCATGAATGTTTGATCACACTTGAGGCTCTAGCAAGAATCACAATTGCATTGGCACACAGACATATATGCTGCTAATGGAGAAACTCGTGAACGGTTTCATTTAAAAAGAGATTCACTCATATACACCGTCTGTGTTTCAGGTTCTGTTTGAACACATAGATTGTTGCTTAATACCTTTATAGAACATACAGACTGTGATGTGAAAAGGTTACTGTATTGTTAGTTGTAGTTCCTGCTGCTGGTCGTTTTAATGTTATTGGTTTCCTGCCATACTAGCCATAATGCTTACATGATCACAAATGGAGTCTACTGCCTGTAAACAAGGCATTCGTGATGAACAAGATGAATAATTATTCATGCATGAATCAAACTTCCATGCAATGTCAAAAATTTCATGATTCCACATGGTTTTCCACACATCTCTTTTTAATTATGGCTCTGTATATGGGCAGAGGCAGATCACATAGAACAGGAAAATTGCTCACAGTTACCGTTAGCTTGTTTTCCATCTTGCATACATTCGACCACAGTATCTCAGAGGGCCAAATCACGTGTGCTGAAAATAAATAACTTCTACTTCCAGTAGGTTATTAGCATAAATATGGTTTGTCTGTCTCTTAAAAATGTCATCTTCCTCTATCTCTCTCTCTAGGAGTTTACTTTCAAGAGAATAACACCATAGACACAGGTGAGGTGGATGTGGGCCGTAGAGCAGTACAGGATGTCCCTCCAGGAACTTTTTGGCGCTCTCAGCTCTTCATTGACCAGCCACAGTCCCTCAAGTTCAACATCTCTGTCCAGAGAGGTGCTCTGGTGGGAGTCTATGGCCGGAAAGGCCTGCCGCCTACACACACTCAGGTATCAGAGACATTTTTGTTGCTGTTCTTGAAATGAATGTTCCACTTTAACTGAGAAATGTATATATTGGTTTGATGATGCCTACTCAAATGTTACAGACCAAGGGACTTGAGATTTTCTCCACTTTGTCATAGTTAGTACTGTCAAAATGAGCACACTTATGCATGTGATTTATTTTTTTCAGTTTAACGCTTTAAAAATATTTAACGCAATTAACGCAGAGTGGAGCTAGGGTTGGCCACCCCACTCACAACTGCTGCTTCTGTTTTGTTTTTTTGTTTTTTGACAAGAATTGCATTTATTTAGATGCAGAACTCCTTTATGACCACATCAAATGGGAGATTTTCAGACACGCACTCCAACTTTACCTTTAAAGCTGCTTTAAATCTCTGCATGCATGTATTTGTTATATATGAGTCACATTAAAGAACATGACTCTGAAATGCAGTGGTTTTCGGAACTGTCCTGGAGCACCCCAGCACTTTCTCCCTCATCTAACACACCAGATTCAACCCAACCGCTCATTAGTAGAGACTTTAAAACCTGAAGTGGGTCTGAAAAGTAAAGAGTTGTGAGAAAATAGGATGTGTGTCAGATGTGCGTTCAGCTAATAACCCAGCTGCCGTGATATCTGTTAATCAAAGAACAGAAGAAAAAAGGAGGAAATCTATAACTTTTGCAGCTTTAAGGATTCATCTATATTTCATTTAGAATTTAGTGTTTGATAATTTCATTTAATTTCTGTATATTTCCTACTTGCTGAAGGGCACAGGTAAATATTATATTTATTATAATGGGTTAATGTGAAAAATGTTTTAAGTTCACTTAAATTAAAAGTTGTTTTTTAAAGTCTAATAAATGTTCAGATTGCTAGCTCTCAATTATACTTTAATGTTGAATGGCTATAGTCAATGGTTAAATATTTCATACAATTTCAATAATAGAGACGTCAGTAGTATTCATATCAGTGATACTCGCCTTAAGTCATAAAAAGATGGCATTAAACAAATATTTAAAAATATACTGTCTTTATGTTGTTTCTACATTAATTTGAAGATTGAATGTGAAATTATTGCAAACATAAAAGTAAATTTAAAATCTTTGTTAGGTGTGATTAATTGCAATTAATTTCGGTAAAAATGTGCAATTAATTAGTTATGTTTTTAATCAATTGACAGCACTAATCATAATGTTCATTAAGAACATTAAGGAACATTTTACATTATAAAATGCTTAGCAGATCATTGTGATGTTAAATGCTTATTGCATTAGTTAAAAACATCACGCAATATTTTCAAGAAACTTCTGTTTTCTCCTGCAGTATTTTCACTGACCCCAAGGGGTCTGCTGGATTTAGATGATCTCTGTGGGTGCCAAATGACAGTTAAAAATAGCACCATTGCGTCTTTTTCCAATGCCCATAATGCTAAATCAAGAAGATTTGAGCAATCTTTTGTAGAATGATGTTTTTCACATTGATAATTCTCTTAATTTCCATTTTATAATTACAGTCATAGTTCTCAGTGTAACCAGATGTAATAAATACCAAAACACCCACTGTTCCAATTACTGTCCTGCTTTTAGATGAGGCTCACATATCTGCTACAAAAGGCAGACAGCAAACTTTACTCAAAAGACCATTACTTTTGTTATACTTTCAAACCTGACCTTCAAAGCTCCACGGTTGAGCTCGACAATCCAATTCAGTTTCCATTTTCGGTGTCATTCTAATTCAGACTTACTTCTATGCATGTTTTGCCCACTTTGATTAAAAACTGGCCTTCGCAAACCAATTATTTCTCCTTGTCCTGTTTCTTTCTTCTTGCTAAGCAACATCAGTGCCTAGGCTTCTTCAAGGGTACATCACAAAACCTGTAAATGCTTAATAGAGGTAATTGGCAGCGGAGGCCTCCACAATAAGAGTCAATAGCACTGGCCCAGTGCTTTAATTGCCACAATGAATCAATATGTTTCTTAAAGGCTGAATAAAGGATAGGTTGAAGTTCTATTGACAGACAGAGGCGTGGATACTTTTGTTTTCCCACTGATCGAAATGTCTTCTCGTTTTGTCAGACATAGTCTTGTAATTTCTTGCTCACTTATTCTTCCTTTCTCTCTCTTGTGTCATTCTCCAAAGGGTCTCTCAGGAAGCAAATATCTTTTTAATGCACTGTAAATTGAGAAAAGCATGTTAAACTCATCAGAGGCCTTGACTCAAACTCACTCTTCGGGAGTAGCTTGTTAAAGTGACAAAAAATCATAAAAATAACATTGTGACAAAGCATTTCTAAAATGTAGAACATCTTTTTAAAGAGCTTTCGCTATCATTCAGAAAGAGGATACCAGAGTGTAAGCACCCTCTTGATTCCAAACATATTCATTACATCACTTGCAAAATATTCGCAAACAGTCTCTTGCAATTTATATGTAATAGAGCCAAATGCTCTTCAAAAACAATTCTTTGACATTGTATTGTATAACACATCAGACTTCAGATATACTGCACAGTTATATTCAGATCAAATAGGGGGAGCTGCAGTGAATATTTGCTGTTACTGCACTATGCTCTGATCTGTCTGTGATTAAACTGGGATTTGATTTGTTGTGTGTGTGTTTGTGTACAGTATGACTTTGTGGAGCTGTTGGATGGCAGCCGTCTGATAGCTAAAGAGAAGCGTGGACTGGTGGAGGTGGAAGGAGCAGCCAGGAAGTCTCGTTCAGTTAACGTTCATGAGGCAGAGTTCATCCGCTACCTGG
The DNA here is from genome assembly GCF_018340385.1 of Cyprinus carpio. Lineage (NCBI taxonomy): Eukaryota > Metazoa > Chordata > Actinopteri > Cypriniformes > Cyprinidae > Cyprinus > Cyprinus carpio. Next base: position 24,650,019 of record NC_056572.1, read on the forward strand.
ACTCAGGCACCTGGCACCTCGCCTTTTACAATGACGGCAAAAACACTGAGCAGGTCTCCTACAACACCATCATCATAGGTAAATGATGAATATACATATATCACATTATGTTGTTTTTATACATGTTTTAATTATATACAGTACTGTGCAAAAGTCTTAAGGCCATTAATATGTGATTCAACAAAAAACAGTTTTAAGCCAGTCATTTCTATCTTTTGCTGTAGTGTCAAATATCAGTTTACATTTCCAAACAAGATGCTTGAAGAAAATCTTTTTATGACATTATTTTTGAAAGTATCGACATTTACAGCATTTTTACACAAGTGTCTAAAACTTTTCACATTAGCTTTGTAGGAAGGTTTCTTCAAGTGTCTTGGAGACGTTGCCACCATTCATCTGGATTTAGTCTGCTTCAGTTTTTTCTGATTCTTCATGTAATTCCAGATAACCTCAATGAAGGCGAAATCGGATCAGAAATAACTCACTTAAAACCATTTTTTGTTGGTAAAAATACTAATGGTCTAAGACTTTTGATACAGTACTGTATCATGACATAAAATCAATTTGATTTTTTTTAAGAATCCGCTCTATTTTTTGGTTGCTATTCCAGTTTGTGACATAGACCATGTTAACTTGCCCCCACTGCAGCACAAGATGCTCTTGGAACATTCTCAAATAATTCAGGATCACATGATGATCAGGTTTTACAACTTCAAAATAAGAGTTCTTGACCCTTGAATGTTGTTGTCAGTAGATCAAAAAGGAGGCATGCAAACTATTAAAGCATTGTAAAATTCAATTAAAATTTCAGTTAATTTGATGTGCTGATAATATTATTTATAGGAAAACACGGTGTACAATATACACTTCTAAAACTTTGAGGTAAGTCAGATTTAAAACGAAAGAACAAAAGAAAGAAATCCTTTAATAATCAAAATTAGCAGTAAAGACATTTATAATAATTAAGCAAAAGATTTCTATTTCAAATAAATGTTCCTTGTAATTTTCTATTCATCAAAGAATCCTGAAAAAAAAAATCTATCATGGTTTCCACATAAATATTGAATAAGTTTTTGATAAAGCAACAAAGTAATAACTATAACTGAACACCAAAAATAACTGACAACAAACTGATTGTCTGTCATTTAACCCTAAATATAAAACTCACAGAAACCTTCCTGAAATTGTTCATGTTCATGAAAGACAATCAATTTAAGAGTAACAATATTTCACGGTATTACTGTTTTTAATTTTTCTAAACAGATGCAGCCTTGGTGAGCATAAATAACTTCTTTCAAATCCATAAAAAAATGAAATAAAATTCTTATGTATTCCAAGGTTTTGAATGGTAATGCATTTGATATATTTTTTAGCCTCTGTGTGAATATTAGTATGAATGGAGAGAGATAAAGAGAAGAGGGTGAGCCTATCTGTTCACAGATGAGTGTGTATAATGATGGTCAGAGCTGTTATCGATCTATGATTTAAGAGGCAAGTGGGCGGCAGCTGATTCAAAGTGTTGGCTGATGACCTGCAGGACCTTTCCTCTCTCCATCTCTCTCTTTTTGTCACCTTTTTTCACCTTCCCTTTCCCCTCTTTTCTCACCTCCATCATGAACTCATAAAAATAGGCTTCAGCGAGTAATTTTCTTTCAAATTCGATCACAAAGACTAGAACATGAAAAATGTTCCGTAGGACTGCAGCCAGCCCCCTCTTTTAAAAACGGGTTGATTATGCTTCAATGAGTAAAAAGCTGACCTTTTGAAAATTAAAATTTATTAAATCTTTGTAGCGAGATAATATGGTCCTGCAGTGGGGATGTCTGAGAGCTATGCTAAACACTTCAGTGGTGTCATAACAGCGGGCTGCTGGTGACAAGAGACCAGTGCAGCTCATTACCTTGTCAGAATTGACTTAGACACCAATGAGCTGCTTCTTTTAATTAAAGTATCGACAGGTGATGTCACAATCATTGACGTCACCTTAGTAAGACACACAGCGAAAGAGTCAAAAAAAGTGTGGATTAAATCTGTGATTGACTATACAACAGTTGTGCATTCAGTAATATGATATCATGCAGTTTCTCAGATCTGATTGGTTGACCATTGTTCCTAGAGTTCTGGTATAATCTTCCGATGTCCACTGGTACTTTTCACTGTTTATATCAATCTGCTGGTCTATGTTTCCATGTTTCAGACAAACTGGGTTCTGGGGACCAGAGGGGCCACAAGGGGGTCTGCAGAAAAGTTTGGAGGGAAAAATAAATAAATTAACAAATAATAATAATATACCATGCTTGACATTTATTATTGGTTTATTCTGTTAAAGACTGGTTAAATCATGACATTCTGTGTATCATGGCACAACATTATGAATGATGTATTATGTATTATGTAGAATTATGTAACTCTTTCTGCAGGTTACATTGTTTCGCCAGTAGGTGACGATAAATGACTCTATTTAAGAGTTTTCCGTTGAATCATTGAGTCTAAGAATTCATTCAAAACTCTGATTCATTCAGGAATGATTTAACAACTACGTGTTGCACAGCGAGACAGCTTTGTTTACAGCTATTTGTGTATGTTACTGAATGTTAACAACATTACCTTAATGTGTTGATGTCAAAGCAATATTTATTACTGCTTATAAGAAATAGAATGTTAATGTAAAATGATTTTTGCCTTCTGTTCTAGCACAGTTCCTTATGTGTTTTTTAGTATATAAATATAGACTGTCAAAAGAGCGATGTGTGTAAACAACTGTGTGTCTTGTGTGTGCACACATCAGGTTTTGTTTACATTGTGGAGTTTTGTTTGCACAGCTGCAGTTGACTTGATGTTTATTCATGCTAAATAATGTCTTTATGAACATGAACAATTTCAGGAAGGTTTCTGTGAGTTTTATATTTAGGGTTAAATGACAGACAATCATCATTATTTACCATATCAAAACAAAATTCAATGGAAAGTCCCCATTATGACAGAAGAACAAACGTATGTGTGTTTTAATGGCCATCCAGCAGTGTAAAGAAAGCTCAGAGCAGAGCGTCTGGCTGCTAATTGGTGATAATAATGCTCTGATTGGTTCATTAAGGCAGAGTAAGCTTAGATGCAGGTTTTTGTTAATCACGCATCTGGCACTCCTTTAATTAAAGATGGGGGGGGGGGGGGCAGGCGTATGGGGGGGGGTCTGAATGTCTGCTAATTTCCACAGACTGTCTCCTCAATTAGCGCTTTTCTTACTCTCCTTTCCTCTCTCGCCTTCTTTCTTTCTGTGACTCACTCTCACACTCTTTCATTCTTTCCCCCCAGATACCCTCACAGAGTGTCCACACAATTGCCATGGTAACGGAGACTGTCGCTCGGGAACATGCCATTGTTTCCCAGGGTTCCTTGGGCCTGATTGCTCAAGAGGTATGCTCTCTATGCTCTCACTTGCACACACACACGGTCACACATGACTCTCCAGAGAAATAAACAACCAATGTCGCTATTCATAATTGGTTTCAGATTGTCATTTGAGCAAGTACGGCTGGCTAGTACGCTTTTGGTAGGACTCAATTCCCAAGCCTGAATGACTTCTTATTATCCAGAGGAAGCAACAATTATTTTTTATTTCCATGGTCTTTTTATTGTGTTTGTTTTGTTTATGTACAGTATTTGGTTATGATATACGTTTAGAGCTAACACAGTAGAAGATCTATAAAGAAATCACTTGAAAACTTGAAAACACCTGTTGAATGATATGATTGTCATAAACTATTTTCTTTCTTTTATCTTATTTTCCCAATTGCTTTATGTTTTTCTATTCAAAGCCGCTTGTCCAGTGCTGTGCAGTGGCAATGGGCAGTACTCCAGGGGGCGCTGTCTTTGTTACAGCGGCTGGAAAGGGACAGAGTGTGACGTTCCTAGCAACCAATGCATCGATATTCACTGCAGCGGACACGGAATCTGCATTATGGGCACCTGCACCTGCAACACAGGCTATAAAGGAGACAACTGTGAAGAAGGTCAGGGATACAAATCAACCACCAGTGGTTTTGTGTAGCAAACTATTCTATCTGCTTCAGTATCTCTGCTTCGGTATTTTAAGAAAATTTTAACATCAAATCTGATTGTTATTTCTTAAGAGACTATGTTTTCCAACTTCACAGCAAACCCTCCATTCAGTGGTCTGATGTTAGAAAACCATTTATTTGTCATGCAGAGTTCGGCAGCATTTTTCATCTGTTTCCCTCCTCCCAGACATCTCCAGCATCTCAAGGCTCAGTTCATAAGAGGCCCATCAGAAGCCCTAATGGAAGCATTTATCTAACACTGCTATTTCCAGCATTCTTGCCATTAAACCCCACTGCATTACACCATCAAAGATGTGCAAGATAATGTGTTATCAACGCGATCGCTGATTACCCATTGGTTCAAGGGGGATTGATTTTTTTTATTTTTTTTTCTCTAGAAGAGTTTGAAAGCTCTGTCTCTGCGGACACAGACAGGCTTTTCACCAGACCTGATAAAAAGAGATAAAGAGAGAGAGCACAAGTGCAAGAGGGATACAGAAGGGCTTGTCTGAGTGTTTGAGAGAGAGAAAGATCTGTCCAGTTCATATCGCCTTTCAGCATCACTTTGCTTAACGAGGAGCCTAACGCCTTGTCTGTAGCCATGAAAGGAACTCTTCCTCCTGTGACCTTCTTTGATAGTTTACTGTCCCTACAATAATCATTACCCATGAGTTAATAGTTCAATATTCCAGAAACAATTGCCATTCTCCACTTCACAGAGCAAATAATTACATTGATGTCCCCACTGATGTGCAGGTCCCTTACCCATCAGCATCGTGAGTGGGGAAAATGCTAGATTACAATTGATTTTTCTTAATTAAGAAAATTAGCTTTGTGGATAGTGTTTATGCTACCGTGATTCAGCACGCAGCTTGTAGAGCACACAGTGCACTGTTTTTTTTTTTTTTTTTTTTTTTTTTTTTTTTTTTGTAAGCCAAAAAGATTCCATTCCTGCAGGTCAATTGTAATGATTTGGCACAAGCACCAAAACGCATACATCTCTACATCCAGAGAGAGACTGGCTAATGCAATTTATGTAGGGAACTTTATTTTCTGGTCATGAATTTGCCTGTTGTCAATCAATGGCAGGATTAAGCCCCATCAGCTACCACAGAATCAGAGGAATTAAGGGTTACTGAACCTCAGCCCTCTCCCAGGAGCTATCAAACATAAACACACACACAAACACACCTGCACAGTAGCCCCTCATGGCTTTTGAAAAGGAATGTGTAGCACTGTCCCACTCTGCAAATTCAGCCCCGCTTGCTCCTCAGTCACCTAAAAACTGCTTTCCCATCTGTGGAAAAGCATTGGACTTCTGCCTACGAGAATAAAAGATCTCTAGCACATTTTTTGAGAGCACATTGAGCAGCACATAGATCATACTTTGCTACATGTACTTTATGAATTTGCTTTTTATTTGCGTGCACTGGAAGGGGGGGCGGGGTTGAGAGCCTTATAATGTGAAGCTTATGTTATGCACACTTTGACATTAGCAAATGATGGATTCCATTGAGATGAGAGAATTTTAAAAAGAATGCATTACTGTAAAAACATCACATATTTTTCACATTAACCTACTATTGCGCAATGTTCCCTCAGGTTAACAAACTCATTTTATTTACTTTGCAAGCAAATAATGCATTTATGCATAAGACTGTAAAAACACAGTACATCCTGGCTTTTTTGGTTTGTGTTTTGTTTTTTAATGTGACATGATTCACATTTGTTAGAGCTGAAATTTGTCTAAAAGCAAGTGCAATAGTAGAATGGATATGGATACAGCAAAAAAGAATATTTCAGTAATTCGTGTTTATTTGATGTTGTTTTTGTCTTTTCTATTATTTTAGTAACTGTCTATTTAGTATTAAACTATTAAGAACTGTCTATTTACTTTTTGATGAAATATTAACATTGTATAAGCATGTTAACATTAAGTAAAAAGATAATATTTTAAGCTAGCAGTCACTTCTTAGACTTTCATGTAGCCACAACATTTTTAATATTGTTCCATTACTGAATAGTGTTGCCCTTCATACAAAGTGACCTGAAAAGACTCCTCCATTTATTATTTCAAAGTCTATTTTTGTTTTCACTAATAACGTCTTTATCCAAGAAAATTGATTAAAAAATAATGCATGCAATGTAGGGTCAGCATTGTAAGGTTATACTTTATTATACATGGTTTTGCTAAACTGTTAACTAAGAGTTTTTTGGTTTTTTTTCCAAACACACACAGTGGACTGCCTGGATCCCTCCTGTTCATCTCACGGAGTGTGCATTCACGGAGAGTGCCACTGCAATCCAGGATGGGGCGGCAACAACTGTGAGATCCTGAAGACTATGTGCCCAGACCAGTGCTCGGGACACGGAACCTACCAGACAGAGAGCGGCACCTGCACCTGTGACACCAACTGGACTGGACCGGATTGCTCCATCGGTACCTTTTGTACACTTCTTCACCCACCTCTTTAATGTGTCGTTCTTTCCATTGTGTTATTTTTATCATGCTTTGTTTTATACACTGAATAGCTGCTTATTGTTGTTAAGGGCATTAACAGGCTGTTATTTCAGATTTTCTGTCCTCCTCTCTATTTAATCTGTCAGCAGACCTTCTAAAAGGCGCGTTTGACTCAACCTTAAATACACTATCATTATGAAATATCTCTCAGTCCATCAAAAGCTCAGCGGCAGCTAGTGTGGTTTGTGTCTGCACATCTTGTGTTAGTGCGAGTGACGATACTGATCTCCGTAATAAGAGCAGTATTGGACTCCTGCTGTTTTAAGACTCACCCATGGTCGGCCTTTTAGTTATACAATGCTATTTTCCCAGCAGCAATCTATGTCTAATGAAAATACTATTTCACTCAAGAGCCCCACACAGCAATCTCACTCTTGCTTTTTCTCTTTGTCCTTTTCTTTCCCATCCCTGTTCAACTGAGGAAGAACTACCTGATGTCTTTGTAAACCATCACTTTCCTCCCTTCCATTAATTAGACGTACATCTTCAATTAGTGCGGTGCTAATGAATGAGGCCTGCATGCTCCCCCTCTGTCACGTTGACGGCTGCAGTGCTGTGCTGTGGTAAATGCTGATAAACGCCTTTAGTGTGGGGATGGGTTTTGATAGAATTGACGACAATGCTTCCAAAAAGGCTGATAAAATTAGTAATGCCCCTTTTGTCTTAGATAATGATAGTGTGAGAAAAATTAAATACAGAGGCCGAGATGAGGGCATGTGTCTACAGAAGTGTCATGGCTATTAACACGTGCCCCCTCAGATTTTTTATTTTTTTTGAGTCAAAAAATTTGAAATGCTCTTTTTAATTCAAATGATACATATTAGATATGATTTAGCAATATCACTAATATCATTGTTAAAACATATTTTAAAGAATATTGAAACAAAAGATACTGGAAATATTCACGTGTAATGCTTTACATTAAAGTTTTTGTTGTTAATACAGTGGAGAACATGAAATATAGAATAACACTGCTTATTGATCATTTCTATATACTCTAATACTACTTTTAAACAGTTTAACTTCATAAATGAATGTATAATTTAACATTTGTTTCATTTATTATGAACAAACTAACTTTTCAAGTTATACATTTAGTTATAATTAACTATATATAAATAGGTATATATAATAACTATATTAAAAGGTTTAATTAAAAGTATTTAATGTATTATGAAAAAAACAAATAAATTAGCAATGAACACTAGTGTATTTATACATTTACAGACTGTTAATACATGCTGTGAAAATGTTTATTATTAGTTCATGATACCTAATGTGTTGAGTTATGTTAATGAATTGAATATGAAAGAGTCATAATACTTATTATGATAGCTGTTTTGCTTTTTAGTCTATTTGTTTTTCTGTTTTACAGATTTAACAAAGCACTTTGAGAATCAATGTATTAAACTAACCCTAAGAGCTAAGATGGTTAAAAATGTCACGTTATACATTTCACCTAGGAGGGCACCAAATAAGCCAGGAATGGCCCCTCATAAAATTAGATGCATGACGCCTTGTGCAACAGGGACACATTTAGGCACTCGGTCCACACACTCTGACCACAGCTTCTGCAAAGACAGTAATCCAGATTGATATAGTACAGTTGCAGCCGGCTTACGGCTCGAGCTGTCAGTTTTCTAGAAGGACTTCCCAGCAGCTGCTCTCCATCTGTCTGTATGAACTTTTTTCTTGTACGCAGTCTCTTTCTCTCTTTCAATCACACTCCCGCTCTGAGGAAACTGAGGTGAACTTCAGCAGTTTCGTCTGATGAAGGATAAAACACACAGGCGCCCACACATACACGCCAAAGGGGTGCGTCACTCCTGTCCACCTGCAGGAGGCATAATAACAGCACGCAGCAGGGAAGTCAACCACAAACTGCCACTCACCTGACCCAAGGGTTGATGGGAAATTCTCTCTATTTCTTCACTTCTCTTTCCTTGTCTCAGTACACTTTCAGCAGCTCTGGCTGAGTGTCATGTCATGGTTCCACACCTTGCCAGGAAGTGTAGTAAAAAGAGTCAGAGAGGTGGTTGAGGGAAGGAGTTTAACAATACCCTGTCCCATGATTTTGTCTTTATCAAGAAATGTCTTTCTAGTGCTTTGTTTCTTCCCTGACAGGGTGTGTCAGGCTGCGAGGCTCTGGTGGAATGGTGTGTGGGCTGTTAAACTACAGCTTGCTTTGCGCCAGTCTGTCTTCATCTACTGTTCTGCCAAACCCACACACGTCTACAGGCGCACGTACACAAACTCATAAACCGATTCCAAATCACTATCAGACACTTTTCACAGGATATCATTCACAATGCACCCAATTTTCCCCTCGTCAGCTTTTGTTGCCAGTTGCATTCATGCCCAGGTATGACAAACACAAAACTAGTTTCTATTGACAAAAAAGTGCAATTTCATTATGGAAGCTTTTGTCAATAGAGAATCTTTTTCTATAAACATGGCAAAAAAAGACAAATTGAAGAGTACAAACCCACAAAGAGAAATGCTAATAAAGCACTTCCATGATAGCTTCGATCCCAAACGCCATTCAGACGTACTCCTGATGTTTGACAGACCGTGGAGTGTGTGTAAATGGAGTGGAGTGGAGTGTGTGTAAAATCTATGTGGGAGGCCTGTCTTCTGAGTCCGGGTGGAAAGTTCAGTGTGTCAATTCACATCCATGTCTGCACGCTCTGATGTCTCGTTCCCTTCCCCCAGTCACACACCTTTAGCCAGCACCCTTCCGCCAAAGTCTCCATGAGGAGCACACACACTCCAGTGGGTCAGACAAGGTCGAGAAATGTCACTGTTATGGGGTGTCAGTTGAGGTGGGGCAGACAGTCTCGCCAACACCACACAGACCGCTTGACACAGCAGCGGTCCGCGGTTATCTATTTCCTGTCATAAGTTTTTCTCATTTAAGTCAATAACATAGACATGACTGTTCTCAGGAATGTAACCTCTGCTCTTGTTGTTTTGAGTAGAGGAGACTTGCACTTGGAATGTGCTGCCATGTTGTAGAACACATGACCTTTTATAGTCCTTAGCTACGCTGCAGCCCAGACCAAAAAGTGATTTTAATTTTGCGCTTTTGTTTGTGTTTGCAGAGGTGTGTGCAGTGGACTGTGGCTCTCACGGTGTGTGTATTGGAGGAAGCTGTCGCTGTGAAGAGGGCTGGACCGGTCCAGTATGCGATCTGAAAGCTTGTCACCCACGCTGCACTGAACACGGTACCTGCAAGGACGGCAAATGCGAATGTCACCAGGGCTGGACCGGAGAACATTGCACCGTTGGTAAGACACGTAATCATCAGTAAGTCTGTATTAACACACTACATGGCCAAAAGAATGTGAATACCCTGTTTTTAACAAGTTTTGTTAAAAACAGATTACAGATTAATTTCAGAGGTTTTTTTTTTTGATCCAGCATAACATGCTCCTGTATATATAGCTAATTCAATACAAAATGTAAGTCTGGTGTGGAAGAACTCGACTAGCCTGCACAAAACCCAGACCTGCACTCCACTGAAGACCTTTGGGATGAATTTAGAAGGGCTTATTGCCTAACATCAGAATCTGACCTTGCTGATTTCTCTTGTGTCTGAATGGGAGCAAATCCCACAGCCATATTGCAACGTCCAGTGGAAAGGCTTCTCAGAATATTTAAAGAAATAGAAGTTTAAAACTTTATGCCAGAGGTTTTGAAATTAAATGCTCAACAAGTACATATAGATGGTGTTTAGGTGTCCACATACTTTTTTGCCATATAGTGTACTTGCATGATGTGTACACAGTATTTTTCACAGTATTTTTTTGATTATTTCAGCTTGCTTTGATGCGTTTGTATTAAAGCTTTTTGCTATATTTGTTATGAAGGTTTACCTCACATCTTTGATCTTGTTTTGATTGCATATTCCCTTTGTTTTTCTGCCTTTCCTCCACCTGCTTTGGCTCTTCCATCTCAACAGGAAGTGGGCTATGAGAGTTTGTTCTGTTTTGTACCTTCCCCCTGACCTTTGCTTGCTATCAAAGCAATGACATTTTCATTGCCGTTGATGCAGGCATCCACAGGGTAACACCTATTCTAAACGACAGCAATGTCTCCTTACACAATCACTAAACTCTTTAGTTAAATCTCAAAGAAAAAAAAAGGCATAGTATATTGGTATATTTATAAAAAATAAATGAAATATTATTTTGTTTTAAATAAAGTTTCTCTGAACTTCTTGTATCTCAAAATCTACATGTTGCTGGGCTGGGCAGTTGCTTAACCGTCAGTCACTAAATCTGTTCATGTTGTTAGCGTGTTGGCTACATCCTCCACCAACTCAACTCTCAGCAGGGTACATCAGCTGCTCCATTACTCAACACGAGCGATCGAGGTACGCGGCCTCGTTAGCAAGCAGGCCTGTTTTGCCGGGCAGCTTTATGAGAATCTTGCCAGCATTTTGCTATTCGTCTTCCAAATTAGCACGGTTAGCACATAATTCTGACATGCTCTTCTGTTCAAGCCAGCCACCCACACACCAAACTCTCACCCTGACTCCAAACTTTACTGAGCAGAAATGCTCGCTGAGTTTGATCACATAATGACCTTGTTGCTCTAAGTTTTAACATTATAAATAGTCATAAACCTTTAGGAGACCATGTTTTAAATTACATGTCAGTGACTTTAATGGACTGGTCAATTTGACAGTTTCCTTAAAGCTAAAGTGTGTGTGTGCAATTTCTGTGCCACGAGTGTCACCAGATGGAATTGCAAACATAATGACTGTTATCAAACATGTTTGCTGAACTCTGTGGCCCTATACTCATGCCATTTGTTGAGCCAATGTTGCTGTCTGATAGCTCAAACAAAAAGAGCAATCTGTTGATTAAGAGAAATTATAGCAAACTTATAGTTGTATAGTTGTGAGATGTGATAAGAGAAAGTATTTTCACATCAAAACAATGTACATGCTTTAAATTTAAAGTGTTTATGCAGTATAATGCATTTCTGTGCAAATTACTTTTCAGGTTTGTTTACTTTGTGTGTGGCCTTCTAGAAATTGAATGACTGAATATATCTCTTTAGGCCAAGATTGATACTTCGTTCCTCTTTGCTAAGTGCATGCATTGCAATACATTAAGTACATTCACCATGTAAAAAATTGAGAGAGTGCACAAGAGGGAGCTAAAAGAATTATGGTACCTCATACATCATATGTGTCAGACTGAGATAAGGGCCTCTTGGTTCCACATAGGGGTGTGTGTGTATGAGTTGTGTGTTTGTGTGTGACCTTCCCTGTCCCTCTATACCTACTCACTCTCATTAGACCTCTTCATAGTGAGTCCACACACAAACTCCCCTGCATTACAACATACTTGCATCATCATTCTTTCACACAAAGATACCAGACACAGGTACTGTAAGACAGCTCTCACACTGACCAGCAGCATCCAGACATTTTCACTGTGTATTTTATTGTTATAACATGAAGTCTTTCTTAAACATTTCAAATTTAAGGGTTGTTTAAAATCATAAGTTACACACTACATAGTGATAGTGGCAATATTTGTCAAAATATTACAATATTTTATTTTTTTCTGAGCTGTATGGACTCTTTTTATTTATTCTTTTTTATCTGATTGGGAACAATTTTCACCTAATATCAGAGCCGCATATATATGTTGTTATCATTCAGCACCCAGTGCTGCCTTATGAAATAAAATTCTGGAAACCTTAAACAGAGTCAGTGGCACATTAGGTTTTAATTATTGTGATAAGAGTGTGTCCTACAACACCTAAAACCATGAATGTAAACAATCGAAGCAGAAAGATCACGTAAACAAAAGATCATAACCTAAGGAGGGCTTTTTAGATGCAATTCATTGAAATGTACAGTTTGAACTGATTCAAGGAAATGAATCAAAACTTTACACCTGTTTTTTCACTGAAGAATAAATATATTAAAACATCTCTCGTCCACACCAGCTGCAAGACAAGAAAAGATCGTAAAACTGGTCTAATGACCTGCTCTTTAGGAAACGTAATGCCCATAAAACGTAAAAGCTCATTTATACTGTGATATTCAAAATGTTTCGTAATTTTATATCTTTGGCAAAATCTAGAGTATTCAATATATCACCCAGCCCTAATCCTAACTGAATATTAGGGTGTGTAATGTGAACTTATCCAGACAGTACAGCAGACTTTTAAAAGACGACTGTTTGATTTAGCTTAGTGTGACACAGATCTGTTTATTCATTTAGAAATGATTGGGGAGCTTCATGAGAGGGGAAGAAGGAGAGCAGAAGCATGAAATAATTCTCATGACACAGACACCCAAAACACACTTTCTGCCAACTGCACTTTCTCTTGTCAGAGACTGAGATGCTCTTTTTAGATTGCTGGTTATTTCAGGAGTTGTTGAGAGTTGTTATCAGGACTTCTCATAGCATGTTCCATTCAGTGGGTTGAGCTACATTTAGTACTATTTGTATATCTTAGCAGTGCCTGCTTGTAGCAGTTAGCTAGATTTTGTGAGACCGTAACAGCATTACTCCACTAGCACAACATGCAGTTATCATAACAAAAACCTGTTTTGGATATTTTCGTTTTTCCCTTATTAATAGTTGCTTCACTGAAATGAACTACTAAGTGAACTGAGTGACACTGGTGTAGGTTAGTTAGCTACACTCACTAAATGAAAGCCTATTTCTACGATGGATATTTCATCCTCTGAGCTCATGTATTCACTTTAGTAAACAAGTGTAGGAATATGATGAATCTCAATGCTAGCATGTTATATAATGTGAATAAATGGTGCATATTCTGGAACAAGAACATACTCATGTGAGCCCATTTTCTTAGTAATAGCTCTTTAAAGACTCTTTATGACTAAAGAAAAGAGATTTTTTTGTGAAGTGTGGCTTGTCAGAAGCTTCCACTGCCAGACATTTGAGATTTTTTATTAAGACTTGTATGCTTCATTAGGCTTTGGGCCCTTCCAGATCATTCATCAGAAGCACAACTCTTACTGTGAGAAAGCCATGGATTACAGCAAGCTGTGCACAGACATCAATCAACCCTGTAGGAGCCCCTCTTTGTATGTGTGTGTTTGTGTGTGTGTGTATACGAAGATGTACCCACACACAATGATGCATCCAAAATAATTTTGTCAAACTTATATTATGTAAAAGTGCACAAATTGACTCCAAAATCCTTATTGGAGCAGATCGGTTCACTCAGCAGTCATTTTGGTAAGGCCCCCAGGCAGCTATTTTGTAGTCATACAAGCTGAATGAGGAGAGACCGAAATCTCCAAACTGCTTGCCAAGGTTGGGTTTCATGTCAAATCACAAATAAAATCTGACAACCATAGTATCACAAATTTTACTCCTATAGCTAAAGTCTGACAACAAATCTATAGTTTTTAGATTTGTCCAGCTGATAGACATGCACGTCATAGAGCAAAAAAAATATTTTAAAGGCAGGATTTTTTTCCCCCCAAAATACTGCGCATTGTGATATATTCCTTTTATTTCAGGAGTTCAGTATCAGTGTAACATGGTACTTCAGAAATCATTCTAAGATGCTCATTTTAGTGCTCAAGAAAAAAAAATCGTATCAATGTTGAAAGCAGTTTTTTGCTGCTTAAAATTTTTGTTGAAACCGTCATACACTAACGTGATACAATAAAAAAAAAAAATAATAAGATTGGAGTATTAGCTGCTGAAAATTCCCCATTTAAATTACATTTTAAAATATATTAAAATAGAAAACATTTGTTTTGAATTGTAATAATAATTGCTGATTTTACTCTATTTTGACCAAATAATGCAGTCTTGTTAAGCAAAAGAGAGTCCAAACTTTGACTGATAGAGTACCTCACATGGAGTCGAAAACAAACAGCTTCCATTTATGCAGTATTGAAGCGCCTGTCCTTCAAAACCTCCCATTTATCACACACACACACACACACACACACACGTGCGTACAGACAAAGAAATCAATAGTGCATGCTACAGCCGCACATGCACGCCAACACACAACTACATCATCCTGATCTCCATTGCCCTCAATTCTCCCCTCACTTCAAACCATGTCAGATAGACGGAGAGTTAAAACAAAAACACAGCACGCACTGTACATCTACAAATCATTCTCCACGCTTTATCATCTCAATCACTAATTAATGAAACGCCCTTTCACAGCACATTAATCCAGGCAGGCTCTGAAAAGGGAATGGGATTCAGATGCACAGTCTGCTGAATGCTGCGGATGGAGGAGGTGGTGGCGACGGCATGCACTATCCTGTCATTATGGTGGCGGGCAGGTAGAGGGCTGACACATTGTTAACGTTTGATTGGTTCTGTGGGATGGCTTGAGGTGCCCATGAACGTGATTAAAACACATGTTTGGCCCCTATGTCACACTAGCTATACCGACAGCTGTGGGAGCATGAATACCGCCATGTGGCTGTGCAGCGCAATTACGATAATGGAAATTAATATAGGCTCTCTCTCTTTTTCTCTTTGGAGGAACAGTGATTGAACCACGCTGGACGTGATGTATAATTGTTTCCAGATTAATGTCACTTTAATCAGAGCTCTTTGAATGTGCACGTAAATAATGAAGCATTGATGTCCATAAAAGGGATGATTGCCTTTTTTTCCATCCCCTCCATCTTTCCTTCACTTACTCTCTCTCTATATCTCCCCTCAGGACCATCAATGTAAATGAACAAAAGTTTGTTGTAATTAGCCAGTAATTGGCTGCCCTCACTGGCAAGTTTCCAGTTCGGAGCATGCGTTAGCTTGTGTTTTCATAACCCACGGTGTATTCTGAAGTACATACACAGCTCAGTCTTCTAAAACTAAGTTCTGGATCTCCCAGACATAACAGTGAGTGTGTGGAAACGAGACACCCGAGGAATTTAATCAGTACACTCTCATACACACGTAAAACCTCTCAGTCAATCTCAACCACACACACTCGTCTTCCATTCACACATAAGAGTATCTTCCTTAAGAACATAATCCAGCTAATGAAGCCTCAGTATAACAGCATTGTTATGCTTGTGTTAAAAGGTGACTATTTATTTAGGATGATTTGATCTGACCTAGCATATGTAATGTTATGACACGCCACACAGGGTTTCTCCCAAAGCCTTGTCAGAAATCATTTCATTTAGCCACAGGAAGGAGATGATTGCTCTTGTACACACATGCGGATGATTCATAGCTTCAGAGTTTATCCATACAGTATTCCACCAACACGCACACATTTTTTCCCCCCTCAGTCAGGGCCATATAATATTTCACTCACATACTGAGGGTCTCAGGGATAATAGACATTGTGATGACAATGTGAAACGTGAAATAGCAAACATACTGTAGGATTCCTGGACCACATGTCAGTCATCAGGATGCAATTTCCAATTAGCATATAAGGCCCCGTTTTCTAACAGTACTGTAAATCCCATGATGCCCATGTTATTTATTTTATGCATTATGAGCGATAGTGTCGCATATTTAAGAAGCGATTTAGGGGAGCGCTCAGTGAATACTGAACAGGAAGAGTGAGTCATTTTCTACTGGTGTTGTTTTTCATTTCATTCCATAAATGGTGTCACAGAAGATTGTGCAGGGTACCGGTGGGCTTTGAGAGCCACAGAAGTCCATGCCAAGACTGCTCGGTGGAAGTGTTTTTGCTTTATTTACTCCAGTGCTTGTGTGTTAGTTTTTGTACACTGAAAAACCTTTAGTGTTAGATTTAGTTTGAAACACTTTTCACTCAAATTTCCAGTAAATTTAAAAGTTTCAGCACATTGAATTAAACATGAAATTTTGAAGTAGAAATGCGGAAACAATTTTTGTTTTTGTTTTTTTGAACTCCTAGTAATCCTTGTTTTATCTACAACTATACAAAATTATTTTCCACATGCTTATTTGGAAAAGTAGAAGTCATTTAGCATTTCTACTCATTTTTAATGTCTATGCTATGAAAGATGCTTTTTTGAACCAACATCTACCAGCAGTGCTAAAAAAGCTCTTTGTTTCAGTATGCGTGTTTCAAGTTGACTGTCTTTTCACACCTTTGTAACATCCTCTTTCTCCTCCTTTTTTCTTCTTCTTCTTGCTCCCTGTAAAGCTCACCCGGAGACGTATGTCCAAGGTACTGTGTCTTTTCTTCTTCTCTCTCTCTTATTCTCTCTCCCTTGAGATCTTGTGTCCCGGATTGAGGTCTTTATGACATTTTTATGGCGCATTAATAACCTCTTCTCTCTCTCTCTCCTATGCGTGTCTGCTATTATTGTGATTCTTCATTGCCTTCTTTTTTTTGGACTGTCAGAAATCCAATCCAATGTCCTCAGTGCTCTCCTTGGCTAATGTTCCAACTTCTGCAGAACCATCCCCCCGCCTAAACGAAACCACCACAGCTCCACATCTGCAGTTTAGCATCTCCCAGACTCATACTCGAGTTCATTTTTAAAACAATAGAGCGCCATGCTAAATGCAGATCAAGAGAAGAGATACTAGCAGATTCTTGTTTACTGTTACTGAGGTGTTTTTGGAAATGATTTCACAGGGCTAAATCAGTGCTAAGCCAAGTGTGATTCCAGACTCACAAACTGGCATATGGTGAATCAGAACGCCAAGAACTCTCACAATGTTTTTTTTTTTCTTACTATTAAGATGTTTCTTAAACTCTAGGGCTTACTTTGATACTTTTACCTCAAACCTCAGTATGTTAGCTCAGAGCATGTTTCTCGCTTGTTTTTATCATATTTTATCACATTCCATGTTGCTATTCTTTTCATTTTCTCACTCATACAATACTAAACAGACATGGCACGTAGTGTTTCTCGGTATGGTATTTATTCATGCGTTGAGTAACACAATATACACGCCATGGCAATTCTCCAGACGGAGTCGGCCAAAGTCGAAACAGCTCTTCTTTCAACATCTCGCCTTCCTCCTTCTCAAAGCCCCTCTTTCCTTTTCTCCGCTTTATGGCCATTTTCTTCCTAACTCTCTTTCCATTCTGTGTTTTTGTGTTCTGAATCGTCCTTCACTTGGACTCAAGTGCTCAGATTTTTTTTGTTCATTTTCTTTCCCGAATTTTCCTCCCTCCTGGCCCCATAATAGGAGAGAGGATAGGATTTAAAGGTAATGCATACCAAAGCCCCAGGGAGACTGTCACAAGCAATCACTCCACTGTCTCTCTGTCTTTCTTTCTTTCTTTCTTTCTTGCTTTCTTCCTTTCTTCCTTTTTTTGTCTTGAAGCACGAAGTCAGCGTGTCTGTGTTCTAGTCTCCTCGCTGTATTTATTGTTGTCCTTTATATCTGCCAAATTCATCATTGTTTGTCTCGAACAAACCACACAAACTCACATAAACGCACACACACGATTACTGACATGCACTTACACACAAACACACCTGTGGTCCTTGAGTTTTGTTTTGGAATCCTGTGGGTCCTGTCTCCATGCATCCCGCAGCCTGACCCCTGGTGTTTGTTAGCCTAGCTTCTCCCACAATCCTCCCCTTCCCTCCCCCTGGCCTCTCTTGCTTTCCTCTGATTCCGTCTGGCGGAATGTGACCTGGGCAGAAAGTATAGCGCTGGAAGCACACACTCTCTCACCAGCTCAGACGTCCACCCTATACTTTATGCAACTGGGATTCTCTGTGTGCCGTAGCTTCACATGGATGCCGCTGCTGATTTATTATTCCTTCACCCTCTTATATCCCTTCCTTTGATCTCTCCTTCTAAATTAAATTTTCTTTTTTTAATTAATATTGTTTATGGTTTCTCATTTGGATTCCTCAATCGGTTATTTTTCCTTTTGGGTCTCACCTTGATTTCCTCACAAATGTATGCCATCCCTTTTAAAGTGATTGGTTGTGTCGAGAGAGCATCCGTTACATCCATGTGAATCTACAGCCTCTGTGCGTCTCACTAGGCCTGTCTGAAGTCCAGCGTCAGTCTGTGTTCACCTTTAAACCCTTACTTTCATTCACGACGATCTCAGTGTATATCTGTTTTAGATTTACCATTTGTGTTTCATAAGTCGAAGACACATTGTGTCCCACTGTGGCCACATATGATGATTTTTAACGACAACAGAACAACTGACACAGAGAATACGGTCACATAAATATAAAAACACACACATACTTGACTAACACATTTGAACGCACACATGTCCGTACTAGTGTATGACGGTTCTGTCTGTCTCTGCAGAGGGATGCCCAGGTCTGTGCAACAGCAATGGACGCTGCACGCTGGATCAGAATGGCTGGCATTGTGTCTGCCAACCAGGCTGGAGAGGGGCCGGCTGTGACGTTGCCATGGAGACTCTCTGCGCAGACGGCAAGGACAATGAAGGAGGTGAGGTCACCAGTGACTTGGATGGATGAATTTTATCAAATTTAAATGGGATGCATCACACGTAAATACAAGTTTATGTAAATATCAGATAAATATTTGTCGATGATAATCAGGTCGAGGATGTAACCCTGGTGGAAACTGTAAAATGTGCATATTTAAATGTTTATGAAACAACTGACATTGGAATTTCTTCTCCCTCAATAAAAGTTATGATAAAATTTTTAGGCAGGTTTTAAACGCATCAAACATTAATCAATCTTATGTCTTTTTTTCCTACTTTGAAAAATCATTGTTTACAGTCAAGTAGTACAGAAAAGTTAAGCATGTTTTGATTTAAAAGAGTCACTTTGTTTTTCACTGTGGTATCCCATAGCCTTCAGCCCATCAGAATATAGCACACTAAAACATGACCCTAAGAGAAGTAAATCTCAAAACTAGAGGTTAGCTTAGATTCTGGAGGTTACGAATCTTGTCTTGACAGACATCAGGGGAGAGCGACTCTATGAATAACAGAGCATCTCTCGTTGTTTACATTTAACAAAAATGACAGGACAGCTCAAGGGGCGAGCAGCTGTAAATCCTTCTCCACCAATCCTGCATTCAGGGAGTGTGTGTTTGGATAGAGAACTTTTTAGTACATGTGAGGTTCCGTGCACGCTTGAGGACCAGTATGAGGTTTCATCCACACAAAAATGGCTAGAAATCTTCTCCACCGAGGTGAATGCTTGAACCTTTAAACACTGCACAATTCCAAAGTATTTGAGGAGATTATTTTTTCTAGTTGGAGATAATGCGGTCTGTAACATCGTAAATCTGAAGGATTTATCGTCCTATGGAAGCCTGACAAGAGGCTTTGATGTTTTTCCAAAGCGGAAAGAGAAATACACAGTGAGGTTATGATATATTCTCAGTCGTACAGTAATCGTGCCAGGTATTGCAGATTTCTTTGAATTTGGCTTCCCTTAACTAGCTGTTACAAAGCAGTGCCATAAAAAGATGAGAACATGAAGGTCTTTACATAAACAAACATAAAAAAGAAATACATTTCTCCTTAAATACATATACATGTGCAAAGATCCCATTACATGTCCTCTGTTTTGTGTGACCTGAGCAAGATATGTTAACAGATTCTGCTCTCTCTGGAGATATTTTTTCATGTGCGTGTTTACTTTGGCCATAGCGGACCGGATTTAAAGCAGTGTGAGAGTTACGAGAGGTCCAGATCTCACATGAAGTTGCATGGTGCTTTTGGCAGGGGGTGCTGGGACACTCGGAAGACAAAACAAACAGTCAGGCACTCTGTCTCGATCTCACCAGAGCAGTGTCAGCTCAGGGTGCAGTAAAAAAAGTAATTGGTCTCGTACTGATTGGTGCAACAAAAGCATGTGTTTGCGTGTGTGTGTGTGTGTTTCCACATGTGTTATTTTACATCTCCCCTGTGTCGGTGTGCCAGATGTACACGGTGCTTTTTATAAACTAGCTGAGACGGATGGCAGAGGTTTATGGCACTTACCTGCGGGAGATCAGATCGCATTTCCACACAAAGCATTAACCAGGTGTTTACAGATAGAGGCGAGAGAGAGCCTTTACAATGTGAAAGAAGCTAACACGTTTCACTTCTCTCACACTACAAGCAGTGTGACAGGATCTGTAAGACAGGACATAGGATATACTATAAGACTCTTTAACACATAGCGCCTCATATTTTAATGTGCATTGTGTGCAGATGGCCTGGTGGACTGTATGGATCCGGACTGTTGCCTGCAGAGCTCGTGTCAGACTCAGCCCTTCTGCCGTGGCTCTCCTGACCCCATCGACATCATCGGCCAGAACCAACCCGCAAGCCCACAGCAAGCCGCCCAGTCATTCTATCAGCAAATCAGCTTCCTCATTGGCCCAGAGAGCACACACGTCATTAATGGAGACAACCCCTTTAACAGAAGGTAGGGATGTGTGCAGTATCTGCTGCAGTGAGCAAATTAAACCTTAAATAGCGAGGAGTGCTTGACAATAAGGATGCCCCAGAGGCCCAGGTTTCATCAGGCAAGTGGGTTTTTGTGTGATGTATTGAATATTATTGTGCAGAGTTCAAAAAGTCAATGAAGTAATCCATCTGGATGACAGATTGCAAGAATCATTGTGATAGTTTTCACTTAGATCAGTTAGAATAGATAGATGATTATAAACAAATCAGTCATGGTTAACACCATATGCCATATCATTTCCTGCAAAAGTGGGATTTTATAGCTTTCATGGAGTTTTTTTTGGGAGGGTGTATGCTTTTTCAGCATAGGGATTAACGTTTAAACACTGGCATTGGCAGAGCAAGTAATAATCTGAACTACTGACCCGACAGGCCTAACTGAAACTTAAACAAAAAATAAAAATAAAAAATTCCTGAAGAGAAGCACTTGTGATGTAAATTTTATGGATTGCACATGTCTAATTATTTCATTAACTACAACTTATTGGCTGACCTGATGTCATCTGATATAGCATATGGAATAGTCTCGTTTTGTTACAACCCTTTAGTTTCTGCTTTCCAGAGACCCCCAACAATTGTTCCTAACAGCCCTCTTAAAGACTTCATACAGTTGCCATGGAAACAGATGTTCTGACAAAACCTCATAAGAACTGTGTGACCCGGGTTACAGAGAGCAAGATTTTCTGAAGTTGCATTAAAGTGTAATTTACGAAATATGCGCCTCGATTTGTATTGTGTATGTGAGAGCACCATAACAGTTATTGGAAAGAGATGTTAGATCTGATAATAGCCCGCTTGAATAAGCAGTGCTATTAATTATGTTGTCACATCCAGAGCGTGGGTTTGTCCGAAGCATCTTGTCTCTGTTTGCTTGAATGGATATAATCATTTCTTAGTTTTCATGGTCAGCTGCCTTCATGGCTCCATTTTACCTTTCTTGCTCCTTTTGCTCTGTCAATTAAGCGCCTGTTGCTAATTCAAGTCCTTCCTTGCTTTTTTGTGCTTTTAATGCAATTTCCTTTTTATTGTGTCTGACTAATATTCAGTGGGTGTGTAAGCTAATATCTGTGGAAACCAGGAATTAAAAAAACAAAGCAGGCTGACTAGTCACACCACAAATGCTCACAGTCATGTTTCAGTTTGACTGATACGTGATAATAATTCAATAACGATCCGTTTGTTTATCTCTTCCCCTGCCATAACTCAATGCACATGTTCTGTTAAGGTAGAAATAACATTGAAGTTAGCTTGATTACTCTCAAAAATTGCTTGGCAACTGTGATTCAGTCATGACAGATAACACGATTAGCTACAACAAAGAGTTTAATAGGCCCAAAGCCGGTGCCCCATATGTGAGGACATTAAACCTTTAAATACCTCTGTGGCAAGATAAAGACTGATCTGATAAAGGGAGGTGTAGACTAATGTGATTTAAAAATAAATGCACAAACCCACGCGGGGCACATCTGCACTGAATATCGGTCATTTTGGCTGGAGAGTTTGTTTGGCAGTCATCGAATGTAACACAAACCATGTGTACCAGACTCCCTCATCCTCCCAGCTCATGATAAAATAGAATAATCGCTCGCTGATAATACAAATGTTCAAGTAAACATTACAGTCTCTGGCTTTTGTATTCATTGTAAAGTTTGATTTGTAGGTTTTTATCCTGGGCTGTTTTTTGTTTTAAAATGACAAATGGTGATAAAAGGACACAGCACAGATATATATTTTGGCTGACTGAAGAAAGACCGATATTGTAAATCCAGTTATACTGTATATATCTCCAGATTCCGCCTTCTGAGTCAAACAGGTTTCAAAGAAAATCCCGCTAAGAAGCAGTTGCTGTTTGTGTGTTTCCTCAGGGTAACTACCTATTGATTCGCAGCATAAGCATTGTAAACCAACATGCCACTGGAGCAAAAGTGCCGGCTCCTCAATTTTCCAGAATTAAGTATCTGTCATATACCCTGTATATCCCAGCAGCCTCTCTCCAGATGTTTCTTCTATGTCATCTTTAGCCATATTTTAACAAACTTGAACACCTGGCTCAGCAAACCCCTGGCTGTGTACATGAAAATGTCTTGTTTTCATTTTGCTACATGCTTCCCAGCACTAAGGGGCCTTTTAAGCAGATTAAGCTGCTGCATGGTGCATGTTGGCAAAATGGAAGGTGTTTTAGGCAGCAAGGTTTGGATGGAAAACAACTGGAGCATTGAGAGGGTCAGTGGTCCGGAGAAGCGGAGAAGAGCACATCTGTGTGACCCCTTTAAGAATGAAGTGAATAACCTTGGGCACCTTGGTAGATGTCCCACTGAATCAAGCCATGATCCTTGTGATGGCAACATCATGACTGTTATTCTTAGAGAGAAAAGGGCAGAAGGGAAAACTGTCTGAGGCTGTGTATGATCTTAAAAAATATGTTGTACAATTGGAAGTAATTGGTTGTGTATTTGAAATAACAAATTATTGTTTGATTATTCCATTGTATTTTTTTATCATTTAAGTTTTAACTAGTGAGTACAAATTTATGTATTTCATTTAATTTTTATATTGTTTTTGAGCATATTATTACATTTGTTTAGTTTTTTTTTGCACACACATTGTTGTCTAAGTTAACTAAAGTATTGTTTTTTCCTCCATGCTTTCATCTTCATAGCAGTTTGAGGAAGCAATATTAACCTTGGTTTTGCGGTCATTGTGCCCTGGTGAAAACATGCAGAGCAAGTGGCAAGTGTGACGTGCTTTTCAGGGCAAAAGAGACAGCACTGGGGAGGGTGAATTACAGCATGCTTTTAGGACTCTCAGGCTGTGGCAGCTAACATTGGACACTATTGTTTTATTATCACGCACAAAGCAAATGGGATTTCTGAGTTATGGTCACATCATGAGAAACGGCAGCTTATTTATGGAATGTTTACCTCTGCATGTGACCCTAGGGTCATTTCCACACTTCCTTTATCCCAGCTCCAAGTGAGGGGTGACGCCACACTTTGATTTACTGCTGCACTGCTGATTAGGCCCCCAGAAAACAGTAATGACCTGGAAAATCAGCCAAAAAGTAGAGCGAGGTGTCCTCAACACTGCGGTGAAGTCAATTTCTGCCCAGACTGTAATTCTCTTGGTTGTTTTCTTATTTTGTTAGGACTATAAGTTGATTAAAAAAAAAAAATTATCATATTAGAAATGCCAATTAATATTAAATGAATTGAAATTGATCACTCAAAATTCTAAATTCTAATGATCACTCAAAATTGTAATGTAGACATGCATTTTCTGTAAAGCTGCTTTGAAACAATGTGTATTGTGAAAAGCCCTATACAAATGAATTTGAATTTGATCAAATGTATCAATATTTGCTCAGAAAAAAAGTGACTCCGATAATTTAGTAAAAATGAAATAATATATTTTTAAGAATTTCTGTATTCATATGTGCTTTGGTCATTCAGTCATGACTTTTGCTTACAGTTCAAAAGTTCTACAGTTTAAGTTAAAAAATATATATATATATATATATATATATATATATATATATAAATACATAGGGTGTGTGTGTGTGTGTGTGTGTGTGTGTGTGTGTGTGTGTGTGTGTGTGTGTGTGATTTGAAAAACAACCGCTTATTCAAAAAAAAGTAATTGACAATGCAGGTTTCCTAAGTATTTTAGCTATTTATTCCCCTGTGGGAAGTTACAGTTCTTCAAACAAAAGCTTTGCCCACATCAATCCTTATGAAGCTCCTAGAAGGA
This sequence comes from Cyprinus carpio, assembly GCF_018340385.1. Lineage (NCBI taxonomy): Eukaryota > Metazoa > Chordata > Actinopteri > Cypriniformes > Cyprinidae > Cyprinus > Cyprinus carpio. The sequence continues at coordinate 24,674,697 of NC_056572.1, forward strand.
AAATCTACCTTGGGAATTAAGGACATAAGAATCCCACTGGAGCCTTTAGGGTACTGAATTATGACTGTCTATAGAGACGGGGACACAAGAGTCACATAAATAAGCATGGAGAGTGTGTGTGTGAGAGAGCGAGAGAGACAGACTTTTTGTGCTTTCTAGTTATTTACAGTGGATTAGACATTTTAACACTGTAGTGTGGGCTAAGGGAATCCATGTTCATTCATGCTGTAAATCATATTAATAGTGTGTGTGTGTGGGTTTCTTACCAACCATGTGTGTTTGTTTTGCAGCCTGGTGTCCATTATCAGAGGGCAGGTGCTCACTGCAGATGGTACACCCCTGATTGGAGTCAACGTGTCCTTTGTGCATTACCCAGACCACGGATTCACCATCACACGGCAGGATGGCATGTAGGTTGAAAACATAAGCAGACACACATCCTAAACACACTACCATAGTGTTTCTGTCCTTGGATGACTGGATGTCATAATATAGCACAGAGTACAGATGTCACCAAAACCATCTGTTTAGTTATGTTTAGTACTTATGCATAAAATGTACATAAATGTGTGAAAACTTTGATTGAATACAAAGCCTCTTATGGCTCCACAACAGTTTGTGTGTGCGTGCATGTGTTTTATAGTGTGCTGTCTTATCTACCAAGATCATCTCATGAAAATGTCAGGCATTGCTTCAGGAAGCAGTGCTTTAGCAAACGGCCTGTTTAAAATGCATTGGATTTACAAGGGTGGAATCAATCAGCCAATGGGCCTCACTCTCCCATACTGTTAAACCAATCCCAGTATTATTAAGGAGCAGCAGCACCGCAATCACGAAGGCCTCAGGACTGCAACCAGCAAGCTCTTAAAGCAGACATCTTTGTTCAAGGAGACGGGACTGTGACATGACCATCATGTACTGTCATGTGTCAGTGCTGAATGGCTAAAAGGCAGCAATCAAGCAGAAAGGAATGTAAATAAGGTTTGCAATTGAATTGAACAAATTTGAACTGAATTCAGTGTAATTAAAGATAGAATCACTGAAAAGACATTTTAGGTGCAGTTGGTGGACTGAACAGGGTCAGTTCAAGTCTTTAATCCATAATTGAATGAAAAATTAATGAACTCACCCACATGTCGGTCCTAACCTAATCTGATGTCAGACCTGATGCAACACATCTAAAGGTTCCATATTTGATTTGAGCATTGCATTTTAGTGCAGACCTAAATTTCGATTCTGTTTATCCCAAAAATCTATGATATCTTCAGAAGATTTGAAATGCAGCTCACAAGACTGCTTTTATAGTAGTACTTTTTCAGTGAAAAACCAGTGTAATTTTAATGTTATTTCTATTTTATATTCTTTTTCTTTTATTTATATATATATATATATATATATATATATATATATATATATATATATATATATATATATATATATATATATATAGTATAAATATTTTAAATCTAATATTTATAATTTTTCAATTTACAAAAACTATTTTAATAGTTTTAGTCAACACTGTTTGGAACCTGACAGCAGCCGTTCTCATTCACTTATTATTCTTCAAAAATTCTCTTTTATGTTTTACAGAACAACAAACAACCTCTTGAACATTCTCTTGAAATGACATAATTCCATAATTTTAGGGTGATTTATAATTTTTCTACAGTTGTTTTCTTTTAAGTGAGAAAGAGAGCACACGTAACACTGAGGAGAGAGGTTTGACCGTGACAGTGCATCACAGAGATAGATGGAGAAAGGGCTGACAGAGAGATATGTTTAATAGAAAATGTGATGAGAGAAGAGGTTGGACTGGAGGGAGGAGACCCAGACTGAAAGAGAGAGAGTGCAAGGGGGAGGCTATAGATAGGGAGAGTGTGTCCGAGATTAGCCCACTCAGCCAGCTGTTGCACCACAGTGGGGCAGACCGTAAAATGGTAGTGGATAATCATGCCCACACCTCTTCCACATCCACTTACTCCAACAGGGAATCAGCTGCGCAGCTGTTAGAGTCCAATCACCAGCAGTCTCTCTTTCAGAGCTGCTTAGATACTCTACGTGTGTGTCTGTGTATCTTTGCGCATGCGTGAGCAAATTCTTACGCTTCTATGTGCATATTTTCTGCCCTATCTTGCTTTCCCCCCTGCAGCCTTTGCAAAATATCAGAATATAGGACAATGCGCTCAGTTCCTGACTCATTTCCTTTCTAATAAGTCTCTCATGGCAACACAGAGAGAGAGAGTCAAGGAAGAGTTTTGGCTTTTACACAAATGCAATGATAAAAAGGCTCAGCATTTTTCTCCATGGAAAGGCCCTGTGTCAGGAAGGAAAGGGCCTTCTTAGAAACACTTGGCTCAGAGGAGACCTGCATTGGGATAGGAAGGTTAAAGCAAGAGACAATTAAACCTGGTCTAGCCATCAGCTCTCGTGTCTAATTCATCTCAGTAACTCACTCTTCACCTCCGCAGTACATTACTTGCATATTATGCATACCTAATGAGGAGAGTATGACAGTCCTGAGGTTTTATATATATATATATATATATTGTGTGTGTGTGTACTGTATATCAAATTCACTTAACTTTTGTACAAAGTAAATATTGGAATTTTTAAGTACACTCCTGTTTCATTTTTGCAGGTTTGACATTCTGGCTAATGGCGGAGCATCACTGACACTGAGCTTCGAGCGGGCACCGTTTCTGACGCAATTCCGTACAGTATGGATCCCGTGGAATGTCTTCTACGTAATGGACACACTGGTTATGAAGAAAGAGGAAAATGACATCCCCAGCTGCGACCTGAGTGGCTTCATTCGACCCAGCCCTCTCATTGTGGCCACACCACTCTCTACCTTCTTCCGATCCTCGCCCGAAAACAGCCCCATCATTCCAGAGACACAGGTGAGGCTCTGTTGGACTCCTTACAAGCCACAATGTGAGTGATGCAGATCCCTAAAACTAAAACAATCCAGATTTTTCCTTCCAACCAAAATGCTAATTCACCACTGTAAATTAAACATTGCTTTCAGTTGGTCAGCTGGATAATGAATGGTCATTTATTTACATGCAGAGAAGAGGGTATCATATAGCAGTGATATGATATGAATGAGTATGCAATGAGTCTAGACATGCTCTGCACACTGTTCGGTCAGTCAGTGATGGTGCTAAAAACGTAAGGAAACAGTCTGTTCTTTGCCCTCAACCTGCACCCAGCATGCAGTACACAGAGGAGAAAGAGTTTTGAATCTTAGTGTGGCACTGGGAAGAGCCAGAAATCACTACAGCCTTCAGCGCAACCCCACATATTGTGGCGATATTGGTCAGAATTTTATATCCTTTTGCACACCCTCCTTTTGTTCCTTTTATTGTGCAAATCCGCATGCGCTATCCCCTACATAATCTATTAAAATGACTCAAGCCTCTTGCTGCCTGTCTGTAAAAAAGAAAAACTGGACCCACATCAGAGCAAATAAATCACCAGGTCTTTGGGGAGATTAATATAAAAGCATGCTTGTACAAAAAAATGGTCTTAAAGGAATAGTTCACTCAAAAATGAAAATTCTTCTGTTATTCTCACCACATTGTTGTTCAAAACCCATGTGACTTTCTTTATTTGTGAAACACAAAAAGTATATATAAAAAAAATCCTGGCCACTCTCTTAAATTTTAACGAAAATGAATGAGAATTAGGTGTTTAATTTGTAAATGAGTCAAACTTTCTTTTTTTAATGAATCGAATGAATGATTCACTCAGGCAGTTAACAACTGTTGAAGAATAATGACTTAAATCAAATAGCTTTCCTATGGCTTTCATAAATGGCAGAATTTTCTTTTTTGTGTGAATGGATCTTTTAAATCTAACTGTTATGATAAAAAGAAAGGCAAAATAAAAGTCAATATTGAATTCCTCAGTCACGTTTTTCTGTGCCATGTGAAGTGAGTGCTGTTGTAGATTTAGAGATTCACAAAACTTGGCTCTGCTCTGTCTGTATTTTCTCTTCCACCCTACCTACCTTGTGTCCAGATGTGTATTTGATCCCTTCCTCTATAACTCGGCCTTTCCATTCTTGACTTTCTGTGGCATGTGTCGGGGGGAACATCCCCTGTAATGCGAGCACTCATGGCCAACACATATGTTGTCTTATGAGTTTGCTCCAAGACATAAAGGAGAGAAATTGTTTCCTTATTGTCGGCAGCATATGTAACAGGCCACACTCCTCTTCCCATGTTTCTCCTCAGTCCCAACAGGGGCGTCTGTCCCCTCTGTGGAACCCCACTCATCAAAGTAGATGGGCCCTGATTTGAATTACAGCCTGCTTTGAGAGGAACTCTAAACAGGGGTAATCAGACCCAACCAAGTTAGCATTTAATATGAGGCTTTTGGACCTCAGCTGTAAAGGCCTTCAAGGGCTTTTTTTAACCAGAGCGTCACACACAAATGGCAAACAGACATCCTTCAGCCCCCCTCATCCAGCGCTCGTAACGCTTAGCAGCCGTGACACCGAACGGGCAGGCATATTGCTTCCACTTGGCTGTCGTGCAGGCCTGGAAAATCTTTTATTTGGCTGGAGGAGAATGGCACATTTTCACGTCCAGAGAAAACCTCCATGCGACAGTGGAAAACCAGATGAGACATTTAGTGAATGAAAAGTATATATGATTTCCCATCATGCTTTGTGTTAAGCATAACACCTCTAAATGTAACGAGAGTGCATTGATTAGGCTGCTTTTTGGCTTTTCGCAGAAACACTAGCTTCCTTTCTTATCTTGAAAAAAATGCTTGATAAAACTCAATCTGGTCTTTATTATTGTGCATTTAATGGGCTGTATCAAATGAACTTTCAAAGCCTTTTTCATCTTTCCTTTCATTTGGCAAATGAGAAAATATTTTGCTTTAATGCAGCCATATGCACTTATGGCCCTTGCCCCCGTGGCTAAGAATAACACGTCTGCACACGTAGGGACACAGCAGCACATGCGGTGCCATTTATTAAGAGCTTATAGCAGGCAGAGTAAAGCATGTTATTAGCTCAGACTCTCTAATCAAAGTTCACAGAGGGGAGGCCGGTGCATAACATGAATACATTGTGGCTTATAGATGCTCTTAAGTAAAGCTACGAGCGTGGGGTATGCACAAACACATGTGGATGGCATCAGCTAGTGTTAGGGAGGACATGTTGGCCCTTCAAATTGAGAGCATAATGCTACAGTCATGTCTGTCTGCCCCGTGTGTGTTTGTGTGTGTATGAATGGCAGTTAAAACCACCAAACTTTGTCTTAACTTGCTCCCTCTGGAGTCTAAGGGTATTTTTGGGGCCTGGAGAAGTTTTGTCATGCCCTGACATTTGTGCCTTTTTCAGTTTCTTATAAATATCTAAATGGCTAAAGTCTAATCTCACTGTAATCAGCACAAACTAGGCTATAATAATATGTGAGCAGCATGTATGTACATGATTGTGTTTTTGAGAAAAAAAATGTTATGCATGGTTAGTGAAAAACTAAAAATGTTAAATCACTTGAATAAGACAATAAAACACATACAGAAAATTGGTTCCCAGATATTTTGAGAACTGGAGCTTGTAGCCTAGAATTTTTTTTTTTCTAAATGATGTGAAAATCATCTTGTTTACTCACTTACAGAAAACAATATATTGATTTAAATTTTCTAAGACACTTTTTGTTGGTAAAAGTCATATGCGAGTAGGCGTCAACTATCATGAATTCACACCTGAGAAGACAAAGGCCTGCATAATGAGCTGCATAATGAGCCATTCAGTCAGCTGTGTCACTGAGAGGGATGAGTTACAAGAAAGAATGTGAGGACAAAATAAATGTATATAATTTTATGTTTGTAGTTTATTTAGAATATATTTAATTATCCCACAACATTATTTAATATTCACTTGTGAGTGCAGTTAAACAGTTTATTAGGAAAAATCAAAGCTGACTTTCAAACTGAATTTTTTGCATCATTACTCCAGTCACACAATCCTTCAGAAATCCTTTTAACAATCTTATTTTCTACAAAAAAACATTTATTGTTATTATTATCGTTATTATTATTATTATTATTATTATTATTAATGTTGAAAAGAACTGAGAATATTTTTTTCAGGTTTTTTAGGGGGGATAAATTGAAAGAACAGCAATGATTGTTACATTTGTTACAGTTACATTTATTGGTACATTTATATTATTTACATCAAGCTTTTGAATGGTATAGTAGTGTATATTGTTATTGAAACTTCATAATATTTCACTTGATTATACATTTAGTCAGGAATTATAGTTTGGAAAAAGTCTTTGGAAAAAGTCTAACTAGTAAAATGTTTACACGTTATGTGAAAACTAGTACAAGTATATAAATCAATAAAAAGAGACTTACTCATGTTTATGATCTCTGCTGAATAAAGTGCTTCATTCTTTTTTCTGAGGAAATCCAAATCTCAAATCCTCAGCCACATCACATCTTTTTTGGGGTGATTATGTCTTATTCCTCTCATCGCGAAGCAAACAGTAAAATAATAAAAACTTGAAGAACAGTCTCGCTGCGTTGTCTTCTGTTGTGTGGGCGTATTCAAAAGCCGCGCGCTTCAGTAAAACATTTGAATCTCAAAAGCGCGCTCGGCGCGGGGGCGTGGTCGCATTAGAAGATAATGAAGTGAGACGTGAAAAACGGACATCGCGTTGTTTTCATATGGATTACTTTATCACAGAATATTTGTTTTCAGCAGCACTTGTTTAGTTTAAAAGTAGACATGTCAGGCTTTCTATAGATATCTCTCTCATGTCTCTTCGTTGAGTATTCACTGAGTTACAGTTCATTTTAATGACGCATTTGTATCTGAAGATCAGCGCAGACAAAGGCTGCAGACAGCACTCCTTGTTTGTTATCTTTATTTTATAAGTGCACAAAGTTTTGTTGTTATTATGTCTGTATACAAAAAAAAGTAGACCCTTTACAGATTCGATTGATGTATTGCACTTATCTGTACGATCAAAACTGAAAGTGTAATTTAAGTTCTTTTCGGGGTTATCAGGAGAAAATACCCCAAAACGCGTATACGCGTTAATCGACTCCAGAGGGTTAAAACCACCAAACTTTGTCTTAACTTGCTGTCCTTTTATTTATCGCCACTTACCATTAGTTTCCTGTTTGCATGGTTTTTTTGTTGTTGCAGCCAGAGAATGCATATCAAAGGTTCTCCCAAAGCCATCTAGCCCCCTCTACTGATCCCCAGAAAAGTGCAGCGGCGTCCAAACCAAAAAATGAGAAGAAAAGAAATTCCCTCTGACTCCCTTTGTCCTCTGTGTTAGAGAAAAGTAAATGTCCCCTCCCAGTAGGACACTTGACAATGCCATTAGCTGGAAGACAGGGGGATTACTGTCTTTCCACAGTGGCTTGACTGGCTTTTCATTAAGCACTTGAGGAGAAAGCTGTGATGCAGAATCGCTTTGTTGATCCAAACTGCTCCTCATCTCCTGTGCTCCTTTTGTACATCTCAAAAAGGGAGAGAAATTAGCACTGAAATATGCTCTGAACTTTGGTGACTCCTCACCAGGGGCACCTTTAAATGCCTCTAACTGCACGCTTGTGTTTCATCCGGCATGATAGGCCAGCTGTCTCAAAGTCTGAAATCAATCCAGTTTGAACTCTTCTACTGCATGTTGTGGCCCACACTGCTCTGTCTGTTGACTATTTCTCATGGTCGAGCATGTGGAATGTGGTACAGTAATAGCCTCCGACAGTGATGCAAATATAAGCATGTTCCGCCCGTGAAAATCTCCCTCATTAGATCCAAGATGTCAAGTAAATGGCGGTCAGAGCAAACACAGGCACAGATGTGTTTTAATCCTGTGGAGAGAAAAATCGGAGGCCTCATTCTCAGCTCTAATCCCTCTTCCAGATGTCCCCGAGTCACTCCTTCTCTCCCGCATCTTCATTTATCTTCACCTCTTTCTTTCTTTGATGTGCAGGTTCTTCAGGAGGAGACGGCGATTCCGGGTAGCGACCTGAACCTTATGTATCTGAGTTCGCGGGCAGCTGGCTACCGGCCAGTGCTCAAGGTGACCATGACCCAAGCCACTATCCCCTTTAACCTCATGAAGGTGCATCTGATGGTGGCAGTGGTGGGACGTCTCTTTCAGAAGTGGTTCCCCGCAGAACCCAACCTGTCCTACACCTTCATCTGGGATAAAACAGATGCATACAACCAAAGAGTTTATGGCCTATCAGAGGCTGTGGGTGAGTAAACACGCAGAGATCAGACTTTTCAATATTGAAAGCACAATTAAATGTGAAAACTTTTTTTTTTGTAAGATTCTGTTAATTGAGTGTAAATTGATGCAGCATCACACCTCTGGTGAAAAATTCAAAACATTCCAAAACTGCCTCACAATTAACAGCATTTTTTACATCTTTACTAATATTTAATATTAAATCAGCTAGTGTTGTTAAACTTATGAACAACCCCCTCACTATCACATACTGTTTTTCTAGATGCACAGAGTAGAGGAATGATATAATTACCCTCTTTAGAAAGCCTGAATTTGTTACATCCAAGAATGTAGATGTGCTTAATGGCCCGTGCCCCTATGACAGTTGCATTATGGGATGTCTCCTTAAATATACCTATGCAAATAGGAACTGTAAATGGAAAACAAAGCAGTTATGATTAAGGCCAACAATAGATTTTTTCACTGTGGCATTTTTTATGCTGACTGTATCCACTAAATCAAAACCACAGAGAACGACATGCCTCGTTCTGTTTTGAGAAAGGTCAAGGCGAATCTGTGGCTTTGTTTTCCACTTAAGCATTGAGAAAGACGGCCAGCTGCTGATGACAGTGCCTCAGTTTATTTTCAGCTGATGATGTGGCAGGCAGTAGGCCAGACTAAACTAGACATGCTTTTCAGCGCCTTACATAAACAAACTCACAAGATGTTGAACCACAAAAGACATGTTTTTTCACTAAGTCAGGAATGCATTCTGCCTTTACAAAGTGAACTGTGTAAAATTGTAAATAGTTTAGCTGGGTCTCACGAGTATTGATTGGCTTTCACCTTCTCATCAGGCTTTGCTTTGCCAATTGCATTAAGCAGGTAATTTTTTGCCCAACGAATAGCAGTGCTCTTATTGATTCTCTCTGGGGGACATAAGGTCGCTTTCTTAATGTGATCGGCTGAAAACAGTTATAAATTTAAAACGATTTGCACCTGGTGAAGCGCAGATCTGTTATGAGATTTACCAAATTTATGATAGCGACACTGCAGTGTTCATGCATGCTGCAGTAAAGATGAATTGTTATTGTGTAGGACATCTGATTAGGCCCTGGGAATGAGTGTGGTTTATCAACCCAGTGTTTATTTGATGATTTATCTGCATGCCACTTAGTGTGGTGTTTAGACTTAGTCTATATTGATTACTTTCTCATGCAGTTCTCAAGACGTCTGTATTTGATAGAATATTTATAAAATGTATTTGCATTCATGAATAACACCAATCTGTCTCTCTACAGTGTCTGTGGGATTTGAGTATGAGTCCTGTTTGGATCTGATCTTGTGGGAGAAAAGAACAGCCATCCTCCAAGGTTACGAACTTGATGCCTCAAACATGGGAGGATGGACCCTAGACACACACCACATTTTAGATGTTCAGAATGGTAAGCCCACTTCTGACCTTCTCTAATGAATAACACAAAAATATTGCACTCCTACACTGGGTTTAATATGCACAGCACCATAAGTCACATTGATCTTGGCAATCAGCTGAAATCATGTGTTTACCCACACACTATGAAATATCAATTAAAATACACTTGCGTTACCTCTCCTTCGCCATCTAGAAGTGTTCCATTATCTGCCTGTTAGAAGTTATTAACATGACACGGGTATAAAACCTTTAATAAGGAGTAAATGACTGCTCATTAGTGTCATTGCTTTTAAATGACACGGATGAAGTGTAGCTATAGAGGCACAGCGTTCTTTTTGTCAGAGATGGGCAGTATTTTAAACAAATATATTTAAAATACACATTTAATTACTTTTGAGTATTTTATCATTTGTATTTTGCTGGACAAAAAGAAATAACATGTAATCTGAAATTAAATACTTTGAAAGACAGTATATTGTATTTGAAATATTTAAAATACTTAATCAAGTAAGTCATTTTGCATCATATCATGACATCCTGTTGGATCCATAGATGGAGTCATAAAGGGTTAGTTCACCCAAAAATGAAAGTTCTGTTATTAATCACTCCTGTTAGACCTTTGTTCATCTTTGGAACATAAATGAAGATATTTTTGATGAAATCCGAGAGCTTTCTGTCCCTCTACAGTCAGCCATGCAACTTACATATTCAGGGTCTAGAATGGTAGGAAAGACATCAAGTAATCCATGTCTTTAAGTACATTATTAAAGGGTTACTCCACCGCAAAATGAAAATTTTGTCATTAATCACTTACCCCATGTCGTTCCAAACCAGTAAAAGCTTTGTTCATCTTCAGACCACAATTTAAGATATTTTGGATGAAAACAGGGAGGCTTAAGACTGTCCCATAGACTGCCAAATAAATAACCGTGTCAAGGTCCAGGAAAGTATGAAAAGCATCGTCAGAAAAGTCCATCTGCCATCAGTGATTCAACAGTAATGTTATGAAGCGACGAGAATACTTTTAGTACACGAAGAAAACAAAAATAACGACTTTATTCAACAATTCCTCTCCTCTGTGACTCTCCAAATCAGCGTAGCGCCATTTTGGCAATTCTGAGCAGTACACAGATGGCGTACGCTCTTCTGTGTCAGCAGCGCTGCACTGTTGCGCTGTTTGCTTTCAAACCAAAGCGTAAATACACGTAAACAATGTACCCTTGTGGCGCGGCTGATACAGAAGAGCTTAAGCGACCTGCGTACTGCTCATAATATTTTTCCAAACACATGTGGTGGTACTCTAGTGAACACTCACTCGTGTGCGTTGTGTTGACACGCAAGTCTTCAATCATGTGAACACAACGCAAATGCACTGGGATGCTCTCATGAACGTACAATGCAGATCAGAAATTTTGGTAAAGTTACTACATTACTATGGAATGTGTGCAAGAGCATGAGCAATAAATTGCTGGCCACAGTTCACTTAACAGCCATCGGTGTCGCTAAATAACAAAGGTTTCTGAATTCTAAATAGAGCCTTTTAACAGCTAAATATCAGCACTTTTAGGAGTTACTCTTTACTGTTGACTGTGAAATAGCACGTGTACTAGGCATCCTCTTGAGTAGGACTAGGTGGGATGACAATACAGTTTCGCAGGACTGCTTAATTTTTGACACGCTGATAAAGAAACGATAAAGGAAATGAAAAAATAAAGCAAAGACATGCTTGTAGGTATTCAAGTAAACAAAGTCGGTTGTGTCTTAAGTGAACATAAGAAATTAGACGAAATATGGATTAATATATTGGATATATTGTCTAGTGTTAGGGTTAAAGTATATGTTGCTCAAAAAGTATTTTGTATTTTAAATGAAAAACATTTGATGAGCAAGTATTTGTAATTCGTAACAATATACTTTTTCATGTATTTGTGCCCATCTCTGCTTATTGTCTCAGGCATGCCAGTGAAGAGACATTTGACATTTCCATGTGAGTGACCTTCACCCAGACGAAGCAGTCTGGAGAGCTCTCTACAGCAAACATTTATGGCCACGTGTCATTGGGGGAGACTGCCTCGATGAATTCTTAAGCAGTCTCTCATCCCTCATCTTGGCTTTAAAAGGTTGTCCCCATGTACCTTGCTTAAAGGTTGAACCTGTTTATCCTTGAGCCCTTTCATGGGGACATGATGAGCTGCTCTTAGTGCATAGTTTCCATAGCCTTGTAATTATACAGTAGTTCTCCTCACCTTTACGATGGTAAATGTCTGTTGTGAGCTCCTACTGAAGCTGAAACGTCTACCGTTTTGCTACCATTTTGAAATGCTTGGTCATTCTTAAGACAGTTGTTCACCGAAAAATTACATTTTGTCATCTTGTACTCATCTTCAATCTGTTCCAGGCCAGTATTATTTTCTTTCTTCCAGAAGATAATAGGATAAAGATCAACGGACCAACGTTTGTTAACGACTAAAAATCTTCCCCTCCAGTGCTCTTAAATATAATATGACAGGAGTTTGATCCGTGCTACTTTAGTTTATTTCAGAGCTTCAGCAGAGGGGAAGATTAGCAATAATTAGTAGCTTAAATTTTGATCTTTTATGGTATTTCTTCACGTGTCCTAGAAAATATATATATAGAGAGAGAGAGACAGAGAGAGCACAATGTTTTCACAGCAGTATGTGAGAACTGACAGAGAAAAAGAGCTGATTTTAGTCACTCATAAAGTGAGTGGAATCTCTGTTCCTCACTGGGACAGCCGCAGACAGTGATGGACAGCTGGGAGCTAGTGAATCCATGTGGGCAGGCCATAAATTACCCAATGAAGTGTGCCTCTGATGGAGGTATGTGAGCAGGCCCAGTCCAATATGATGATTATGGAAATGAACTCTCTGGACCAAAAGTGGGCATTGAGGAATTGTTCTAGTCAGTTTAACTAGATCTGAGAGGGAGTGTAATACAGATCATAGATACAAAGGATACAATCATTAATAAACAGTGGTGCACATATTTTTTTCAGCCTGGTTTTCTTATGAGAACCTGGAGATTTGGCTTGGTCCTCACACAGCGGCACATGTTGTGACCCATCAAATATAACTATAAAAAATAAATAAATAATTGTGATAAGATTATTGCACTTATTTTTTTTTAAATAAAATAATAAACTACATAATAAAGTGTGATAATACTATTTTATTTTAAAATAAAAAGGGAGTATTAACTACAAATACAATTGTTTTATAGTAAAAAAAATAAAAAAAAAATACTATTATTATTATTAATATAATTTAAAAATTAATTAATTTAAACCTTAATTATTATTAATAATAATAATTAAAAAATTTCATTCACAAACTTAAAAAAAACCAACAAGCTTTTATTTTGGTGGGTTGCCGACAAGTAAGTATACTGTATGCACTTCTGAGTTTAGCGCTGCTGATTTTTGTAGAGTGTCAGTGAATGAAATGTTATAGTTTTGTATTGTGCTTTGAAAATGTTAGCGGGTAGCCTAGATTTACATTTAACATTTAGCTAAAGATCATAAAGATTTATGCTTTCAGTTTGAATAGAGATCTTATACAGTAAAGTTTGTCGATCTAAAATGGTAATTGTGCATTAACAGCTGTCAACCATGTCGGTACGCAAACGCACGCTCTGAACTAATTTACACAGCACATTTCTTATTTTGGTTGCGCGAGCGGACATGCGGACCACTTATGTGCTCCCCAGTTAATATATCAACTTTAGGCCCTGTTCTCCATTTCTTCTGTCAGGGTTATCAGACTGTTGGTTTAAAAACAGAGTAAAATCAAATTAATTTAAACAAAATAAACAAACTATAATAAAAATAAAAATAAAAATAAAAGCAAAGGTTGAGAAGCTAACTGAGACAAAATAACCAACAAAAAGAAATGATTTGAGCAGTCAACAAAAACTCCTCACATCAGAATAATCTGACCTGTCTGTCTGTCTATGTGGGAGAACACATCCCACAGGCAATATGGCATGATGAGATGCCAGTGATATTTTCTTATACTGACACAAATAAATTTGCAGTGACGGCAAGGAAATAGCAGCATACTCTTTATTCTTTTAGAAACAATTAACTTTCATTTAACTTTTGTGCAATAGGCTTTCAATTTTATGAGTGCACAGGCATGTCATTGCTTTGCTTTGCTTTGTGTATTTAAAGGTTCTAACTCTGATGCAAGTTTTTTTGTAAACGTAATGCTGCATTTTCTTTGCATTCAGAGGTGGGGGGAAATGAGCCAACTAACTGGATGGCCATAAATTCAGCTGTAGTTGTCCAGGCCCTCTTTTGTTGTTGTTGGCATCTTGAGTGACACTAAGCCCTCTTTTACTTCACTGGCTGAGAGCCAGCTGTCCGTACAGATTCCAACCATCTTTCATCTCCTCTTCATGCCTGCTGCCTTCGCTCCATCCGTGACCCCCGTCTACCCACCAGCCCCTATACCTCCTGATCCCTAGCATATCCAACTGCCTGGTTAGTGCGGTGCCTGTCCCACCTAGAGTATCCCAGAATACACTGCTACAGGCCATTCAAGCTCTGTTGGATGTCATTGTTTCATGATTGTGGATCCTTAGATCCATAGTTCAAGCCCCATATTCAGTGCACTCCAATGAGTGTCTAAGTGTGTGTATTTCAGAGAGAGTCAGATTTCTAATAATAATAATTACTAATAATAATAATCATCATCATCATGATCTGTTGTTATTGTTAACTAAAACTATTTAAAGTCAATTAGTTAATTGGAATGCTAAAACAAAATATAAATAGATGAAAAACTAAGATTGAAAAAAAAATTGCTAAACTAAAAAATCATTAAAAATGACAAAAGCACATGATAAAAGCCTTAAAAACATAAAATTAAGCATGAAAATTATAAAAACACTAATTCAAAATATGAATACATTTTAAAATATTGTACAGTCATACCTCTGCAATTCACTCTGGCATGCTGGATATTAGCTTCTGGGCCAAATCCTGACTGATAGCGATCCATTCTTGCTTCATTAGTTCTCGGAGTTGATCACAATTTGTGGGCTTCTGCTTGTCCTCTTGCCTTTTGAGGACTGACAACAGGTTCAGTCTGTCCTTGACGTTTTTATTGGAGAGAAGTGGTTACTTTGCTGCCCTTCTTGACACCAGGCCGTTGTCCAAAAACCTTGGCCTCACTGTGTGTGCAGATGCTCTCACACAAACCTCATTCCTGAGCAAGCTCTGCACTGGTGCTGACACGATTCCGTAGCTGACTCCTCAGGAGGAGACCGTCCTGGTGCTTGCTGGACACTCTGGGAAGTCCTTAAGACTTCTTCACTGCAGTTGAACCTCTCTCCTTGAAGTTTTTGATGATCTGGTAAATGGTTCTTTCAGGTGCAATATTCTTTGAAGCAATTTCCTTGCATGTGAGACCATTTTGATGCAAAGTGATGATGGCTGCACGTGTTTCTTTGGAGGTAACCATTATGAACAAGAACACAATGATTGGAAGCACTTCTTTCCTCCTTTTATAGCAATCAGTCTGATCTTTCAATCTAATTAGTATGATAGTGATTTCATTTTGTGCCAGGATCAAAAAACAGTGAAATTTGTTTGTTTGTGAAAAGTTAATTTTTTGGCCAATGAAGCTTTTAGCAATTATTTAAAACGCATCTGATCACTCTAGACAATAATCTAGAAACAGTGTGAATGAACACCACAACAGCTTAAGCAGCAAACTTTGCAAAACACAAAATGTATGTCACTGCCAAAACTTTTGGCCATAACTGTAATACTAATTCTAAAACAATAATAATAATGCTGTTGTTGCCATTATAGCATTTTAGGTAAACACTTTTTTTTTTTAGGTAAACACCCTGTACAGTATTTAGTACAAGGAGGCTCTGTCTCCCATCACTCTTTCAGAGAAGCACAATGCCAGTTGAGACCACTTATTACTGTCAGTAGTCTCAAAATGGCTGCAATGGCCTAATAGAAATTAATAGTAGCTATCCAGGTCCATAAATGTTGAACGTTTAGTGTGTGCGGTGAGGGAGCTACAACATATGTAATTGTAAGTGTCCAACTGAAATGTGTGCAGCTCCAAGCTTTATACCTGAGAGTCATTCAATGTAGCTATATTCTTGTCTAGTTATACTGAAAGGAACAGAGTAATAAGACCTACAGTAATGTCCTCTGGGGTTTGGTTAAGTGTAGGAGTGTTTGTTAGCATTAGCTTCCCGTCTCTGGTGACCTCACCCTGTCACCACACTCTTCATGCTGTCTCATGGGGAAAACACATGCATGCTTACATCCAGACAACGCCCAGCCACAAACTAAAACACACACTTTTTTACTGTACTATTTTACCGTCCTCCATCTGTTCAGATTCACAGCCTTTTCCAAAACCTGAGAAACTAACTTAATTTACAGTCAGCCGCTCATTATCACAAAATAAACCAAGACAGGTTGTTTAGGACCCGACAGGCAGGGGCGCATTAACACATGGGCTTCAACAGGCTGAAGCCCAGGGGCCTACACTTGGGAGGGGCCTACTGGCTGCAGGTAAATTATATTTTTCGAATAATCATTTGTATATATGGAAGTTTGCAGCAGTGAAAATAGCACTCTGTAAACAAACTCACAAACCCATCAGCGACACCCTGCTTGTAGTTTATGTATTGAGTGGTTCAGTATAGGTTTCCGCCACAGAGTTATAGTTGGTATGTTCCACCAATATACTGTGAGTGGAATGCAGAATGTCCTAGTATGCAGAAGAAGCCTAGCATGAGAGCTATTCTGTGTACGTCTTTATGCTATGATTTAATTAGCACGGCATATTTCTAAATTAAAATGCAGTTACTAACCACCAAAAATAGCCCACATTTATGCCAACTTGCCAAGTGATAGTTTCCATCTACTAATGATGAATAATGAATATTTGTGTAATTTATGATGTTTAAATCATACCTGTAAATCATACCTTTGATGGCATTTTCTTTCCATATTGCCTACGTATAATGCCTATATTAATGTGGAGACAGATTAGCCTCAAAAATAATACATTTACAAAACAAAATTCATAAATGAACAGCACAATTGACATTTACAAAATCGGATTCGTAAATTCAAAACACAATTCCTAAATACACTAGTAAAAGCATAAAAAAATCCCCAAATGCTCACACAAATGCATCTTACCTAAATAAATTTAAAATGTTTGCACAGATATCTATATATCAAGTTCTTGAATTAATTTCCATCACACATTTATGAATGATGTTACATGTATTTATTGATCGCTGAATCTGATTTGCAAATTGTCACATGTGCGTAGACTGCTTTGAATTTGTGTGTGGTATTTTTAGGGCAACTTCCTGACAGGTTAAGATTCATAAATATTTTTTGGAGGATGTTCCGTTCAGCCAATGGTGATGAGCTTTTAATCCACCAATCAAAACACTCCTTACTGAACAGACTCAAGAAGCTCAATGCTGCACTTGTACTGTGCATTGTTCCATGATCAGGTCGTTAATGTAAAGACATTTTAATGGGTACTCTTTTTTTTTTTTTTTATAGCACCTGATTACAATTCATACAAAATCACATTATGATTATATTGTTCACACAAAATACAACTACCCGGTTAGCCCGCTGTCTTATACGCCAAATTTGCACATACCCTGTTCTGTAATGTTATTAAATAAGTATTAAATGTCCAGATATTCCATTAAATAACAACAATTATGTAATGTGTTCTGTAATGTAATGTAATGTTTAAACAATCAGATTTTGTAAATGGAAATTGTGCTGTGCATTTATGAATTTTGTTTTGTAAATGTACCATTTTTGAGGCTGATCTGGCTCCATAATAATGTACTGTTCACTTTATGTAAAGGCTATAATTCTGCTGCTCCACAAGCGCCACCTTCTGGCAAAGAGTGAATTTGCATATTCACATGTATTCATATTTAAAGCAGAACAGTGTTGTAAATGTTAACTGGCATGTCAACAAGAAAAAATCTCAATTCAACATAAATAATTGTCAGGAAGCTAAATTAAAAATAAATAACAAAAATATAGGGTAGTGGGGCTTTCCGTAATGCTGTAGCCCAGGGTCCTCTGGTTATCTTAAGTGAAAAAAAAAGTGACGTGACATACAGCCAAGTATGGTGACCCATACTCAGAATTCATGCTCTGCATTTAACCCATCCAAAGTGCACACATACACCGTTAATACACACACACACACCGTGAACACACACCCGGAGCAGTGGGCAGCCATTTATGCTGCGGCGCCCAGGTAGCAGTTGGGGTTTCGGTGCCTTGCTCAAGGGCACCTCAGTCATGCTATTGCTGGCCCGAGACTCGAACCCACAACCTTAGGGTTAGAAGTTAAACTCTCTAACCACTAAGCCACGACTTCCCCTAAGGTGCCCCTGTCGACAGGAAGCTGTGTAGGAAAACTTTGCCAGTTATGCGGTTTACTGATCATTATACAAAAGTATTTGGCCGCACAATTTGGTGATTGAATAATCAAAATCAAGTACTCCAGAGAGCTGTGTTATAAATATTTATACAGTATTTGCACTGGCATATAGACTGGAGATGATTTTATATTACCACTCAATTGGACAAACTCAAAGGCCAAAGGCCCTGTCTCAAATGCCTCACTTGATGTAAATTTGCACTGGTTGTCTCCTGTCCATGAAATCCACAAGATTGTAAGGTGTCCCATTTGTTTTTTAGACTTCAGAAAGGTGCTCATGAGTGCCCATTAGCAGCTATTATATGCTCAGTGTGGTTGAGGACTGCAGGATCTCTCATACAGCAAATGTAGTATTTTTACATTTATTACATTTCCATATATGAAATATATTGCCATATGAAGTATATATGACATATATCAAAACAGATATGTGCATATAACAATATATAACATTTGTAACAGTTTCATAGATTAACATATATATCTAGCCAATACAAATATGCTGGTTTATGTATAATATAATAATGCATATATAATACATTTTTGGACATGTACATGTATATCCATCCTAAAACCCATCAGTAAATGTTGATCTTATATCAAAGTAAATATAAGTAGATATAAAAGATAGACTTTTTTGCCCCTTTGCCTCTTGTGGTAGGAGAGTATAGACAGACAGGAAGTGAAGAGAGGGGATGGGATTGGGAACGGTCACCCGGAGCACAACCACACTTCATGTTGAAATACTGCTCCAACAATAGACATGTATTTAAAACATTTATTACAAAAACATATATAAACACACAGATTTTTGTATATATGGTTGCTACACATAATACCATATAAAAATCATCATAAAGTCATTATTAATACAAGTTTTAGTGTGGAGTTTTTATCTATTATCTTACTAACGTATATCTTAATTTACCCAGAGAATGTACATTTATGAAAATGTATTTACTTATTTATTATTAAAATTTAGGTAACTTATGACAATATCACTCTTGATATAGGCCGATATATTTGTCATTTATTAAATTCCTGTATCCAATCTTACTGTTCATGCATCATAGTGGTTAGTTAGTCTTTAATTTATTAGTCATCTCCTATGAAGATTCTCAAGCAGGGTCTCAACAGAGTGTCTCAGTGCAGTTATTATTTTTTTCTTGTTCTTCTTCTTTTACGGTAATGCCAAGCACCCTCCCTTTCTCCCTCCCTCTGTCTTGACCTATGGGCTCTGATAAAGCTTGGGGGGGGGGGGTGTTCAACTCTGAATGTCCTCATACCACAGCGAGCAGAGACTACAGTCAGGCGTGCTATCTTAAAGAGTTCATTCACAGAATCCCCTTGCTTATGGAGAGCACTCCAACTTTCACAACCACCTGCTGCCTTAATGCGCATATATGTATATATATATATATATATATATATATATATATATATATATATATATATATATATATATATTTGTATGTTCCACTCTAACCTTCTGTACCACACGCATATACACATACACATGAAAGCATTTTGACTCCATCTTTCCATCCCTTTCAGTCTCTTTTTCATTTTTTACCTGAAGGCCGCTGTACCCACGTCTTCCTCTCACCTCACACACACAAGTGCACACATACTCCGACACAGCAAATTCAGCCATGCTAGACTTTACTGCCCTTTCTAAATCCCATTGAGTTCAGCTTTAGTCATGTGCAGGCATGTAATGCAACTTTGAATCTGGCTGCATGAGCCAAGCGCTCCTCGCTCTCTGATGTGGACCACCACAGCCTGCGGGGCTTACCTGCATCTTCTCTCACTCTTTCTCACCATCTCACCCTCTGATTCCTTTCATCTGCCCTTATCAGCCTCCGTCAGTGCTCAGCCACTGTACCTCCCCTCCTTGCACCTAACAGCAGGAGGTCAGGGAGAGAGATTCAGACACCTCTCTTAGGGACTGCAATTACTTCCAGTCAGGAAATCTTCAAAGACAGAGTGTGTGATTGAGGGAAAGCATGTTCGCAGATTTGCTCCTTGTTTTTTTCTGCTGTGCTGCATGTGTGCTTCAGACACACTCTGGACCAAGAAAAAAAATTGCAACCCTTGCTTATTACTAGTTTTGTCCTGACTCCAAACACACTGTTTTCCCATTATTCAAATTGACTTTGGACCTGTCGGGAAGAAGTTACTTCATGAAATATTAATGAAAAAAAACGGCAGAGAGATGTGAGAAATGAACACACAGGAGAGGCAAAATGATTAAATTAAATTGATTTTGGTAATACTCGATGACCACTAATCGCACTCTCTCTACACATACACACCCTCACGCACTTCATGCGGCTCCGCAAAGATTTATGGCTGCTTTTCCATACAGCTTTTATATATTTTTCAAATTAGCTGACACAGTGGCTATGACTGCGAAGATAAACAAATCCTTTGAGAAATGATGTATTGCTTCAAAATACCAAAGGCCCAGAATCAAAAGTTCAGAAAACCAATACATAAAGTACTTTCATATATATAAACAGTGTGACACAGTTTCAGTCTAATACAATTCTTATTTAAATATATCTCGCAAATATTTGCAGTGTTATCAGATTCTAACAAAAGAGAGGAAAAAATAAGCATTGTCTGAAGACAGAGAGATTGAAGGAGAGTTGTTGAGACAAAAGAAATGGAGTAGAAGACAAGACATTAAATGGTATGCTTAGAGAAGGAAAAGGAGGCATTGACAGATGATTTATGAGGCGTAAATGGAAGAAAATCGAGTAGACTACAGCTCCAGCTCCATAATCTCATCCAGTTTCTGACCCAGCATAAACACAGCAGCTATAAACTCCAGTTCAGCCTTTTTTTGACAAATCACTGCTTTCCACTCATAACCTGATTTTTATATAAACACACGTCATGCATATCAAAGAAACATGTACACACAATCATTATGAGCTGAGGGCTGTCTCTCTGCATGCCTGAATGAATAATCCAGCACGTCCCACATCGTGTGCCATTCTCAATTTGGGGGCCATCATAATCTATATATACTGTATGTAATTTAAGACATTCATTGTTGTGCATGTGGGTGTACGTACAGTACATCCGCTCGCACTATTATTTCCAAGCCCTCGTATGGCAGATCAAACAGGTGTGGTGTGTTTTATTACTGTAATGCGACCGAAGTCATTTGTGTGAAAGAGCGACCAGTACGCATGGCTCCGATTAGCCTTTGAAAATGTGTTTTTGTATACATGTGTCTGTGTGTGTGTGTATATTTGAAGAGACCTCCCTTGGAGAAGCATGGTTTGAAGTCAGAATCGTGGGTCTCTCCCAGGGCCAACGAGCCTCCCTTGTCCAATTTGTCTTTGTTAGTGGAGCATCGCTACAGAGTAGCCTAAAAGTACTTCAGAAAGCAGCCTGCCATCTACGTACCTCCATCCCTCTCACTCTTCCGGCCAATCCCTCTCTCAATGGCTTAATCGATAGTGGGTGGTTGATCAGAGGAGGAGGTATATTGAGATTTATGAGGACGTTTAGACCACGATGCGACTGCTGTGTGGACCGGTGCCCAAGCACACCCGAGAGGGGGCTTAAGATGGCGTCATTGATCTCACTCATAATTAGCGCACATAGGAGCTAGATGCAGAATTCCAGCATGTTGCCCGATGTGAATAATTTAGCGAGCACAGCATGAAGTCATCCTTTGAAGTGCAGCTTTGAAGAACCCCCCCCCACCCCAGTCTCAAACACCCCGCCGTTTTCAAAGCAACTCTCAAAAAAACAGCTAACTGTGTTCGCTTTCAGAAAGCATTCTATTGACTTGGACACTTGAGTTCACCTGCACACTTTGACTTGATGTGTGTAAGAAGACTTCCTTTAACTCTGTCTTTGGTCCTGTCCAACACTCTTGCCCTGTTCCAAAACAGAGAGCTGAATACACAGGCATCACAGACAGACTCCCAAGATGGCAAGAGAAATAATAATTAGAAATAAATGTATATTTCATTCACTGAGATGTATTGTGTATTTTCATGCTTCAAACTATATTGAAACCAGTTGAGTCAAGTGTCTCCAGTGCATAGTGCTATTTGTGTGGCACACATTCATTGTTGTGCATGTAGGTGTATGTATATCCTTTCGCGTTTCATCGCAAGCCCATGAATGGCAGATCAAACAGGTGTGGTGTGGGTTTCATTACTGTAATACGGCAATGTTTGCTTGAGTTTAGCAGAGTCTCTCCAGTGCATAGTGCTATTTATGTGGCATATAAGTTGTTGCCAATGTACAGCATTCCAGATCGGACACTTCTGAGGTTCCGTGACGGTTCAGATGTAGGCAGCATCGTTTTGGAACACAACTTCTCTCTCTCCTTCTGGGTGGAGGGCTTGTGCTAAGAAGGCGGTAGGAAGTTAGTCTAGTTCACGGTTGACGGGACACTTGTGGTGGACTCTAATTTAAGCACTTACAGTAGATGATAACGGTTTGTGGTGGCACATGTGATTTCTTCTCCGTCTACGAATTGCTTGTCTCTCCCTGATGCCCTCCATCTCCATTCTCCCTCTTTCTGGCTTGTTTGCTTTCTTTATGGGAAACAAGAGCCAGCAACACCATTAAATTCAGCATACTATATGAAATTCTGAGGCCTAGCTTAGCAGGTGTCATGTATCTTCAGCTCTTTTTGCTGGTTCTTGCCATTTAATGTGATTTGTGTGCTTCTGGTAAGAATATAAACGTGATTATAAACTCTACCTGACACTGGGAGTATGGAATATTTTATCTTTTTCATTTTAACATTTTCCAATCACATATTCCTTATTTCTGGGCTTTCATAAGTGTTTTAAATTTCTTGTGGGGTAGTTTATCTTGTTTTTAAGGATGCCCTGCTTTCCGTTTGCTAAATGAACTGTAGTGCTGTGTTACATTTATGAAGTATTGACCTGCTCAAATGAATGGAGAAACATGCTGAAGCAACATGCTCTTTTAACACAATTTACATTTCAAAACTAGCTGTTAAAATGTTATGTTTCTTCTATCATTAAAGCAGGTAGCTATTCAATAGCTTGTAAATTCTCTATTGACCATAGCTGCACATTTATTAGAAATTCAAAGGTCTGCTGATTCATATCAAAGTTAAATTTTTAAAAAATTATAATGTTACATAGACTCGACTATTTGGAAGGTGTTTTTATTAGAACCTATTAGTGGCGAGTTAGATGTTAACAGACATCCCCATTTACCAAATGTGAATGTGCCAGTGAGCACGTCTGCGCTGATGCTTTTCCTGGTGCCCCATTGATCCTAACAAGCATTAAAAAAAGATCAAAAACCTTTTCTTTTTTTTCCTCTCTAGGGCCTGATAAAAGTGTTCTGATTATTGCTAACCAGAGGCTTGAACTTTCCAGCCTGTTACAGGGTTCAGTCGCTGTGTTTCTCAAAAAGTTGACATGAAGTTTTGTAAGCTTTTTCTCAGAGTGTGTAACAGTTGCCAAATGGTTTTAGGTCATGTTTCCTCCTCTTTTAACTTCAAAATTTGTTGTTACTGTCATCGCTTATTGTTGTTTACCTATTTACATTTTTATCTGGCATATGTATAGTATCCACACTGTGTGGACACATGCACAAATATACAGCAAAGCTATCAGAAACACTCTCATACATGCTTTTTCCCCACATACACTCAAGCTTACAAGCATGCAAATTCACAATTGCTGTGGCTATAGGATTATCCGGGGTACTGTATATTACCTGGATTCAGAATTGAAAAGGTGCAGTCACAGATAGAAAACCAGGAAATAACTTTAGTCACGATGGTTAATGATTTGTTCACACAGTTTTATTAACATTATCAATGGTGTTAGGGATGCTGTACCTGTTTTTACAGGCAAATGTTCTTCGAATAAAAGGTATATTTCACTTTTTTTTTTTTTAGTTTACAAATGTCTGAATAGAATCCACAGCAGTTTGTGAAATCATTTTAACAGTGTGTGTGAAGATGAGTATTAGTTTTTCATTAGGAATTAATACTAGGGAACAAAAACCAAAAGTTATATTTTATTTTTAAAACTTACTGTGATGCACCCAACAGTCATTTCATCATGTGATTCGATTAATCGATTCGCTTAAGTTGCCTGTGCCATATAATCATTCTGGCAGCATGTGTTTGGGCTGTTTATCGATTCTGAACTTCTGCCAGATTGCCGCCTTTTCTCACAGCTGAATATATTTGCACTTGAATGATCAGAATGCTACATTACTATATGCCAGACGGTTCTGTGAACCTCCCTTTGATAACATTACATTAAGGTGAAAATCATCTGAGAATAAAATATTCAAAGGCAAAAATTAATTACTGTTTAAGAAATGCTAATACGTAAGATATAAAGCAGTTCTTTTTTCCTAATTGTTTGTAATATCAGTTTGATTTTTCCTTGTTTATTTCTGCCTAATTTACTTAATTAAAAAGATAATTTAATATCCTATTTAGCCAAAGGTATGGATAAAGAGGTAGAATACTGAATAAACTAAACAAATCTCTCGTTGTGCGTGGGATTTATAGGCTATTATAACAGCAAAGAGATGTTGTGTAGATAAACTGTTCACTAAACGAGTATTGCTGATTACATTTTTACAGCTCATTCTTTTTCTTTGATTACTGTTTGATTGGTTTGGTGTAGTCTAATGGTTAAAGATTCAGGCTGATAACTGAAAGGTTTTCCATGAACTATGACATTTCTGACCTTGAGCAAAGCCAATCCTCAGGTTGCTGAAGGGGGGATTGTCAGGTAGACACACACGCACCATGATGTCTGTGTGCAGCATTGCAGACAGGCTGTCAGTGAATGTTTGTCTGTATATATAATAATGCATATATATATATAGACCAATACAGACTGCCTGGAAAGCTCCAAACACAGACAAGCAGTCATACGAACTGTGAACCTGCTTATCCAATATTATTAGAGTATTGCAAAGTATACTGTTGTATACTATTGTATATCAAACGCATAAATTAATATTACATATTTAGAATCACAGTTATGGATATACATTAGGTCATGCTATACATTTTTAATTTTGCCTCTTCATCTTTCCAAATTCGGTTCCACGATGATATACTATGCAGCTGCTCACCCACAAAACCCACTCTTCCTGTCCTGCAGGCATCCTGTACAAAGGCAACGGTGAGAACATCTTCATCTCCCAGCAGCCTCCAGTGATCAGCACCATCATGGGTAATGGGCGCAGACGCAGTATCTCCTGCCCCAGCTGTAATGGCCAGGCTGATGGAAACAAACTGCTGGCTCCAGTGGCCCTGGCCTGTGGATCTGATGGCAGCCTGTTTGTCGGTGACTTCAACTACATCAGACGCATCTTTCCCTCGGGAAACGTTACCAGTGTTATGGAGCTGAGGTAAGAAACACAAGCTAGTACAAGAGAAATGGAAGATAATTAAAAGAAGTATAAGAGAAAGTATAATGTAGGCTTGTGCTACTGATATGAACGTACATGATAAATTCTTAGACTGCAATATGGGGCACTCAGCCCAGTATAAGGCTCATGTGGTCTGAAAAGAACGTGCTGACACTGACAGAGTTCTCATCTGTAGAGGGTGACTCATTACTGGTGCTCTCGCCCCCTTAAGCCAAGAAGAAATGCATATTCCCATACCTCACTTTTTATGATCTACCACAAGCCTTCTATTGAGCTCGTCCAGCCCACATCAAAGGCTGTGTGTGTGCGCGTCTTTGTGTGTGTTTATTTACAGGGCTCAGAGAAGTAACACTGTTTATCTCTTGAGTATCCCTGCCAACTAAACTAAACTCTTTGTTTCTTCAAAGAGATTAATCAGAGATTTTCAATATAGCCGTAAAGCTTATAATTTAAAGAAGCTGTTGATTCTTAGTATGTTTGTTCTTTTAGTGAAATGTAATTGTATTTTGTTGGTTTCGGGGCATTTAAATGCCACCAAATCTATTGTGGTTGAGTTTAATTTCAATTTCAGTTGACATTTAAAATTTTGATCTCGTCATTCAGTTTGCATACTATTGGCGGCACAACATCTGTATATTATAAAAATGCATTTTTAGTATTCAAATTTTTGAATCTCTTAATACAAGCCAAAATGTAAATATATGTATAGTTTTTGAGTAATCACTGAAAAAATACTTTTAGGTTTTTAGTTCTTTTGTGGAACACACAGGAGTTATTTTGCATGTCTTATTCTGCTTTTTTTCTTTTTCTTTTGTCATATGAAGCTCAACAGCCCTGGTCTCCACTCACTTTCACTGTATGGAAAAGAGCAGTCTGCACATAATACTCCTATACATAAACTCCTTTAATGTTTTTCAGAAGATACAAACACATTCATGTTTGGAGTGACATGAGGGTTAGTAAATATTTCCAAAAAGCAGTCAAATGTTCCATCTCTGTAATATAAAAATTAGTTTTGATTGTTCAGTATGATTTTACAGAGTGCAGCATGCTGATATTGATTTAATAATCTAAACTATCTGAAATATTCATACTAAATTCCCTCCTGACTGAGATCAGTGTGTCTATAATCTAAACACCGTGAAGTGCAGAGCTGATACATTACAAGCATGAGGTGAACACATGTGCCCTTTTCTTTCAAACCTCAAGACCTGTCATTTCCTTTCCTTAGATCTAGAGTGGGCTCACACATCCACAGAGAAAGAGACCCGTAGATATTCTTTCAAAGTGCTCTCATGGTTCCTCTATATGAAATCAGAGCTGCGTCTTGGGTCTTTTATGGTCTCTCGCTGAATTTATCATAAATTCTTCCTCACACTCGTCGGGGCCTAGAGGGCCCTCCATGTCGCTCTCCTGCAGTACCTCATTTAGCCATTGCAGTGATACATGATCGCTACCTCTTTCCTCCTCTCTTTCCTTATCTCTTATTCCTTTCTCTTTTGGCCTAAATCGTCTGTCTCGTCCTTTTAGCCGCCTCTCATTTTCCATCTCATGTTTTCCCTGCTTGTGTCTTTCTGTCATTGACACTTACTGTATTTTTAACCTTATCTTATCATCTTCTGTGCCTTCCATCTGCCCCCAACTTGATACCCGCGCAAAAATCTCTCATATGTGCACTCACACGAGGTCTCTATAAATGGCCCGGCACTTAACAGGTTTCAGTATCATCTTTGTGTGTCTGCTGCTCCTGTAAATTAAATTCTTTCATTAAAGCAGTAAAACACATGGATGAAGCAAATGAAATGGTGGTCCTCTGTGTGACATATTCACAGCGTGGCTTCTGTGCGGTTAAAGGCAATGTTTAAGGAATTGCTTTTCATTGTCTGGGACACAATCAATTTGCTATTATGGGCCAGTTAACCTCAGCGTGTGCTGTGAGCTCATACTGTTCTTCAGTTCCCAGGTGGAATATTCACACATCCAACTCTGTTTAACAAACAAGACAAAGTACAGTTAACAGGCCTGTCTTCCTGCATTATTTGCCGTCTATGTGTGAGGAGTAAAGATTAATATATGCACACCGTTTTTTTTTTCTCCCTTTCTTGACAAGATTTATGTGCTTCTGCTGTTTTACTCTCTCTCTTTTCTTATCTCTGCTCTTTTTTCCCTCTGCTACCCTAAGAAATAAAGATTTCAGACATAGGTAAGCCATTCTAACTCTGTCATGGATGCACAGGACCTTTCAGTCTGGTGCAGGCCATTCTTTATACAAGTGTTTGTCTCCTCATAAGTGTTGTTGCATGCCATCAGAAGTAATGTAAATGTGTGTCATCTTCCCCCGATTTTTATGGAGTATCAGTGACATTTTGTGAAAATTCTTAAAGTTTGTTTGATTTTCTTGGTATTATTTAATTCACACTTCATTTGCTTTAAAGCTCATTGCCAAAATCTCTACAGTGAAGTCCGAAAGTCTAAGACCACTAGTTTGTTTTTTAATTTCAAATGATATTATCAGCATAACAATTTGTATGATATTATGATATTATCATTCCAACAATTTGGAAATCTGACCTTTTATACAAATAACTCAGCTGGTCCGTTTTTAAATCATAAACTTTATTTCCAAGATTAAATTGCATCTTATTTCCAAGATTTTCAATGTGGTCTTAGACTTTTGGACTTCACTATATATTGAGAAGTTCTTTGTTGTTTTTGTTGATGGTGCAGGAATGAAGTAGATCCCTTGAAAGCACTACTGTACAGGTTATGACAACAGATCTGAATTCCTGACAAAATCGTTAGAATAACTGAATATAGTAGCTGACATTTTATCTCAGTATGTCAGTGGTTTATAAATCAACATCACAAAGTTCCCAAGTGTCCCCAACACAATGAGAAATTCCTTTCAGCCCTGTGAAATCTCTTTCTCCACTTTTGTGGATTTAAAGTTAGCTTAGCTTAGGCATTTATGTAGAACTCAAGTAAAATATTTTCTTTTAATGTGGCATATTGCATATACCAGAAAGACAAAATATACCTCATGTAGCTTAGAAAGAACAAGGTTGTTGCTTTTTTTAAATTTGTCTGCACTTTGATTCTGTGGCCAAATTGGTCAGAAAAGGTTTAAGTAAAATACACAGACGTCCATTTCAGCTGACACTGGTGTAGACCTGTTTTCTCAGTAAGGATTCAGGACATAAACTTCTCTTGACAGGTTTCCAGTACTTAAGTTAACCACTCCAAATGTGTCTGCCCTGGACAAGCAGGAGTTCCTGATAAACACTGCAAATAGGCCCTCATCATCCCACACATGTTTGAATAGTTACAGTTGAGGGGCGATGTACAGAGCACAGTAGATGCTACATTAAGTTCTGTTTGAAACCTCTGTAGGGTTTAATCGCAGATGTATGGAGCTCATGAATGGAAATAAGTGCAAGTAATTTGATGTTGGCGAGCCAAAGCCATTAGAGCCTGTTGAATAAATTTGCAACCAGGTATAAATTTAGGAATCCCATGGACATGCTAACCATTCCTCTCTGTCTCCTACCAAATCATTTAAAATGGAATTAGAGGCCAACTTCGCTGTATGGTTACACCGTGTGTGGGCGAAATAGTTTAGTTTAAGTAATTAAATGGCAGTATTTTTAGACACATCAGTATTTGTCTAAATGCTTCTGAGAAACAAAAACGACCCATTAAGCATTAATGACTCTGAATTAATATGTGCTAAGAGTTATTAATTCACAACCACTGTTGCTGGCTGATGAACATTACAAGCCACCTAATGGCTAGCCTTCGTCTTCCTCTTGTCCCAGATGTCTCGGCCCATCTGTATGTTTCATGAAGACGTGCCCATATACCCTAATGCTCCTCAGAGCCTCATAAACATAGGAGATTATTGACCCCAAACCTCAGTGTCCTTAAACCAAGCCAACTCTAATCCTTCCCCCTCCCTGCTTCACTTCCAGAACTCACATTTGTTTCCATTTGGCACATCAGAATATTTTATGGTATAATAGTTTTAGCATGTTTGATCTTTATTTGATCTATGTGCCACATAGCAACAGTAACTAACATCATCCTGAGAGCTTCTTAGCCCCTTTTGCTTGAAGCTTATGAACAGTGTAATTAGCACATGTGATTTGCAAATCTACTGTATATTGCTTTTCATTTCTTTTTTGTAAACCCACTTTAGCTCGGTTCCAAAATGTAATGAGCTTCTTTGCTGACATCTAAACACCACTAAAATGAGGTACCTTAGGTGACCTTCACTTCAGGAACGTGCCCATGATGCCTTAAAATCCTACAACCAAAGGCAGCACACTATGTTTTGGAACAGAGCCAATATCTAATAACCAAACAAAGGATCAGCTCAAACATGGGACCCTGCCTCACTCAGTAAGTCTGATGAGGAACCAATACTTTTTATATATAAAAGTTAACAGACTGTTACTTTTCAAAGCAGAAGCTACAGCAGCCCACATCTGTTTCAAAACATATATATGGAAAATGGCCTGCCCGGCAGGCAACACTGTTGCAAGGTGTCTGTGCTATTCTTAGTCCTTAGTCGCTTCTAATTGAAACACTGCGATGAGTTGTTGATTTATTTCAACAGATGCATCACTTCATGTTGCTCGCTGGCTTTTTCCTCTGTCTTAGTGGTGCGGGTGGGAAGTGCAAATGATTGAAAGGATGTGACAGTTTGGTGGGCATCATTATGGTTGTGTCAGACGATAGTGATTTCCAGTCATAACGCATTAGGTTCACTCTGACAGAGTGCTCAACTCCTTTCCCCTCTAACTGGCCGGGCCAAACAAGTACATTGTCTTCAACAATAAAACATTATAGCCTGAGATCAGTGATCATGTTTCTATACATCTGTAGGCCTTCAACTTATATCTTAAAATTTGTGATAGCAATTTTTTTGCGCCTATAATAGTCTACAGTCATAAGAAACTGAGACATCTGCTGAAATAAAAGGGAAAAAAAATAAGTTTTTCATGCTACATTTTCTTCCTAACTTAAATCTGTTCAGTTATTCATTGCTTCAAGCACTTCAAGCATTGCTTATTCACCAAATCATTTGTTGCTATATCTGTTTGTTTACAAATCATGACTGTTTTGTGTCCTATTATAATATACTGCTCTTCTTGTAATTGTGAAATTTCTACCTTTGTCCTGTTAGCAACAATCCTGCACATAGATACTACCTAGCAACAGACCCGATGACAGGTCAGCTGTACGTTTCGGACACCAACTCACGACGCATCTTTAGGCCGAAAGCCCTGACAGGAGCCAAAGAGCTGCTGCAGAATGCAGAGGTTGTGGCAGGGACCGGAGAGCAGTGTCTGCCATTTGACGAGGCTCGATGTGGGGATGGAGGCAAGGGCACTGAGGCGTTACTGCTGGGACCCAAAGGTAAAAAGACTGAACACCAGCAAATCAATATGGACAATCCAAATTTTCAATGTGTAGAAGACTATAGCAGAATGTGACACACTATAAAAACACAAACACAGATAATATAAAAAACCCTTTTGCTATTAAAGTAATATTGGTTTAGTTAAGCATATCAACACAGCAACAGCCAGACTTTAAATAGTTCACACAGACACATACATTTCAAGGAGAGACCTAGTGCGGATCAGAGAGCCAGAGGGTTCAGTTCCTTGTCTCTTAGTTTTAGCTCTGACTAGGTTAAAAAAAACCTTTATTACTTGCTCTCAACATCACTCTTAGCTCAGGAATAATTCACCACCCAAAAGCACATTGTGAATAATTCACAGAGTGCTGTGTCTTCAGTGACCTGGAAACCACAGGGCAAGTGTGACATGTGTACCAGTCTTGTTTTGCCTGTTTGTAGGTGCAGTGTGTGTCTATTTGAAACTGTCACATCTGACCGTTTCCCAACCACCCTCCCTCTCTTTCTACATAGGCATTGCTGTGGATAAGAATGGGTTCATCTACTTTGTGGATGGTACCATGATCAGGAAAGTAGACCGGAATGGCATCATCTCAACACTGCTGGGGTCTAATGACCTCACATCTGCTCGGCCTCTGACCTGTGATACCAGCATGCATATTGGACAGGTATGCATTTATACTCATCTGCTCTACATCACTGATTAATGCACTTGAATCTTAACTATTAATTTGTCTATTTTTGCTGCCACAAAAGAAAAGCTACAACACTGCTAACCTGAATGAGGTATGATTTATAGAGTTAAATTCCGTCCAGTTATGCCACTGGGCTAAAACAAAATATTACAGGGCAGAAAGGCCATACTTCGATTTATTTCAAAATGCACCTGTGATTCTCAGTACTAAGATTCAACTGTTCAAACCTGATCTTCTGGCTTCATCCCTGAAGTGGTGTTAGGATGAGTGGCCTCGTTTCAAAGATAAAAGCAAGGGCTGGAAGCAATTGAAACTGTTGCCTCTGGAAGGCAGAATTGTGTTTCATGTTGTCCCGATAAAATTTTTCAGATGAGATTTAATTATTATTTAAAATGCAGTATTATTCCTTTTACAATTTAATATTATTTTGTATTTGTTTTATGATAATTTTCAAACATTTATACTATCAGAGCCCTGTAGGTAATAGTTTATTATTTTAAAGGACCACAACACAAAGTTTCAGAGCTTGCAGACTTGAAGCTGAATTAGTTTGTTTTTCCAGCCAACCACTTATAGTGGACTGTACTATGACCTGCTATCTATCCACTAACCTCTAGACATGCTTTAAGGCCCAAATCAGTAACAAAAAGCCTGAGATCAGCCCTCTGTGGTAGCCTCCACCCAAATGAAAAACAGAGAAACTTCCTTGAAGACCTGGAGCTCCCCCCTCTGGCTGCTCTCCCTCTGGTGCTAAATGAATCTAATGACCTAAGCTCAGTAAGCCTGTGGAAAACAAATAATCTGTTAGACTTTCTAGACACAACAAGAGAAATAGTATAAAATAAAATATGATTAAGATGATGAACACTCAAATGAGATGAAGAATGCAGTCAAATCTGTAGGCTAATAAAAGCTCTTTTATTGTACGTGGACTGGCTTGCATCATGGGGGCCATGTTGAGATCACATGATCAGCTGACTACTATTATTTTTATATCAGTATCCTAATCCAAGATGACTGCCATATTAGCCAGCTCAGCAAAGAAGAAATTTTGTTCTTTGGAAATATAAGCCTATTGTGGGTGTGGGAGTAGGACTCTATTTTTACCTGCAGCTTTATTATAAAGAGGGTCTTTTACTTGAAAAGGGCTGATATGTAGTGTTTAGTAGACTTTCTCATCCACAATCTTAGGCAGAATCCTTCCTCCCCTCTCTTTCTGTTTTCTGGTCTCCTAACCAACCTCATGTGTCTCTAAGGGATGGAGATCGGGGATTAGACATAAGGCTGTTGTCTAACATACTCTTGGGTCCAGGCTCAGTGAAGCTCATTGAGGTATGGCCAGACCCAGACAGTTGGTGTCAGCCTCAAAATTACCCAAACGTTTGCTCTTGCGAGTCATCGATGTGCATCATTAAGGATATATACAGCTCAACCTACACAACTGTCACCTACCTCAGTAAGGCCAATAGGGACAGCAGAAAATAACTCAAGTTCTCTTCAAGGAAATCTTCGGTTCACTCTGGGTTTTAAAATGATCAGTCTAAATCAAGTTCATCCCCAGAGCATATAAAAGTACTCTGTCTTCTTCTAAAGCCACCAAGTTGACCTTTTGCATATCAGGTGGTGACCTGGGAGTTGATGAAATGTTTTAGGTGGCATGTTGTGGTGCACCCAAGTAAAATCTGTTTTCCCGGAGTAAAATCTGGTCTTGAATTCATGCTTTATGCAGAAGGTGGAATCACAGATGGGCCATGGCTGAGCAGAGAAAGCTTTTATCCACAGGAGCTGCTGTAGTTCAGAACCATTACGCTTTAATGTGGTGCTCTTCAAAGATGCTTAACCTGCCTGTGTGTCCAGCGTGCAGGTTCAGAGCAGGAAGTGAAAGAGAGACTGAGCAGAAAGAGAATGAAGGAATATCTGGTTTAGGAATGTCCCAGTCGTGCCATATAAGTTGATTTCATTGAGAATATTTCTCCTGAATCCATTCAAAGCTTTGGGAACAGACTGACAATTATATTGTCAGCATATCTTTGCAAGAGTGAATTATAGATTATGCAGTTGCATAACTTTCCCCCACTGGCACTTGGCAGCGTTACTGAAGTTGTCAAGACTGTGAAGTATTTGAGAAATATTGAAACCAGATAATTCAGACAGACAATGCATGATCAAGGGAAGAATACTAATGCTTTCTTGGTATAAACTATGTCTCAGCAAAAGTGTGTGCTGGTGAATGATTTTATTTTCATTAACAGATGTCCAGACAAGACTGTCCTTCTAAATCATCTTTAAAAGTCTAATAGAGGCCAGTCCTCTAAGCGGGCGATGTTGTTCTTGTCGTGCTTTTCTTTGCCCGACAGTCGTTCCCTGTAGGCGCTGAGGAATTGCATCCCGTTGCAAAATAAATGACCCAGCGACAGGCAAATCGAATGAACTAGAGGCACCCAATGTATTAAGCCTCCAAAGTAACGGATCCTTCTTCATCAGTGTCAGACCCAAACATCAACTGTGCACAGAGTGAGAGAGCAGGCGGGAGATGTAATAACGTGTTTGTGTCTGTGTGTATATCTATGGAAGTTTCCGTAAGTGATCCACCTCCCTATTTGATCTCTCCTCTCTCCAGGTGCGTTTAGAATGGCCTACAGACCTGGCCATCAACCCTATGGACAACTCCATCTATGTGCTTGACAACAACGTTGTACTACAGATAACCGAGAACAGGCAGGTGCGCATCGTGGCAGGCAGACCTATGCATTGCCAGGTGCCAGGCATCGAGTATACCATGGGAAAACGTGCCATCCAGACCACTCTAGAAGGTGCAACAGCCATCGCTCTCTCCTACAGCGGTGTGCTCTATATTGCAGAGACGGATGAAAAGAAGATTAACCGCATCAGACAAGTCAGCACGGATGGCGAGATTTCTCACTTGGCAGGAGCACCCTCTGACTGCGACTGCAAGAATGACGCTAACTGTGACTGTTACCAGACAGGTGATGGGTATGCCAAAGACGCAAGGCTAAATGCTCCTTCCTCTCTGGTGGTCTCTCCTGACGGAACACTCTATGTAGCTGACCTGGGAAACATTCGAATCCGTGCCATACGTCACAATCGACCTCCACAAGGCTCTTCGGGTCTTTATGAAGTTGCATCACCTGCTTCTCAAGAACTCTATGTGTTTGATTCCAATGGAACGCATCAGTATACTATGAGCTTGGTCACTGGTGACTACAAGTACAACTTCAGCTATAGCAATGAGGATGATATCACTGCTGTAACGGATAGCAGTGGAAATACGCTCCGGGTTCGTCGTGACCCCAATCGAATGCCAGTGCGTATTGTTGCTCCTGACAACCAGGTTATTTGGCTGACAATTGGTACAAATGGAGGGCTTAAGACCCTCACAGCACAGGGGCAGGAGTTAGTGCTCTTCACCTACCATGGTAACAGCGGCCTGCTAGCCACCAAGAGCATCCAAATTGGCTGGACCACATTTTATGAGTGAGTGCTTCTATCAATTCCTTTACACTGTTGCAGATCACATCTCTAAACCTTTTTATTGTTTTGAGATATGCAGTTTTGACATTTTGAATAGTTTGTTACAGTTGTTGTTGCAGTGCACATTCCTACTGTAGGATTTAATGCTTCTCTAAGTCTTCTCCTTCAACAAAAGTGTAGCCTGTAGTTACAAAACCTACCATTTATTTCACCACATGCTATTTAGAGCATGGTGAAAATACTAAATGAATTTGGATGACATTTTCCGGCTGGTGGTGTACCAAAAGGTTTTCCATAATGCCAGTCTGGGGTAGGTCCTTCTGGCCAACATGTTGGACACAGTGTCTGTGCACCTACCCTGCCATAACCTCAAAGTCACTGCAGGCATTGACGTGTCTTAACGATTGTGACTACAATAAGATACATTTTTATTATGTTATTATGTGGGTAATGATTAATCCCCATTTTATATAGAAATGTCCTCAGGCCAGTTGAGAGTGTGCAAGGCAACTCAAACTAGCCAACATTTGTTAAAAAGTAAACGTATATTCAAGTTTGTCTCCACTTTCAAATTTTTTTGACTTGTGTACACAAATCAAATTGTCCATTTGACCTCTGTCAGATAGCATAAATACAAAGATTTCCGAGGACCCGAACAAGACAGACTCCAACCCGTACAGTACATGAATGCTAGCCTGCTTAATGTCATTGCATCTTGTAAACTGCTCACCGCACATCAGTGAGGTCCAATTGCAAAAGGTGTTCTAATGGCATTTTTGGTTTGCAGCTATGACAGTGAGGGACGTCTGACAAATGTGACATTCCCCACTGGGGTTATCACCAGTCTAATTGGGGAGATGGACAGAGCCCTAACAGTGGACATTGAGACCTCAGGACGAGATGACGATGTCAGCATCACCACCAACCTCTCCTCCATTGATTCTTTTTACACATTAGTTCAAGGTGCGGCAAATCTCTGCTGTATTATCATTATTAACAAAGACCCCTGATGGCTCTATAAACTGACCTGTTGCTTTAACTCTTGGAAATGTTCCACACTGTAATCAAGCTGTAACTCACAGGTTAAATCAATATTAATGTCCAAACACTCATTACTCATTCATTAGGGGTAAAATTGTCAGATGATAATTTATCGTTTTCACTATAATCACAGCACCACGGGGAATGAAAACACACTGGACAGCTGGGCTCTGAAAAATACATCTGTATAGCACACTTTAAAGCTGAAGTGTGTAATTCTTTTGATGTTAAAATACTTTTAATAACCTTAACCCAGCTTAATATGGAAAGACAACAAGTAATCCATTCGTAGTTTGATTTCCATTAAAAGTACAAACAGTGTGGCGCTATCAAAACATCTCAAACAGGCAAAGCTGGCTTAAGTCAGTGGACCAGACTGTCTCTTTTTCCAACCAGTTTCAGATGGGGAAACCTGGTTAAAAGGTTATTTTTGCTATTTTGTTTGATGATGCAGAAATTACCCACTTCAGCTTTATAGAGTGAGGAAACAGGCAGCAATAGGGTGACTAAATGTGAATTTGAGCAAAGTCATTAGATTAAAGGGAATTTAATTAGATTAAAGAAGATTGTGTATTTATACTTGTTGCTGCACAATCAAAGAAGTTAATGTCTGTCTCAAAGGGTTTTCTTTTTACAAATCGTTTTCTAACCTCCTTAACCAAATATGTGACTTGAGAATAAAAATCAAGGTGGTGATTCTGACACACTGATTTCACGGTCTTAACATAATCACCATAAGCTCTCTTCTCATGCTTTTCCCCCCACTATTTCTCGTTTCACTTTCTTCTTGTTTTCCTCCTCATAGATCAACTAAGAAACAGCTACCAGGTGGGCTATGATAACTCTATGAGGGTCATCTATGCCAATGGAATGGACTCTCACTTCCAGACTGAGCCTCATATTCTTGCGGGCGCATCCAACCCGACAGTGGCCAGAAGAAACATGACACTGCCTGGAGAAAATGGACAGAACTTGGTGGAGTGGCGCTTCAGAAAAGAACAGAATAGGGGGAAAGTCGTAGTATTTGGAAGGAAACTCAGGGTATGTAAAAAAAAATATCATTTAGAAGAATTGTTAAAATAATTACATGTGTTTACTAGTGTGGTCAGAATAATACATTACATCTGTATAATACACTATCATTAAACTCTTTCTGGCTTGACCGATTTGAGTTGTAAATTATGGGCAATTAAAAAATATATATTACTATTTCTACAAACACTGAAATAGAGGATTCTGACATTATGCAACCCATAGACACATATTAGAAAATGGCTGAAGAAAATGATTTTGTTTCTAGTCATCAGTTTCTGTCAATGAACCAGACTATATATTTTCTAAATTCTCTTGGTTTTCTCTATTTGTTTTTTTTTTTTTTTTGTTTTTTTGATATGAAGAACTTCTATTTTATTTGTTCCACAAAAGCAGCAGGTCATCTCAGAGCATCAATAAAGTAACCCTGATTCTTATATGGGAAACTGCTTTGGCATTTGGCCTCTGAGTTGTAAAAAAAAAAAAAATAGGATATAATTTAATGTTCTATAGATATACAATAAACAAAAAAAAAGAGAGAGAGAGATAAGGAGAGAGATTTAAAAAAAAAAATTGTAAGTGACCAGTTTGCATGCAATTTCTATTGCGTTTTCAAATGTAACTGAAGTTGGGGATATCGATTCTACCAAAAAATATTATACATATTGCTAGCAATGAATGTTATAATCAATATAAATTTTTCCTATCATAAAGGTCAACGGTAGAAACCTGCTGTCTGTGGATTATGACCGCTCACTGCGCACAGAGAAAATATATGATGATCATCGAAAGTTCCTTCTGAAGATTGTGTATGATGCCTCTGGTCATCCTACACTGTGGGTGCCCAGCAGTAAGCTGATGTCTGTCAACCTCACCTATTCTGGCACTGGCCAAGTCACAAGCATTCAGAGAGGCCCCACAGTCGAGAGGGTAGAATACGACAGCCAGGGACGCATAGTCTCCAGAACCTTTGCCGACAGCAAAACCTGGAGTTACACCTATTTGGACAAGGTGAGAATTGTGAATTTTTCCAATAGTTGGTAGGCCTGTTATATCAGATGATTTGCTGTGGTGTGTTGAATATGTGTTGCTTTATTGTCAGAAATTTCCATAGGATAGTTTTTGCAGGAATGTTCAAATAGTCCGAATTCACATATTATACAGATTTTAATTAACTGACAGTATTTGAAAATTACTAAATTCCTTGTGTCAAACAGCATTATATGCTATCACAAATTTAGATGAACAAATGTATTGACCTTTTTGGAGCTTGGCAATATAAATCTTCTATTTTCCTTGTGTGGAAGTGCAGTTTGGACATTCAGCCTAATAATTTTTTGTTTTAATGTCAGAAACAACATGGGAGTGAGTAATGTCTGGGTGATAGTGTTGCCAAGTCAGCGGTTTTCCCCGTGGAACTGGGCTACTTTAACACTGTTGCTGTGGGTTATTTTTGTCTGCAGGTTGAAGTGACCCTAATAGCATGATATTGGCACCTAGAATGTGAATTTTAATGGGGGACCCCACTCAAAATGCGATTAGGCTAGTTTTGAGTAGCGATTAGACAGGTTTTGTTTGTGGCACCTGGCAACCCTGCTGGGTGAACTGTTTCTTAAAGTTCAAGGTGTCTACAGTGCTCCACCATAAATGAGATTTACTGATGGTTACTCCCTTTGAATTGGTTCTCCCAAAGTACACCATTATGACTGTCAGTGCAAACATGAAACTTGTTGGTCCTCAGAAAACTGAGAGAAATAGCTATACAAAGACACCTAGTTATCCAGGGGTCAGAAATTTCTGTGGAACTATGAGGGTAAGTTTACAGACTCCAGAAACTGGTGTGTGCAGAGAGGCAGCGAAACTGGATGTTGTGGATGTTTCTAGTGAGGGAAAAGGCTTAGTAAGGTCTCATAGACGAAGTTACAGTCTCAAAATGAGACCACAGGGAAAACTGAGCTCAGCCTAATGATACCATAAAGAAAGACACAAAGAGTAATATGAAAAGAATAACTTGCAACTCCAACCCTACTTACAGGAGATCACACCTTTGTTCGCTGTAGTATGCTATAGCCTTGTAAATAATAATACTTCTTAGGAAATGTTTTGTTTGTAGGCATTCAAATATTATGAAATATAAGGTTTTTACAGAGTTTGAGTTATCAGTTGGATGAAAAAGTGAGTTTCCTCCAAGAGAGCTCTCAGCTGGAACCACAAAAGTTTTGTGGAGAAAAAACCCACTGTGTGCAAATGTGTATATTAAATATGCATGGCTAGCCTGTCTTTCCGTCGCCTGCCACATGCGCAGGTACCGTGACCAGTGAGAGGATATCAAACATATGCCACCAGCAGTGCCTAGGGAACTAGAATAATGTCTGACCAAGTATGGATGACAAGGTGAAGGCTTCTCAAAGGTAGACACTCACTGCAGCAATTCCCCAAGATGGAGAAACCTCTTAGGATAGCCCTCAAAATCTGCAGATGTCAGTCAGTCATTGAGATTATTTTCCCAGCAAAGACATGAATATACATGGAGTGATGTGGCAGCTCTGAATGCCTTACTCTCAGATCCATTCAGCGAATGGCTTTGGGGATGTCAGTACTTAAGCCCACAGCAAGAATCACTTATTTATCATCCTTTGCTTTAGCTCACCTTTCACATTGTCCAACAAGACCCAAAACAGACACAGAATAAACATGAGGCCTCAGTCATTCATAACTCAAAGACAACTTGCTGACTTTGTTTACCTCAAGATTCAAGCTTAGAATACAGATGGATTTTAAAAACTCTTCTATTTATTTGATGCTCCAGTTCCACAATATGCAGAGCACGAAAACAGATTTCAACCCACCTTATTGTGATAAGTATGGGCAAATCATGAGGTTAAAGCCAGTAATTGCAAATCGTTTTATATTTTTGCAGCCATGTACATTCAACAGACCTGCATTTAGAAGCTTGATGGTCATGAAGAACTCAATTAGGCAAATAAATAATCACTCTATGGAGCGTTAATACCGGCTTTTACACACCATTTGCATTTTAATAGCATGTAAGAAAATGCATGAAAGAGTAATGAATTGTTTGTCTTAATTTCTCCTCTCTCCCACCTTTTGATTTACAGTCTATGGTGCTGCTTTTACACAGCCAGCGGCAGTACATCTTTGATTACGATCTGCAGGATCGACTCTCCGCCATCACTATGCCAAGTGTGGCCCGTCACACCATGCAAACTATCCGCTCTGTCGGCTACTACCGCAACATCTACAATCCACCTGAAAGTAATGCTTCAGTTACCGTGGACTACAGTGAGGACGGCCAGCTCTTGCGGGTGGCACATTTGGGCACTGGCCGACGTGTCCTTTATAAGTATCGGAGACAGAACAAGCTTTCCGAGATCCTATATGACAGCACACGGGTCAGCTTCACCTATGATGAGACAGCAGGTGTGCTGAAAACTGTCAACCTACAGAGTGAGGGTTTCATTTGTTCTATCAGATATCGACAGATAGGTCCACTGGTGGACCGGCAGATATTCCGCTTCAGTGAGGATGGCATGGTCAACGCCCGCTTTGACTACACCTATGACAATAGCTTCCGAGTCACCAGCATGCAAGGAGTCATCAACGAGACCCCCCTTCCTATAGATCTTTATCAGTTTGATGACATTTCTGGCAAGGTTGAGCAGTTTGGGAAATTCGGCGTCATCTATTACGACATTAACCAGATCATATCAACAGCTGTCATGACCTATACAAAGCACTTTGACGTCCATGGCCGAATCAAGGAGATCCAGTACGAGATCTTTCGATCTCTTATGTACTGGATCACTATCCAGTATGACAACATGGGCCGTGTCACCAAAAGAGAAATAAAGATTGGCCCTTTTGCCAACACTACCAAATATGGCTATGAATATGATGTGGACGGGCAGCTGCAGACAGTCTACCTGAATGAGAAAATGATGTGGCGGTATAATTACGACCTGAACGGCAATCTACACCTGCTGAACCCTGGCAACAGTGCACGACTCACTCCTCTCCGCTATGACTTACGAGACCGCATAACACGACTGGGCGACGTGCAATATCGTATGGATGAAGATGGCTTTCTGCGCCAAAGGGGTGTGGAGATCTTTGAGTATAACTCAAAGGGTCTCTTGGTTCGGGTGCATAGTAAAGCCAGTGGCTGGACCATCCAGTACCGCTATGATGGGCTAGGAAGACGCTTGGCCTCTCGCAACAGTCTGGGCCAGCACCTTCAGTTCTTCTATGCAGACCTCAACTACCCAACACGCATCACCCATGTCTACAACCACTCCAGCTCTGAAATCACCTCGCTCTACTATGACCTACAAGGCCATCTGTTTGCCATGGAAATTAGCAGTGGTGAGGAGTTTTACATTGCTTGTGACAACACAGGAACACCACTCGCAGTCTTCAGCAGCAATGGGCTTCTCCTCAAGCAGGTGCAATATACTGCTTATGGAGAGATCTATTTTGACTCTAACCCCGACTTTCAATTGGTTATTGGATTCCATGGTGGCCTATATGACCCTTTAACAAGATTGCTGCACTTTGGAGAGCGGGACTATGACATTCAAGCTGGCCGTTGGACCACCCCAGATATAAGCACCTGGACCAGGGTGGGCAAGGACCCAGCTCCCTTCAACTTGTATATGTTCCGCAATAATAATCCCATCAGCAAGGTGCATGAGGTCAAGGAGTATGTCACAGGTGAGGAGAGGGCCCTTTTTGCATACTGAATTAGTCTTTTGTTTCTACAATTTTATCAGACAGCCTGTCAATATATATATATATATATATTTTTACAATTTCTGTTCTTTCATTCATAGATGTCAACATCTGGCTGGTGACATTTGGCTTTCACCTGCATAATGTCATCCCAGGATTTCCTATCCCTAAATTTGACCTTACCCAACCCTCACTGGAAATGAGGAAGAGTCAACTATGGGACGACCTACCGGTATGCAGTCCAGTGTCATCTTCTGTCCTACATAAGTTACTTGGCTGGATCATTTGCTTTAGTAGTTTAAAATAATGCAATGAAAAATAGCACCATTTGATTACTCTGCATATCATATCGGGATTCATTAAATCCTGAATCATATTCACTGCCTTAGTAACCCGTTTAATTGATTTGTTTCAATCAAGTGAGATTCAGTGTTTACAAATATATCCAGATATATAATTAGAGTATGTGTTTTGTCTTTTATGGCTCACTTTAGTCCATCTCAGGGGTCCAGCAGGAGGTTATGAGGCAGGCCAAGGCTTTCCTATCTTTTGAGAGGATGCCAGAGATCCAGTTAAGCAGACGACGTTCAAGCCGTGAAAAACCTTGGCTGTGGTTTGCCACAGTCAAATCCCTCATTGGTAAAGGTGTGATGCTTGCCATTACCAGTAAGGGCCAGGTGGCCACCAATGCACTGAACATAGCAAATGAGGACTGCATTAAAGTGGCCACTGTCCTCAATAATGCCTTCTATTTAGAGGATCTGCACTTCACAGTGGAAAGCCGTGATACGCACTACTTCATAAAGACCAGCCTGCCCGAGAGTGACCTGGGTGCCCTGCGACTCACCAGCGGTCGCAAGAGTCTAGAAAATGGTGTCAACGTAACAGTGTCACAGTCCACCACTGTGGTCAATGGACGGACACGGCGCTTCGCAGATGTGGAGCTGCAATATGGTGCATTGGCTCTACATGTGCGCTATGGCATGACACTGGATGAGGAGAAGGCACGTGTCTTAGAGCAGGCCCGCCAGAGAGCACTGTCAAGTGCATGGGCACGGGAGCAGCAACGTGTACGTGACGGAGAAGAGGGAGTGCGTCTCTGGACAGAGGGGGAGAAGAGGCAGTTGCTCAGCTCTGGGAAGGTGCTGGGTTATGACGGCTACTATGTACTATCAGTGGAGCAGTACCCTGAACTGGCCGACAGTGCCAACAATATCCAGTTCCTGAGGCAGAGCGAGATTGGGAAGAGGTAACAGTCTGCACAGCACAGACTGTTCATCAGACTACTGCCCCTCTGCTCCACAAGCTCCTCTCTCCTTTGTACACACTCCCAGAGCTCCTATCCCAGAGACTAAAGGGAAAGGGTTTACGTTTGAGATGTGAGGAGTTGTGCCTAAGTGCCACACACACTGCAGTTATACAAATGGCACTTCCTCTCATTGACTGAACACACCCCCATTCTACATATTTGTTCACATTATTGCAATGAATGGCTAATGGACTCTCTAAAAGAGCTACCCAAGAAAAAACTCAGTTATGATTTGTTTTTGTCTTTTTTTTATATATAAAACGTCAAAGATGTCTTGGTCAGTGATAAAATGGAGAGAAAAAAGGCAACTGTGTTTACATGCAAAGAGCACTGCACCCAGATGAACTAATACAATGCCTTTTTCGCAAGGCAGTGACTGTAATTCAGTGGTTCATACTGTCCTTCTTCTCAGCACCATGTTTGGTCAACTAGTGAGGACTTGGGTTTCAAGACTGTGAGCTAGTTGATCATTTCTCTTCTGCTTTGGTTTCTTAAGGGACACAGTTGTGGTTCATATAATCAAATCTGAGTGTACTCATTCCTGGTCACTCTCTCATTCCTGAACCAACCCTGGTGGTGAATAGAGCAGAAACTGACAGAACAAAATAAATAAATATATATCTCATAACTGACCGGTACTTTGACAAGAGATGTTAGAATATCTTTATGGAATTTTTGTTTGTTTGTTTGTTTTTAAGTAAAAAAAATCCACTTATCCGTACAACAACATTAGTCGCAGAGAAAGTAATTTATGTACAGTGTTTATACATAAAAATAAAATCTTACAAATATTAAGACTTTTTTGTCTTGTCATGCATTACTGTTTATACTCATGAATTTTAATATTTTATCTTATCAAAATTTGTGGTAATGCTAACTGAAATAAAATCAGCTGTACTGTGTCACTGAATCTTCAACACTGTTTTTCTTCTCTTTCCATCCGTTGAAACTGATTGTTGCCATTTTTTTTTTCTTTTTTCTATTTCTCTCTTTTTCAGATTGTCTAAATGCGTTCAGTTGTTTCATGGTGTTACTGCCGCTGTAATCAACAATAGGTTTAGAGTAGCTGTTTTTCAGTTGTGAAATGAGTAAATACTACAATCAAAGGGTTTAGTAAT
Source organism: Cyprinus carpio (assembly GCF_018340385.1). Lineage (NCBI taxonomy): Eukaryota > Metazoa > Chordata > Actinopteri > Cypriniformes > Cyprinidae > Cyprinus > Cyprinus carpio. Next base: position 24,719,114 of record NC_056572.1, read on the forward strand.
TTACAAGAAATTATTCCTTTACAGTAATGTCATGGTATTGTTCAGTCTTTAATTGGAATGCGTTTCAAGCTTAAAGCTTTTAAAGACTTTCTGTCCAGATATACAAGTTCAAGCTTTAGCCTCGCTTTCTATCCAGAGATTATTTCAAAAACTTTCCGCTCTTTTTAATGTTTTAGATGAAGGATATATCACAGTAGCATTAATATGTTGTCACTGGCAACATGGGGGGGTGGGCATACAAGGAGTTTATATCCCTCCATTTTAACCATGATTAAAACTCCTTTGACAAGATGAAACACTCAAACTCTCTTGAATCAAAAGGGTCATCAGACAGCAGAGATAGTGTGGCTTTTTCCACTGAACACAGATATTGTCCTATGATCATGTTATGATGCCAGAAATAAAAATTGTTTTCCATGGGGTTAAATTTATGTGACTGAAATAACAAGTGCTAAAGCAAAAATTTAGAAATGTACTGAGCACTAAATAAGAACTGAACAGTTACCTTAAAAGAGAATTCTGCCATCACCCACATGAAGGAGATTTAGGATTTCTTTCACTTTAAAATATTTGACAACAAATGTATTCATCTAAAAGCACCACAAACATTAAAGTGATCAGAAGTCACCCCAAAAGGACAAAAAAAATCATTTGTATGCCTAAATGGACTGCCTCCTTCAGAAACTGTTTTTGTATAGGCTTTTTAAAGATTGTATAAAATAAAATGTTCTGACTAATGAATGAGAAAATATTGTTTGCATTTTAGTTTGTTGTTTTCCTATGAAAAGTTTTTAAATCAATCATGTAATTGTACGGTGGAGCCTATTTTTCTATTCATGAGTGAATGGAGGTCTGAAGGGGATGTTACCCACCTGTAGGTCTGTGAGGTTTTTTGTTTGGGATTCTCAGTTACTGATTGATCGAAGAGAGTCTAAGCTTCTTGTTAGGGTGAACTTTTCCCCCTGAAAAGATTAAAAAAAAATGAAAACACTAGTAATAACCTGAACAAGAACCACTGCAATATTAACAAAGTGTTTGCCCTAAAAGGTCTACACAGATTCTCTGCGATACAGTCATTTGTTTGCATAAGGAGTGGCGTAAGATTTGGGGGAAACGTGTGACAGAGTAGCAGTGAAGATACAAATGTCAGTGAGAGGAGAAGTGAGAACAGAAACGTCCTGATATGTTTGCTATTGATTGCATGCATACAGTATAAACCCAATGAATCAAAGGAAGGTCACGTTTTTCCTTATTAGTGCCAATATGTACATGGTCTGTTTTGATATTCCTTTGCACTACAATGTATATGTTGAAGATGATGCCTCTACATTATACATTATTGCAGTCATCACGTCTCTGGTCTGATCTGAGGGAGATTGTAAAAACTGGTTATTTTTCCTAAATTAAAAGGAAAGATGCCTGTACAGAAAATCATCAGTATTTAATAAAATACTTTCAAATAAATGCCATTATCATCAGACAGCTTACAGTCACTTAACAGTAACTTTTTCTCATATCAGATCTGATCTGATGTGGGATTTGGTCAACCTAAGATGTGTGCATTGTGTGACTGAATTTGTCTGAGAACTGAAAATTAAAAAATGCTGTGTGTGATTAGCTTTGATGCTACTGCGACAAATCAACCATTGTTTTTTGTTAAATTACTTTGTTTTGTTTTTTTGAACAGCCTACATTTTGTGTATTTTGTATTATCTGTTTTACATACATGTTTCAAACAATTACTACAAACTGAAGTGATTTTACCTGTAAATTCAATAACTTATCTTGCAATCTCTCATTTGTAATGAGGATTTAGAGAATGTTGTATTACTGATGTTCTTATGTTATTTGTTTTTGCTCAGTTTTGCTTTTGTATTGTTTTATAGCCACGCAGCATCTCAGAAAAAAAAAAGAAACAAAAAAAAAGCTCATGATTTCCATTCGATAGACACGTCTGTTTAGAGTGCAATTAAAGTGCAATTTTGATGTAATCTAAACTAGGTCACTGCTGGATTCATTACCTTTATCTTCAACATGTTAATTGCTCCACAGAGATCAATCATAAAAATAAAATGTAATATTCAAAAAATCGTGTATTTATTAGTTCATTACACATGTGACCACATACCTTACTCATTAAGCAAGTCAGCAGAGGAACGCAATAGAGCAGTGCTTCTCAAACTGTGGGACGTAGTGCGGCCCAGGAAATGTACACTACTGAAAAAAAAATTTACTTTAGATATGATGTTACTACTGTGGCACTTGTATGTTTTTTAGATGTTAGGAATTTTCACAGATCTGCAAAGGGCCAGTAAAGAAACAAAAGGGGCAGGGATATTGATATGAACGAAAATGTGCCATTATGGTTGTTACAATCCCTAATTCTGTCATTCACCGACTCTTCTGTTATTCCAAACCTTTATGATATTTTACAAGGTAATGATAAACTACACTGAATGCATACAGGTTTTAACCTAACCCTAACCCTAACGTTGCTGCTCCCTAACCCTAACCCTAACCCTAACCCTAACCCTAACTGAAATGTTTAAGAATCATTAAAACACAAAGAAAAGCTGTTTTCTTTTCTAATTACATTCCTGTAGCTCAAACGTTGGACTATGGTGCTATAGCAACGCCAGTGTCATGGGTTCGACATCGTATGCTTTGAAATACAATGTAAGTCGATTAGATAAAAGTGTCTGCCAAATGCATAAATGTCATTTAATTGAATATCAGTTCAATATACTCGACAGAGCAGATAAAATGGAAATGAAAAATTATCATCACAAAACAAAGCTTGTCAGGAAAATAAATATGAAATTATTTCTTACATTGAGAGCATGTATGTGAAACAGTTCGGAAATCACTCATTTCACGGTTTCTTGATTCAGAATAATTTATCAATTATCTATATGTTTTAGAACTGATAGGGAGAAAATTGTCTCAGATTTAATACAGCACACTCCAATTATACATGTTTCATATATAGCTCTACTGAAAGCAACCTAGAAACTGAGGGCCAAAGATTAATGAACAAGTCTCTATTTCAGCCATCCACACTCTAACAAGCCTTGTCCACCTCACACAGCAGTCAGTGCCCCTCATTTCTCTATTGTATCAGTAATACAACGCCCTACAGTCAGACTTCATTTTTATGAAGCAGTGAGCATAAAGGATTTGGGCCAGAAGACGGCTCTGATTTCATGGGCAATGGCTCATTCCTCACTGCAGAGAAATAGCTTGCTGCCCCTTTTGTTGTTTTGGGAGCACCGGGCCAGATGTGCTTCCATAACAGTGTTTGAGGCTCACAGTGGCATGGTGCTCTCAATCAGAGTGGGACGCCATCCAAAAGGCCCCACATCTCAAATGTGGTTGTGTTTCCAGCAGCTGCAGCTTCCGAACAGAAGACACAAAGCACACTTTTGGGATTTGGGAAGGCTTGTGGGAAAAAAACCTGACTGGTTGTAATGGGTTTTCCAGTCCCTTCTGCTGCATGTCTTTAAGGCCAAGCACATCTCTTTTGTTTGCCATTTATGAGAAGGTCTGAAGTGCTGATCAAGGCCATGTGGTGAGATACCGAACAGGTGCAGTGTGTTTCTGTGTGCTATCATTACTGGGGCTACATTATAACCTCAGTTTTAACTAAACATCCAGCTCAGGCTATTCTTTGAGTGTGTGACAAATTATATACAACAGGTCTATGACAGTTGATTTATTTTATGATACAAATAAAACAGATCATGCTAGGTCTTCTGCCTTGTGTTATCTGAACAGTGCACACACATTCTGTTATGTAGGGTCGTAAAAAAAAATAAAGCTTACTGATATAAGTTAGTTGGTGACAGTTTCTGACAACGTTAGATATCAAAATTAAATATAGCCACAAGCAGCAATGACAGACCCAAGCACCTCTGCTACTACCGCCCGATGGCTTTGGGAAAACAATTTCCCAATTTTTTTTACAATAGATACAACCCATCTCTCAATACTAAGGTCACTTTTTCAAAACTCTGCACAGAGTGAGCACAACAGCAGTCTAGGCTAAACTTCGAATCATTTTCCATTACTACAAACTACATTACATGAAAGTGTTTTAATAGTTCTAGTGCATTTTGGATATGAAAGTTACTGATGTGCGAAGCTGAAAGTTGGTTAGGAGATCTGTGTGAAGCATCCTGAAAAACTGTAAGTATTAAAGGGGGTCATATGATGTGATTTAAATTTTTCCTTTCTCACTGGAGTGTTACAAGCTCTTGGTGCATAAAGAAGATCTGTTAAGTTGCAAAGACTAAAGTCTCAAATCCAAAGAGATATTCTTTATAAAAGTTAACACTCATCCACACCCCCCTGAAACGGCTCGTTCTAACACACCCCCACATATCTACGTCACTATGTGTGAAGATTTGCATAACGCTGCCCAGATGTTCATGCAAAGAAAGAAGGCGTACCTTTTATTCTCATTGTAGTATTGTTGTTGCCGCCGCCACCCCCTATCGTATAGACGCTGTGTGTTTCACTGTGTAAGCGAAACTACTTTGTTTGGTTTTCCAAAAGAGGATGATATCCGCTTCGTCATGCCTGGAGCTGATCCGAGCTGGTCGCCGAGAAAATACATCAACTTCGCACTGTGGATCGCCGAATCGGCTTTCACCATGGATGAAGCGGAGTCCAGCCAGGGGTCGTCACATGTGGTTGCCGCAAGCTTCTTCGTCGAATCCGCCAGCCGTGCCATTCTCAAGCCGCCTGCCTCTTCTCACTCAAGCCGGACGCGGCTCACTCTAGGCCTCTGGGCTCTGCTCACTCAAGGCCGTGGTGTGTGACGCTGTTTCTTTGAGAAAGCGAAACTTTCTCGAAAAGGACACTACTAGAAATCATGTTTTTATCACGTTTATAATGGGTTGTAATGTTTATGTCTCGTCGCTCCGGCCGGACAGGGCATCACAATGTTAATGGGTGTAACATTTCCATCACACGCTTGAGGTATTCGGCCAATCACAATGCACTGGATAGCTGGACAATCACTGCACACCTCGCTTTTCAGACCGATGAGCCTTGTAAAAATCGACGCGTTTCAGAAGGCGGAGCAAAGAGGAGCAACAATAATGTACATTATGTGGAAAATAATGTGTTTTTTTAACCTTAAACCGCATAAACACATTTCATTACACCAAATACACAAAATGATGTTCTTTTTAGCAGCATCATATGACCCCTTTAAGAAATGTGTCCTAGCAATTGTAAAAAGAAAAAAAAACTGTAAGCTGGTAAACATAAGGGGACGATATTAGCCTAATCATTTATGTGCCACACTTCCTGCAGCCATCTGGTAGAGCTATGACCGTCAACCACAACAGCATAAAGAATAAAGATTTCATCCACTCCCCCAACCCTTTGTGACTTAACATTGGGGGTCAGGGCCCCCAAACACCCCCATAATTTGCACCCATTCATCAATACAAGGGTAAAAACCAGTTGCTGGTGGTGCAGTTCTAGTTGTCATGCAAACCAATGAGACAGGATGAGAAAGTTGCTCATCTGCTTCCAAAGTGGAAAACTTTTCACAAAGAAGCATAATCAGAATACAATCACTGATCGAGTCTATGTTAAAAGAACACTTGCATTGCACAACTTAACATTTTCAATAGCTGCAACTTTGTTCTTTGTCACGTCATTCTGGCACTAGTCCAAGCATCCTCCAGCTGAATGAGTCAATAAAGACAGATCTGGAGATCATAATTAGCCATAGTAATCAGACCTTGTTGACATTGCTGGCTGTCTTCTGGAATCTGGATAGAAGCCAGTGTGAAGCCTTTTTTGTGATGGGGATTAAAATGTTTCTTTTAAAGCACAGACAGGTTAAGCTGAACTGTGCTTGCGCAGGCACAAACTGCCATCAGTCCTTTTTGATTGAGCAATTCCTTGGTATTGAATTCCTACATTGTTCTCATAAGACGACTGATCAAACTTTGAGTCACAGACAAAACTTTTCTTATATAGATCATGGTGCCTCACAAAACGCAAAAGCTGGCGGGATATAATACCGTTCTGCACTGTCTCCAGAGTTGTACATGTTCTGTCTTTCTCATTTTGGGAATTTAAAAGTAACACTAACGTGCAGATGGCTGGATACTTAATATGAAAGATGTTTTTTCTTAGTATGAAACTTAACAGTAGGACAGCTGTTTGCATGCATCTGAAATACTGCCAATGTTTCTAGGTTTTGGGGGGGGGGGGGGTTTGGTAGAGTGCTGTTTTGTAGGGTGGTATTATTTGAACCACTCTATTTGAACCAATCTACGGCTAATGTGAGAATAGAATTAAATGCAAACAATGTCTGGAGAAAGGAGAGCTAAAAATATTCAACCAGGAATAAACAAGTTCTCACTTCCAGAGCTTCAAACAGAATTTCTCGAGGCCATAATAATCCATAAAGGAAACTATGTATATTCTGACTATACAAAATCACCTATGCATATTTTATTTATAGGCAGGTGGAGAGGATCACATGAGCATAATTCATTAAGTACCTTCAGACAACCTCCTCAAACTTTCTGAATTTTAATAAGATAATAGGTATTAGGTGCCAGGTAGTGATTAGGTTAAGATAAAGTATTCATGATATAAAGACATTCAACCTTAATATTGTTCCTCTAAGGGGCCACATGGGTCATTAGATATCCAGTAAAAACTTAACACTTAGGAGACCAACAGTGGTTTATGAGATACAAAACATATACTATATTGCATTTTTGGCAAATGTGGTAAAACTGAACATGGTGTGGGATCCGTCAATTTAACATTTCTGTAAGCAGAAAATAAAAAGAAACTGTTCACAAAACAAAGCCATGTGAACACACTTTTCAAAAATTAGGTTGACTTTTGTCTTTTATACAGGACCGTAAGGCCTTGCATTTGTCATTTAATTAAAAAAATTAATAATTATGTTCAAATATACATTTTATATATTTGGTGCTTTGTTGTATTCCCCATTTGTAAGTCGCTTTGGACAAAAGCATCTGCTAACTGAATAAATGTAAACATGTTGCAGAGCCTTCTGGGAGTTCCCCTTTCCAGAGATGTGTGAGTCCATAGCATATTCTATAAACTTTTACATGGCAAACAGACTCATTGGGTAGGCTATATTTAAAAAGCACTGTTCAGTCAGCAGAGCCACTAACAGAGTAACGTCTCATTTGATCTCCACAGTGGGAAGAGAGAAACCCAATGAGACATGCCAGTTTAACCAAGAGCCCAGAGACTGGCCCCGGGTTGATAGCACTACACGGATCATCTGGAAGCATACGGCATGAAGCTCCTATATGTCAAGCTCTTCAATATATAACTTTTAAAATGTCACAATGCTATATGAAAAGAAAAAAAAACTGAAAGAAGAATTTTTATAGAATTTAGAAATATATAATAACATACAATACAAAGGACATTACATGCCTTCCACTGATAAACGTATATGTCATTAACCTGACAGGCAGCGTTAAAAAACAGTGGCCTTATGAACAAAATTCTTATAATGAGTAATCAACACCTATTACCTAGTTTAACACAACAAGAAATTTTGAACATTCAAATATAAATATATCTATATGGTATTAAATTATATTATGTTCATACATAGTGGAATGCTCTTTCTCTAATAACTGGTTACGCATTGTCCAGTATTTAAATATATTATGTAGTGTTACAAAAACCTCACACAGCACACGAGCTACTGCACATTTATAAATGGAAGCTGTGTGCTGTAATTTATAAATCCTAGGTGAAGGCTTAGCTCATGAATATTAATTCATATTAATTATTCCTCTGAAGGTTACCAAAAGTCTCTCTTTCATCAGACACCGTCTGGCCTTTGAGCCGTTTTTATGAGTGTCAAATTAAACATTTCAAACCCCTCTTCCATTACACTGGGCTCCATATAACTTTCTGGGGAAAAAAGAGTGGCTTATGTGAACTCTGAAACGATATTAAAGTGTGTGAATATTAGATGAGCCATGCAGTTGTAGTCATGCTTCATGCAATCTGCTTTGTGAACTCACTCTGTGCGTGTTCTCCATTCATTTCGTTGAAAAACAATGAAAAGCAGCCACTGGGAGCGTAAACGTAATTTCTGTATAATGTTAAACGCAGGAAGATTATGTGTTGTTATTATGTACTTTACTTTGAAGCTGATAATGACTACACGACGCTTCTTGTGGTCGTGTTCAACGGCGGCAAGTTATTAGAGGAAGACGCTTGATAAGGCGCCCTGAAGCTGCTATAGCGAGCAGCGCCCTCTGTTGGTCAAAACAAACAAACGCCAGAGGCGGAAGTGTGGCTCTGATACTCAGTTTTCATAAATGTTAAACGTTTCACTTAACTTTGCTTAAGTGATATTAGGCAGGGTTCGAATCAGAATGAGGTTTAGTGCCTAGGAATTTGCCTTGGTAAAAATATTTCTGTGCATTTTTCTAAAATTATAATATTTATTTCTATCAGTAGTTCATGAATATTCAAATTTAAATAGATCTAGATTTTGAATTAAATTCTGACTTTAATTAAATACTGGAATGCACTTTATCTAATGATGCGTTAAAGTGTTAAAACCATAACTACCTCAACAGAGCACATGAGCTACTGCACATTGAAAACTGGAATCTTTATGCTGTAATTTCATTCCCACAAATGTCGTGCAAAAATGGTGACAGTATGCACAGGTAATTTAATAAATATGACTGAATTTACATATTGCACTTGAGTTGTACTGCATAGTGGTTGTATTTGCACTATACAATAAAAAAGAAATTAACATTAAATTAAAAGTTTTAAATATTGCATTTCATTTCTCTATGAATTACCAAAAACATTCAATAACACAACGTATGCGGTATTCCATACAATTGTTTATGAACCATGATGAAAGTATGGTTAATTTCCCATAATGCTCTGATCACTCAAGAAGCTGCAAATTTAGCACATTCAAAAATGTGTGTCCAAAACCAATTTGGTTACTAAATTGAAGACATTGCTGCATGGATCAGCAATTAAACATATTTAGATCTAAACTTGAAGCAAATAACAAGTGTTCAACACTTACTTAATCACATCTATAACACTTTCTGGATATTTGCCACCTGTATTACTGTTCCCTTGTTTTATCTTATTTTTTTTTCATCTGGAACCATATGGGAAGCAAGTTTGATGGATATCAAACGGAGCTCTCTGTGTCACATCCCATATGCTGAAGCAAACATAAAGGTAAGTGAAGTCTGCTGCATGTGCTTCATTTAAAAATGCCATAGTGCATTCAGGTCATTTCATTAGCTAACTGCACATCAATTCATGCAATAGATCAGATTGGAGGGTTTTATGTTTTTTAATGGAGACAATGGGCGAAATGAAATAAGACATGTTTTAGTTCATTCCACTTTTTAGTCTAAGAGGGCATTTCTGATCAAAGTGTCTTGGCAGCCAAAAGAGATTTTAATGCAGCCGCCTTCTTGAACAGTTTTTATCTTCACTTACAAAGCTTTTGGCTAATGACTAGCGCTTTATCAAGGCTGAAATGGAGAGAAACAGGGAAGGAGCACATTGCAAGCCCATGTGAGGGTTTTCTGTATATTAAACCTGTGCTAAATCAGACAAAGCACCAGGGGCAACTCAGATGCTCCATTACTTGTCCGTATGTTTATTATTTTGTCCTTAGGAATATTTATTTGCTTTCAAATGCTCACTTGTTACATGAAATATTGAAACGTAAGACGTAGCTGACAGAGTGGGATAATGTAATAAATCCTAGAACATAAAAGGTATGATTTTACTCACATTGAATTATTTTCAGTTTATTCAACACCCACATCCCCTGTCATTGTTGTTACACTTGCTGAGCATGATTTGCCAAACACCATATCGGACAGATTGCATCTCTCTGGTCTGAAAAGTTTTGCCTCTTTACTGGCATGGAGGACTTTTGTTTTTCGAAGTGTCAAACCTTGTTTCCTGAAGATGAAGCTTAAAGGAAACTAGCTTTTAAGGTCAGCAAGCAGCAACATAAGGACAGATGTACTTTACTGAGTGGGAAAATAACTGATCCTCAGTGCTTTTCAAACTTCTTATGTTTATATATACACATATAGGGCTACATTCATTCACACACATGAAAGGGTGATGCCGAAGAAATGAACAAACAAAAACAAATGCAAATAATTGTTGAAACCTATATATCATTCAAAAATTCTAAATGATGGCACCCACCATAGTCTGGTTCTCCAAAGAACATTTCAGTGAACAGTTCTTAGAACCTCTTTTTTTCCCTTTTATTTCATAGTGTGAAGAACATTTTAATAATCTGAAGAACCTTCTTCCACTATAAATAACCTTTTTTGCAATGGAAAGTTTCCAAGTTTCATGGAATTATAGATGGCAATAAAGAATCTTTATTTTTATGAGTGTAGTGTTTCTCACAAAGATAGCCTAAATGATTAATACGATTGGCCCCTTATCTGCTCCTGTGTAGAAAGAGATTTCACCCTGATTTGGACGACAAAGATGTTGATAATAAAAGGAGATAAGTAGTTGGTTTAAACTGACGGGTTCAATGTGCTTAGTCCTTCATACGCACCATATATTACACTGATATGCATCTTACTGTCAGCATGCCTCTATCTGCCACCATATTTATCTCTATACATATTCTTCTTACACTAAGTGACATTGTGTAGTGCTGAAAGTACAAGACCTGTCACTTTGAGCATCAATTTAAATGTCTAAACAACACAAGCATTGAATAAAAATAGCAAAGTAAAGCACAAAATGTGGTGCAGAAACAGTGTGGCTTTTTAAACCCATTTTGCTCCTAAAGTATGTTGTTTAGCTCATGACATTAGCAGAAAGGTGCAAGTCTTTTAACTACTCAAAACACCCATCTGAATTCCATCAAATATTTCCGGAATGATTTGAGACTATCACAGGTCATTGCTAGTATGACAGAGCTTTAAAGTCTCTTCAATGTGTACAAAATTAGGTTATCACATCTATAAAAATAGATGGTTTTCATCAAAAGCATTTTTATTATTATTTTATATATTTATATTTTTTATTTTATTATTGTTATTCTGTTTAATTTTTTGCAATCTTTTTTTTAAGTTATTTTGAAGTCTGCTTTTGTAAATAGCAATATATTTAATTCTCTTTTGAGCTTTGCATACTCCAATGTGTCATCTGTATGGTGCTTATATGCAGATATCTTCTTTATCATTTACTGTCAACTCTCAGTCACTGTCAATAAAAGTCTAATACACACTGGTGTTGGTGACTTTCCAAATGTACATTTAAAGAGCAACAAATTTTCCCACAATCTGCATTGTAACAATAAAACTAACATGTTGTGACCAATTTGATGGGCATTTTACCTGTGTTATTTCTCTAGGCACCAGTATCTCACCTCTGACGAGGGCCGTTGTGCTTTGGTCTGTCTTCTCTTAGACAGTACTGGCTGGCTGTCAGTACTCTGTGTTCCAGAGAATGATTGCACTTAGTTCTCAAACAGACTATGCTGCAGCACTCCATCAGCACAATCTGACACATGAGCAGGTTTTCATCTGCTTGCTGTAAACTTTTTTTTTTTTTTTGAGACATTTTATAACCCCCTTTGCTGCTCACACAGAACACTTTCCTTTCCTGCAAATGCCATTACAAGAGTTATTTTAGCAGCACTTCCAGACCCATCACCCAAATCAAATCAGAGAAAACTGTCATCAAAAAAATCAACCCAGAATGATAGGTCTGATCACCTCCAAGCGTTATGCAATTTGCATATATCAACCAATTCATGTCTTTTTTTAATTTAGACTTTGAGATGTTTGTGTGCTTTACCATCATATTAACAACATACTGTATTTCAGATAAAAGAATGGAAGAACAAAATTCTCAGACACTCAGCGGGCCTCTTCTGTTTCAGCAATGACAACACTTCCCATCAGGTGTGTGTACTGATGCATTACATAAAAAAATCAAAGATAAAGATATAAGCAGCCACAAAATCTACCCTAAAAATGTGCAGTTATAGAATAGCAACAAAGAAATGATCTACATCAAGGTTTTAAAATCTACAATTACATCAAAGCTACAATTACATCTGATGTAGTCAGACTATGCATTGCAAGAGGTTAAAGGAATAGTTCACCAAAATCATGACATTGCAGACATGTATAACTTTCTTCTGCTCTCTCTCTCTCTATTCATTTCAAAATGGGGCTTTCACAGCAATGCCATAGAATCATTTTTAAGAACCTTTCAGTGAACAGTTCTTAAAATTATTTTTTTCTTTCTTTCTGTTAAATAACATTAACAATCTAAAGAAAATTGTTCCACTATAAATAACATTTTGTGAAATGGAAAGATTACATGTTAAGATTGCATTTTCTCAAATCTCAGTTGCCTGTGAACAATTGAAGTAATTTTCTTAAAAATGTTCTTGTCTAACCATTTACAGCTTTAGTTCTTGGTGACATTAAGACACTAGTCTGAATGACTTTAATGGCTGCCAGTGATGTCTGCATAGGCAGCAACGTTCTACACAACTATAAGTGAATGTGCAATTCATACAGGCAGTGTAATATAATGTAATCTAATAAGCTTCACGTCTTTAATAAACATTCAGAAAAACTGAGTTCATTCAAACTTCTTTTTTAAAGGAATAGCTTACCCTAAATACTTCACATTCTCACTCACCCTTGTGTCAGTCCAAACCTGAATTACTTTGTCTATGTTTTACAGAACAGCATGAATAAATGATCACAGAATTTACTTTTTGGTGTAAACTATCACTTTAAGTTATCACTGCATACATTCACAATGGATACTTTACAGTATATGAGGGTGTGCTGCTATACCTCATAGATTTTCAAGAGCTTAGTATTAATTATCATCAAGTCTGATATAACTCAGAAGTGATATAGATATGGATATATGACAAATTCAACTGCAATGCCAAACAACCAATCCCAGGATGAATGAACAATAGTGACCAAATGATACTCTGATGAAAGAAATGCATCAAGTAATATGAAAGTCCTCAACAAACTTTTGAACTGTTAAATGATGTATGCATGCCACAGAACAAAACCTAACAGCAGCTGTGTGGGCCATTATGATTTATTTTGTGTTTTGTGCTATGTAATGAAAAACAATATTCTAACTCTCATAGTATGGCAATGGATATTTATTCATTTTTTATTTTGGGAGTGTGATCCCGGTATAACGATAAGTAAAATTTACAAACTTTCCCCTCCAAATGCAAATATCCTCTTTCTTTAATTAAACCTTAAGTTGTGGGTTCTTACCTGAAGAGACACGACATGCACAAATCAGTGTGGATTGGGGTTTGACAGAATATGAAGTTTATCTACTGCGCTACTTACAAAAGCTTAGGAGCAAATCAGCCATCAGTGGTTAACAGTTGAAAAGAGAAGGGTAATTTACAATTTTAGTATTTGTGAAATGAACATCAAAATCTAATCAGCCTTGTCATAGAGAATACAAAAAGGTTAAAAGAAAAGGTAAATACCACATTTGATTTGGTTAATGTTGGAATCCAGCTTGATTTTAATGTCCTCATTGTCAACCCACTCATAATAAATACGGAAACTCTAAAAGAATCAATTAAAAAAGGCACATCAACCAAGGTCACAAACTGGCTGCTATTTTGCATGTAAACTGATAATTTTTTTGAATGTTATGCATTAGAGCAAATACATCCAAGAAAAACATTAAAAACATTCAAAAGACTGACAAAAGTTAATTCCAATAAGTTTAAAAATTTGAAGAAACAAAGGTTTAAAACAAAAACTGCACAACAGTGAACTACATCTATTTAAGTAATCACTGTCAAACCCATAAAGACCTTCACAAGTGCATAAGCAAGAAAAACAATGAGTGCGTTTTATGAATATTTATTGTCATGCTCCAAATTCCTCAGTCTATGATGACTGTACGACCCCCAAACCACTGGAAGTTTTCAATCCGGGGTAGTTGGCTGAATTAAAATCAATGACAATCCTGCCTTGCTTTGGCTTGAATTACCTGTAGGACAGAAATAAGAACAGAAAAAAAAAAATATTACTGAAGCATGACCAAATAAAACAAAGTAGTTTGTCACTTTAGTCAAATCTGAGCCCTCCTTTTAAAATACCTTGATAAAAGTGAGGAGAAGAGAATTCACTTCTTGTCCTTTTGTCCAAGTCGTCACACTAGTAATTCACCTCAGCATGCTGGAGTGGAGGAAACCAATAACACACTAGACCTCATGAGAAAACACAAGCAGTAACCCCTCCATAAGGCAATCCCAGCAGGAACAAGTGCCCCAACATCTCATGAGAAAATACACTGCCAAGAATAACCAAACCAGCAGGTGGTAAACTCCCCATTTTCCCACTCATAGCCCTGTCTTCTGCGACTGCTCCACAAACCTGCTCTTTTTATTTTTTCCCTCTTCTTAATTCACTTTCTACCCCACTAGTTTTACTCCTAATTTTTTTTTTTTTTACTTATCTCTCCATCTCAGTGTGAGATGAGCTGGATGTAGCAAAAATCTATTCCTCATCATCGAACCTCTTAACAGCAGAGGTTAATGCAAATAAAATCTCTATTGACAACAAGTTTTCAAAGACTTTGTCCACGAACAACCACAAAGTTTGTCTCTCACTTCCCCATCTTCCTTAATGCAAAGCCGTCTTCATTGAATGTGTGAGCAAATCGATTCATCATCTCATTCAAAATTCAGAATTCTGCAGAGCAATGGTTAGGGTTCAATAACACCTCTGTCCATCCTTCATTCCTTCTTCATATAACACTGAGAGAGAGAAAAAAAACTGAAAACAGTCTACTACAGCAGTTAACTGTTAGAGTCAAAGTGAAGTCTAAATCTTTTATTGTACACACACATAGCACATATGTACTGAAACCATTTTCCCCACAGGTCAAAACTGCATATTTAAAAATAATAATAAAAAAAAGATTATGATTATGCAAGCTAAACAAACATCTAAAAAATACATACATATATATATATATATATATATATATATATATGTATATATATGCTATAATTTGGAAGCCAACTAACTTTTTGGTAAAATGTTTTGCTTGAAGTGTCTATAATTCTTTTTTTATGCAATTTTTTGATATATATATATAAATGTGAAGACATGACTACTGTAGATTTAAAAGAGGCTTAAATGTATAAATACGATTTGTGAAGTATATGGTCCATATGAAAAATGATATAAGCAAAGCATAGTAGTAGGATTGTTAAATGTCCAGATGCTTTCACAGTTGTACAGTGATGAACTATCTGGACATTGGGTCAAAAAAATCTGACATTGTGATGGTGCAAAATGGATTTTAATGTGAGTTTCATTAAAATATCCTATAGCTCTGCAATCAAAGTGCTGAAGCTATGAAAATGCAGAGATCCAGCAGGCCAAATTCACAGTATTGCTGGAAGTATTGGAGAACAACCTTCAAAAAGTGGCAGAAGGGGAATTAACCCTGCTACCCTCAAAGACAGGCAAGAGGCATGAAAGTATCTTCAAGGATTTCCTGATTTTCATCTTCAGGCGGATCTACTCCTTTTGTCTCCTCAGGCTCATGTCCCCCAGTCCTATTTGATCTGACTCTGATGAAAGGCTTCAGAGTTTATTTACCATGCATCTATACATAGTGTGTGCATACAACTGGGGAGATGAGATTTCCATCCTGTCCGCTCTTGCTGTGGATCCCGCTGGCTCTCTCTAACATAAAGAGGACCGTGTTTGGACTGCAAACTTGTCAGTTAACCTTGTATCTCATTAGAAAAGAAAAAAAAAAAGTGAAGGACTTCTTAATTCACATTATATGTGTCTAAGGCTGTTAAATGTTTGTGTTTACATTTTGCTCTTTTAGTCCCAGTGCTCTTGGACTTTATGCTGACCCCTAACATGATATGGGGTGGGCAACATGACCAAAATCTTATTTCATGATTTGAGAAAGTCATCTTTATCGTTTGGTTTCTGTGTAGTCCTGCGTTTGCCTCTCTCGTTATTTACCTACCATGTGTGGAATCGGTGGGCAGGGCTAAACAGGCAGTGATGTAGAAGCAGGCGTTGATCATCTTCTGCGGAGGCGGGGTTTAGCCACACCATTACGTCATAAAGTGGCATTCCAGAACCTATCGTTTTAGCAGATTGGCTTCAATATAAGCTGTTTTTAGACTAACAAGACATCAAGGGAATTTTGATTTCTCAGTTCGTGACCCCTTTAATTAATTTAACACATAGTCAGAAATACTACAGAAATAATCAAATATAAAATAAAACTCATATTATTCACTGTAATAAACAAATTGCAAATAGATTCTTATTAAAGATAGATACAAAAGTTACTCAGTTAAGACTAGTGAATGAATTTGTTTTTCTATTTTTTGTTTGATAAACATTAATGACGCAAGCAGCAGCAGGTTTATTATGCTACTGTCAACTTAAAGGGGTTCACCCAAAAATGAAAATTCTGTAATCATTTACTCACCCTCAAGTTGTTCCAAACCATTAACACTTTCTTTCTTCTGCTGAACACAAAAGACAACATTTTGAAGAATGTGGGTATCCGAAGAGTTGCTTTTCCCCACTGACTTCCGTAGTTTATTTTTTCTGTATTATGGAAGTCAATGGGGACTATAAATTGTTTGGTTGCTCAAATTCTTCCAGATGTATTTTGTGTTTTGATATGGTTTAATTTTCCTATGGAGTATGAGGCATATGCAGACTTTAACACGGTGCTTACTCATTCTTCCCCAAGCGTCTTTTTCCGAAGGTTCACAGAAGCTTTTTGAGGCTTTAGGTCACACATACACCCACACAACTGAGGGTCGAGCTCCGTTACAGCCTTGATTGTACAATCATTCGGGCCAGTAAGAACTGACAGGAATGCAAATGAAGCTTGTTAATTTCTAATCCACACAGCAACCCCTTACTTAGGTCAAACTCGAGAGACTCACTTGTACGTGATGCCTGCTAAGTTAAGCAGCTGTCTGGAGGCAGTCATTTCTAGAGTGTCATGGTATTTGTCTGACAAACAGATCACATCCTTTATACCTGTAAGGCAATAACAGCAGAAGGATAGAGTGGGTCAGACAAAAGCACACTTGCACACACACAAACAAACAGACAGAGAAATTTAAACAAAAAGGCCCAAGGAGAACAGGGACCCAAAATAACCTGTTAGGAATGAACAAGAGCTTGTACTTGGGGAAAAGAAAGGGAAGTCGATAACTTGTCGCTGCAGGCTCAAGCCAATATCAACCAATCCCAACTGAGACAAAATCTGCCCTGCTGGTGTCTTTAAAACACGTAGTGCATTTGGCTGCACCCCCACACATCCTGCTGACTACTCCCAAGCGGCCCACATGAGGCGATTCTATAAAGGGCCCCGTTAGCCAAGCTTTACAGAGAAATGAGAGGAATCTGGTGAAACCACTTAGACTCCACTCTCGCCCTTAATGCTTTCAGAGGTGAAAAGAGAAGTCCAACACTGTCAACGGTTGATGCAATCGCAGATGAATATACCAGAGAAAAACACACCTACCCCACAAAATACACACCGTCTCCATCATGCACTTTTATCTGCACAGGAGGAGAGAAGTGCTCTGATCGAAGGCAAAATGACTTGCACAGAGTGAATTCCACCTGGCATTAAAGGCTGTCATTACAAGCATGGGGCCTCTCCATGGTATTACTTGAACAATTTTTGAGAGGGAACAGATAAAATTACCATGGAGCAGCCTGGCTATGCCATCTTTAAACCATTTTGTTGGTGACATTTTATGGTGCAGCAGGGGGGGAAAAAAGACTTTGTATATCCATGTCTCAACGGGCTATTTAAAATAAAAAGCAAACACAATCGTGTCCATAAAATAAAAAATGTAAAAAATGTTCTAGCTAAAAGAAGAAGAAATTGCAGTAGTGTTTCCATGTAAACACGTCTTTTCATGAAAAGAACATGAGAAGCATCGGAGCTGCTCAAAACACTTCCAAGACGACAAGCTGTCCAACAGAAGGGAAG
Organism: Cyprinus carpio; assembly: GCF_018340385.1. NCBI lineage: Eukaryota > Metazoa > Chordata > Actinopteri > Cypriniformes > Cyprinidae > Cyprinus > Cyprinus carpio. The sequence continues at coordinate 24,737,201 of NC_056572.1, forward strand.
GCTCTGTTGGAAGGTGGAGCAGAACTCTGGAGATGCTACGTTTCCAGAATGCTCTCTGGAGATGAGGTGACAGTACAGTCCCTCCAAAAACAGTCATAGGAAGTGACAAGATGGCAGCTGCTTGGGAACTGAACACTTTAATTCCTCAGAGAAAGGAGAGGCACTAAAGCAGTGCTTCAGAAACTGACGTCGCTGGCACAGAGGAGCCAAAGTGCAGGGGGACATCAACATGGGAGCCAGAGAAAGTGAAAATGATTTGGTGTCATTTCATTCTGGGAGATTGAAAGATGGACACATTTGAACGGCATTCAAAAAGAGCAGAAACACTTTCTCACTGGAGGAATAGCTACAGGATAAGATCTCATTTACTATAAAAAGAAAACTGGAAAAAGTGCTGTGGAAAAACTTTAAATTCTGTAAAAGAAGAGTTGTCAAATGACTGACACGGCACGTATTTAAGTAAGAATACTATTAAGGCAAATTAAAGCAGTGTCTCTGGCACAAAAATGCATACCAATGGCACCAAAATACTGGAAAAACCTTCATTCTAATAAATCCCTCTGGTTATAATTAAATTATGCTACAGTTTTCCCTTAGAGAAGCACAGACTTGCAATATCAAAAGGTTTACCATGCACAAATAAACAAGATACAGCCTGGTTGCCTTTATAAGAGAATCAAGGTGGATTTGCATTCCAACTCTACTAATATTCCCCTTTATCCTCATGTTTTTTCCATGCAGAGGCTTTTCTGTTTCCTCATATCATGGGGCTTTACAACTGCTAGTAAACAAACACGGCCATAACACCTTCAAAATGAACAAACAGCGATGACACCCCTGAATCAATTCTTTGCATTACATTAAACATCCGCTTTGTTCAGCTCCATCTGATTGCTATCATCAGAGAGCGTTTTTTTAATGAGGTCGGACGTTCATTTTTAGCCGCATTTTGTTGCATCCTATAGAGTGCGAGGAGACGAAAGAGAGAGAAAGTGCTGTGTGTGTCCCTTAATGATGCCAGAACATTGAGAGGAAGCTGACACCCCACTGAGAGATGGGCCAGGGCAAGGCCAAGAATCCTGAAGATCAGACAGCATCAGAGTGTGTGTCGTGCTATCTTCAGCACACAGCTTCAGTAGGCTTTGCCACAAGAGTACATGGAGGGGGATCAGGAAAAGCAAACCAAAGAAAGAGAGAAAGAGAAGATGAGGACAAAAAGACTTGGAGGGGAGGAGAGAGACTAGGGATGGGGGTGTTAAGAGAGTTCAACAGATAAGAGGAGATTGAAAATAACAACAGAGCAGGCTTTGGAGAAGGAAAAATAAGAGGAAGACAACCTGTCACCATGTAGGCTGTATCCAACCAGCCAAGAATGATCACAAAGAAGACGGCTGCTGAAAGTGATGCCCACTGCAGGCTTCTCAGTATGGAAGGGTGACAATAGAGAACCTCGGTTTCCACCTGTCTTATCCGTCATTTCATCTGCAGCCACATCAGCACTGACAGAAAGGCTCAAATATCGGAGCAGAAATGCTGATCCTGATGTATGTGAAGTGCAAAGACAGAACAGAATAAACGCATAATGCTTGCTATGCAATCCAATTGGGGTGAAAGGGTTGCCAAAAAAAGTTTGATGCTCAGGGTTTGTACCACGTGCACCTTGTGTCTTTCTCAGAAAAGATGAATATTAAATGTGCCTGTTTTCAAACATAATTACAGTAATTCTTGTAGCTAAATCACAGTACTGTTAAGAGGACAAAGAAACCAAACATATGTAACAATGAACTAAAAACAAATGATTTACTATATCTCAGACTATACTTGAGGCATATAAGTAGCAGGTGGCGTTCGGAGTGTGTGAACAATCAATAGGAACCATTTGAGAGCACATGCACGCTCTTAGTCACACTTGCAAGACAAAGGCAGCTTAATTTCGTTAACTTAAAGAAAAGCTTAAAGAGGGTAAACAACTCTTTTACACAAATGATTCTCACTGGAGCAATGTTGGTGCTAGCACTGAAACTTCTTTATTTTAAATGCATCTCTTGTTTTCATTTAGACAGTGAAAACAGGACTATTTATGTGTTCCAGATAGCGTACATTTTACAGCGTTGTACATTTTATTAGGGGTGTAATGATATTCAAACAGAATAGGCCAGGTTTGAGCATGTTGTTATGGAAAGAATGCGTCCAGAGTCTTCATGTCTAGCACAGTTAAGTTCGCTTGTGCAGCCACTCACAGCCTTTTGTGGAACTGTAAGTTGCAATATTTTGTTTACATAAAATATTGTGTATAGATTATTTCTCTCATATGCATTTGGTTGAGTTAAAGTTAAGCTGCAGTAAAGCGTTTCATTGTAGGACTACTACGGTGATTATCTCTTCAGCGCGAGCATCACAAACAATGCAGAATATTAATAACTATTTCTGGGACTGTCATATACATAACATTGTAATGAGAACACTATTATAGCTTAATAAAACGCTTTTAGAGTGTAGTTGCAGTGTTTCTGCACGTTGTTACGTGGAGAGTGTGTCCACAACAGGAGTTAAGTTACATATTCAGAGCAGCACAGACACGTTCATTTGTGCATTCAGGTCATTTTGTGCAGATATAAGTCATAAATTAGGGTTACATAGCATAAATGAAGTGTATCCTATATGAGATAAATCTGAGGAGTTAAATCCTGTTGTTTAAAAACCCGCTATCAAAGTACTTCATTGTACTGGTGATCTTCAGCACATGTAGCTCAAAACAGAAATGCAGAACATTAATAAATATGACTTGGACTGTCAACATAGCATTATAATGAGAGCAATATTGTAAAAAATGTTGTGAACTCTAAGGGTTTAGCTTACGTTTTCAGTGTGTTATTACAAAAAGCACTTCTACAGAAGGACACATTCTGAATATGTAACAGTTGAAGTTCACTTGTGCTTGATTTTGTGCAATTTAATCAGGGCCTGAATTTCACTGCGGGATTGTGAGCATTGCGCGTAATTCTACACATTCCCACAGGTTACACGATTATAAAGCAGGAAATTCCTGCAAACAATTATGCACTATAGCATGTAGGTTGAATCCAAACAGATTATAAGGGAAGATCAAATAAAGACAAATAATGTAAACAAGTTCAAAATACAAAGAATAGTGCATATATTTTGCTAAATTCCCCTCTTTAGTAAAATAACACGTTTATAGACACTGAATGGCTTAACTAAGGCAAATGTTACGTTACGTGACATTGTTTGCAAGCTGTGTAAATGATGTCTTTCCACAGTTGAAAGACTGATTAAGCAAATACATGAGATATGATACAATTCAGTAAGTTGTACCGTTTTACTCAACATACTTTCTGATGTTAATTCATGTTTATTTTATGCTATATAAGTAGTAGTAATGAGGAAGAGATAACTGGTTCACTTGACGCTTGAACCGAGGCAGATCTTCACACAACATTAAAGAGTGTCAAAACCATGTTTACCATTGAAAGCTGAGACTTTGTTTCATATTAAAAGTAACAAAGCGTATTATAATTATTGGATAGCAGGTGCGCTACATAATGTTTAGTGGAATTCACGCATAGACAGAAAACAACATCGTTTGATTTTGAAATTTCCAGTATAAATTAAAAACGAATAGTCAAAACATTGGTCAAAGGTTTTAGGCCAACCAAACAAAAACATGTAAGTACAAAACTATTTCGTCCAAATCTGTAAGTTGCTGAAATTTTGGTGCATCACCAATTAATCTTCTAAATGCACAGTGGAAATGAAAGGGTTGAATGAAAAACCAACATTCACATCATGAAACACACACAGTCAGAAACACAAGTTCAGACACACTCTCACCTGCTTGAATAATGAGTTTGGCGCACTCGTTACAGGGGAAGAGCGCTACATACATGGTGCAACCCTTGACATCTGCCGAGTTCTTATTCATAATGGCGTTCAGCTCTGCATGGCACACTGCAAAATACATTTTAGAAATGCAACAAGACTTGTTAGAAATGTTCAGAATTCATGAATGCACATACTTTCATCACAGAATGATGCGTCGAAGCTATGATTAATATCTCTGCTTCACAACAAACTTGGATTGAGCTTTCTTAGCTCGTCGACATTGTTCCACTCCACTACAAAAAGGCTCCAGTCACCAGTTCATGGTTAAAAAGGAAAAAGATTTCAAAGCATGAGTCTGAACAGATGTCAGCTCTCCACAACATCACCCAGAAAAAGCCCTGTCTAATCACTCACGCTGCTCGCCTTAATTACGGAGAATGAATTGGCCCATCAGCAGTGGCACATTACCATTGCACCACGAAACACGACACGTTTATTTTGGCAGAGTCTCAGCACAAGGCAGAGAAAGAGAGAGAGGGCATGTAGTTATAATGGAAGAGAGATGTTAGTAATTCACACACACACACACACACACACACACACACACTCATTGTGTGTTTTATGAAAGCAGGTACACACACACAGCTAAATCCGAACACATGATGATGATGATGATGAGATGATGATGATGATGGAGTACGATCAACCATGCAAGTGTGAGAGGGACTGAGCTCTTAAATCAAATTTAACATTTAATACATGTATATTACTTTTAATCTGACTTAGCTGTCATATTTAAAATAGGTAGTGAAACATTTTCAGGATAAACAACCAGCGGATAAATGTCACAGGCGGTTGTGCTTTTCAAATCAAGAGAAGCAGAAGTCGTGATTGTGATTTAAATACAATTCATCACACAGCCCTATCTAAACAGAGCCAACACTGAACTGACTTGAGCTAAATAATGACACAATATCTGAACTCCATAGTTGAGTTTCCATAATTGATTCAGCTATTCCTGTTAATCTCTTTGAAGCTGTTTTGGCACAATCTGTATTATATAAAGCATTATAGAAATACAGTTAATTTGACTAGTATGGTATGCAAGATATTGTTATTAATGAACTGCAGCAAAATACGGCACAGCTTTAACCAACATCATTCTCTCTGGTTGCAGCATATTAACAATGTTATATTAAAGAATAAGGTGAAAGCAACATTATGTTCAGAGGGCAAAAAATCAAGTAAGGAAGATTTTTTTTATATTTCTGCACCCTCTAGTGGCACAATACTGTACAGAAACTTCATAAAGAATGAATCACAATAACTATTGCTCATACTTAGGCATAAAAGTTTGCATACTGTGAATGACAATCAAGTTAGTCTCGCTAAAACTTGAAAATTAAAATTTACCAAAGATGCAAATTGTACTGTTTTGCATTTAAAATTGTGGAAATAAAAGTTGTATATTGTACTGCAGATTTTGATTCAGTTATGCTATTAACAATGTTTCATGGTTTAGTACAAGGTCTTGTACTTTTTTCTGTGTTGGCCGGTCTTTGTCTCCTTGTTGTGCATTAAAGTTGTGTAATGCACACCAGGCCTGAGATCACAGACAGGGTTTAGGTTAAACCAGGATTAGGCCATAGTTCAATTAGGATATTAAAGTAGCTTTTATAAATGTGCCTTAGATAAAAACAGTACTGATGTGCATCTTGAGACAAATCAGTGGCACTGACAGATTTTAATATCAGTTAGTACAAGTTTCAGTTAAAACAGCCAAATCATGCACTATAGTCTTAAACCATGCCTAAGAAACTTGGTTAATAAACAAAGGGTAAAACAGTCAATTATTCACCATAATCTCAATTATTTCTTAGACAATTAATCGTCAGCCAAATTTTATAATCGTGACAGCCCTAGTTATGATGCTGTGACATTGTTGAACATGGGCATAAGCTTATTTTACATAACCAGTAAGACTATAGGCAAGCACCTAGAACACCTTAGCAACCGCATACCAACATGCTAAATCAGAAATGAAATTAGAAACGAAATAACAGAAATAATTAAAAAAAAAAAACAGTCCCACTCTGAAAACTAGCTACTCTGGACTGCCTGAACTCTTACATTCTTTAGAACATGTAAAAATCTAGCTCTGACCTATTTAATGAACAAACTACAACTATTCTATATAAACAATTGGTTGAAATTTTTTTATTCTAATACATACTGTTAATTAATAGTATTATTTAAAAATGCCCTGGTGCTTATCTTTCATCTATCACTTGTATAAACTGTAATATAATAATCAACTTATATTGCTTGATTACACAAAAGATAATCCAAACTATTGTCTTTTAGACTATGAGGGACTTTTAAAGACTCTAAACGGTGTACCTTTATTGTGCCACATTGGTGCATTAAGGGAGATATGCCAAATTAATCCTTTGTATAGAATTAATGTACCATCGCTCAGCATGAAATTGAACTCTATGCCTAAGTGAGCCACAACTGCAAATAAGCGGTGTGATTTTACACTAAATACTTTCCACAAAATGCATCATTACTGCCAAATAAATGGGCAAAAATACCAAAGCGTCACAGGAACTCTAAAACAAAACAACCTAACATAAAGGACAACACAAACATGCAGCCATTAACTTGGAAAATGAAAAAAGAAAAGAAAAAAAACTACCATTCTAGAGAAAAATTCAAAATCAAATAAATGCAGCTACCATTCAGAGAAAATTCTAGAGAATATATTATAAATGCAGCTGAGCATGATAGACTTCTTTCAAAAAAAAAAAAACAAATAAATGCAGCTGAGCATGATAGACTTCTTTCAAAAAAAAAAAAATTCAGATTAAATTTCAGATTAGCCTTCTCCTTTAAAGACATGCCAATTAATTACATTTGAAAAACTTGGAATCACAAAGTCTAAAATCCCAATGTCAAATGGCAGAACATACTGTATGGTTGAAAAATCATTACACCTCTGAAAGTTGGTTAGTACAATACAAACACATTGCCCATCAACAGTATTCTGACTGCCTCAGTTTTATAAATTTTTGACTTCCTTTCAAACATACTAAAACATCAGAAAAGTTCTATCGATTAAACTTGACTATTCTACATAACTATCACATAAAAAAAAAATAAAAAAAACTTTTAAAAAACTGAATGATGTCTGCGGAACCAAGCCAAAACCAATTTCCTGTATTCAATTTAAATTTTTGGGCACTTTGTGGAGTCCAACTTAGTTGGCTTTGTTTAAAAAAAAAAAAAAACACATTGCCCATCAACAGTATTCTGACTGCCTCAGTTTCAAAAATACTAAACCACCCAAAAAACATACTAACCAATTCAAACCCCTAAGAACGCAAGCTCCACCTCGACTCATTCAAAGTCCTGAGTTGGCATGTGCCGCCTTTAGGAACGCCAGCTCCAGCTCATTTCCATTTCTCACACTAATAGCTGCCACAAAGTGACCTTGCCCATTCCCTCACTCAGCAGCTCCACCATTATCTCTCCCATCAGCCCCATGCAGGTGAAAACTAATCCATGACTGCCGCTATGTGCACAAGAGAGCATACACCTCGACCACACTGCATTAACAGACACCATGTGCTGCGTTGACAGAGCCTGAAATCTAAAAAGCCTTTTCGACGAGTGTTTAATGTAGGTGTGCACTGACCTTTTAGTGTCAAACAGAGGCAGAGTGACTGATAATTATGGGTAACTGATTGCTGCAGTTTAAAAAGTAAAAACCAAGGGGTCAAATGCAGAACTCACCATAGGGGTATTTGGTGTCCAGCTTGTTATCAGCACTGCGAGACCAGGGCAGCAGGTCATCGTCACAACCACTGGGCATGCCATTGTAGCCAATACCCACTATCTTGTTCTCCTGATTCACGAAACAGGCACCAATGAAATGAAACTGAATAACAGCTTATTTTCCAAACATCTTTCACCATGAAGACAGCCTAAAGTACAAGTCTGGTATTTATTCTAGCAATGTGGAGGGAGGAAGAAAAAAAAATTCACAAAATTTTACAATGGTCTAGTGATTTAAATAATCAGTCATACTACACTTTTCCACTTATTTCCATTCTTACACATGCAAATGCAGAATATCGGAAACACAAGCTTGCGCGAATTTCACTGTGTTCCAAAGTCCATGTTTGTTTAAAATATATGCAAATTCGTATCATGTGAACACACCTGACCAATAAAAGCTTGTTACATCATGTTGTGACCTCATATTTGAATTAAAAGAATGCAAACTTTAAGTCTGCAGCACAGTGGAGCACACTTAACATTTTGGATGTGTTATATGTTGAATTATGTTTTTAAAACAGATGCTGCAGAGCATGGCATCATATTACAACCGTTTCTGCATTTTAATCCAACTGGAGTACACGGTTTTTAAACTAATAAACTTGCATGCATATTTGTCAGTCACAAACCAATATAACAAGAATATGATTTATGTAATACTACAAGTAAACCATATGGGTTTTAAATATTTAAATACATAACTGGGTTTATATATGAATCATCAATAAATCAAATTATCTATTATTAGTAGTAGTATATTATTATTTGTAAACCATATCTCAAACATTTTAAACTGAATCTAGCGTATTCCATATTTGAACCATGCTCATATTTCTTAACTATTTTTTTTTTTACAATTAAAAGATATATGTTCATTCTAAGGTTTCTAAAATACCAAATGTGATTTAAATAAATACAACGGTAGCAAATACTTCAACTATGCAACAACACTTACAGTGCTGAACTATTCCAATTTAATAAAGTCTTAACTTTTATGAGTGTTTTGTAAAAGTTGGACTATTTTGTAACAAGATACACCATTTTAAATACAACACTTATGTCAAGATGTTAAAAAAAAATACTAAAAGAAATTAAGTCAAGCTCCTGACATGATGGCTTACTGTATGTTCAGAAAACCATCACCGCATATGCAACACAGGTCAGCAGAGGAGGAAAGCAAAAAACACTCCCCTGAAAATAAAAAACCCCATCAAAACAACAAAGTTCAGTGGTGTGAGTGAGCAGGGAGGAGACTGAAAGCATCCGCATTCTCAGTTCAATAAAAATCTTTTGTGTCTTAGATATGCAATCCGGTTCTGTGCCTTTAGGGGCAAAAACAGATGCATGCATGAACTGACCGAGGATTATGCTTGACTGAACTTCAATATTGCGCTTAAATATCAGGAGTGTCTATATTGGCCAGGAGGTCGCTGCACAGCAGGGGAGGTCTGAAACCAGAATACGTTCTTACAGTACATGGAGCAGAAAAGAGGCCGGTGTCCTTTGATCAAAAGAAGCTGCAGGGTGTTTGGAGATCTTTGAGGTATTGTAGTACCAGGCTGTTTAGAACTTCTCCAAGCTAATATTAATGGGAACAAAATGGTTTTAACAGAAAGAAACTGAGATCAAGATATTGCAAAAATTACACAAGAGGTCTAGCTTCATATTTATTGTAATGTCATCAAATTTCAGACTGATGTATGCTGAGCAAATCGACCCACATTTCAAACTAGCAGAACTGCAGGCGATCAGTCTCTAGGTACCTGAGAACTGGAGTCCTTGATCCTCTGTGCTGATAAGAAGGCAACAGCCATGAAATACTCAGGCCATTCCAGGTAGTCCTGCCTCTTCTTTGTCTCCCCTTCACTGTTGTCATAAGAGCACACAAATATTAACTTAGATATTAAATACACTTAAATTGGAACTTATTTCTTACACTATGGTTCTAAAGTTTGGGGACTTTTTTAATGTTCAGAAAAACATCAAAATATTATTAGAATTAAAAATAACTGTTTTCTATTTTAACACATTCAAATCTACTTTATTCCTTTGATAGCAAAACTGCATTTTCATCAGTCATTAATCCAGTCTTCAGTGTCACATCATCCTTCAGACATCAATCTATTTAATATGCTGATTTGCTGCTCAAGACACACCTCTTATTATTATCAATTTTAAAAACAACTGTACGGTTTAATATTTCTGTGGAAACCACAATCATTTTTTATGACTGATGAATAGAAAGGTCAAAAGAACTAGGCTAGAGCCAACACCAAGGCTCCTGTACTGGAGTGTGCTGCAGAACTAGAGAGGAAATAAATTTTCTTTTTTTTTGTTTGTCTTTATTCTCACTTTTGGTCAATTTATAGCTGCTTAATGCTTATTTTTTCTAAGGGATGTAACAATGCACCCCAAGCCAGTTGAAAATCGATAAAAATGTGTGACGATTCAAGTCGGTTGACATGTTAAATGAATCGCAAAAGAATGACTCTCTGAGGGGAAATGACTCAGAGAAAGAAAATCGTGAGAAAAACTATTGTGAAATCAGTATTGTGAATCGTATCATAGTGAGTCAAGTAAATCGTTATTTTTTATTTTTTTTTTCAAAAAATAAAAAATTTGAAAGTTATTGTATATATCGGCATTAAATTAGCCATCAGGCATCAGCCCTGCTCTCTAATTATTCATATCTGAAAAATCCACTAGGCAAGTGTGACTAAGAGCTTTCCATTAATATGAAAGTTTCCTTTTGTCTCAGTGGAGTACTACTCTTTACTTGTGCTGAGCTTAAAATTCACATCCCTGACGCCCCACTGATAGCTGTCTACATGTGTGATTTGAGCACTGACAGACATTATCATCAGATGGTTCTCCTCCAGGGCTTTCCATTTTAGCTTAAAGTGATATTACACCTTTTGCACACATCTCAGTGACTGTCTTTGAAGTGCATGGGAATTTATGTGTGAACATTTAATGGATGCATCTGACTTGACTCCGTTGTCAAGTCAGCTGTCAGAGTAGGGGTGTGTGTGTGTGTGTAGTGAAATACTGAGGGCTGATGATCTGAAGCTAATGGGCAGTGCAGTCACACAATGCTGAGGCAGTCATTAAACGGTTTTAAAATTGACAGGTATTTGGAAAAAAAAATTCACATGATATAGTTGAAAATACCATGGGTTTTAGATTGTCCTTTCAGATCTAATGTGATTTGTGATGATAATAAAATAAAAAAAATGGTAAACACGATCACAAGAGGGCAGTTAATCGTGATGTCCATGTTAATGTCAATCCATTCTGTTTTTTTCAGTATTTATCAGTTGTATACAATAGATCAAGGCATTAACTGTTTGTGATAATGTGTCAGAAACATGCAGTTTCTGTAAATCTATGCCCTTGTTGCCTGCACAAAGTGGACTCTTTTTGCGAAATATAATGCAACTCACAGTCCTCGAGTCTAGCACACAAATCTAAAGTCATGACAAGATTTCTGCCCTGACAAATGGTGACAATGGCTTTTTTGTCTTGTCGTCCATGGCTTAATAAGAGATATTCCCTGATGTGAACCGCACTGAATGTCCAGCTGCACAGCAGAGCACACAGGAACTTCCCGCAAAAAAAAAAAGTCCAGCCCTGAGCCCACCGTTCCAGTTTCTTCTTCGTTCTTAATGGCGGGCTGGTGTCACAAGCTGGTCACAAGCACATTCCTCCACCTACTGTTTGTTTCGGGTTTAGAGGAGGCGCAATGAGTTTAATAGCGCCATCTGTACGCGGTTCTGCACATTACAGTGAGTCCTTCTCCCTCTCTCTCTCTCGTTACATTACAAGCAATTATATAATTTATACAATTATATGAGTATTCTTTCTATGGCTTCCAGATTTTAACAAATAATTTACATGTTTAGTGACTAGTATCAATGCTGTATGCCCGATGAAGGTTTTTTTTAAGAACAGAATAAAACCAGATATTAAATTGTGGTTTTATGTGCACTGCACGTGACTGTAGTGATCAGTAAGTCACCAGCAGTTCGCACTCTTTTTTACTGTGCAACATAAATAGACTGTTGTAAAACACTGATATCATGTGTCTTCTTTCTTCTGTGTAACACGGAAGAAGACATTTTGAAGATTGTTTCAGTTTCAGTTCCCTTTGACTTTCATTATGGACAAATAATACAACGAAAGACAATAGCAACCGAAACTGTGTGCTTATCAACATTCTTCAAAATATTTTCTTCTGTGTTCAGGTTTGAAATTACATGAGGGTGATGAAAACAGAATTATGAGTTGTCATTTTTGGGTGGACTGTCCCCTTTAATTATTTCTAAGGTATGCTTTCCACTGCACCAGTTGTCATATAAAGTCCTGCTGCAAGCAACGGACATTGTGCTGTTCGCACCATAATTAAATCATTCCGTCTACTCTAATACAGGTGCATCTCACCATCTCAACAAATTAGAATATGGTGACATGCCAATCAGTTAATCAACTCAAAACACCTGCAAATGTTTCCTGAGCCTTCAAAATGGTCTCTCAGTTTGGTTCACTAGGCTACTCAATCATGGGGAAGACTGCTGATCTGACAGTTATCCAGAAGACAATCGTTGACACCCTTCACAAGGAGCCACAAACATTCATTGCCAAAGAAGCTGGCTGTTCACAGAGTGCTGTATCCAACCATGTTAACAAAAAGTTGAGTGAAAGGGAAAAGTGTGGAAGAAAAAGATGCACAACCAACCAGGAGAACCGCAGCCTTATGAGGATTGTCAAGCAAAATCAAGGAATGGACTGAGGCTAGGGTCAAGGCATCAAGAGCCACCACACACAGACGTGTCAAGGAACTTGGCTACAGTTGTCGTATTCCTCTTGTTAAGCCAAAACCTGGAACCACAGACAACGTCAGAGGCATCTTACCTGGGCTAAGGAGAAAAACTGGACTGTTGCCCAATGGTCCAAAGTCCTCTTTTCAGATGAGAGCAAGTTTTGTATTAAATTTGGAAACCAAGGTCCTAGAGTCTGGAGGAAGGGTGAAGAAGCTCATAGCCCAAGTCGTTTGAAGTCCAGTGTTAAGTTTCCACAGTCTGTGATGATTTGGGGTGCAATGTCATCTGCTGGTGTTGGTCCATTGTGTTTTTTGAAAACCACTGCACCCGTTTACCAAGAAATTTTGGAGCACTTCATGCTTCCTTCTGCTGACCAGCTTTTTGAAGATGCTGATTTCATTTTCAGCAGGATTTGGCACCTGCCCACTCTGCCAAAAGCACAAAAAGTTAGTTAAATGACCATGGTGTTGGTGTGCTTGACTGGCCAGCAAACTCACCAGACCTGAACCCCATAGAGAATCTATGAGGTATTGTCAAGAGGAAAATGAGAAACAAGAGACCAAAAAATGCAGATGAGCTGAAGGCCACTGTCAAAGAAACCTGGGCTTCCATACCACCTCAGCAGTGCCACATACTGATCACCTCCATGCCACGCCAAATTGAAGCAGTAATTAAAGCAAAAGGAGCCTCTAGTATTGAGTACATGTACAGTAAATGAACATACTTTCCAGAAGGCCAACAATTCACTAATTTTTATTTATTTTTTTTATTGGTCTTACGAAGTATTCTTATTTGTTGAGATAGTGAATTGGTGGGTTTTTGTTAAATGTGAGCCAAAATCATCACAATTAAAAGAACCAAAGACTTAAACTACTTCAGCACTTAATCAATTAAATAATTTAATACACAAGTTTCACAATTTGAGTTGAATTACTGAAATAAATGCACTTTTCCACAACATTCTAATTTATTGAGATGCACCTGTATAAGATGGGTCACCAATCGCACAAACAGTACTCCCACAAAGGGCTATAAAATAATTGTGCCTTTCTGGGATTATGGGATCAGCACAAACTTGAAAGAAAATAAGAGTTAACTCAACACCTACAATTTGGTCAAAACCAAGTTACATAATTTACAATGTCTCTTTTGGAAATCCAGATTAAAACGTTTATATTTTCCAAATATACATTCCAAAGGCTCATATTGTCCGTTGTTACGTGGGGTAACGTGGAAGCGGAAGTGAAAGTGAAAGAACCCGTTGTTTCAAATGTCCCGCCCATATGGTTCCGCCGACCAATGAAACGCTCCGTTGTTTCACTTCCGCCGTCTGATTCTTGATGACGTTTTTGCGTCATTCTATCAAACGCGAAACGCACGGTTTCTGGAACAGTGGAAATGTGCACGTTGGAAAAAATCACTGCGTTGTTCTTCATAAGATGAAGAAAGAAGATCTAAATCAAAACATGGTGACGTTTTCTGCGTAGTTCCAGGACAGGATTATCTAACACATCTCATCGAGGGATACTACTGGATCTTTAGAGACTTATCGGCTGCCTCCCTTCCAGGTAAATCCCTGAACGGCTTCAAAGCTGAAGTATGAATATATAAAGTTAAATCTGTTTATAAATACATACTGAAACATGCTAGAACAAGTTTACATGAATAAACGTCCAAACATGTCACGTTATGTAAGTAAATGTACGGTATTATGTAATTGATTCTTACATTTTTATCGTTTATTCTTTTATTAAATGTATTTATATAATATTCCGAATAGTAATTCTTATTCTGAATAAGAATTATTGGTTTTGTATAGTTTATGTGAAAGATAAGCCATAAAAAGAGCACGCTGTCAGTATGGAAAGTTTTTAGATAAGGCGCCACATCCAACAATTTTAGCATACATCCCGGTGTGATTTATCCCAGTATAACAAAAGGAAAAGTATTAAGTTTTTAGATAAAGATAATTGTTTTACCAAGTTCAAGACTGAGGATGATTCCCACAAAACTATATTTTCCGCAAGCTTTTTTCAAGATAAATTACAAAAAATATATAATAATTTTCATAATTCACAATTTATGTATACAGTAAAAACTGCGAGGAAAAAATAGATGTTACATTTGTTTAGACTAGAGCAAGGGTGTCAAACTCAATTCCTGGAGGGGCGGAGCCCTGCAGAGTTTAGATTCAATCTAAATTAAACACACCTCATCTAACTAATCAAGTCTTTCAGGCTTATTTGAAGACTACGTGTTATATGTGTTGGAGCAGCATTTGAACAAAACTCATTATCTGTACCAGGGATAGGGCAACGTTGGTCCTGGAGTGCCTCTGCCCTGCAAAGTTTAGCTCAAACCCTAATCAAACACACCTGAACAAGCTAATCAATGTCTTCAGGATTACTAAGACTGCAGGCAGGATAGGTTTATTTTTTCAGTGTTGGAGCGAAACTCTGCAGGACATCAGCACTCCAGGACTGACATTGCCTCCCACTGTTTTATACATATATAAATAACTACAAGTCAAGCTGCAATACCAAACAGGACAAGACGGAGATGCCAACAAACCACTATACCAGCTGACTTAACCTGACTTTATAAAGATATATACTAATTAATTCAGAATTAATAAATGGAGCAAAACACACACACACACAAAGTAAATAAAAACATTCTGAATTTATTGAATGTGGGGATCTGAAGGCGGCTCGACATCACCAGTGAACAGTTCATCTGTTAGAGTGAGTGTTGATGCTCATATGTATATAAACAATAATGAGTCTGACCACTGCAAACTTCTACAAAAACATGCTTCTTCCGTGAGTGTCCATTGTAAAACACTTGCCAGACATGCAGCTTTACTGGAATGTGCTCGTGCAAAAAGCACTGTGGTTTCACTCACCGCAGTGCTACTGAGCACCTAACATGCACTAACCCAAATGTTGACCACAGCATCTGCAAATCTGAAAAATGATTCTTGTTGTATTTCTTAATTCTTCTGTTGTTGTTTTTTTTACCACATAATGAGTTTTCTATGTGAGACTGAATGCCCAGTACATTTAAATCCTCACTTTATTCGATTCTATTCAGCGTCAAGATGCCAGTGGACAGAATGAGAATGCGCCCCTGGTTGGAGCAACAGATTGAGAGTGGGCAAATTCAAGGTCTTCACTGGGTCAGTGAGGTAAGGGTAGAAATCTGCCATCAGATTCTAATTCATTTATTTTAAGTAAAGTATTTAAGAAGAACCCTGAACATGACATGCTGTGAATATATATATATGTGTATACACCTATATATCTATGTATGTATACACCTATATATCTTGCGACTGACCAACCAGAATCACATATTCCAGAGATATATACATGCATATCATAAAAAATTTATATTATCATGGCCATGTTGTACTAATTCATTCCCTCATCTGGCCACAATTTACTAAACAAAGGGGATGAATGAATAAGCCATGGGAGCGAGGTCTTAATTTGCATGTCATGGGCACGGCTCCATAGTACAGAACTTTGTATTTTGGTATATCATTGAACATGAATTGGGTAATAGTACACTATCAAAATGTTTCCAATAACAGGAGAAAAAGATATTTCAGATACCATGGATGCATGCAGCCAGACATGGATGGGATTTAGAAAAGGATGCACCTTTATTTATGAACTGGGCCATTCACACAGGTAGCTGTTGCCCATTGTCTCTTGTATAAAGAATTTAGCTTTAAGGTGACTGATTTTAACATGAAAATTTTAAGTCTGTTCCTCTTTTACATACAGCTTTGAACATATTTCTAGGGTGATTATTGTGTTGGTTTTACTGGTTTGTGACTTCATTTTGTTGTACGAGATTCTGATTCAGTTGTTACCCAATTATATTTCATACAGGAAAGTATCGCCCAGGTATTGACAAACCAGACCCTAAGACGTGGAAAGCAAATTTCCGTTGTGCTATGAATTCTCTACCAGACATTGAGGAAGTGAAAGATAAAAGCATGAAGAAAGGAAACAATGCCTTCAGAATGTACAGAATGCTTTCCTTATATGAAAAAGCTGTTAAGAAAGGTGATGTCAGTCATTAATGAAACACAATACTATTTAAATAAAATCCCACTGCATTCCATAGCATTTTTGCTGATATACATATCTTTAATGTTGATGTACATAGTTTTGTTTTGGTGTAGAAATTCTAATGCTGAAACGAGAATGCATATTGTCTTTTTCAGGGAAGAAAAAGATGGACCTCGAGCAAAGAGCAAAAGTAGGATGCATGACTGTATGCTTATACAACAGTTCACATTTCTAACTATAGCAAATATTCTCACACATATGTTTGATTGCTTAGAGGGTTTTTCAGAAACGAAAAGCTGGCATTCCCAGAAAATATAAAATGACAAAAGAAGAAAGTGGAGAGAACTTAATGGAAGAGACTACACCAGACAGCACTGTGCAATTTGCTGGTAAATAATCAAAACATGCATTCAATCCCTCATTGCTATGAATAAAAAAAAATGGTATTCAAAAACAAACGAAGCTAAAACTCGGAACTTTTATTTATAACTAACTTTTAACCGATTTTTAATCGTCTGGTCTCAGTGTTATGTTTTCATGTAAAAGCAAACTTCTTTTTCTGAAATGTTGTGCTAAAACGGATATCTATCTTTAACGTAAATGCCAAATGGTTTCACATTTTATTACATTCATTATTCATACATTTTACTCAAGGGTGGCTTAAAGGGATAGTTTACCCAAAAATAAAAATTGTCATCATTTACTCACCCTCAAATTTTTACAAACCTGTATGTTTCTTGTAAAAGAAGAAAAAAAATAAGATATTTTAACGTATCTTGGTAACCAGTTTCTGGTCCCAGTTGACTTCCACAATATTTTTTCCGTACTAAGGAAGTTAGCACCAACAACTGTTTGGTTATTCACATTCTTCAGAATATCTTCTATGTTCAGTAGTAGAAACAAACTCATACAAGTTTGAAACAGCTGGAGGATGACTAAATGATGACAGAATTTTCATTTTTGGGTGAACTATCCCTTTACTTATCCAAATACCTTTTCAGTAATTTACTGGATATCGATTTGTATGCACTGAAGCACTTTAATAATACTACACCTAGCATACATTAGCCCAAATGATTAAAATGTATTTTAGTAGAAATGTTAAAGATAAAGTCTCTAAATCATACAGGCTTATTCATCAACACAGAGCAGGAGAGCTCCCCTGTGCCCATGTCATCTGAGAGGGAGATGGCTGTGGCTGAATTACCTGATGTGTGTGCAGTTGTTGAGGTGGCAACGGAGAATGAAGAACCTGCGTTTAGCTCCACTGATACATGTCTGCCTCTCCAGGACTCCCATGTTTCATCCTACAGTGGTAGGGTTCTTTGTTTTGTTTGTTTTTTTGGATTCAATTCTACTGTCTTTGTGTTGTATTCACCACAGGAATCATAAACTACATATTACTGCTACTATTACTGAATTCTGTTATTGCTGGCCACAAACACAGATGGATATCATTATGATTTTTTTTCCTCTATTTTGCCTCAACAGAGAGTGACACAGAGAGCACAAACAGCGAGGAAGACTTAGCACAGGTACGGTTAAAAAAAATATATATATATTCCAAGAAAGGATATCTTCCTTTTAAAATACAATCTTCCCTTTCATATTTTTATATACAATTTAGGCTCTTATATCTTATGAAACTGTGTTCTTGATAACAGTCAATTACAGCAAATACACTACAATCTAAAAGTTTGGTGTCAGTATGATTGTTTAAAAAAATCATGAGGTAAACACTATTTTAAGGACAAATTGTCACTATTAACTAGTTGCTTAGTAGCATGTATATTACTAGAATATTGGCAGTTTATTAGTACTTCTAAAGCAAGTTAATGCCTTTTTCTGCATGACCATATTTTATATCCTTTAATCATACCCCAAACCTAAACAACAATCATTCTAACTATTAATACGCAGCAAATTAGGAGATTGAGCAAAGGTCATAGTTAATAGTGAGAATTGGTCTCCAAACTAAAGTGTGAGCAAACATGAATACTTTCATTTAATTTAGCAAGGATGCATTAAATTGGTCACAAGTGACCGTATAGGCAGTTTCTATTCATGTATTACAGTTTCCACAAGCATATTAGAATGATTTGTAAATCATCATGTGTAATAACTGATGAAAGTTCAGCTTTGCCATCACAGAAATGATGCATTAAAAAAGTTTTTAAATTGTAATATTTCAGTGTTACTGTTTTACTGTATTTTGTTAAATTAAATGCAGTGTTGATGAGCACAACATTAGAAACATGTAAAAAATTTGTAATGACCCCAAACCATTCAACAGAAGTATACATAGACATTTCATTGTCAAGCCACAGCCAATGTGGGATTTTTCTTTTTTAATTGTGCTAAAGAGTGTTATTAACTTCCCCCTGCAGCTTCCCCAGGACTTGTCCTTAAAAGCTTCACAAAGATCATCATGTAATTCTGTGTTAAGGATCCCATCATCAGGTCAATCCTCACCAAACACATTTCTCACATCAACAAAAATAAATTTCAAAGTGACCAGCTGCAGAGAGGACTCGCCCCTAATTGCTTACAACGCTCCTCCATGGTTCCCCTGCCTGTTTAATCTGCAAAAAGTCACAGACGTGCAACCCTCAAGCCCTGCCCCCTCACCAGATCTCACCAGCAGCCTGGCTTCTCAGACAAGTGTGATAGCTAAAGCTGTGGACCTCTCTGTTGCAAAACACAAAACACTACAATGAAGACACTTGAAATTTACAACCCGCTGCTATTCAAATGACACATCTACACCCATAATTCAAAACTAATCAAGTACTCTCAGGTGTCAGATTTCCTTCAAATATTATCCCCTGTTCAGCTTTCAAACCAAATGGAGAGTTCCAAGCTATCTGAATCCGTTATACTATAAATCATTATATTTCTGAAATATTTTGCAGCACACTACCTCCTTCTCATAACTGCATTAAATATGTAACTTGTAGAACTACCTCACGGATGTGACACTTGATCACAGAAGTTGTCAGTGTAAGCTAGTACTGATGCAGCATTGGGAGAATAAGTTTGTATTCATTTTGCATTGGGAGAATAAGTTTGTATTCATTTTGCATTGGGAGAATACGCTTGTATTCATTTTGCATTGGAGTGACATTTCATACTTGTTGACAGCAGATGTAATAAAACAATGAAGAACGAAATAGAACCGTTACTGGGGAGTTTTTAAGGGGAATTTGTATGTCTTTCTATAGCACAATATTGAAATCACAGTTTTTGAAAGAAATGATTAAGGTTTCAGTACATTTATATATGAAATTGTCATGTCTGAATGAATTGTTTGCAAATTTGACATTTGTCACTCCAGAAAAACAGAATTATTGAACTGTCTGTTCAGCTCCCCCATGTTAGTAGGGCTATACATACTTGAATAGAGACGCACTAATAAGAGTTGTGTATTAACTTGTCTAACCATTCTCATTTGTGTTCTGAAACACTCTTATTTTAAGGTAATGAGATTTTGCTATTGTTTTTGTATAAAGTATTTTTATACAACAGTCACTAATTTGCATAATGAACAAATACAGTATGGAGATTAAAAAGCAAATATAAAAACAGGTTTACTGTAGTGTCAATGATTAAAAAGTTACACAATACAAAATCTTTTCAACACTCATTTGTTGTATAATGTACATTAAAACAGTGGTTCAAAGTGTTAGTAGTGGTACTAGTAAAAAAGATGAATGTGGAGTAGAAAAGCAAATCACTTTTGTTGCTGCAACTAACCTTGATTTTACAATAGAGGGATGAGAAGTCAATGTTTTACAACTCAGACTCTGTATGCAGTGGCCTAAATAAATTGCATTCTTGGTTTTCACCAATTGTGATTTTCATTCAAGTCATTTGTTTTGTCTATAAATTTCATGTTTTATACAAAGCTAGTGGTATACAATTTCATGTTTTTAATGGCACTATATTCATAAAAATGTGTTCATCTATAACAAGCTATAATGTTTCATGCTCAATTCCAATTATGATTCACTGAATTGATAACTTGAAAAAAACACACTTTCACACCCAAAATAAAAAACCTCAAAAACATATAACACCAAAACTATATAAAAAACACATTTTTAAAAAAAAAAATTCACACAAAAAAAAAAAACAAAAAAAAAAAACTATGTTCTCGCCACAAGCCACCCAAAATGTAGACGAGTTTATGTCTTCATCTGACCAAAATTTTGAATGGGTGCTGTCGGAATCAGACTCCAAACAGCTGATAAAAACCATCACAAGAATCCACATGACTACAGTCCATCATTGAAAATCTTGAGAAGTAAAAAGCTGCATGTTCGTGATAAACAAATCCATAAACAAGGCGTTTTCACTTCAAACCGTCGTTTCTGACCAAATACGAGTCTATAATCCATACTAACACTTCCTCCATTGTAAAAGTCCACCAACATATTGGTTAAGAACAGTTTTTGACCGTTTTCACTTGTCAGTGCTTGATCTGTACATATTTCTCACCTGATTCAGATGAGACCACTTCACTGGTGAAAGCAATATTATGGATAGATGACTCGTATTTTAGCCGGAAACAACTGTTAAATTAAAAACTGAATCAGGAGAGAAATGTGCACAGATCAAGCACCACTTACAAGTTCTAAACAAACATGTCATTGGATTTTTATGTGAGGAGGAGATTATGGACTCATATTTTGGCCAGAAACGACCGCTTGAAATGAAAACTTGGGTGGCCTGAGAGCAAGTACATTTTCAACTAATTTTCATTTTTGGGTCAACTATGACTTTATTACAGTCTGTGCCTTCTTTCAAAGAAAGATTGTATATTGTTGCACTTGACACTCTAAGAATCACAGTTTTTTTTCTGTAGATGTTGTACTTAGACCTGTGTACAGACTGGCTTTTACCAAAATGAAGAAATTGTTTAGAAAACCACTAGTAACAGAGGTTGTAAAAGTATGTCTTTGAAACCTAAAGTGAAAAACGGTTTACTTCTCAAAGTACGGCAAGTAAAAGAACTTGAATCCTCTTCGTCCCCGAACTGCACAGCTTATATAGATCACGTGATACACTGAAACAAAAAAAAGGGAAGAGCAAGAGTTGTTTCGTTGTTTTTCTCTTTAAGCAAAGTAATTTTCTTCCTCTGCATGAACAACTTCTCTTGACAGCACAGATAACGTCACAATTCATAAAACTATATTATCTAAGGTCCAGAATCCACTACTGATATTCACAATGGCAAACCTGACTCATTAAGAACATGTTAGATCTTACCACCAGGAATGAAGAGAAGAAATCCAGGAACAAAGAAAATTGCACTTGAAACACCTACAAAAAAAGGCATAAATACATGGCTTACATAATTATACAGGAAAGTATTAGCATAAAACCAACTGTTGATTTAGATTATGTCTGAAGGTTGTGGTGTCTTTGTTTTTAAGGCATGCAGAGCACTGATTTATTAGGTGATATGCTCCACTTATAATTAGCTGAACGAGTTTGTGTTCTAAAGCAATCCTGCTCATGTTTCACAGTTACTTAAAGCCAACGTGACAGGTCTTACCTGCATGAGGATTTAACTGTATGACAATGCCTGTAAAGATCAAAGCTGATAGGGAGGGGGAAGATAGGAAGGGAGAGATAATACAATAATTTAACAGCAGACAATTGCATTTGAATTTACCATCTATGCTCAAGAGTTCACAGCAAGGTAAACAAAGCACTTTACAAGTCAAACAGAAACAGCAGTTCCCAGACACCTTCCCCCTGAGACCAGTAGTACTTGTTGTGATCAAAAAACATCAAAAAAGTTATGATAGTCTTACCAACTCCAGTGATTAAGAGGAGGAATGAGGCAAGAACGACTCGTCTGTTCTTCTTCACCAGCGGGTGAGACGTCCACCTGGGAACAATCCACACAGAACAAAGCACAAGGAAAGGAAAAGAATATCATTAACTATTTTAATTCACCCAACCAGAGTGGTTTTGGTTAATCTCATCCAGAAATCTATAAATGAGGGGGCGGAGAGGTTGTTACCCGCAGCAGTGAGCAGACAGCTGTGTGACTGAGCTGAGTGTGCTGAATGACCACTGAGAGCTGCAGTAGGACAGAGTAGCGGGATCACTGGAACACAGACAGACACAGGGCTTGGCATCAGGCTTTGACAATCAAATGCAAAGCTACATATTTTATTTCTTTTAGTTGGCTATTTAATGGCTTGTTTATTTGGCAGTCGGTCACTTCATGTTCTCTAATGAACAATGTGCTGCAAATTAAGATGCTGGACTAAGAATTTAGAATAACCTTAAGTGTAAAAAGAAACAAAACTTTATAAGATGCCATTTAGAAAATCTAAACAATTAGATTTTTACCACAGGAGCTACACAGATCAAAACTGGCCTTTTTACTAATGATTAACTAGGATAAACTTGCAGTAATTGTTTGCATGTTTCCATTAGCAGTAGTATTAAAAAATTTTTGCCATATCAGCTTCACAGACTATTTCTTACTCTGCTTGTTCAATCTGTCAACACTAATAATAACTAATTGTAATAATAATGACAGTAGGAAATGTACATTACACTGACAAACTCATCATCGATGACACTTGCTGTTAATTGCATCTGAAGCTTTTAAATCTCCGGTGAAAATTTTAAATTCTGATTTCTTAGAACTTAAAGTGCTGCAACATATCTTGAATTAAATTAAAACCCCAACAACCAAAATGGGAGTTAACTTTAAACTCAAGCACCAGTTTTAAACTCCGCTTAATGAAACCCTTATTGGTGCGACCCATCCTTCATTTTGTACTATGCTGCTCATTTTATTAAATTCAATATTCAACTAATTTCCTTGCTTAAAGAGAATGTCCAAACCTGATTTTAAAGAAGTTATTGAAAGAAGAGTTCACAGTGCCACCTAAAGCATCTTCATTTTCCAGGTTCTGTGGGCGAACACAAATTAAAGTTAGTCATATTTGCCCGTAAAAGACTCTCTTAAAGAAAGCGACACTCATGTAAACACCTGACCTGATATTTCAGATTACTGTGTTCGGGAGTGCCAGTGGATCCAGAAGTTTGTGTTTTGGCAAAAGAAAGAGGTCCAAACATCATCTCTCCCCCGCCATCCTTCTCTCTCCCCTTCCATTCCCCCTCATCCTCTCCAGGCACCACTCCTTCCTCCTCCCCATCCAGGACGAACGCGTCATCAATTGTGAACTGTGTCCCCATTGCTGCAGGCCCTCAGATACTGGCTGTTTGTTAACTGGCGAGCACTGTGAAGTTGATGAACATCTTGGTTTAGTTACAGCCCTCTGTATTTCTCATAATGCAGTATAGTGCATTGACTGCCTTATAACATAACATTACAATACACACTAATGAATTTTACATTTTTCTCTCTAAATCACTTCATCCCAACTGTAAGTATTACTAAAGAAGAGCAAACAACATTCGCTTCTTTAGAACAAAGCTGCTCATTGTGGCTAAAGTACAGACCATTTCAAAGTGATTGGTCTACAAAATTTTATAAGTTACAAGGAAAAGTGTTTGTCATTGATGAAAGTGTCGTCATTTTTTAATGATTGCTGTTGTGTTTTTTTTAATTATTATTATTATTGATTTATTACTGAAAAGTTAACAGATGTTAAAACTTTATTTTATGAGGCAGATTCAGATTCATAAGTAGAATAAATGCCCGAGTGTGAGTAATTGCCCTGAGGAAGCATGTGACTGACGCGCTCTTCCGCTTGTTCCTAACAACAGAATGTTCGCATCCACCCAAAACAATCTACATCTTGCGCACTATAAAGGAGCTCGTTACATGCGACACGTAATTTTAAGTATGATACAATAATAAAATGTGAGTTTAAAACCTAGTATGTCATTGAAAATAGCAGTTGTTTTGAGGTATAATGTCTACTGTTAATTTTACGAGTCTGTCTGAAAATGTAAAGAGTCGAACATCCCGTTATCAAGACCAACAATAGCGCAACATTACAAAAGGAAGAATCCTCTACTTACTGTTCATTAGTCTTGATCCTCGTCAGTTATTCGTAGATCTGTCTGGCATGATCCTTAGACCGCTTTTTAAGGCATACAACGTTAGTAAAGCTGTTTAAATGTATTATTTACTCGCCGGCGAAAGCCTTCAACCCAAACTTTGCTAGTTACAGCTGCTTCTTTTTGTGGGTCGAGTCTAAACACACAAAAGTAGCGGTTGTCTCTTCAGCGACACCCGGAGGACTGGAGGATTCATCAACTACCGTCGTCACCGTCCATGAAAACATGGGGTATTTTAATACAGATGATAAATGTATAGTTTTAGATTTCTTATAATAATAATAAATTATAATTCCTTTAGTAATTATTAAAAACAATATAACTTAAATTGTAAATGTATTTTTAATAATTAAATGCAAGAAAAAAGGAATGGCAGTGGTAAGTATGACTTGAAATTATTTTTGATGGATGCATGGTGAAAAACTGTTATTTAGACACTGGGCACAAGGGCATATTGGTTGCTTACAGTCCCAATGCGTTTCTGCTTGAGTGTGCATTTTGAAATGATGAGCGATCTTTTCAAATTCTTCATAAATGGATTCTGGCATAATTGTCCCTTGAATTTAATTTTATCCCTGCTGAAAAAAAACAGCATATGCTGGTTAGGTATGTTTTGATGCTGGTCCTTTGCTGATTTATGATGGTCCTTTGCCAGCACATGACCAGTATTTGCCAGCACATGACCAGCATTTGCCAGCACATGACCTGCATAAACCAGCATGACCAGCATAAACCAGCACGTGACCAGCATAAACCAGCACGTGACCAGCATAAACCAGCAAAGGACCAGCATAAATCAGCACGTGACCAGCATAAACCAGCACATGACCAGCATAAACCAGCAAAGGACCAGCATAAACCAGCACATGACCAGCATAAATCAGCAAAGGACCAGCATAAACCAGCACATGACCAGCATAAACCAGCATCAAAACATACCTAACCAGCATATGCTGTTTTCTTCAGCAGGGATGTAAGAAAGGATTTGTGAAACAGAAATTTGCTATGTTCTTGTTTAAGACACAGTATAAGGTCCAGTGTCTTTTTCTTCGGTTCTAGTTAGACGGATATTTACCCTGCTTCCTTACAGTCTGTAACTGCATGAAAATGAAGGTGTGCTTCTAATGCTAAATAAGTTTGTCACCTTTTTTTGTCATTGCCCAGTAGCATTCTACAGTTGATGGCTGTCTCTCATTTGATTGCCCAAGTGATAATACAAAGGTGTGGACATTTGTTCATCTCTCTTAAAATCAAGATGAACTTGTAAATAGCCTAATTATATTTTTAGGCACCTTTCAGATATCTGTGAGGAGTAAACAACTGTTATGCTTTATGTAATATCACTAAAAAAAGATCTAATATATCTTTATTTTTGCCTAGAATTCCTATGTTCCTAATAATCTTTTATTTTCATCTGGGTTGAAAAAGGAAGCAAGTACAACGTGACAACAGTTTGACTGCATGCTGTTTGCAATTAGCTTTATCCATTGACCCAAGTTAAACTAATAAAGAGTGAAAATATGGTAATCATTAACGCTTTCCTACATTTTTCACTGTAATGTGACTTTAAACATGTCTCAAGTTTCACTTCGTCTGACCATTTTAAATCATATGTCGGTCAGATTCTGCTCGTTGATGTTTGTCAAATCTGATTCACTTCAGCACATTTTACAAATTTTAGACACAGGCTAGTCATGTTGATCTGTTATCTAATGTCTTTTCTCTTAGATGTTTTACACTGTTTAGCCACTAGATGGTGGCAAGATACAACCTACACAAATTGAACGCTTGAATTTCCTTTCCGGTGTCGTCCGGTAAAACAGCATTCACCGGCAACTTTAGTTGGACCCCCTTTTGCTTTCAGAACTGCCTTATTCATCGTGGCCTAGATTCAGCAGTGTGCAAACAATCCTCAGATATTTTGGTCCATATTGAAATGGTAGCATCACCAGGGCCGTAGCTGGGGTTTGCAGGGCCCGGTGCAGGTTGTAGGCCCTGTTTGAAATCATGTAAATAAGACAAATAAATAAACAGAACAAAGATACAAATTAAGCAATGATTTAAGCTTATTCAAGTTTGTAGGTGCTCAGGTGCAGAAACCGAATCAAATGGAAAATAGCATAGCATAGTCTTGACTGTATAAATTAAATATAGATTCGTTCTTGTTAAAACTACAAAAGGAATTCAGTCAAGAGCAGTGAGTCATTTTCTGTCTCTCTCTCTTTTTTTTCCTAGGATTAACATTAAGAACACCGACAGCAGCTGGTAAATAAGGTGCGGTGACTTTAAGAGACAATGCATGGATCCAATATAATAATACACATCTGATTTCTTTTTCAACCGTTTACGTTCACTTCAGACATAACCAACAGTTTTTTGAGAATACTTGCCGAGACGGGTATTTCGACAAGCGCAAGAAGACACAAAACTCAATGTGGTGTCGATGGGCTGTGAGACGCGGCTCTATGTGCACGCGGGTGCTGAATAAAGCTCTTTCACGTCTTTTTGTGATTGAATGTTTAAATTGGCAAGGTGTATTTGATTGTTCAAGTGCAAGAAGACGTGATAGAGAACTAAATATGGTGTTCGCTTGTCTGAAACGCGGCTCACTGTGTGTGAACCAAACACAACGTGCTTGACCTTGTGTTTGATCTGCTTGTGTTTGAATGCTCTAAAATCTCTTGAATGTTTAAATTGGCAAGGCTTAAAAACACATGCAAATGATAAGCTTTCATGACAAAGTGCAGCAGTGGCCCGTCAACTGTTCTGAGTGTTTCATGCTGGCCTCGAGCAGTCAGTTGAATTCACTGAGTGATACCAATCTCCTATTCCACCACATCCCAAAGGTGCTCTACTGGATTGAGATCTGGTGACTGTGGAGAGTAGTCAACTCACTGCCACTTATTATTGTTTGAGATGATTTAGGCTTTGTGACATGGGACGTTATCCTTCTGGAAGTAGACTATGGCATTTAAATGATGTTCAAGTGGTACAAGGGGCCCAGAGTATGCCAAGAAAATACCCCCCACACATTACACCACCACCAGCCTGAACCATTGATACAAGGTAGGATGGATCCATGCTTTCATGTTAATTATGCCCAGTTCTGGCCCTACCATCCGAATATCGCACACAGAATTCGAGACTCATTGTCCAGTTTTGTGAACTGTATCCTCAGTTTCCTGTTCTTAGCTGACAGGAGTGGCACCCAGTGCGATCTTCAAGGTTTGACATGTTGTGCATTCAAAGATGCTCTTCTGCGTACCTCAGTTGTATTGAGTGGTTGCACTACTGTTGCCTTTCTGTGGACTCAAAAACCAGTCTGGCCATTCTCCTCTGACATCAAGGCATTTTTGCTCTAAAAACTGACGTGCACTGGATTCTTTTTCGGACCATTATCTTTAAAGCCAGTGGTTGTACATGAAAATTCCAGAAGATCAGCAGTTTCAGAAATACTCAGACCAGCCCATCTGGCACCAACAACCATGCCACATTCAAAGTCACCTTTCTTTGCCATTCTGATACTCGGTTTGAACTTCAGCATATCGTCTTGACCATGTCTACATGCATACATGCATTTAGTTGCTGCCATGTGATTGGCTGATTAGATATTTGCATTAATGAACAATAGAACAGGTGTACCTAATAAAGTGGCTGGTGAGTGTAGATTATTTAAGTTTTACATGGATACATTAAGTTGATCCATGAAGCCTTGCAATTTCAAACATTTTTCATTAATCATATTCAAATATTCTGATTGATTATGATTTAAAGAATGATTTGAACCTGTAAGACAATATAATTTTCCATTGGAAATGGAATGCATCATGAACAAGTGATTACATTCAATAAATTAAAAAAAAGTTTTTCTTGCCTTTCTCACAATCGTTTTTGTATCACTTCAGTTTTCATTAGGCACGCCAACAGATTTCTCTCAACACTGAATAAATGATTACTAAAATGTCATGTGCTGTTTAGGTGATAATAATCAACCAGCATCATAATGTAGAAGAGCCATCCAAAATACTTACAGCTAATGTATAACTTAACTTAAAGACATTCCACTGAAAGGTTTCAAGACACAAGACATTTAAAACATATAACCAAACATGTTATTTTATTGTCTGAAAAAGTAACACAATCTCCCAACTGGGTTTATCACATACACTACCACAACGATGATACACCATTACTACACAAATAGGGACTTCTTTTCAAATATTATAGACATTACAAAAAGATCCCTCATATCTTTCAGTTTTGTTCTGAAGTTATACTAAGCATGGCAGATTGATTTCATTTACAGTATGATACTGTACACTGTCACCATTTAGAAACAATGTTGTCTGACGTGGTTCTAAAATCCATAATGTTAAGGGAAGACATTTCATGGTCATTTTTATTTCATATGAAATATTTTACAATATAAACAAAGCATCCGACTTGGATGGACTTAACAGCAACCAGAGGCCAGGCATTTCAGTGCAAACATGTTTTTTACAAGGCAGTCTTGGCTGCATTACTCCCTTTTATCTATCAAAAACTAATGAGAAAAAAAAACAAAAAGGTGCACCAGACAAAGGAGGGGGTTCAAATTAAAACTAAATTTCACAAAATGTGACAGATATCCAAAATGCATCCTCTGACAGAGCCTGTTAAGTAAAGGAGGCCATGTGTTTGTATTGTCCAACAAAAAAACAAAAAACAAAAGTGATTAAAGATCTGCAGACGTGTATTCATCACTGAACTGAAATATGCTTCTGGACTTAAATCGTTGTTTGAAGTAAAGTTCTGTTGCAATGATTTGAGAAAGCATCTATTTATAGAGCAGACGTTATGAGGTGAATGCTCTGCCTTATGTTGCTCTCTAGTGTACATCTATGATGTCTAACAATGATGTAAAATTACCATTTAATATAAGAGGCTCTTACCTATCCACAGTCTTCATCCCACCTCCAACTACAGGGTCTAAGAGGCTGTTTGGACCCTAACCACTGACCTCTCAAATATTATGTGGGAAACTGAAAACAATACTAGTGTAAACAGTACTGCCAAAAAGTAGAAGGCAGGTGAACTAGTTCTGATTTAGGCAAAATGTTCCATATCAAAATAGCCATTGCTTATTTATAATATAGAATCTAGTCCCTTGATTTCCACGTCGATGCATTTTAAACAAACTAGAGTTATGGTTACTCACTGGGCTTGAAATAATGACGCAGATAAACAAATATTCATGTAAAGGGGACAGCAGAGAACTGAAAATGACATAAAATTGGAAATGTTTTGTTGATGTGGTGCTAGACAGATTTATACACAACTTGCAAATAAGTAAAAGACCCTTCTGTCAAAAACTGAGAAAAAATTGAGTTGAAACTACAGCACTTAATACTGATTACTTTAGAATTAGTCCTCTTAATTACAATGTCCGCCGCTCCTTGTCAACATTCACAGAGAAGAGGCTGATAGCGCTGTGTTCCACAGGCAAAGAATCCAAATCTGTACATGTCCCTACCTTGTTGTTACACAGTTGGTGGAGGTAGCTAGTTATGTGCATGTATGTGGGGTTTAGGGTAGTTTGCATGGCTGATTGCAGGTGTGTGTGGATAATAGTCAAGCGAGAGGGAGTGAGCTGAAAGTGGTTCATGTCTTTGATTCAAACACAATAAGTCCCACTACAGGATATCCACCTGAACACTCATCATAAAGCAACAAAACTGTGGTGGGTATGAGCAAAGAAACAAATAAAAGATAAAAAGGGAGGATCACCACATAATAGCACCAATGGATGCAACATGAGCCCTGCTCTCTTTCCAAAATCTCACCGAGTCACTGCCAGAAAGGAGACCTTAATTCTGGAGCTTTCTTGAGATGGGACTCCAAACAGTTAAAGCCATAGTCCAAATATTCAAAGCAAGTATTTTAATGTTTAATTCAATCTTTGAAATGAGCCTTCGCTTATGGATCTGAGACTTACTGTATATTCCACATGGCAGGTCAAAACCTGATGTAATCTATTCAACTGTGACATTCGAAAAGAAGAATGATGAATAACAGCAGAGCAAATTATTTGTACATACTTTCACTGAATAAGTTGTTCCAACCTAAAATAAGCATTTATTGAAATCATGAAAAGATTGTGAATATACAGATCATGTGTTGGCTGGGGCAAAATTTTTAACCATATCCTCTGTTGACCATATTTTCCACAGAGGTCAGGAACAAGATTTAAGTAATGATCAAAAACAGCTCAATTCCCAAGGAAAACCACGAAACAAACAAAAAGGTTGAAAATAAAATGCCATAGTGGTCTGGATTCAACTCAAGTAAGAAAATCTTTAAAAAGCAAGATTTTTATCGGAGCAGCAAAAGGGCCTAGTCTCTGAATCCCACTGGCCCAAAGGAAGAGAACTGCATGACCTTTCCTTGGAGTGTTTTGGACGCAACACCCGTGTTCCCACCATTGCGATTTCCAACATCTTCCTTCTTTCATGACAATAAATAAAGCCATCAAGCTACACAGAAGACAAGCATGTTTCCAAACCAACAATGACATCCACAAGTGTCCTTGTTCATGAGACTATGTATCAGATTCACACCGGCATAAAACACACACCTGTTTTTATTTCAAAAGGGAATAACAATAAAAATAATCTACATCGGAATTAAATGGAGACGAAAATTCAATTGAAATCATTTATATTTTTGTTTACAGAGAGTGTTTTATTCCCTTAAGAAACAAAGATTGGTGAAACGATCCACAGAAACATGATTACAGACTGACTGATGTTTTTACCTCTTCTTAGGAGAGTTAACTATTCATGACCTGAGATTAAATATGAACTTTAATGAAACAGGTAAATCCATTACTTAGTGTAAAGTTGCATACAAAGTAATTGTATGCACAATACATCTGGGTTAAAAAAAAAAGAAGTAAATCAATAAATAGTCCTTTCTTCTTAAAAAAAAAATTCCCTTAATTTCAGAGTGAGGTCATTTTTTTTCCCACTAATTCAGTTTATGTTTTGTTTTATTAAGCATGTGAGTATGATTCTTATTGTCACCAATGTAGCTAGCAGTGTCATGACAGATGTATTTATTTTTAGGAATATTATACAACTTTATGAACCATGAATTAAATGTTGCTCAGATTAGGGCATTTATGCCTCATTTTTTAACTTGTACTGCATACCAATATCACAAATCTGTAATACCTTTGACCTGCACATCAGCATCTATTTCTTAATGTGTGCAAACTTAATCCCGATCTCTAATCTGTGGCTGACAAAAATACTCTTGAAAACAAAACATTGTTAAATTACCAGTTACTTCGGTTGATTCCGACTGGAGAATTTCCTGATTAATTGCTTGTTAGGGTAAATAATCCTATGATGAGAAATTTCCTTTTCCGTGTTTTTCCCTTAAATTTTTTTTTTTTTTTTTTTTTTTGCAGTGACCATTTATGCTGTAGGAACAGTCTCTGGAAGCCATGCCTTTGGGTTTAACAGTCCCCATGTAGTCGAGGTGCTTGATGGAGTGAGTCACCCAACCTCCTGCACTTAGGCACCCCAACATTGCAGATCACCCTGACCCTACGTCAACCCAGATGGGCCCATGTCAGACGCTGGTGATGGAGGCAAGGCAGTTGGGGGATTTCTGCAGTTTCTCAGGTTGTGTTGTAGGGGGCTCTGGGATTGCACGGAAGCTGAATGGGGGCCCGATGCTGGTGGTACCCATGTGGCCTGGACTTAGGGCTGGATTCTGTCGCCGGTTACTCTCCACAATGCTTGAGGTGTTGGACGCCAGGCTTTCCCGTGTGCTGAGAAAGTGGTGGAGGTGGGAAAATGACCAGAGATGAAGATAAAGAGAAAGAACAAGAGTAGAGTTTAAGACAAGCTAACTGGATCATTATTTTGAGGCAGAAGAAACAATACAAACCATCACACAAGTCTTCAGAAAGACAAAAAAAAAATCACACAACCTCACCCTTACCTATAGCTTCACTCTGGTTTGCAGGATTGTTTAGCTGTACAAAAACAGTGTGCTCTGTTGTGACAGTATGATAACAATAATATGTTCAAGCAACTAAACCAGAAGCACTGACAGCCAACAATAAGAAAGTGGTTATACTGCAGGGAGAAGTGGATTAAATAGCTTGACAAAATATTAAATCATCATTTACTCGTGCTCGTATGGTATGGTTTGTTCCACAGAATGTTTCCACAAAAAACAAAAGGAAAAATCCCGAAGAAGTTTTCCCTGCCTTTGTCCATGAAATTACAATGAGCAGATACTGAAGCGTACACAATTCAAAATGGACACAAAAGCACCATAAATGTATTATAAAAGAGGTCCTTATGACTGTGTTGTAAGAAACAGACTGTAATTGAAATCTTTATTCACTGAAAATCTTCACATACCGTAGCTCTCCAGAGTGCATTCATGAGAGAAGTAGCAAATGTGTTCACAAGTATTTAGTGATGCTTTTATTGTGATTTTGTGTTTTCTGAAGCTTGAAGCTTTCACTGTAAAAAAAACAGTAATCGAATTCCTCATTTTGTGTGCCATGGAAGAAAGTTAACCATACAGGTTTGGAATGACACAAGGTTAAGTAAATTATGACATTTCTATGAAAAACTATTGCTTTAAAAGCAAAGATTAAACTCCGATATGATGCATTTAACATCAGCACTGCACAGAGAAACATGCAGTTTTTTTTGCATATCCCTCTCTGTGTAACTGCAATACTGCCTTCCATCAATCACAAACTAAATTGTGTCTATGCACAAGAGCTATGCTGGTGTCTTTCCAAGAGCTGTGAAATGACATCATCCCTAATGTGATGAGTCATCCAGAAAATAGTGAATTATTGTCTGTGTGTGTGGGGGGGGGGTGCTTGAAGGGACTGCTGGGGGTCTTAAAATTAGAGACTTGTGGCAGTTTGTCTTGTAGGTTTTGTAGCTCCACCACAATGTGACTGGGCCACAACTACTGTATATTCATAGCCTATTACTATTATCATCTTACACGATACACGATAGTTGATCGTAGAAAGGACAGTAAAATGCAATGCATTACACACATAATCAAAAAATTACAAAGTTCAATACAACAAAAGAAAAAGAACATTTTCAACAGCACAGCAGTATGAGTTGTATTGATAAAATATATTATTGGTACAGTGTTGAATTACAACGCAAAGGTCCATTTAGAGAGGCTTCCTATGGGATTTTCAGTAAAAATGTTGGTTTTCAGTAACTGACATATCAGTCATAGAATGAGATCATTATTAGGTCAAAATAAGTAAGAAAACATGCACTACACTGTTAGAAAAAATATGTAGAAAAACTGATAAAGTCCTAGCAGAAAATTACTAGTGTAAATATCAGACATTTCCTTCAACCATAAAATACGACATAATGTAACGTGTAATTCAAAATAATGGTAAAACACCTGGGAAAAATCATCCATCATATTAACAAGGTACTTTTCCCTGTGTTTAGTTTTCTTAAAGCATATTGTAAGGAGTAAAGGCAGCACATGTGCAGAACATGTAAGCTCTCTCAGTTATTCTACCCCTGCCATATCCCTCTGAATGAGTCATACAGACACAAGGGGTCTATTTTTAGCAGCTGAAAAAGTCCTCACCCTCTCACTCATAAAGGGCTTCTGCTAACACACACAGCCCTGGGAAACCCACTTAAAGGCTGTCTGTGCTGGTTTGTGGCCTTGGCAAAGAAGAAGGGGAAAAAACATGCCATACATCACAGTATAATATTGTAATTATATGCGCCCTATGCAACTATCTGCTTTAAATCAAACATATAAAAAATGACCTATGGAAAACAACATTTCATTTTGTGGGATGTCAGAGAAAAAAGTGGATTCTACCATATTAGCAATTTATGTTTTCTGGTAAGCATAATGTTATATTTTATTTCCTCACTATCTAACCTAATCTTATGTCTTTGGTAATAGAAAAGAAAAATGGCAATTAACTGATGCACTGACCACTTATTCACAGGCAGCAATTGACAATACATTCAAATATGGGTTTGCAGTTTGTAACACATTCTGTCTCTGAAGTGAGTACTTACCGAGGGGAGTTAAACCCACTGTCTACAGTCACACTACTGCTGTCCATGCTGTCCAGCCGTGCCGAGTGAGCCGACTTCTGGCTGTTATTATTCTCGCTCTCCTTAGGACTAAGCAGAGTCAAGTTGTTCTCAAACTTCCGCTGTAAATCCCGCTCTTTCTCCCGTTCAAGCAACCACTGCATGGTCCCACCGCCTCCACCACCATCTCCGGCCCCTGCCCGCCCCTTTGCTTCTGTTGGGGCGGCCTCTTTATGGGAGGCCTCCTCTGCCTCCTCCTCATCGTCATCATCTGACACGTTGTAATAGTCAAAAGCAGCTTCAGATGTGGAGGGAGCAACCTGTTCTGTGCCTGTAGGTGCCGGGGCAGATGCAGACAAGGGGGTGGAGTTAGATGGCTGTTGGGTCTCCAGAGTGTCAAGGACCTCAGATGATTTCATGTGCGGAGTCTTACGCAAAGTGCCTGACTTTGAGTAGCCACTGTCCACATAGCTCACAGTCAAAACATTGAGTGGCGGTTTGAACAAAGTGTCCTTACTAAAAATCTCTTTCCTCTTGTCCACCCCGCCACCAGTGCTACCACCACCTCCCCCACCCCCTGGGTCAGTGTTGTGTTGGTGCTGTATCAAACGTCCATTGGGTATAGGCTCAGGAGTCTGGCTCGGTGTGGGTTTGCCAGAACCATTGTGCCCCTTGGTGGAGGAGTCCTCTTTGTACTCCAAGGGGTGAGGAGAGGTGAGGTGAGGCGTCTGCTGGTCAGCTGGAGAGCCCTTGCGGATTCCATCAGATGGGGTTAAAGTGTCATGGTCAGATTTGCCCAGAGGCAGTGGGGCAGTAAGGATTGTTTCATTCGATGTATTGCACTGTAAGTAGTCATCAGCCAAAGGCTTTGGCGACAAGGCCTTCAGGTCACTGTAGGCTGGGAGACTGTCCCTGCTTTTGTTCCGTTCTAGAGGGCTGCAGAGTCTTGATTCATCCAGACTCATTTTGCCCATATCAGGTACAGACATTTCAGAGCTGAACTTGGCTGCAGAAAACATAATGCATGAGAAGTGTGGGGCCTTTTGAGAGGAGGCCCTCAGTGTCCCATCATCAGTATAGTAGCGGCTTCTGTCATCAGGACTGCGGTCATAATCCTCAGCCGTGCCAAGCATGGAGCTCCCACCTCCCAGCGGGCCCTTGGAGTTGTCCATAGAACGCGATCGCTCTTTAGCTTTATCGGGCCGCTCATTGCGTGACTTGCGGTCCTGAGTGTGGCTGTGGCTCCGGTGCACTCTAGAATGTGTCGTCCCACGTGAAGGCTCAGGGAAAGGCATCTCTGTCCGCCTCTTTGCAAGCTCCCCCGAAACATCCCACTCTGGTGTGACAGGAAAGTGTGACTCAGCAATGTTGGGGTTGCTGTGGACAAGGTAGGCACCACCACTTCTGCGTTCCACTGTGTACATTCCCTCTCTTGGTGAGCGTACCAGAGAGTGACTGAAAAAACGGTAGTCCCTCTCCAGGCTGACTGCTGGCAGGTCCAGATTGGAGCCCTCAGAGGGGTCTCCCCGAGAAGCCCGCGTCTTGCTGTGTGAACGTGACTTCCCATGTGGCACACGCCGGTGGCCTCGGCTCCGGCGACTGCGGGCACTGTGCTGTGCTGAGGAGCTGGCCTTGCAGCGCTGAGCTCGTTCCTCTTCCAGTCGCTTCATGACAGCTGTGTGACGGGCCACGTTCTCCACCGTCAGGTCTGGGTTGATGCGGCGAATGATCTCCATCTCCACCTCACGAGGGATCGCTGCAGCAGACGGTGTATCCTCATCCCTCAAGGGCCACTCCTCTGGAGGGAACTGTGCTGAAAAGGTGGCCAGCTGTTTGGTCTTGTCCTTTTTCAAGCTCAAGCGAAACAGCTTTAACCCAAACTTCTTAGACTGCCTCTCACTGCTGCCCCCACCACTGCCCTCCTTCTTCTTGGTTAGTGTATCTGTCTTGTAAGAGAAGTTGGCGGTCATGCTCTTGCTCTTGTCGGTGGGGTCAGGTGGATGCTGAATGGCAGGTGGAGCCTGTGGGGGTTGTAGATATGAAGGGGGATCTCCTTTGGGTTCTTTCGGGGATTTTCTTTGAATTGTTGAGGTATGAATGCTGGGCACCTCATCGCGGTAGGCATTGTAGGAGTCGCAGTGGTTCTTGGGGTTAGGCCTTTCTCGTATGCAGCCAGAGGTGGAGGGAGTGATGGTTCCAGATTGTGGTGATGTGCATTGCTGTTGAGGTGGCGGCTGTTGCTGCTGCTGTTGCTGTTGTTGAAGCTGTTGCTGCTGTTGTTGTTGCTGCTGCTGTCGCTCTGGATGCCGCTCATCCAGGTGGTACCACTTGCTGTTGGTGCGGATGAGGGAGGGGGTGATGAAGTAGGTCTGTGGAGTTACAATGAAGTAACCTTCTGGTGTGGGGTAGATCTTTCTCTCCCGTACCAACATGTTCAGCGTGTGCCGCAGGATCTCTGGACTCGGAGTGGGTACCCCTGAAGAAAATACAACCGCATGTAAATTTCATAATCATTTTCATAGTTCTAACTTAATTTTAAGTGCTTTTTCTATTTGGCTAACATTTGTGATATGATAATAATACATTTTCAGTCATCAATATCAATTAGTTTTTCAAAGGAAAAGCTCAACAGGCAAACACTTAGATGTGAAAAATAGAGTGCAGAGTGGGGATAAAATGGGCGGCAGGAAGTAGCAGATTAGTGGGTTCATGTTGATGTCAGCATTATCGAGAACTACTTGTGCCAAAAGTGGGATTAACCGTGAGTAGGTGTGATCACACAAATAACTACAGAAGGCCAATCAAAAGAAGAACATTGGTTGCTGGTTTATGTCACCACCAATCACAACACACCAGTCATTACCTCATCTTTCATCATCACGTCTGTTATCCCTTCAATGTAATAAGATAAAACCTGCCAGTGTGCCTTACCAAAGGGCCCTCTTTCATAAGAACTCATGATAATAAAATAAAATAATAAAATACAATAATAATATTAAAATATCTCCTAACAATTTTAAACCAAATTTTTACAATTTCTTACCGTTTTAGTTATAGATGTTACATTATATCTTGTTTTGCCCTTATTTCATTAGCCAGATTGAAAATTTTAACTAATAAGCCTAAACTGACTAAGCTAACTGTTCACTAAGAAGTCGGACTGTATACTTGTAAACCTTCAACTGTTATTTGAGACAAAAGAAAGATTTTATCACAAATTAATGTTAACAATCAATTTATTCATTGTTATAAGTTTATTAATATTAAATAGTTTAATTTCACATGTGTAAAATAAGTAAACATTGCCTGTAACTCAGACAAGGAGCACCAACAGGGTAGACTGCACTACAAGGTGCATGGTGTCCTCACTGCACTCAAGTCCTCACTTCACCTAAATCAGCTTTTCAACACCCTCAATCACAAAAAGCACACACAACGGATAAAGGAGGAGATAAGCTGTCAGGGTTAAGTGTTGCCTGCCATTACATCATACAGTGGTAGTTGCCATACCAACATGACGCAATCCACAGCCTCTGTTCCTTTTTTTTTTTTTTTAACCACTCCTTTAATGGAAAGCAGACAGACTCTATTCAGGTGAAGTTTGCACACTTTGCACTTTGTTTGACTGATTTCTCACCTTTTTCACAGACTGTGATGATGCATTTCCACAACTATTAATATTGTAAATCTGTCAACTTTATATATATATATATATATATATATATATATATATATATATATATATATAAATTTTTTTTTTTTTTTTCAATTTTATTTTTCATTTTTTTTACACTATACTTTGTTTTTCTTAACTTGACATTCAATTACAGAAAACTAGTTAACGCTGCTGAGTGAGTGTTTCTAATACAAAGGCTAAAGGAGTTAAATTCAGTTAAATTCAAGTTTATTTGTATATCGCTTTTCACGATACAAATCGGTGCAAAGCTACTTTACAGAAAATTAAGTTTCTACAATATATTTAGTAGTAGCTTATCAGTGGTGACTGTCAGTTAATGTACAGAAATGTATGGAAAAATGTAATGAAACAGATGATGAACACTTTTAACAGCAATTATTATAGTGATGTATTAGGAGTGATGGCAATTTTGACATCTTTCTCTGTTTTGACCAACAAAAAACAATCTCTTTATTTTTTATTTAATTTTTTGGTGAATCATAGAAATGTTATCTTAGATTTTGTTGTTTTGCTATTGGGGCAAATGACATTACTCCAAAAGTTGCAATAATCAGAACTAACAATTACAATAGTACAGGGGGAAAAACATTATTTTAAAGGGTAGTTTTGATAGTGACAGGGTATGAATTTTTTCATTTTCATCTATAAATCAAAATTATGGTCAGTGTTTCTTGACTGTAAATTCCTTGCCTGAAAAAAAAAAAATGATTCTGAATTTGACCTAGTGCTATAAACTCAGCAAATGAGATGAATGAAGCCGAATAATTGTGGCTTGTGAAAAATGGCGATTTATCCAGCACAACATTTTTTTAAGGCGAGGATTATCCTAATAAAACTGAAAGTCTTTTTATAATTTTATGATGACACTTGCTTAGGTAATAATTAATGTGGTTATGTCTATTATAAAATATTAATAGAAGTGTTTACTCAAGTGTTCGTGTGTGTTCATAAGTGTGTCTGGAGGGCTACCTGGGAAGCAGGTTGTAAGGTGCTCCATCAGCGCATCTTGTGTGACAGGCTTGCGGGCAGAGTTCATGGCTGAGATGGCCAGACACAGAATCTCTCCCAGTGGGATGAACTGAGACTGACTGATGGGTGACATACTGATTGGAGATACATCGCCTAGAGGGACACACACACAAAATAATGTTCAAACCTACTATACAAGAACGTACTTGTTTGGCAACTGATTGGTCCTTTAATGTCACCTTTTTAATGTAAAAACAAACAAAAAAAAAAACACCTAAGAAGTTCACAATGTCTCCTAGAGTGTTAATGTTGGACCAGGAGAAAGGTTCAAGATGCTATACAGTCACAACAGTAGCATGAAGGTTATCCAGGGTGTGTGATCGTGTGTTGCCAAATGTGACCTTATACTGATGACTCAGCAATAAGCCCCTCTGCCTGCGTAGGCAGAAAGACCCCAGGCCATGCATCAATATTGATCCCAAAAAAACACCCATGCATATTGGATTAACTTGGATCACAATTCAGAGCAAATCAAACGTTATATCACATAATACATCTGAGAGAGACTATACTTCACTTTTCCACTTTCCTGCATCTGTGTTGCAAAGACTTTTAATGATGCTTTACCCACTGTTGTCCAGCTCATTATTAAAATAAGCATATGCACTACATCAAATGCTTTAATATTGTTGGTAGCAGATGAAATACCACAAGACGTACATGTTATATGCAGAACGTCTGTCTGACACGCCTTTTAAACTCAGATTATTCATTGTGTAAAAGTTACAAACACTATGATGTTTAATAGTGAGAACTGAGTCAGCATTATCCAAACCATGCCTAAAAAATTGCTATTGGTCATTTATACAGTTACTCATCATGAAGTGAAATCCAATTTGGAGATGAGATCAGAAATACAAAGCATAAATCTATATCATTGTAAAAATGGTAAAAAAAATCATATATTATACATTTCAGCCATTTTTATAGCTTGGAGATGAAGTCTAAACTAATAAGCAGCAGTAGAAACACTGATCTTGAAAAAAAAAAAAAAATCAATTAAAACCAGTGTCCATTATTGAAAGAAGCTACAAAATATCTCAGGAAAAATTATGTTTTACACGAAGATTACACTGTAAGCATGGATAACTCCTTTAACCTCCAAAGATTATGCTGTGCTTTACTACTTAGCTCTAAATGCTAAAAGAAACCATAAAACTGGTCCAAGTATAGCGTAAAGGGCAACAAAGGGTCTGAAGCAGTGCTGCTAACACTGCAGGATGCAGATAGGATGACATCATCCACACGGAGCTGCTGCTCTCCTGGTGTGTGTGTGTGTGTGTGTGTGTGTGTGTGTGTGTGTGTGTGTGTGTGTGTGTGTGTGTGTATAAGGCAGGCAAAGGACCATCACTCAAATCCCAGCCTGTGTGTCTCACTGTTCATGCAGAGTCTGTACAGACAGCAACGTGCTGCTTGTAACTCTCTAAATGACTTAAGGAGCATTAGTGACTGCTGGGGAAGCTGGTAGCCCAGTGTTTTTTTTTGTTGTTGTTGTTGTTTTTGCGAGGTATCAGCATGCTAGAGCTAAATTCAGTTGCTCTCCATTATGAATTTTATTGTTTTTACTTTAGTAGGGGGAGGATAGAGGAGAGAAAGAAAGAGAGAGCAGGATGGAGGGAGGCACAGAGAGACCCCTCCCTCTGCTTCTGTGCTGCAGCCATCAGAAAAGGCAGCTCTGGCGATGGACACTTACCCAACATGCTCCACTCCACACAAAGACAGGAGAGGTGTGACCAATCACAAGCAAGCTTCATGCACACCTTTTTTTTTACTCTCCTCCAGCACTGCTCACTGGCATATGCACACACACACACACACACACACACATCTGCTTGCTCTACCCTCTCCTCCGTCTCACACACACACAAGCTAGTAGGTGGCCTGCTGAATTTGTTGTTATGGCAACGCATCCCAGTTGCTCTCTCTTGTTCCTCAGATGTGTGCTACGCCAGGATTTCTCTCTCTCTCTCTCTCTCCAGCACCCCCTTTCCTGTTCTTCCTGTCTCCATTCCTGCACTTGTGCTTCACACTCAATCTTGTTAATGAAAAACTGAAGAGAGTATGTTGGCTGCAAGACTAAGCAAAACCTGCTCAAACACAAGGCCCTTTAGGTAAATAACACCTTTTTTTATACACACAAACCATACCTTATTCTATGAAGTAGTATATAATAGATTATATTAATTTTAAATATAAACAATTCAAATGTTTGGGGTCAAAAAAAAAAAATAATGCATTCAATTGATCAAAATGACAGTAAAGACATTTATAATGTTGCAAAAGGTTTCTATTTAAAATGAATAGTGTTCTTTTGAACTTTTTATTCATCATCAAATTTTTTCAAAAAATAAGAAGAAAACTTTCTCGATTGCCAATTCAAAATATTAGAATGATTTCTGAAGAATCTTGTGACCCTGATGACTGAAGTAAATTTAGCTGTCATCATAGGAATAAATTACATTAAAATAAAATTCATTCAAACAGAAAACAGTTATTTTAAATTGTAATAATATTTAATAATATTACTGTTTTTACTGTATTTTTGATAAATATATAAGAGACTTCTTTCAAAACAATTTTTAAAAATCTTACAGACCCCGGTAAATATATAAAATGTATGGCTATTATTCTTCCACCTATAAATAAGAGTGTAGTACTAAAACATTTTTTTTAAATCCATTCCACATTTTTTCTCTTTATATTTTAGAGCAGAAAATGCAGAGATTCACTAATTTCATCTGTGCCTGGTCATCATCAATAGTCATGGGAGACAGACAGCTATGACATCAATGATCACAAACAGGAGTATGAATAGCACAAACAAACAGCTTGCCCTGCAAAGAACTGTACGCACCGTGAAAAAAAAAAAAAAAGTATTAATCCTTCTGTTCTGTTTGGGGTCTGAGAGACTCAGGCTGTTTAAACAGCTCATAAAACATACCTAACATCATAGTATCAAGATGATACTTTATGACTTATCTTATGAAAACTGATTCTAAATTTAAACTTGATTCAACCAGAGAACACAAATGAATAAAACATGAATAAAAGCACCATTATTAATTACAGCACTATTATTATTATTGATATACACTATTAACAGTGGGGTCTCTGGAACCGCATACAATTAAAACAAAGTTAACCTTTACAGTACTTGAGGTTTAATATTCTCTCTCTGTCTGTTAAATTGGGAGGGGGTGGGGGGGGTCACTCAAATGGTGTCACATCACACACTCTAGTCTTTGTGCAAGCCGGCTTGTATGAGGTGACGTCATCCCACTGGGCATAAGCACTTGACAGGAAGCAGAGAAGAAAGAGGCCATGAGAGGGAGAGAGAGAGTGAAGATGAGAACGAGATGAGAGATCATTTACTGTGTTATAACTTACAATCAATGTATCACATGTTCTAAAATTGTTTAACAGTGTAGTACAATGTTACTTGCTGCAAATATAATAATCAGCAAAAATAGAAAACAGTGCAGATGCTGGCTTTACTGTCTGAAATGTGTTGTGGGTCTTTAATATCGCACCAGAAGGCAGTAAGCAAAACTGTTTATGATAGTTAGTGTAATGTGGACTGATATGACTGGGGAAAAGACCAGTATCAAGTATATTATTTTACATTAAAAAGAAATAGATGGATTTTCCATGCTTTGTCATTCAGTGTTTTAAAGGTATGGCATGAGCCCTTCACAGGCATACAAGCTACATTCCAGTTCCCAGGGTCCCTATGCAGTGTTCACTACAGTACACACTCAGAAAGGGATATCTATTGTTATATACAGTATTTAAACTAAGATAACTCTTTATACATGAAACCTCTAAATTCATTGATAAGTGAGTGCTGTGAAACCACACTTCAATCAAAGTGATAAAAAAAAGAAAAAAATATTTAAAAAATGATCACGTTCAAAATATTCAAATAAAAATATGATATAAATTGTGATATTAATTATGATTAACTATGCAGGCCAGTGTGCTTTACAACAATGTGGAAAAAAGAGAAGCAGATACAAGCTTAACCTTATATTTATTCACCATCATAACCTTATGAAACTCAAGCAGAAGTTTAACTGAGGCAACACTAGATGGAGGCAGGAATCCAAAATGTCCTAAACCAAACCAAGGGAAAAGGACAGGAGCAAAATGTTTTCTTCTCAGCAATATTTCTTTTTTTAATGGAATCTCCTAACTTTCGTTCGTCTAAGGCTGTCACTCTCTCCTGAATATTCAACATGTTTTGAATATTTAACAAATGCTTATCTGAATAACAGTATTTCATCTGATCTTCCTGAATGACTGTATTATTTGATCCAATGTATGAAATTAAGGCTAATTTTCTGGTCTAATTGGCACCTGAATACGCTCAATCAATTCAGGGGTACTACACCAACACTGAGAGAAGATGGAGGCATGATCACCTGACTAATCTCCTTGGTGATCTGTGATGTAAACAATGAGTGGGAGTGAGTGAATAAGGTTCAGTGGGGCACAGATTTGTTAACTATTTGATATGTAAAA
Source organism: Cyprinus carpio (assembly GCF_018340385.1). NCBI lineage: Eukaryota > Metazoa > Chordata > Actinopteri > Cypriniformes > Cyprinidae > Cyprinus > Cyprinus carpio. The sequence continues at coordinate 24,781,200 of NC_056572.1, forward strand.
CACATGCTTGTGGCCTTGTATATTTTAAGACTTGATTCTTTATGATCATTTAGAAAATATACACATAAAACACACACATACACATACAAAAAAAAAAACTCACAAAAAAAAAGGGATCTTCTTGGTTTCCTAAATAGTCCAACACTGTGGAAACTTGTTGGAGAACCTCAAGCTTCCCTAGAAGATGTGGACAAGTGAGTCTACAAACATGATGAAACTTTCAACGACTGACAATGACTTCAAATTGAAAATATAATGTATTCTGTTTATCTAAACAATGCAATAATTCATCACAATTCCATGATTATCAGATTGTTACTCAATTCAGGTACATCTTGTACTTTGTTAGCTCTACCTCTAAAAAAAAAAAAGTACAAAGAAGCAAAGCAAGAAAGAGAGAGAGCCTTTACCTAAATCCTCACAGCTGCCCACTGAACGAGAGGTGACCTCATTTTTTGTCAGAGAGGACACAAAAGATCCGTCTCCATGACAACAAACCAGAAAAAAAAGTGTTTGCTTGTACACACCAAATGTGGCCAGTACTACCCTTGGAGCCCTATTGTATGGGTGGAAGCGTGTAACTTAAAGGGATAGTTCACCCAAAATGAATATTTTGACATCATTTACTCAGTCTCAAGTTGTTCTAAACCTGCATGAATTGCTTTCTTCTGTTGAACACAAAAGAAGATATTATTAAGAATGTCCGTAACCAATCAGCCATTGACTTCCATAGTATGGAGAAAGAAAAAATAAATTACTATGGAAGTTGTATGGAAGTTGTATGGAAATGTATGAAATCACTATACAATACATCAATCAATATAGTATCACATTCACCCTCTCCCACACATTCAGAACGCCCACGAATTACATCACGTCCCATATGGCAGCCCAGCAGCTTCAAACTAGTTCAACTCCACCCATAAGACACACGTCCACACACTCTCTCTCTCTTTCTGATGGGTAGGTAATGGATTAAGGTCACCAGACTGACTAAAACAGGTTGTTGGACAGACTTAAGCCTTGTTTATGTGTAGCCACGTCAGAGTGAACCACAAATGCCTGTAAAAAGCAGGCCTCAGTGAGGATGAAAACATCTTGGTTACATCAGCATTCACAGCTTGTTTAAAAATGGTGGGTGAAGATAACTGTTTTAAAAGTAGGCATCCTACACACGCCTTTCTGGGTGGGGAGGAACAGTTAGAACATGTATTACCATGTGAGTCTGTTTAGGTTTCACTCAAGCACAAGTTGATCATAATTTTCCTAAATAGCTATATAACCTATCACTTTAAATTCATACTTAGTCTGTTAAAGATCGCTTAATCTAGAAAGCATCTGATGTGTACAAACATCTGATAGACGTCTCTAAGGTGTCAGTTTTACACACATTCTAAATCATAAAAATCATTTTTCTAAACGTCTATTTGACATCTGATAGGAAATGTCCTATAGAAGAATGGCAGATGAGCAAATACTCAAGCACTGTTTAATGCAAATGCAGACGTCAATTAGACGTCTCCGTGATGTATGTGTGCTATCAGGGATGTGACATATATAGGCCTACTTTAAGCTGGAAGTCAAAAGCAAAACAGGAAAATCGTTTGAGGTTGTTAAACCAATGCCATTCTCAACCTTATTTTAAAATGATCAATCTAGCCTTTCTCTTTTTTAATTTAGACCAGGTTCTAGGCTTATGTCCTAGGCCTAGTTAAGTTACAAACAAATGTGAATTTTGAGGACTCAATTAGTAATTGATTCAGTTTTGCAAAACTCCAGGCTTGTACACTATTTAAAAAAAAAAAGTTTAAAAAGGCAGCTGACAATTTTTCAGTTATTACAGGTTAGCATAATGATGCCTGTATAAGTAATAACTTACAACTGTGTATTTCATCAAATGTAATAATGTTAATATACCAATCAACTTGAACAACTGGACAAAAAATGCCATCAGAGTATCAGAAGACACTAAAATAATGCAATACTAATAACAAAAATGATAAGAAACAAAATTACTTTAATAAAATGTAATAATTTGTGATGTGTAGGGACTTCTGGGAATGTCCTTTTACAATTTTTAACTGTAAATTTATATAGAAATTCATAGTTTTTACTTGCAAAAAACATTAACATTAATAGTGTTTTACTTGTTTCTGTAAAAATTCAATTTTGACAGTGTACTAAGCAGAATATCTGACCCACTCTCTGTAAAATCATGATATTGTCATTCCGTATGTAGGTATGTGTGCAAAGTATGTTTTTGTTCTGTACACATAATACACCAAAAACATGCTAATTTACACAGAATTGTCAACAAAATACAAATACAATCAGTGTCAATAAAATTCCATTTCAGCTTTTAAGAAATGCTGAGCATTCACTAATAGTAGTTTGCAGTGTTGTTAGTGCAGTAGTGGTATTTCTAAGAGTTACCCCTCTACATTCTGCTTCTCTTTTATGCTTTCTAAACTCCAGCTGAGGGTCTAGACATTATATAAACTAGATAGAATACTTTTCATTCAGCATTACACTAATGAATAAAGTCTGAAGATGCAAAGCATTGTGTGTGCTAGGCCAGCAGTGTTAATGCGCTGCTGCAGCTAGCCTAGCCTGGCACTGCCTCAGATGAGTGTATACAGACTGTTGGCCACTACACTCCACTGCACTGACACACTTTCATCCTGCAAATTTGCATCATAACCACCATATGAAATTTATATAAGAAACATTTTACCTCTGGAACATTGGATTTATGTGTCAACTTCAATAAAACATGCTAGTGAATATGGATGTGAAATCTTGGACCAAAATATGAATTTTTTCCTTCTTTTTTTTTCTTCTGTGTTTAGCAGCCAAGGTCACCATAAGCTGAAATCAATGGCAGCCTACGTTATGCTATTGACTGGTCTGGCTAGCTTGTGCCAAAACATAGTTTAAACCACCCCCCTTGAACAACCCAAAAATATATATAAAGTCATGAGCTCTCTATAGAAAATCCACAGTCATACAGCCACATTTATAAAACATATGATCCTATTATTCCGATGGTGTCTCTGAGGCAGATGCTGTGGCACTGGATTCCAAATTTAGCCAGGGCAAGAGTAGCCCTTGCCAAAAGCAGGCCATCCTCTGAAGAGAGTCTGGGGATGGAGTAACAGAAATTGTAAAGCATCTGATCATGCAAAGACCAAGTGTAAATTCCCTCCAGCATATATTTGAGTCAGGCCATATAGGTAAACTTCATTCATCCCAAACATAACAACACATGAGTGAGCAGTCATGGAGGACACACATGGATTGTGCAGCTGCAAAACTCAAACACTAATTGCCATATGGGGTAAAGGAAGGATTCAACAGAAAAATATGGCGTCTAACATTAGCATCATCAAACAACTATGTAATATTACATAGCACAAGAGGAGTAGATTGGATTTATATCTACACACATTTACGTGAGCAAGTGTACATGTGTATACCCAATCGGATAGTAATCAATCATGAAACGTGAAGTGACTGTAAACAAACTGTGTAGTTAATAAATAACTCAATTCAAGTAATTCAGTGCCTTTCTCCAATAATCTTGATTTGTAATTGAAACCCTTTTCTAGAAACTGTTTTATGAGAGTGAAATACAGAAATAAAAAGACAGAACTAAGCAATAGTGGTGGTTCTGAGCTCTTTAGTGAATACATTTATGCATTTGGCGGATGTTTTTATCCAAAGCAAATTATATTACATTTAAGGTACACATTTTTATCAGTTCTTGTTTTCCATGGAAACTGAACCCATGACTTTGACTCGCTAACACCATGCTCTACTGATTGAATTCTAGGTTTGAGTTTGCTGGAATAAAACATGGCTGCAAAAAGTTTTGCACTGCAATCAAGTGATAATTTATGTGTAAATCAATATATTGCCAAGGCTGATAAATTGGCCTTTTTTTATTATCGGCATTAACGAATCAATTTTTAAAAATTTTTTTTTTTTTGGAAATGTGTTGGAAGCACATTTGATGGCATGCCAGGCTTTTATTTTGACAGCGATGGGAATGCCAGCACCTGAGCCCTTCAATAGTTTACTGTCTCTGTTTAACAGTTCTGTCTAATAAAGTATTAGACAGAACAGTTAAATAAAGTTGGTGTTATACAAAAAAAAAATATTATAGTCTATACTTTTCTATTATTAGTAATAGACAACTTTTCTATTATTAGTTATAGACAACTTTTCTATTATTAATAATAGACAACTTTTCTATTATTAGTTATAGACAACTTTTCTATTATTAGTAATAGACAACTTTTCTATTATTAGTAATAACACATTTACAAAACATGTAATTGTTGTGACAGAAGTAGTTTAAAAAAAGTTTATAGTTTTTATAAACTGAAAACTGTTTATTTACAAGTTTAAGCTAAACTTTAAATATATTAGATTTCTAATAAGATCTCAGATTTTCGGAACTCACTGTATCTAGGGTAGTTTGATGAAACTGGACAAACCAAAGACCCAGATATACTACTTTTTCCATGTTCCGCTCAGTCTTGTGCACACCATGTCCGCACAGCTTTCAAAGTATTCCACCGCGGATGAGAGTGGATGGACAAGTTCGACACATGCCCAGCAACACATTTAAGACTTTCTGTCTTAACATTCACCTGCCGCATGCGCTGCTGTATGTGCACTTTTCTCTTTTTTATTTTTCATCATCAGGAGTGTCCGCAGACTGTCTGGGTGTACTGTGCACGTACAACAGTGCACAAACTTCATTTTAATGAAAAAACAACAAATGAAAAAATACATAATCATAATCTATGACAAAAAAAAAAAATACTATTATAAACAAGGCTAGTGGATAATTTAGCAGCAAAAAAATCATGGGTGAACAATAATTTTATTAAAACATTAAACTAAACTAAACATTTAGGGAAAAAACATTATTTAGTGGGGAACAAATAAAGGTAATAAGTATAGGACTAAATCTGGTAAAATGTTACACAGCTCTTTGTATTGTTGTAATATACATTTATGAAAAACAAGACATTTATTTTAAATACATAGCACAGTAACAGCAATATATTATAGATAGAACAGAACAAAAAAAGACTTGATAATCTTTCATTGCGCAAAAGTATAATACAAAAGGGTATGGCTCCAAAACAGAGTGGCACAAAGCGCTTATGTGTATCCCATGCACAGAATGATGCGCTTAAAGCAGCGCGGAGTCACAGCGTGCCACGCTCTACACAAAAAAGGGCCTATTCTTGCATAGTGTATTATATCTGTGAGATATTTTATTAAGCCTTTTCTTTTAACAGTTTTAAATCTCAGTTATTGTGCGCTCTTGAAGAGAGTTTCATCGTTTTGAGTGTCGTAACCGAACGCGACACGTAGTGAATGCTGAATGGATGATGATAGGCAGATAGAGCAGGGAGAACAGTTTACATCAACTTGACTTAAACATTCATCTATACTCCACATTAAACTATGGAACAGCTTCAGAACACTTGAAATATAATGCACGAAAATGTTATGGTGCTTTATAATGTTTTGTGCCTTTCGTGGGGCTTAACAATAACAGAGAATAGTATACGCACTATAACGGATTTGGTCTCGTCTGACCGATACCCGATCCGACAGAAAATGGCAGTATCAGAGCCGATACCGATACTAAGTATCGGATCGATGCATCCCTAGTTACAGACATTTCTTGAAGACCCTAAAGAATCATACCAACTTGTGTAAAATGGGCATCCGATGTCCCCTTTAAGATCGCTCAACCACAGTTTCCTTTTCTCATCTCATAATTTTTGAAGACCAAAAAGTTGGCTTAAGACCCAACAAATCTATCTACAGCAAAAGGAAAACATAGCTCTGTTACACTAAACTTCAAACTATAAGTAAAAGAATCTTTTAATTTCTAAAATCCACTAGACCCTTACTCTTAGCAGCATAGTGGTCCGAGCTATAACCGAAAAGAGGAAGGGGGTAGAGCGGAGTGCGCAGGGTGGTCCCCTCAGACTAGGCCCAGACTCTCTGCTGACCCACTTCCATCTGAAGACAAGAAGCACAGTTGTACCTCATAGCCAACAATACTACAAGCTCATTAACTGAATATAGAGGTAAGGAAGATACATTCATACTATATGCGCAGCCCTCCATGTTACTGTATGGATTTTATAGTAACCTTTATGTCTGGTGCAAAATGGAGACCCGCATTCTTTACTACACAACGGAAAGGTGAAATATCGCTATATGTGATGGACTATAAACGAATGATGTTTCAAATGGGGGTCAAAGCATAATCTTCACTTTGTGCAGTATGTAAGCTTGCATTCCTACTTCTGTGGCCTGATCACTCACCATTCGTTCATCCCTCCCTTTCTCATTCTCTTCTCAATCATTCCATGCAAATCCTGCATACAGTCCCATTAGTGATGTCAGCATCTGGGATGTCCAGAACTGGGGTGGATATTTTTAGCCTGGTGCAACGAGTAATAGTATTTGTAGAAGAGAGAAAGAGAGAAAAAAATAGAACGACAGAGCGAATCGGTGTTGTGAGGAAATAATGAGATATTAAAACAGGTGTATGTGTTTATCAGAATGGTGAAAGCAAGAGGCACTATATGAGGACTTGTGCACAGCACGGACATCTTCACACATGCATATGTGTGTCTCATTTTTAATGGAAAACATCCCAAAGGCTTAACTGAGTTTCTCATAGTGGCTGGATGATTTCTACAAATCTATCAGCTGACTGTAGGCGGAGACCAGCAATTTATTTGAGCACAGCCTCTTCTATCTCTCTCTTTCTCCTCTTTGCACATTACTACAGAGGCCAGGCTATTACTGCACCAGCATGGCCTCGTTTCTCTCCCACGCCTAAATCAGGGACTCTGTCACAGCTGGGCCGGTGCGTACGTGCAAGCGTGTGTAGTTACTGTGTGTCACTAAAATGAAGTCCAAAACAGTTCAGTGGAAAACAGGCAAGCAAGATGATACCCTTAATCAACATAAAATCAACTGACTCACTATTTACTTTCTTAATGCACATTGATTTATAGGTACAAGTTATTCAAAACAGGAAAAATGCTATTGGTTTATAATATTTTATCAAAATGTAGTTACTTTTTTCTCTTCTGCTGACATCCCTTAGATCAGGCAGTCTTTTGGACAACGTCAGCCAATATCCATACAGCTACTTGGGCACTGATTTACAAACTTGTATTCAGTGTGTTTCAATTTGGTATGTACCACCCATTTTTCCCCATCCAATCAATTCCTTAATGGATAAAACACAAACTTATTCTTTCATGGAATATCTTGTCCCTTGGAAATTTAATGGGTTGCGAAAAACCAATGTAAAATTCACATTGATTTTAAAGATAAAACTTCTTACTGGGACCATCTTCTTTTTAGTAGAAATTAATTCCAGAAGATGTTGGTTTTGCTTTTAGCACAGGATTCTGCAAAATGTTCCAAAGACACATACAATAACTACGATATACACTACCATTAAAAACTTTGAGGTCTGTAAGATTTTATTTTATTTTTTTAAGAAATTAATACTTTTATTCAACAAGGACATATTCAATCAAAAGTGACAGTTAAGACTTTTACATTGTTACAAAAAAGTGTATTTCAAATAAATGCTGTTTCCATTTATCAAAGAATCCTGGAAAAAATATTTCCACAAAAACACATTGAATGGTAGTGCATCTTCATACCCAATTAACAATGTTAAAAAAACTACATGTAAGAAAACTTTTATAGCACTTACAAATTGATGGCATAGATTTATAATATTTATAATTAATTTTAATGCATTTGTGTTCCACTGGGGCATATGAGTATTGGTCCAACAGACAGCTGGCTTCACTTATAATAGCATAGGCCCCTGAGGTTAGTCAAGGATAGGTCTGTATATCTCGATTAGCCTGTGCTAATAGGTAAAGGTAGCATCATTTTAAGGACAATCTTGACACCCACTGTACACCCAACAGTAAAGCTGGTTGGTAAAATAAAACCCTCCTGAAAAGGAAGCAAGGAAACAATTTAAGGAACAAATACATATATTTCATCTATACTAAATATGACATGCTGCTGTAGCTGTGTTAGCAGCAGCATGAGATTTAACAGCTATGGAAGAGGATAGGTTTTTAGCAAATAAGGACTTGCATTTCCAGATTATCAATTAATAATGACTTATTTTGGTGAGGTGTTCCTGCACAATACTAAGTTATGACTTCCAAACCCTTTTACCACAGTGCATGATTTGTAAACTAATACATTTTGACATTTGCATCACATATCCAGATCCACATACATGGCTTTTCTCATGTAGTAAACTTGCTTGGTAGCTCACCTGGTACAGCATAGCTACAATTGTATGGTTACTTCAGAAAGTGCATTTTATCTTGTATATATATATTTTTTAATCTTATTGCTATCGGTTAACACAACAGAGAATTTACCTTTTAGTTCCACTCCAGACATTTCATTTGCAAATTACCTCAATATGTACAATAACCAGTGTAACGAAACATTGCCAGATACATATTCATCTGTTTCAGATCAAACTAACACACTTTTATCACCATTCACTGGACATTTCACTTTAAGGTGTTGTATAACATGCAAAAAGTAACATAATATCAATATTGCAAAATGCCACAGGCACTATTTCCAATGAGCCTGGGCTGTAAATTTTGGTCTGTTTCTCAAGCACTTTTCTCACTTGTTTGTCTTTTCACACTGTTTCTCACTTGACATATGATTCCTTTTTTGCTTTAATAGTGGGGGGGGGGATACTTAAATGAAAACAATTTTCACTATTCCTCTAAAGAATAGTGGGACAGATAGAAAAACATCAACTTCTAAAACACTTAGCTGTAAAAGCTAAAAAGAAATTGGCATGATAAAATAGTGAGACTTGAAAAAAGTGATAGTTCAAGTGTAGACACTTTTATCTGGCTTGGAGTACAGACAATGTAAACTTCACCTGGTTAACACTAGCCAAATTTGTGGCACATTCCATGGGGTACAAAATAAGGTCTGATGCTCAATGGGGTGGGGGGGTTACATTATTGTTGCTCCTCTGTGCCCCGCCTTTCTGAAACGCGTAATACTTATGGATTATAATGACATACTGTCTTTTAAAGTGTTGCGTTGTGTATCGTGCTGCGTAAACATAAAACCATTGACGTCAATGGTCAAATGAACAAAACGTCCGCAATTGTGACCAGAGAAACGACAAACAACAAGCGCTACTCTACACTGCTCAGAACTTGTGTTTTAATCATCAGTGGCAAATTCTTTAAGTATGAAAACGTACTTCCAGACTGTGAGTCAGAAGCGCCAAACTGTCCTTGCAAAGTTGGAATTGTCCCACTTTATAGAAACAGACACCAGCATTGTAGGCTACTCTCCCAGGAAACAGTCCTTGTCCTCCATAAATGCGCTGCACACATCTGAATATTTGGGTTGAACTGTTCTGGAACAGTGTTGTAAATACTGTACAACTTAACCAATGATTTATAGTTGTGTCATCTTTTGGAAGGCCAAACAAAGTAGTTTCGCTTTCACAACGAAACACACAGCGTCTCCACAACCTGGAGGTGGCAGCTACAGCAAGAATAAAAGTTACATCTTCTTTCTTTGCGTGAACATTTGGGCAGCGTTATGCAAATCTTCCCACATCGTGATGTAGACATGTGTGCGTGTTAGAATGAGCCGTTTTAGGTAGGCATGGCTAACTCAACTTTTATAAAGAATATCTCTTTGGATTTGAGACTTTAGTCTTTGCAACTTTACAGATCTTCTTTATGCACCAAGAGCTTGAAACACTCCAAAGGGAAAGGAAAAATTGAAATCACATCATATGACCCCTTAAATTTCTCAATACCTAGAGACAACATTTGTTTGATCGTCACTAGCTTAGGCAAAAGGGATGTATTCTTAAATTTGATGGATGCTGCGACTACAATTTGTGGAAATTTACTTGTCTTCAGGCCATGTTGCAGAAAGAGTTGACTGCAATTTGTTAAAAAACTGAAAAATATATTTAGTACAATAAACTGAATATCAATTCAACATAAGTAAAATGAATTTTTCATTTTAATTGATGGATAAAGCCTAGTTAGTCAAGACCTTTAGGGTGGGACAGGCTTAGTTAATTTTCACAACAAAACATGTTCACAAAAATGTTATAGGACATGAAGATGTAGTATCCAATTTTGTGAGTTCACTGATATGCTTAAAACTAAGAGAACTTACAGATTTTCTCCTTTTCACAGTCTCTGTGCTAACTTTGCACCCAGCTGCTCACACCTCATGACACACACACACACACACACACGACCATGCAACATGCAAGCAGATAAATTGCTTTTGACATATCTGTAGAATCACCAAACTAAAAGGACTGGCAACTTTTTTTACCCAAACACAGATCAAAAATACACTTTTGAAAACTGAGGTGGTGTCACCTTGCCATTTCAATATTAAGCTCCTCTACAGGCCTGACCAGCTCTCCAGCTGAATATTACGGACAATAACAGAACACTCACAACCAAAATAAAGAAAAGTAGCCATGAAACCTAAGGCCATTTCAGAATCTCTCTCACTACACATCCACAACTGGGAAACCAGCTACCAGAATTGTTATTCGTGATGCTAAATACTAATAGTAAAAAAAAAAAAAAACTTGCTGGGACCAAAATGGTGGATGCATGATGCTTGATTGCATACTTTGCTTTGCTTGTGCTGTTGCGACTGCTTCACAACTATAACATGCCAAAAGCCCCTGTCTATCAGCATATCAACCTCACATAGCCATTTAAACAAAACATGCTGATGATGGAGAAAGACAGGTTACTAATTCACTAGGCTAACAAACATTTAAAGTAGGGTTCCTCAAATCTGGTCCACAAGGTCCACAACCCCTGCAGAGTTTAGATCCAACCCAAATCAGAGACACCTGAGCAAGTTAATCAAGGTCTTGAGAGTTACTAGAAAATTACAGGTAGGTGAGGTAGGTTTGATCAGAGTTTGATCTTAATTCTGTAGGGTAGTGGTCCTTCAGGAACAGATGTGTGGAACCCTGATGTACAGCCTCTGGTTCAAGGTGAATCAGATGTCCTGAGGGACCCACCTGGTGTCATGTAGCCCCGCGGAGAAGGGGAGATGTGGGTCGGAGGAGGGGGCGGTGGAAAGTGCTTATGGTGGTGGTAGTCCTTCTCAGTGCGAGAGCGGATGCGCTCCAAGGCCCGCTCCGACAGATCCGAGCTGGGCCAGGGCCGCCTGAGGTTGGTGCTGCGGGTCTTCTTCATGCCGGCAGGTTACCCGTGGAGGAGGGAAGGGGGAGAGAGGGAAGGGGGTAAGGGGAGGGAGGGAGGGGGTAGGGAGTAACCTGAGGTTCAGTCCCTCCCCCACATTGGCAGGGGACACCCCAGTCCAGGTATCAGGCAAGAGTCATGGTAAGGGCGCTCTCGCACATGCACACGTGCGTACACATATACACACATACGCGCACGTACGCACACGAACCGGGGGTGACACGTGGTGGCACAGGCAGGCGTGCTCAGTGACAGGCAGGCTGGCTGGAGGTGGGCGTGGGAGCACTGGGCTGGGCTGTCCTTTGAGGCATCACCCTTGGCTGGAACAAATCCCACCGACCCCCTGCCAAACATCCGGATTCATGTGCCACGAAGGGCACATTATGTCACCAGGCACTGCAGGGATGGGAGAAGAGGGAGACGGCGGGGTGGGAATGGGGCGAGAAGAACGAGGCAATTCCGGACAGTGCGTGCGAACCAACAAACACACATATGAGTTTAAGCAAGGTGCATTGCGATGAAAGGATGGAGCAGTGAAGGAAGATAGAGGAGGGAGGGAGGAAGGATAGGGTATTGTGGAGGGAGGGAGGGAGGGAGGGAGAGAGAGAGGCCTGCCTGTCCAACAATAGCCCAATTCAGCACAGCGGCGGCAGCCCCTTGGACAAGTCCGCTGGAAAAACAAAAGGCCTGCCAGGGAAAGAGAAAATGCAAAGGGGGAGGGAAAAATAGAAGAAAGGAGAGAACGGCCTCTGAGGTGACCTCGAAGCTTTGGTGATCTCAGTCCGTAGACAAGCCCGTGTCTCTGCCACTATCCTCCGTCGAAAACGACGCCACGCACAAGGGGAGGGCAAAAAAACCGCGACAAGGGGGAAGGTGGAAAAAATGGAAACTGCAGATGCGGAAGAAAGGTCCTCCTCTTTTGTTCCGTAATTCCACAGTGAAGGAGGACAGCGGCTGTGAGGCTACACGCTCATTCACGCGACTACATCTCGTCTCCGAGGCTCCCACCTCTTTCAATGCTGATGCCGTCTCTGCTGCTGCTGCTAACACTGCTGCTGCCAGCACCTTATGAAAGGGGTGTGTGTGTGAGTGTGTGAGTGTATGTGTGAGTGAGGGGGGAGGCAGGAGAGCAGCAGAGCAAGCGATCGAGTGTGTGAGCGCGCAGCTGAGGCTGTACGTGAGCGTGCGTGTTTCGGAGTGCGATTGAGAGCAGGTTAGCGTGGATGTAAAAAAAAAAAAAAAAGATGGGGGAAAAAGAAATAATAGCAGGGTTCATAAAGGAAATCAAAGACTGAATAGAAAATACATGCAGACCATTGCAGGTTTCCTAGGTATAACATGTAATAAAAAAAGATGTTAAAAACAAGTGCGCATCTTCTCCATCTTCCCCATGACCTGCTTTAGTTCTACGCTAATTGTACAAGAGTATTTTTCCTATTCAACACTCATTTTATCTTTTAGCATTCATTAGCAAATTCAAAGCCAAAGCATAATAATTACAGAAAAGAGAGAAATTTGTATTTTTCTCATTTGTGACTGAATAAAGAAATAAATTGAAAATCTCATCCACTACTTTCATCAGCACACATTTTTATTTATTTAGACATTAAAGGGATGCTTTACCCAAAATGTATAAACTAAAATTATAACTATAACCTATAAACAATTGCTACTGGCCAATTTTCCTAAGTGCATTCACTTGATGCAAATGAATGTTATGACGTGAGATCTAAGCGTGTGGTGAAAGTGCCAGTCCTCTGTGCTTACATCAAACTTCATAAGGTGCTGACATTCAGAGCAAGACACTTGGCAGGAAATGATATTATAGATTTTAACAATTTTAAAATATTTTTCCTACACATACCTATCGTTTCACTTCAGAAGACATCGATTCATCTGGGGTTGTATGGATCGTCATATTAATTTTGAGTGATTTTTAAAGCTTTAGCTTTGAGGGACCCATCTACTTTAATTATATGGACTCACAGAGATGGATTATTTTTCTAAAAACCTCCATTTGTGTTCCACAGAAGAACAAAAGTCATTCACACATAAGAAAGCATGAGGGTGAGCAAATGATGAGAGACTTTTTTATTGTTGGGCTGAGTATCCCTTAAAATACAGAACAGCTAAAAAAATCCTTGCTCAATATATTACGTGAATTATGACACACTCAATAAATGTATTGTACTTAATATAATAATCTTGAAATCATGAAGGCTCACATAAGATGAAGATTCTAGTCGGATCAGTAGTCTAATAAAATAAAGGTAACACATAGTGTCCTTGTTACATTACATATACTTGTTACATTATATATAATCATAGCTGAGTGTGATAGTTCATTATTTCACTGGCATAACCATAAACTGAGCAGTTATGTAGTTTCTTGTCAAAATAGTCGATATCCAAAAATTTAGAATAAGATCCCAATAATAACTTATCTGAATGAAGAGGCCCCATGATAGCAGCAGGGACCATGTATGGGAGATGTAGTTTCTTTGTTGATTTAAACCACATCAAGGAGGAGGAGGTGGAGGTTAGAGGCCAACTAGGCATGACAAAACACCAATGCCTTCCTTTCAAGTTGCTCCCACCCCCTCTACAATTAAAATGAGAGTGAATGTGACCACAGCACAAACTCCCTGCAAGAAAGCGTTACAGAGGCTAAAGGCTAACAACAAGCAAGAGGGGGTGTGACACAACGTGCTGTGAACATGACCTCTGTGAGTCAGCTTTAAATGTTGGAGAAACTTATTTTCCAATAAAAGGTAAAACTTCATAGTAGAAAGTAAAACTCTTTATACCTTCACACCTACCCAAATGTAAATGTCACAAACACATAATGTGCTTTGTTGTAGTAATATAATGTAAAATATAAAAACCCACAATAAGCTCTTTGCTAACAACGAATAAATGGAGAAACTCTGCAAATGCCACAGACCCTATGCTGTATATGTCACAATAAAATCCATGAATCTCATATAATGGAGAAAGCCATTTTGGTTTTTCTGAACTTGTGCATATATTAACTGCTACAAACACACACATATGAACAGTATACAGATACATGTATTTAAGTATGGATAATGGCTAATGTCTCTAATGACAGATGATCAGTTCTGATCATTCTGCAATGAGTATAATCCTAACATACCCTCTAGTGGTACAACAGTGCTACTATGAGTCCTGGTTACAAAACATGAAACAAGTCACAACATGAAAATTGATTAACTTCAAATGTACAAACACATGACATGACAAGTATTACTAGTCAGATTGGTTATGTGTTTTGTTTACCTACGCAATCGTTCAAATGTTTGGAGTCAGTAAGTTTTTGAAAGATGTCTCTTATGCTCACCATTGTTGCATTTGTTTTAATAAAAATAGAGGAAAAAACAGTTATAATGTGAAATATTACTAAAATAACTGCTTTCTATTTTTAAAAATGACAGCCATTACTCCAGGCTTCAGTGTCTGATGCTCCTAGAAAGTCTAATGAGTAAAATATCTCTGAAGTATATTCCCATTCATATTTAAAAAAAAAAAAAATTAGCCTGAATTATTACAAATCTGCCTGAAAGAAGATGAGTGTCTATATCATCCTAATGCATGCTGAGGAGGAGAGCTTGAGTGGCCAAAGACTCTCCAAGGATCACAGCTGGAGAACTGCAGAGATTAGTTGAGTCTTGGGGTCAGAAAGCCTAAAAAAAAAATAATAATAATAAATAAATCAAAGAGCCCCTACAGCACCACATGTTGTTCGGGAGGGTTTCAAGAAAAACACTTTTCACTCATCCAAAAACAAACTCCAGCAAATTCAGTTGTCAGATATGATGGGGCTGGCTTCTATGGTCAGATTAAACTAAAAAAAATAAATAAAAAGAGAGCTTTTTGGCAGGGATAAAAAGTACCCCATGGCCACGGTTAAATATACAGCTGGATCTTTTGTGTTGTGATCCTGTTTTTCTGCCGGAGGTCCTGGACATCTTGTTCAGATAAACACAAAAATAGACTGTCTCTGTTAGAAATCGTATAATAGGCCGTGGTTGGATCTTCCATCAGGACAATGATCCAAAACAAACATCAAAATCAACACAAAAATGTCTCATTGAGCACAAAATGAAGCTTCTGCTGTGTCCATCCCAGTTCCCTGACCTGAACCCTATAGAAAATGAGTGGGGTGAACTGAAGAGAAAAAACAACAACATGGAGCTGGAAATCTGAAGGATCTGCAGTGTTTATGTATGAAGGAATGATCTCTGATCTTGTCAGGTATTCTCCAAACTCATCAGGCATTACTGGAGAAAACTCAGAGCTGTTATCTTGAAAAAAGGACGTTGCAATAACTGAGTGCCAATATTTGTGGCTAAAGTAAACTAGAGTAAAACATTTATTTCATAATAAGATTTCCCCCCCACTTTCCATTGTTTTACTTCAAGGATAGGTTAGAATTTTTTAATGAAAGATCAAAAGGATAAACGATGCAGTTTATTTTCACAGCCACCTTTGCTCATATTTACCAAGGCTACAAATATTAGTGGTGGGCACTGTAATGCTGCTTAATATTTTTATGCAACTTGTGATAAAAAACAAAAACAAAAAAAAAAACAGTTTGACACAAATCTTACTAACCTTAAAGTTTTGAATACTGAGGTATACATCACATTAAACATTTCTCTTGAATAATCATATAACCATCATCAGTTCCATTATACATCATTACACCTTTCATATTTTTAGTACTCTGATTAGGCCCATAACCATACAATTTATATATATATATATATTTAGTATTATTGTCAGTGTGTCTGGGCAATGCAATGTAACTAGCCCTCTATGTCAACAAAACTGTAAAAATGCACAAAATACTCCACAAGTGCATCAGAAACTATGAGAGTGGCTCTAAATTCTTCTCTACCTTTATTCACTGTGGCCAGCAGGTTCTGCTCAAGCACATTTAAAGAGAGAGGCCCTGTGCTATAACCTCTTCCTCACACTGTCCTATCACCGTCTGCCTGCTCATCAGCTGAAATCACTAACTATTCCGCTTGGCTGTGGATTGGAGGATGGGAGATTGGATTAGAGAGAGAGGGTGACAAAAAAAAAGAGTGAAGTTAGATGGGAGGGGGAAAGGCAAAGCCGCTCTGGTTCATTCATACAAAAAGGAAGGGGGTAAAAAAAACACCAGCCATCTTATTTCTGAGCCGCAACAGCAGCCGTAACCATGGCGACGTTGCTTGATGAGCTCATAGGCTCTGCAGTAGGACATCTCTAAAAGGTGAATGGTGGAGATGCCACTGAAAATATGGAGAGGGATTAAGGAGGCTTATTATGCTTTTTAGGAAAAACAATAATAAAAATGAAATTATTATTATTATTACTGTTGATGTTGTTATTACCAAGAAACGAACTAATATCTATCTATCTATCTATCTATCTATGAATGAATGAGGCATTTATATAGCGTTTTGTGCATAACTGTACACCCAAAGCGCTTTACAATCACATGATGGGGTCACTCCTCAACCACCACCAGTGTGCAGCATCCACCTGGATGATGCGACGGCAGCCACAGTACAACGACGCCAGTGCACACACCACACACCAGCTATAGGTGGAGAGGAGTGAGAGACAGAGGGGGATTATTAGGAGGCCATGATTGACAAGGGCCAGTGGAGGGAATTGGGCCAGGACACCGGGGTAACACCTACTCTTTACGAGAAGTGCCATGGGGTTTTTAGTGACCACAGAGAGTCAGGACCTTGGTTTAACGTCTCATCTGTGGCAAAGCAATTAGAGTAATTGTTAATAATCAAAATGTTACTTTTATTTTTACAAATTTTACAAAACCTCTGTTTAATATATACTGACATATTTATTTTGTCACTCACAAGACAAACTTCTTGATTTACATTAACACTACCAGAAGGATGGATGCAGATTAAAATTATACTCCATGCCTCTAGATGGCAGCAATGCATCAGATTTTCTTTGAAAAGTTGTGCTTTATTGTTCTTGGTCAATAAATTAAGCCTCATATGAACATGATGAGTTAGAGTCCAGATAAATTCACATAGACAACTTAACATGAAATAATGTTTTTGGTTGTTAGTTTTTTGGATCTCTACTTTTATGAATTACTACACTCCTAAATAAAATGGATCTAAACAGTACCAGAAAACAATTCTTTGGCGTGTACCAATAGCAGAACCCTTTTCAGTGTTGAGCAGAACCCTTGTTATAAGGTTCCAGAAAGAACCATGATTTGAAAGTGCTATATACCTTAATGGTGTTATAAATGTATTTTTTAATAATAGTTTACTTTCATTAATATTAGAATTATTCAAATTATTTTGGTAAATTATTTATTAATATTGTTTTTTATCCCTCTATCTGCCTGGTCTTACAAGATCTTACAGGCCTCCATGTCTGTTGCAGCACTGAAAATAAGTCTGAGAAACCCATTTTATCCTCACAAGGGTTTGGGAAACAGACAGGAAAAAAAAGTACAAATAAATACTAAGTACAAATAATGTTAGATAATATTTGTACTTTATTTTATATAGCTATCTGGATCTCCGTGTTCTAGTAGTAGTAGGGGAACAAACATCAAGTAAATGTTTTTGCTTTGTGCAACTATAATATGCAACTAATTTTGAACAAAATATGCAGTCAAATTGACCCATAATAAAAGGTGTAACTTTTTTAGCACAACAGGAGTTTAGAATTTCTCATAGTTTACCATTTTAGACAAGCTACAAAAGAGGCTTTCTGTTTTTACATGAATGTGTTGTTGTTGTTGTTGTTAATCTTTGGCAAATTGCATGAAAATCAATTAAAAAGTAGTTCCTGGATTTCAACACAACAGGAGGGTATAAGGTTGCATAACTTTTGACAACTGACAAAAGTCATAATATTCTCATGTAAATTTATGCTTTTCTCATGTCTCATGTAAATTTATGCTTTCCTAAAATTATTTTCAATTAATATACATTAATTACAATAAAAATTGACTTGTGTACAGTTTTCTAAGTTATGCGGCATGTTTCAATCTATGGTAGGTCTAAATCAAAGGATTGAGCATGATAAAAAAATATATAAAAAAGGAGGAATAAAATATTTACAGCCCAAAACTAATATTCTAAAACTCCACTATAGACAGACAAGACCACATTTTTTTTTCTTTTGTCATGTGTGACACTATTGTGCAGACATTTTCACAAAACCTCTCTAATCCAAACTGAAATTCCCTTAACAAAGAGTGACCTCGACAGTAGAGTTTTAAACAGGCCTGAAAGGAAACGCACAAATATCTTCCCTCCATTTAAATAGGGAAAAAAAGAACAAGCCTTGATTATGTGTACAAAAAAAGGGATCCAGACACTGGGAAAAAAAGAAGGTACAAGCTTTGATGGAGCTTTTTTCAAGCTATGAAACTTTCCAAAGGGTAAAAAATGAAGGCTAACTGAAGAAATATTTAGGGGTTTTTAATAAATGCCCTTCAGATTCAACACAGAAATCTACACCAACAGCCTAATGCTAAATAAGAGAAACTCCTCGTATTACAAATATTTAACATTCAGATATTCAGAGTAAGCAGATCTTTATACACTTTTATACATCATCTCAAATGTGAATGACAAACTTGTTTTGTTATTTTTCACTGAATTGGTGCTTATTCGCTTTGGTTATTTCATACCACAGGTTTCAAAATGAAGTTCATAATGTTAACAAATAAAAGACTATTAATAAAAGAAAATGTACATGTCATGATCAGAGTTATTTGAGAGTTACTCAGGATAGTGTGGTGGGAAAATAAATCCTCAGATGATAAACACATTTACCTGTGATAAAAATCATGATAAATATGAAAGCTTAATCTATAATTTTAAAAATAAACAAAAAATACAAAATAAAAGTGAACACACAGTTTTTCTCATCAGTTTGGTATTTTCAGCCACTGAAGATCTCTCGTCTATCCAACTACTTGTTTGCATCAAAATATTATGAGCACATGAACATTTCTGATAAACCATCAATAATCAGACCATTAATAAACTATACTTAACCAGCACTTCTCGCCATCAATGATGCATCCATGATAAAAAAGGGAAAAACTTTTAAAAGTCTAGTTTAAAACACATATGCCAAATTCTTAAAAATGTACTCTTTGTAGTTGTTAGTTTCACATGGTTTTGAAAATCTTTTCTTAAAGTTACTTGAAAGTTGTTTATTTGTAAATGTTTGCAATTAAATAAAAATGCCATGTGGTGTAAAACCATCAAGTCACAAGTTTTTAAATGTATTTTTCAAGGTTAAAACTATGTGTTCTTGTGCACAAAATTGTAAAATTATAGTTCACACAAAAATAAAAATTACCCCATGATTTACTCACCTTCAAGCCATCCTAGGCCTTTCTTCTTTCAGATGAATACAATCCTCTTCCAAGCTTTATAATGGCAGTGAATGGGTGTTGAGATTTTGAAGTCCAATAAAGTGCATCCGTCCATCACAAAAAGTACTCCACACGGCTCCAGGGGTTAATAAAGGCCTTCTGAAGTGAATCAACGCATATGTACAAGAAAAATATCCATATTTAAAACTTTATAAACTGTAATCTCTAGCTTCCGCTAACTGTTCTTGTGTACGCATGGACAACAGTTACCGGAAGCTAGAGACTATGGTTTATAAAGTTTTAAATATGGTTGTTTTTCTTACACAAACACATCGATTCACTTGAGAAAACTTTTATTAACCCCCGGAGAAATGTGGAGTATTTTTTTCATGATGGATGCACTTTAACAGACTTCAAAAGGATAATATAACTCTGACTGTGTTCATCTGAAAGAATGAAATCATATACATCTAGGATGGATTGAGGGTGAGTAAATCATGGGGTAATTTTCATTTTTGGGTGAACTATCCCTTTAAGTAGTAAAGCAGTTTTTTTCTATGTAATAAAATATTATGCCAAACTACTTATTCTTTAAACAAGGCTTTTATAAATCATATACTTTAAGAATAAAAAATGATAGAAAAGAGTGTCATTGACAATTATATAGAGAACCTATCGATCTAAATATATGTACTAACATCGTGATTAAGTCTGATAAAAAAAAAAAAGTGTCAGAAATTACTGTCATTGTCTATAACTCGGAAAATATATTTTTGTACACCACTCCATTAAAGCCTTAAGACTTTCCATTAATCAGAGGAACAAACTGACAGAAGAGTTGCTGACTTTTGTCTTTATCACAGTAATTTTCCCCTTTCAAAGCACTCTATAAATGTCAGAATAACTTTTCAAGTGGGAACATGCCAGGTTGTAGAATCTCCACAACCTGTCCTTCATTTAAGAGAACAGGTTTGACAATGGCACAGCTGTAAAAAGCCTTTACTTGTGAAACTAAATTCATTTTAAAAAAGCAAGAATGTAGCATTCAAAACAAAGACATTTAAATCATGAATGTGCTAAAAAAAAAAAAAAAAAAAAAAAAAAAAACTAGGCCTATAAAAAGACTAGCATAGTTATAATGTGTTGGCTAGAACTTTATATACCAAAAAGCACCAAAAAACCAAACTAAACAGGAAAATAATAAGACAACAATAATCAGAAGACTGATAAGACCATGCAAGAATGGCAGTTAGTGAGACAACACTCAGCAAGATTATACCAAGGTGACATGAGTGAAGCAGAAGAGAGAGAAGGGGAAGTGTAGGTGAGGCTCCAGGCTAAAGGAGAACACTGCTCCACAACAGATCACAGAGATCACTCACAGATCTCCTTACAGGCCAAAGATCAAAGCCACAGCTGGGCTTTCAACTGGAAAATTAATCAAAAGTATATTTGCCCAAAGAGGACACTCAGATATTGGCTGGCAGGCTAAATGCATAGTTAATGAGTGAAAACAGAACTTCACATTTTAAAACTTAATACTGTTTGGTTATTTTAGGACTACATACATTTCTCTGCATAAATTTATTTTGCCAACATAGTGTTGTCAACATCAAATTGTCAATTCAACAGTTGGATGAAAGTAGTAAGAGGGTATTTTTTTTCACTCTAATGTAATTTATAGTGTGACCTGTATAACTTGAATTAAATAAAAGTATATAAATATAAATATGAATATGATACTGTCAAAATGGAAGTCAACCACAGAAAAAGCTCTTAACATTATTTGAGATTTAAGCCCAAACAGTGCTTTTAAAGCCCAGGCAGGAGTGGTAGATTTACAATGAGGTGTTGAAAGTGAACCTGCACAGGCATCAGCGCCCCAAACACCACATCAGCCAAATATGCAGTTAGACACCACAAAGAGAACACAACTCAATATGACTTACTGCTGCCCTCTCTCACACAGACATGCACAAAATGATTTACTCTCTGTGGATGATCAGGTGTTATCAACACACCTGATGACACATCTAACAAACTTTAACCCCTCAAGCGAACTGGGGAACAAGGAGCAAGTGGAGGAACTGTAAAAAGCGATGACCTGCAATTATTACCCTAAAGAGCTATTTCTACCTGATTTAACCAATGAAATTTAGTTTTGCTGGCACAAATTAATGTCTTCAACACAAGCGGCAACCTCCCGCTCTCTCTCGTGAAGCCAACAAGAAAGTGACTAAAACTGCAATTCATCGACTGGCAGCTTGAGGCTGGCTGCAAAAGGGAGTCAATCACATAAACTCCCCATGTTAAAATGCCCAACTTTACAGCCTGGTTCAAAAAATTATTTTGGTCTGGATAGCTAATTTTGCCCTTCATGACAACTGTGAGGGGGGTACATTTTTTATAACTAATCTGTTTAAATTATATTAAGCCTTAAAGTTCTGCATAATTAAGGGAGTGGCCACTTGAGTGACAGGTGGATTGCCGCTGCTGACACTGCCGTCGCGCTAGGTGGGCGTGGCTTCAGCCACCAGATCCCGCCTTTTTGCTAATTTTCAATTATCCGGGAGAGACGTGCAGTGATGCGCTGCCAAGATGGCGACAGCCCGCTCCGCCCACTTTGCACTTCAAAAACGCTCTTCAGGAATCTACGGGTGACGTCACGGACACTACGTCCATGTTTTTATATAGTCTATGGTTCAACAATATAAAATAATTCAAGTAAATTCAAAATTAATACAAAAACCAAAAATGACAAAAATCACAATTAAATATTATAACCTCGATTATTAATTACAAATAACAAATTGCGATTATTAATTACGATTAACACAATTTACATTGAATGATGTTTATACCATTGTCTGATGCAACTGCATGCTGTATTTTTATATGAAAATAAGCAGAAAACACTCTAACTGTAAAACTTTAAGTGCTTTTTTATAGTATTAAGCCTCAAATGTCAACTATACATCAGATTGGTTTCTTCTTTAAATTATAAAAAAGTAAAAAATATTAATGGTATTATAATGTTATACTTAAACTAAAATTAAAATAATGGGAAAAACCTTTAAGATAACGTAGAAAGAAAAAACGCATCTTAAGCACACCAAATAACATAAGTGGACTTTGAACGATTAATTGCCGCTTTGAACGATTTCAACGTAATTGTGGCATTCATAATTGTAATCGCGATTAGAAATTCGATTAATTGTGCAGCCCTACTTCAAGTAATATAATACCTATAATACCCTAATATAATATTTTGACTTGAAAAAAGCCAATTAATTCTCATTGTTAAGACGCAACACTTTACAGGTAAATAAACATACTTTGTTTGTTTAGGTAGTTGCTGAAACTTAAAATATGGATGCACTGAACATCTAAAATGTAAGCAGTAACATGTATTTAAGTAAAATATTTATGATTCCTTTATATCATAAATATATTTTTATACTTGCATAGATATATTTTAGATCCCTTAGCCCTATCCACAAACCTAAATGTAACTACTTTTAAACAACATAAATAATGAAACAGGCAGAAGTGTGTACAATAACAATATTTTTAGTTACAATTGACCACTATATAGATATTTTTCACAAATCCACCTCCTTATCTTCTAAACCTAAATCTCTAAATCTGACCATTTTTAAAGAATATATATATACAGTATAAAGAAAAATTTAACAGGCAGGTAAGTGTATTCACAATAATATATTCCAAAATGGCAAAAAGCACTACCAAAGTAGTCCAAATGATGACATGCTGTATTCAAAGTACCGTCTGCTAGTATACAATAGTTTTGTGTGAGGTATGGAGTAAAAAATGTTAAATCTTATCCTAACCCACTCCGTGAGGGAACACATAGCTTTTTCAAATGCATCCGTGTTTTAGATTCTGTCAGTATTGTATGTTTTTTTTCTATGCAAATGTACATTTTATGTACATTTGGAGTAAAATAAATGCAAATACATGTGATCACATTGACCTCTATTAGCTCATTGTGTTTTTGGTTTCAGAACAAGCCATTATTGCAACCTAGCTATGAGTTCTCAAATATTACAGTATATTGTCGTTGTACAGTGATCTTCTTCAACTTGAAAGATCAAGTAAGGAAGAATTGATTTCTTATGATATGTGAAACATGAAGCATAAATCCATAAAAACATGACACTTGTGCTCCAACTGTCAAACACCTTTTGTCTGAAAAGGAAAGTTGACTACAACTGAGCCAGTCTGTCCACACATCCCCAAATGATGCTGATTTGCTGATCCATTGGCTATTTCCCTCCATTCTCTTCTGCACTCCTCCCTTTCCTCCTATTGAAGACAAGGCTTCTAGAGCTTGCCACAGAGTTCCCTTCCTGTCCCCCAGCCTTCCTTCCCATCTGCGTCAAAGCAGACCTGCCACCACCACAGTCCATGTGTACACACAACGTCCAGGGACACTGTACTATCACAGTCCTTGTACATTTCCTCCCTGTGACAAGCTGATCTATGGACAGACATCCATATTCCATTAACAGAGTACAGGCAGATGCTGAACATGGAACATGTTTAAAGAGGTATTCTCACTTTTCAGCAAAATGATTACTATTCTGCAAACGCCTTGAAGAATCTCCTCAAGAGTGTAGTTACCAATAAGGCTTTAAGTGTTTTTTTTTTTTTGTGAAATCTAAAACTAAAACATGGTCTCTGGGCGACCTCCAAGTAATACAAAGACATGAGAGGTAGCCATCCCAGTCTACCCAGAGTATAAATCTTCAGCACAATTCATCCAGACATCCAGAAGAAAATATGGGGCTTTGAGTTACACATCTTGAATTTCTAATAATTTTGAAGAAATTGCAGGTTATGTTTTTCACACTTTGTAAAAACGTTTCACATTTTGTTTATGTTGGAAAATTTCCAAAAGGCAAAGAAAAAGCATTATTATCATATAGCGCTACTCTCGTAAAAATTTCCTAAACTTTTTTTTTTTTTTTTATATCTTACTATTATGCAGCATTTTGACTGCATAAAATACATCTAAATATGTTTCAACTTTGAGTGTAAAAACAGCCAGGCTGTTTACTTCGAAAGCTTTGATATAACCTTGAGTCAAACTCCATGTCTGCAATTAAGTTTTACCAGACAAACTTCAAAGATTTGAGAAAAGGTTCCTCACTTAAGGCGAGTTAATGTCACCCTTAGCAGAAAAATCACTGAGCACAAACAACCTTCCCTCCACTCACACAAACAGTTATGAACTCTACTTGACACTACTTGTTTGTCATGCTTATGATAATCACACACCTGAGGGTCCTGTGATATGTCAAGACATTTTTAGCACTAATGGAAACTTTTTTAACTGTCTAGATGGCAGGGGTGATGTCTGGGTTATGCATCTAAAAAAAAAAACATTCTAAATTTGAGTCTTCATTTTTGTTTTTCCTGTTTTACTACATAGGAGGAAGAAAGAAAAAACTCAAGGAATAGAATATCTATAACCCTGCCAACAATTGGTTTCCTGAGATAAGTTATAAAGGGGTTGTATAAAGGGGATGCATTTATATAAACCTGCTGTGTACAAAACAAAAAACAAAACATGCTAACTTAATGGCCCAGAACCAAAATTGAACAAAGACAAACAGATTCTAAAATCTCATTTTGATCTTGCATTCTAGTTTATGTAACATATAATATAGGTAAATGAAAATGGGTGCATAAATGTATATGTGACATAATACATATGAGTGACCATACATCCTCTTTTTCCCGGACTTGCCTTGGTCAGGATTTCTGCCTAAAATGTACATTTTTTCTTGCTGAAAGTCATAGCATGCAGGCATTACATAATCTACCAATTTTGTCAAAACAGTCAAAGCAATGCAAATACACATGTGTGAGGACTGTAAAAATCACGTCAACACCAAAACCAAAACCTGGACATTTCAGGCAATTTTAAAATCCCAGCCAGGATATGGCCAAGAAAAAGAGGACGTATGGCCATCCAACACAAGCAAGATGCTTTATGTTCTATAATGATTAAATGACCTTTTCAAATATTTTTACAACAAAGTTTGTGACATGCTGAGGAAAACAAGAAAAAAATAAAAACTTTTAAAGTCACTATATTAAATGGTTAATGTCTATTTGGCTGTCCATCATGGATATCAATATAAGGGATGATAGGCAAAAATCAAATGATGATAACTGCTTAGAATGTTTACAACTTCCTACAAAAGATGCTGTCACAAAATCTAAAAATCGTGTTTGCATATATGAGCTGATGCTAAAGCAGTTAATGATGTACTGTATCAGTCATTTAATTTGCATGTTGATAAAAAATAAATAAATAAAGAGCTTTGTCAGATCATGAAATTAATAGGTACTGCAGACCACGAACTGACAAATAACCAGAAACTGAATGTTTCTTTTAAACTAATTTTAAAAAAAAAAGGCCAAATCACTGCAAACATTCAAAATGAAGAATCAATACTCATTTTATGAGTTGGAATATAGATCATCCCATTTAAGGCAAAAAGCCTAAAATCAAATCTGCAAATACTAGACATACTGTATCACCACATTCCAAAACAAATCATTCAGTACCAGGTAGTGGAATGAGAAGAATTTCCCTTTGAGCTGATAGTGCAGTAATATGTACAGGTTTGTTTTATGTTTGCATTATGTGTGACTGGAGGCCCATTTCTTCAAAGTCTCTCCCTTGAAAATATCCTTTGTTTACACAGCCTTGAACATGTACGGAGAGCCAAGACAACTACCACACCACGAAAGGAGACCATTTTATTTACATATTCTTGACAATATTCTTGACATTTAGACATTTTTAATATGTTGCTAAAGGTTATTATATTTTAAAGATTGTTATAAAACAAATTACAATTGAGTAAATCAATGTTTCCGGGCAGTTAAGGATAGAAGCTTTCCACAGAGATAAAGCACATCTGTGTACTTCATTTTTGTATGACGTATATTTCAGTGGAATGATTTAATTTTATACTTGGTTCTCCTTCAAGCAGACGTCAAGATTTATGGGAGTGTTAGAGCAAAGAATGGGTGAACCAGTCAGAATGGATGGTTTGAAAGTAATAGCAACAGTAGCCTTGTTTATGTTGTTTTCACAACAAGTAAATGTGTTTCTGCATGATACTGGGAAAGCATTTGATTTAATGTATCAAGTTGAGACGTTAACATTTAAGGACTTTATAGAACCTATAGTTTTACAATAAATCTGCAAATTCCTGTTGTCACATTCATTTGTCCAAAGTTGTCAGATTTAAAAAGGGAGTGTTTTTCCCCCCCTGGCCATGAAAATAATTGTAGAATACATACATCAATGTATACAACTGGCTCTATAGCATACTGGCATCTGCATGGCAACTTTACCACACGAAATGCAGCTTAGATATTTGAAAATTCCTAACAGTATGTGTCATTAAAACTTATATAATGCTGATAAGCCAACTTATTTCAGGTGTTAAAATCTGCTGGAATGCTACATGGTGACAAAGTTTATCCAAAGTGGCCTCATCAGCAATTAGCCAATAACAACTTAAACACAGAGCACAATAATCAACACAAAGCTCAAACAGCAGGCCACTAATATAATACTATATGAACATTATTAACAAACTGCAACACAAAACACTGCATGGTACAACACTTCACTTGATAGTTCACTCAAGGAAGTTTGGGACTGCGAAATCCCAATAAATTAACAAGTAATTTTTTACTTTTTACTTATTAAAACATATATCCCAACGTATAAATAATATAGGCTATATAGAAATAGGCCCTTAAAATATGCCTTGTTAAATTTTTTATTTTTGTAAATTACATTTTCATTTTTGTTTTTTGTTTTTTACTTCCAAAACACTTTTTACAGTAAAATCGTTTTCTCACATGGCAAGGTAACTCAACCCATTTTTAATTCAACACTTTTGCATTCTTTTTAAAATATCTACCTTAAAGATAATTTATTCAAACAGATCAACTTGACCTCATCAGAACCACATACTGAATTTTCTGCATTTTCAGTTTGCAAGTGCACCTTGCTGGCATCTTCAGTATGGAGAAGATTTTCACATTTCTTTCAAACCTCTGCACCCACACATCACCGTGTTAAAATAATTCACTGGCACTGGCGTTCGCCCACATTATTCCTCGAAAAACACTTGGCTGCTTCCTTCCCCACTGCTGTCCATCAAGGGTCCCTGTGTGATGCCATTTGGTCAGGCTTACCTATGCACTTGATCTCGAAGCCCCGCGGTGGTTTGAGGGCTCTCCGCGTCCATCCTTCCCTCAGGACCTCCAAATGATCCTCCTTGCCTTGAATGAGCAGAACATGTTCATCTATCCAGCCCAAGAAGAAGGTCTCCGATATGGCGTCCGTGACTTTCTTATTCCAGAAGTGCTGCATGTTCTCCGCTTTGAAGTCGGCGAATATCTCATAGCCGGTGTGATGGTGCTGAAGCTTCTCCGTGACCGCGGCTGCTTCCTCCACGCTGACCCGCGACAGCACTATGGCCAGGGAATGGGGCGCTATCTGAAGGAACTTCTCCATTCTGTGGCGCGTTTCACACACAGGCCACGGCGTGGATTGCGAGCCTGTCCGATGCTCCGCGGCACTCACACGGTGTTTTATTGCGCACCTTATTGAATTTCCAAAACGAACACATTGCACCGTATTTCAGTTTATGTCCAGGAGCCGAAGCGCTGCGCGTGACGGCGGAGGGTCCACCAGCATGATACGCGAAAGAGACGCCAATGTCATTTATTCATCAAACAAATAACGCTTACAACGTCGCGTTCCGTCCGGTGCGCCCATAGCCCGATGCCAGCGGTCCGGTGGGCAATATTAACCAGGCACTGCACTGATGGGCAAAACAGCTGTGCTGAATGATCAATGGGTCTGTCCGTATTAATAGATCTCAGCCTGCCTCTTTCCACACCTCTCCCGCGACATTCTGCGCATACGGCCGAGAGCAAGCGAGACCGATACCTCCATCATCGAGGCCTCTTGAGCGGTGGATTGATCGATCACTGCATTCATTAGTGATGTTTGTTGGCCATAAAGCGCAGGAGATGACTTCATCCCTTCTTATTTATGTCTTCATTAGTGCACTCCGTGAGTCCGTGGTTGCCTCCCAGTCGGTCTTGTACGCTATGGGGTGTTCATATAGACCGTACGCTTTCTGATGTCACACTCGCAACCGTTAACTCGTCTCGGAGGCGTCGGGATCTTGTCCCTGACGCCTTGCGCTAACTTCAACCTTCAGCTCAATATACTCGACGTGTAGACGGAGAGCGCGCGGATCGCCAGATGTTTTCCTGACTCCACCTACAGGCGGCCTTCAAAACATCGCGAGTATAGTGCACGAGCCTCGCAACAGGTGAACACGGGAAAAGCAGAGCGAGAGCTCACAGATTAGCGCAATGCATTTTAACACTTTTCACGAAAGGAAATGATAGGGTGGACTTAAAAGAGGCGATGAGAAGTCAGGCTATGTCTGTATCGTATGTTGTACTTTATTTAACCGGCTCATTCCTTGTATCCGGTGCCTTTCTTGATGCAAGCTATGTCATAATGTTCCATTTCAACCGAGTAAAATTATAATAGGCTGATTAAAAAGAGAAAATACCTTTTTTATTTTTATTACACACAATGCGTTGGGTCCAAAACAAAAGTATTATAGGCCTACCTATTATATGTTTAATAATTTATTAAGAAAGTTTTTTTTTTTGTCCACTCTTATTGTCCCTAAGTTATTAATCAGTTGTTTAATAATATCATGGTTAAATGTATATCCCTGAAAGTCACGCATGTAGGCCTGCAGCATGCATCTTAACAGTAAACAAAGAAATCTACAGAGAAATCATGAGACATGGACACTTGTGTAGTGAAATATATACTTATTGTTTAAAAGGTTATCAAGAATATGTATCAAATAATATACAGAGGTATTCATAAATTCTATTAAGCTATATGTATTTGTCCATAACAGTACAGATATTTTGTTAGTTAGTATAGGTTTTAGGCCATTAAGCTTGATGTGTATTATTCATTTTTGTTTTTCAAAAGTTTTAAAGTTCAAAAAGTAATGAATTGTAAAATCTCCTCAACCACAACTATGGTAGTGGGGATATTAATTTTATTAACAGAGACATTAATTATCTTAGTCAACATAATTAATTAATTTTATAGATGAAAGGGGTAATTAAATTAAATGCTTCATAGAGAATTCAGAAAGTAAAAAAAACTGTGGAAGTTGTGTATTTCTTCGAGATTATCATTAGTTCCTCTTTTTTTTCTTTTTCTTTTTTTTTTTTGAGGTAGGCAGTGTGAGATTGTGGATTGTTATCTAAAAAGAATTTGGCCTTGTTTGCATTTGTGTGAGGTTTTTTTCTCTAAGGCCTTGATCAAATAACTTCTGTAGAGATAGCAAGGGCACCCAAGCTTTGGTGTCAGGTTTCAGTTCCGAAAGTTCCCAGAGTGTTTCCTCTTGTTTAGTGCTCTGAGTATCACTAGAAAGAACAAGAATGAACCTTTTAAAATCCTGACCCAGGGTTGCAATTGTTTGGATAAAAAGGTATTTCTTCACATGCTGCCTCAAACCCAGGTAACCACAGTATTGATGACAATGGACATGAATTGCATTTCACACTAGATACTTGAGCAGATACTTATTAACAGACAGCTAAATTCTTACATCATTTGAAATGTTAACTTAACAAATCCTGGGTTATAGAGTAATCCTGATTACTGCGTAACCCAGAATAAATATATATTAACAACTAATGATCAACATTTGCCATGCTTAACAGCCTAAAGTTTTGTAGTTTTACTCTATATATGCAGACTGCACTTTAAACCCTTTCCTTTTTTTTCAGAGAATGTGATTTCTTCCAGCAGACATTACTGTAAAACGAGCTGTAATTAAAACACTTTTTTGAACTTGAAAATGTTCAATTTGAGCTCTGAAGCAAAACCAGTTGAGAACCACTTGTGCTTTTATGGTGACATCTGCTGGCAAGCAAGACTTTTATTTATAGTGTCAAAGAACAGAATTGTATGATTTGATGTGGTCAATGCTACCATGTGTTTTCTGGGCAGTTTCATAACACAAGGGTGTGCTTCTAAATTCCAATTGGTTTGTGTATGTCTGACCACTGAATACGTCATTTATGCCATTTTTCATTCATAAATTGAATCAGGTCCCAACCATTCAAATATAGATATTTCTACCAACACCTCGTGATAAAGCTGTAAAGTATCACACAGTTAAGCTTTAAACTTACCTCAACACAGCAAAAACTTAGGAGTCGCAAGGACTTCTTGTTTATTTTTTAATGTTATTAATATTTTTATTATTATTGAGCTTTCACAGAATGAATTATAAATGGCACAAAGAATGAGAATCAGATTCTACTGGAAATTCTACTCTGTTCTTGCATAAGTCAAAATACTATTGTCTCTCATACACAAAAGCTTGGACACCCCTTCTCATTCTTTATTAGTACCATTTTCCACATTTAAGAATAGTACAAACAAAACAATGAAATAACGCAAATAAAATGTTAAATGAAAACTTCAGTCTTTTACAGGGCATCTGCAGCATTTTTAAGCTCAAATTTAAAACTTTTTAAGACCTGCACAAATAAAATTAATACCATACGATTGAGGTAGGGAAATGTCTATGGTAACATATTAAATGTCTATGGTAACAAATTTAACTGTAAAATGATTTTTTTTTTTTTAAAGTAAAAATTTTGATAAATACCGTTTTTATCAAAAACAAAAAGTTTTATAAAATGATAAACTTCACATTCAGCCTTTAAACCATTTATAAGAAAATGCGTCAAAAATGCATCCCTAAATTTGGGACCTCTTGAAATCATAATTAAGACTTTCTTGTACAAGTTAAGACTTTTTAACTAAATGTAAAGCTTTTTAGGGACCCGCAGAAACCCTGATTTTAGCTTCTTCAAATCATGTATGCTGCACACTTGGTGGATGCTTTTCCTTCACTATTCTATTAAAAAAAAAAAGTTTAAGAAAGAAAGAAAGGAAAAAAAAATTAGGTTTTGTAAAGAAATTTATGTATAGGCTCAATTTATACTAATAACAAGAACAAGCCTTTATATCCAAAGATTTTTAAAAGGAGAAAAATTCAGTCAAGTGTGTCCACACTTTTGCCTGGCAGTGTATATATATTATCCATGTGACACAACAACAAGCAGATTAGAGACGTAACAAGCACTGATTTATTTAAATAGATGAAACTTAAAGAATTTTTAACAAAAAAACAAAACATCACTCCAAAACAGTAACAAAGAAAATGAATTTGTTCTCTCACTGGAAGACATTTCAGAGGTGTGTTTTCATTTATATATTTTCTAAAATGTGAAACGAAAGAACAAGAAATGCTAATAAAAGGTGTTGACAATGTTCATCAAACCCTGTGCATTTTGATCACTTTCCCCTTTTTTTTTAACGCCACACATTACCCCGGACCGGGTGACCTCAAACATATATAAACTCTTGAGGTTTACTGAAATCAACCAATAAGAGGGGAAAAAAAGCTTAGAAAAGAACTCTACATTGTATTATTGACATTAATGGCAGTATCTTAAACATCTGTGTTTCCAGGGGTTAATTATGTCTGTTGGTCGTTTCCAAATGCAAAAGGAACAACAGCACCTGTTTGGAAACTTTTCAGCTAAGTGCATGAGGAGAACCTTTTAACATAAGTTAAACAAAAAGCGCCAATCCCCACACAGGCATATTTTCACTTAAACAATCTAGCACGTCTCCTGTAAGGCACTACCTGGACCGCCTATCCTTCTTGGCCCTATCTGCACTTTTTTCCATAGTCTTTTCACTGTCACCCCTGCATTTAGGGCAATACCATTTCCCCTTGGGCTTGTAGGTCAGTCCAACACAGGAAAAATGGAACCACTCAATAGGACATTGCTCATTGTCGCAGCCAATCATCTCCCCATAGGACACCTGTTCACAGAGGCAGTAGGTGGGCTCATTGGGGTCGATGGTGAACTCCACCGGCGATGCTTCTCGCTCTTGCTTGGCCTTGGAGCGCTTCTTCTTCTTAGCCGACTTGGACTTTTTCTCACGGGGCTGCGGCGGAGGCTCTTCGCCCAGGTCTTCCAGGGTTCCGTTGGAACAAGTGTCCCGGCTTTCGCTGTTGCGTTGACGCCTGGGTCGCCGTGCCGAAGAGCGTTCAGGCAAAACATTTGCGGAGGTGCTTGCAGGGTCGTGCCTTACCTTCTCCACCGGTCGCTCTGTGTCTCCCGGCTCCAAGAAACAAGGCGAGTGGGCCTCAATCTGACGCGAGCGGTTTTCCACCACCTCCATCATCTGTGTGACCACATGGATCTTCTCATCTCCCAGCTCCTGACTGCAGATGAGTGCCCGCTGCAACTGAATCTGCAGTCGCTTGCGATGCCCACTTTCAGTCTCCTTTTTGTACTTTTCATAGATCTCATCCACCTCCTCCATGACCACCTATTAGCACAAAAAAAAGAAAAAAAAATGAGGAGACAAAAACATACAACCAAAAAAAAAAAAAAAATAAAAAAACCTAGGGAGGCAGCTCTACATTTTACAAAGCCACATTTTAACATACTACAGTCGATTGTTTGCTGTTCGCAATGCATGCCAGGGTTGCTCTAGTGCTACCCCTGCCGCTGTGTAACAAAAACATACGAGCAGCCTACCTGCCCAAGCGTGCATGCTCCTCGGTAGGTTCTCTTAAAAAAATTGAGGAACTAACAACGTGAATGAATCATTTTCGTTGCATATAAATCATTTTGCACGGTAACCTTCATTTGCGAACTGTTAAGTCAAACTCAAAGGCGTCGAGATCGAGCTGTGGATGTTTCGGCTACATGCGAACAAAACACACGCCGACTGAAAGCACCATTACGTCGATACTATGGCAACTAAAGCGATGCGTTAAAAGAGCACAGCCAAACAACAGTACAGAGTATGCACTAGTCAAAATGGCTGATCACTGATGATAGGATAGTGTTACTGGAACATGCACAGCTGAATATGCTAAAGACCAAATACAACTAAAACGTAACGGGCGTGGACAGCTTTGGAAGCACTGATGAATGTTTAATAAAAATGTGTTCTGTGTTATTGTGAGGGATTGAAACGAAGCCGGTCTACAGGGTGAAGTGCACACGATGTAAATGAACGTAAATATACATCATATCCGCGCTGGCACCTCTCACAAATGTTTCGCTTACCTTGATACTTGGTGTCGATCTCTCGTAACAACGAAACATTCCTCTGTATATCCAAAGGCAGCGACTCGACACATTCCAAATAATCCTCCACGTAGTTGACAAGCTGCGCTTTTTCCACGTTTGGATAATGCCCTAACATGATGATAGTAATGCATCAAGCAGCTATGCGCCTTTTCGAGGAGAATTGCAGCTTAAAAAGAGGTGCTTTTCACTCATAGGTTCCTTTAAAATATGATGTTAGTTGGCAACCTTGTTGGAGAGCCACTCTTTCCGGACAAATTCAGTCCAGTCTTCTCTGGCTACGAGAACTCCTTCAAACAAAACTATCTGATGTGCGCATGCGTAGGATCAACCCATAAAATGCCGCGTTTTGCATTTTCAGACGGTTTAGCAAATGGGGGCCGGCGTTGCTGAGATGTGGGCGGATCGCGGGATCAGCTGGGCGCGTCCAGAGTTCGTATGGACCCGGAGGTTCGATTCATTAAAAGCGAGATCGAACCATAAGACCACAGCATTAGACTGCAGCACCATGTTAGCTGTATATCGCTGATAATGAGATGAGGTAATGAAAAAAAAAACAATCAGTGTAATAGAGAGCTATAAATTAATAGGGCTAGGGGCCAAATTGCACTGATAGTGACAAAATGCCCCGAAACTCAAAGTTCGACTAAGAATTCTTTAAGAATACTTTGAGTTCTCAAAAGCTGACATTGAGCAACAGTATATAAATACAGACACATAAATAAATATACATGTAAATACAGGTGCTGTTCATATAATTAGAATATCATCAAAAAGTTGATTTATTTCAATAATTCCATTCAAAAAGTGAAACTTGTATATTATATTCATTCATTACACACATACTGATATATTTCAAATGTTTATTTATTTTAATTTTGATGATTATAACTGACAACTAAGGAAAATCCCAAATTCAGTATCT
This sequence comes from Cyprinus carpio, assembly GCF_018340385.1. Taxonomy (NCBI): domain Eukaryota; kingdom Metazoa; phylum Chordata; class Actinopteri; order Cypriniformes; family Cyprinidae; genus Cyprinus; species Cyprinus carpio. Next base: position 24,816,160 of record NC_056572.1, read on the forward strand.
CAGAAAATTAGAATATTGTGAAAAGGTTCAATATTGAAGACACCTGGTGCCACACTCTAATCAGCAAATTAACTCAAAACACCTGCAGAGGCCTTTACCTTTAAATGGTCTCTCAGTCTAGTTCTGTAGGCTACACAATCATGGGGAAGACTGCTGACTTGACAGTTGTCCAAAAGACTACCATTGACACCTTGCACAAGGAGGGCAAGACACAAAAGGTCATTGCAAAAGAGGCTGGCTGTTCACAGAGCTGTGTCCAAGCACATTAATAGAGAGGCGAAGGGAAGGAAAAGATGTGGTAGAAAAAAAGTGTACAAGCAATAGGGATAACCGAACCCTGGAGAGGATTGTGAAACAAAACCCGTTCAAAAATGTGGGGGAGATTCACAAGGAGTGGACTGCAGCTGGAGTCAGTGCTTCAAGAACCACTACACACAGACATGGGTTTCAGCTGTCGCATTCCTTGTGTCAAGCCACTCTTGAACAACAGACAGCATCAGAAGCGTCTCGCTTCAAAAAGGACTGGACTGCTGCTGAGTGGTCCAAAGTTATGTTCTCTGATTAAAGTAAATTTTGCATTTCCTTTGGAAATCAGGGTCCCAGAGTCTGGAGGAAGAGAGGAGAGGCAAACAATCCACGTTGCTTGAGGTCCAGTGTAAAGTTTCCACAGTCAGTGATGGTTTGGGGTGCCATGTCATCTGCTGGTGTTGGTCCACTGTGTTTTCTGAGGTACAAGGTCAACGCAGCCATGTACCAGGAAGTTTTAGAGCACTTCATGCTTCCTGCTGCTGACCAACTTTATGGAGATGCAGATTTCATTTTCCAACAGGACTTGGCACCTGCACACAGTGCCAAAGCTACCAGTACCTGGTTTAAGGACCATGGTATCCTTGTTCTTAATTGGCCAGCAAACAACTCGCCTGACCTTAACCCCATAGAAAATCTATGGGGTATTGTGAAGAGGAAGATGCAATATGGCCAGACCCAAGAATGCAGAAGAGCTGAAGGCCACTATCAGAGCAACCTGGGCTCTCATAACACCTGAGCAGTGTCACAGACTGATCGACTCCATGCCACGCCGCATTGCTGCAGTGATTCAGGCAAAAGGAGCCCCAACTAAGTATTGAGTGCTGTACATGCTCATACTTTTCACGTTCATACTTTTCAGTTGGCCAAGATTTCTAAAAATCCTTTCTTTGTATTGGTCTTAAGTAATATTCTAATTTTCTGAGATACTGAATTTGGGATTTTCCTTAGTTGTCAGTTATAATCATCAAAATTAAAAGAAATATATCAGTGTGTGTAATGAATGAATATAATATACAAGTTTCACTTTTTGAATGGAATTAGTGAAATAAATCAACTTTTTGATGATATTCTATTTATATGACCAGCACCTGTATAACAAATAGAGCAGTACAATAAAACAAAAATATAATAAAAATAAAAAACAGAAAGGCAGTCAGTAAGACAGTTTAAACAAATTAAACGATTAAAACGTTCCTGTAATGAATTCCTAGAAAAATTTGTATCATGTTTCCTAATATTTTATTCTAGGCCTAGTTATACAATTAGCCTAGCTATGATGCAAATGTAATTTGGTGGGTACAGCCCACTTATAAATTACTTTAATCAAATAACCTATTTTGCCATCAGTGATAATAATCTATTTTAGAATGATAAGAATGAAATCCCCTGAAAAATCAGCTCTAGGGAACACATAGGCTACTCATTATTGAAGTTAACTTTAGACACAGGTTGACATAAGTGACACCTTCAACATGTGTTCATAAACAACAATTTACAAATCAGGAGTTTCCCACATTTCCGCCATGCTGACAAAACATTTCGCGTGCTGAGAATGAGCCCTGTTCTGTAGCAGCACTTTTTTGTGCTTCATTTGAATATCTGTGTTATTGACAAATCTGGATTACAAGCGTTGTGCTCTATAACTGAGGATGTATTAGCACCGACAGGCTACGCAAGCCACCACTCTGCGCTGTATGCAGGATATCTCTGCCTAATGTCCGGGGACTTTCCCCTAAGCAATAATGGTGAAAAGAGGTTCCCCCATGCGTAGCTTAGGTCAATAGGTTGCAAGTTTTCAAGCATGTGCACTATGATTACAACTGGTTCAGGATATATATACAGCTGAATTCAGTATCCAAATCCGTTAAAGGATTTTTAGGCTGCATTAATTATGTAAACCGGAACCGGGAACACTTCCCATAACACCCAATGTACTTGCTACATCATTAGAAGAATGGCATCTACGCTAATATAAGTCTGTTTCTCTCTTACTCCGAGGTCACCATAGCCACCAGATCCAGTCTGTATCCAAGTCAGAGGGTCACTGCTGTCACCTAAATCCAGTACGTATCCAGCCCAGATGGTGGATCAGCACCTAGAAAGGACCTCTACAGCCCTGAAAGACAGCGGAGACCAGGACAATTAGAGCCCCAGAGACAGATCCCCTGTAAAGACCTTGTCTCAGACGACCACTGGGACAAGACCACAGGAAACTGATGATTCTTCTGCACAATCTGACTTTGCTGCAGCCTGGAATTGAACTGCTGGTTTCGTCTGGTCAGAGGAGAACTGGCCCCCCGACTGAGCCTGGTTTCTCCCAAGGTTTTTTTCTCCGTTCTGTCACCGATGGAGTTTTGGTTCCTTGCCGCTGTCGCCTCTGGCTTGCTTAGTTGGGGACACTTCATTCACAGCGATATCGTTGACTTGATTGCAAATTATTGCACAGATACTATTTAAACTGAACTGAGCTGCATGGTGACATCACTGAATTCAATGATGAACTGCCTTTAACTGTCATTTTGCATTACTGACACACTGTTTTCCTAATTAATGTTGTTCAGTTGCTTTGACGCAATCTTTTTTGTTTAAAGCACTATATAAATAAAGGTGACTTGACTTGACTTGACTTCTCCTTAGCCCAGGTAAGACGCCTCTGACGTTGTCTGTGGTTCAGGAGTGGCTTAACAAGAGGAATACGACAACTGTAGCCAAATTCCTTTACACGTCTGTGTGTGGTGGCTCTTGATGCCTTGACCACAGCCTCATTCCATTCCTTGTGAAGTTCACTGAATTTCTTGAATAGATTTTGCTTGACAATCTTCATAAGGCTGCGGTTCTCTCGGTTGGTTGTGCATCTTTTTCTTCCACACTTTTTCCTTCCACTCAACTTTCTGTAAACATACTTGGATACAGCACTCTGTGAACAGCCAGCTTCTTTGGCAATGAATGTTTGTGGCTTACCCTCCTTGTGAAGGGTGTCAATGATTGTCTTGTGGACAACTGTCAGATCAGCAGTCTTCCCCATGATTGTGTAGCCTAGTGAACCAAACTGAGAGACCATTTTGAAGGCTCAGGAAACCTTTGCAGGTATTTTGAGTTGATTAGCTGATTGGCATGTCACCATATTCTAAGTTGTTGAGATTGTGAATTGGTGGGTTTTTGTTAAATGTTTGCCAAAGTCATCACAATTAAAAGAACCAAAGACTTAAACTACTTCAGTCTGTGTGCACTGAATTTATTTAATACACAAGTTTCACAATTTGAGTTGAATTACTGAAATAAATTAACTTTTCCATGACATTCTAATTTATTGAGATGCACCTGTAAATTAACCACATACATCACAATGACACACCAAGCTAACAAAAATGCCTAAGCAAGTTAAATGAACACCAAAAAACCTTGACGACTGCATCTTAAATACCTCATTACTTGCTTGTTCTTCTTCATAAAAAAATAAAAAAAATAAAATTTAATCCATTATAAAAAGTTAGGTTGTGGATTCTTGTGGTTAATTGAGGGTTAGTTAAAATGATACTTTTTTTGTTTGTTTTTGTAGCTATCTTTTCGCTCCGAAAATATATATGGAGGACAAACAAGATGGAAAAAAATACTTTATATATTTTTTTATCTTCATATGTTTACACTGTAATTTCATTGTGGGCAGGCATGAAATTTGATCTGTAGAACTTGTGCAAGCACTATAACTTACTAAATATGAAATGTTTACAGTATGCCCCTGAGTTATGCAAGTTTAAAACAACAACCTTAAATGTGTCACATGTGAAGGAACACCGACTGAATAACACTTTTGTCATTTAAAAAGTGCTTTTAAATGGTGACGTAACATGGCAGATAGGCTATATATATAAATATATATATAGGCTTATATAAAACACGACTGTACATAATCATAAAATGTAAGCTAACTATATGGATTTTGTTTTTGTGTGATTATCAACATCAAGGTTTATGGCATTGCTTCGTATATGTATTATGTTTTTATAATCACTTTTGTGGATATATGTCTCAATAAACCCACAGAGGCTATAGTCCATTTTAGTTTAATACAATGGGGTGATGATGTTGAATGCATATTGACTTTAAAAGTGATATTTGTCTTGACGTTATGATTTTCTGATTAAGGTGTTTTGTTTTGCCACAGGGAAAAGAAGAAATGAAATCCTATATATTTTACCACATCTAGCAATTCTTGCTCAGTTGCCATGTGCACTTGTGGGTCACGCTCAGGTTTGGCATATGTTTCAAATCCAGTTTCCCCACCAGTGATCAGTGATTACCTTAGAATGCGCCCTAACACTTGACTATCACTTGGAATGCCCCGTGTGTACGGTGATGTTTTTTTTTTTTTCAACCAGTCTGGCCCAAAGAAAAAGCTGAGTGTGACTTTAAGATTGAATGGTCTCCCTGTGCAGCCCGGAGCTATGTACATTCATGAGTACGGAGACTTAAGCAAAGGCTGTGGATCTACAGGTGGGCATTGCAATCTTCTCAGTGTGAACCATCCACAACATCCAGGGGACTTTGGGAACTTTATTCCTGTTAATGAGAATATTCATCAATCACTGGACTCCAGTGCAACACTCTTTGGGAGACTGTTAAAAAAGATGGACGACGCATCACCACCTCCTTCCACGATAGAAAAGTAAAGCCAAAGCATCTCAGTATGGCTGCTGCCACCTTGAATAAATTATGCAATTTGGAGCCAGAGTCTGAGACTCTATCAATCATAACGACACGCCCCGTTTTTATAGCATTACTACCTAAAATCAAACTTATCACAAAAACGAACATTTGAACATATATCAGCATTATAACAACTAACTTAAATGACCAAAACCATCATTCGGGAAATTGTATTGGAAGTGTAATTTCTTTTTTTATTTTGACTCAAGTCCCATTACATAGAGTGTGACATCACCCGTAGATTTCTGAAGAGCGTTTTTGAAGCTCAAAGTTCATTTTAAAAAGAACTACATATAAAATGCACTTTAGCGGCGACAACATTACATTTAATTCACACTTATGTGTGTTCTTTTAAAGTACATTATTTGTGCAATAAGTACACTTTAAAAAAGTATACTTAAGTGCACCTCTTTTTCACAAGGAAACGCATAAACTGACCAGCAGGTGGTGCAAGCAGGTGTTGACGAAGACCAAGGCAAAAGGTAGAGCAAGTCATTCATTTACAAAAACTGATCTGCATAAATGGAGCATGCAGTAAGTATGTTATTATTATCAGGGCCAGAATATATGTCGAAAAAACTGATTAAGACACAAAAACTGCTTTTACGTTTAATTTGTGCCAACTGTATTGTGAGTGTCAAGGTCTGCCCGAAACACGACTGTAACACTTTTAAAACGATAAAGACATTAATTAGTCATTATTCAGTAGGCCTATTATATTTCATGTATTTCATAATCAAGGTCTTGTGTTTTTTAAGCAATATGCACGCGATCACTTTGATCACTGAATGCTCAGTTATATTGTTTTAGTTTAACCCACAGACATTATAAACTGCTCAATCGTGTATAAAAGAATGAATAGATGTATTTTAAATTACATGAATGCTACCAAACGGGCATTTTAATTCATTTTCCAATTACATTTAATTATACTTACATTTCTGCGCAAAAGATTATCAACACAAATATTGCACCACTCTTACTTACACAGATGAGTGGCAACGCTTTTATTAATCAAAAATGGAATGGGAATATGCACATATGCCTACTATCCCGCGCTTAAGTGGTGGCTCCGCCCACAGAGATAAATTAGCCAATGAACGTTTGTACACCACGAGCGTCGCCAATCAGGCAGCATTGATATGTTCTAAAAATGACGTCACAATGACAGTAAGGAGAAAATAACCTGCAACTCTTTCTTTCTTATTTTTACTTCATTTGCGATTTTAGTTATCTTCAACGCATGCATTAATTCTTAACTTAACTTCTTACAAATTGCTTTTTGGTCAGCTGCAACTTGGGTCTCTCCACTTTGCTCATCTGCAGTTTAGAGAACAGCAGTGAAAATGAGACAGAAAAATCAAAAATCACACTGCAAAAAAGCTGAGAATTGTGGACAAGTGTACGAATTCCAACAATGTACAGCACCACATTATTCCAGCGATGCAGTGGAAACCCATTCACTACTGCTCCACCTCAAAACCAACCGGTTTCTGAAGTGGATGAGGTGAAAGGAGGAAAAATGAAGAAGAAATGTAAAAAGATAAAGAGGGTTTGGAAGGCACTATTTGGTAATAGGAGAGCTAGTGAAAAATACACCCAGAAGACAAGCTTATCTGAGGGTGAGAAAAAGGATCAGGGAGCTGATGCAGCTGTGCTACAGTCTAGGAGAAACACTGATAGTAAGTTACATGACCATTTTATGAGAATATGAAATTTGTTTATTTGTTTAAGTTTATCCAGGACTATATACATACTTTTTAGTTTATGAGCACTTGTAAAAAAAAATAATAAGATAAAATTAAATTAAAAAAATAGGGCACAGCAAAAAAAATTAGGGCCATATTACATCATACAAAATACTTTTGCTCAAGCATTGAAAAACTAAACTGTGTTATTTATTTGATACATGGACATGGAAATAGATGCTGTCACATTTTCAGAGACATTTTCAGCCTTGATGAATTAGTCTATGATCAGGAAGCACAATTTTCATTAAAAAACATTTACAGACCAGTAGTCTATGAACATTCAGATATGAATACGAAAATATGATCAAACTTGAAAGGCATGAACTATTTGAACACTAATTATTTAAATGTATTTTAAAGATGTTATAATGTTATATGAAAGTTGTTATAAAGTGTTAATATTTTATTTGTGAGACTTTTGGCACTTCCATGCTAAAGTAATTTTTCACTTGAACATGAGAGTGAAATGCTTGCACTGTAGAGCCCTGCCAAACATCAGAAAATAATTACTTCATAATTTATAGCTAGTGTACTTGCAGTAATATGAGTAGGCGGTAGTAAGAGGATGTCATATTTAACTTATGTTCATAATAATGGTTGATGTCATTCCTCTTTAGACCAGATTTCCAGTGTCCAAGGCCTCCTCCAAGATGCGGCCTGCACTGAGCCTGCCTCTGACGTGGATGGGGCGAAAGGAGGAAGAAAGAAGGAGAAATGTGAAAAGAAAAAGTTGATTTGGAAGGTACTTTTTGGTTGTATGAGACCTAGTAAAAAAGTCCTCCAAACTCCATCCTACACTGTGGCCAACCAGAAAGTCGTCCCCCTCCAAGCTCCAGCCCACACCGTCAACAACCAGAGTGATGAAGCCCTCCAAGCTCCAGTCCACGTTGAATCTGACTGGAGTGTTGATGCCCAACAAGCTCCAGTCCGCTCTGAATCCGACTGGAGTTTTGATGCCCTCCAAGCTCCAGTCCGCTCTGAGTCTGACTGGAGTTTTGATGCCCTCCAAGCTCCAGTCCACTCTGAATCCGACTGGAGTGTTGATGCCCTCCAAGCTCCAGTCCGGTCTGAGTCTGACTGGAGTTTTGATGCCCTCCAAGCTCCAGTCCACTCTGAATCCGACTGGAGTGTTGATGACCTCCAAGCTCCAGTCCGGTCTGAGTCTGACTGGAGTTTTGATGCCCTCCAAGCTCCAGTCCACTCTGAATCCGACTGGAGTTTTGATGCCCTCCAAGCTCCAGTCCACGTTGAATCCGACTGGAGTGTTGATGCCCTTCAAGCTCCAGTCCGCTCTGAATCCGACTGGAGCGTTGATGCCCTTCAAGCTCCAGTCCACGTTGAATCTGACTGGAGTGTTGATGCCCTTCAAGCTCCAGTCCGCTCTGAATCCGACTGGAGTTTTGATGCCCATCAAGCTCCAGTCCGCTCTGAATCCGACTGGAGTGTTGATGCCCTTCAAGCTCCAGTCCGCTCTGAGTCCAACTGGAGTGTTGATGCCCAACAAGCTCCAGTCCGCTCTGAATCCGACTGGAGTTTTGATGCCCTCCAAGCTCCAGTCCGCTCTGAGTCTGACTGGAGTTTTGATGCCCTCCAAGCTCCAGTCCACTCTGAATCCGACTGGAGTGTTGATGCCCTCCAAGCTCCAGTCCGGTCTGAGTCTGACTGGAGTTTTGATGCCCTCCAAGCTCCAGTCCACTCTGAATCCGACTGGAGTGTTGATGCCCTCCAAGCTCCAGTCCGGTCTGAGTCTGACTGGAGTTTTGATGCCCTCCAAGCTCCAGTCCACTCTGAATCCGACTGGAGTGTTGATGCCCTCCAAGCTCCAGTCTGCTCTGAATCTGACTGGAGTGTTGATGCCCTCCAAGCTCCAGTCCGCTCTCAATCCGACTGGAGTGTTGATGCCCTCCAAGCTCCAGTCCGGTCTGAGTCTGACTGGAGTTTTGATGCCCTTCAAGCTCCAGTCCACGTTGAATCTGACTGGAGTTTTGATGCCCTTCAAGCTCCAGTCCACGTTGAATCTGACTGGAGTTTTGATGCCCTCCAAGCTCCAGTCCACGTTGAATCTGACTGGAGTGTTGATGCCCTTCAAGCTCCAGTCCACGTTGAATCTGACTGGAGTGTTGATGCCCTTCAAGCTCCAGTCCGCTCTGAATCTGACTGGAGTTTTGATGCCCTCCAAGCTCCAGTCCACGTTGAATCTGACTGGAGTGTTGATGCCCTTCAAGCTCCAGTCCGCTCTGAATCCGACTGGAGTTTTGATTGCCCTTCAAGCTCCAGTCCGCTCTGAATCCGACTGGAGTGTTGATGCCCTTCAAGCTCCAGTCCGCTCTGAATCCGACCTGGAGTTTTGATGCCCAGCATGCTCCAGTCCACTCTGAATCTGACTGGAGTGTTGACGCCCAACAAGCTCCAGTCCTCTCTGAGTCTGACTGGAGTTTTGATGCCCTCCAAGCTCCAGCCCGTTCTGAGTCCAACTGGAGTTTTGATGCCCAACAAGCTCCAGTCCACGTCGAGTCCGACTGGGGTGTGGATGCACTCCAAGCTCCAGCCTGCTCTGAGTCCAACTGGAGTTTTGATGCCCAACAAGCTCCAGTCCGCTCTGAGTCCGACTGGAGTGTTGATGCCCTCCAAGCTCCAGTCCGGTCTGAGTCTGACTGGAGTTTTGATGCCCTCCAAGCTCCAGTCCACTCTGAATCCGACTGGAGTGTTGATGCCCTCCGCTCCAGTCTGCTCTGAATCTGACTGGAGTGTTGATGCCCTCCAAGCTCCAGTCCGCTCTCAATCCCGACTGGAGTGTTGATGCCCTACAAGCTCCAGTCCGGTCTGAGTCTGACTGGAGTTTTGATGCCCCTCCAAGCTCCAGTCCACGTTGAATCTGACTGGAGTGTTGATGCCCTTCAAGCTCCAGTCCACGTTGAATCAGACTGGAGTGTTGACGCCCTTCAAGCTCCAGTCCACGTTGAATCTGACTGGAGTTTTGATGCCCTCCAAGCTCCAGTCCACGTTGAATCTGACTGGAGTGTTGATGCCCTTCAAGCTCCAGTCCGCTCTGAATCCGACTGGAGTGTTGATGCCCTTCAAGCTCCAGTCCACGTTGAATCTGATGGAGTGTTGATGCCCTTCAAGCTCCAGTCCGCTCTGAATCCGACTGGAGTGTTGATGCCCTTCAAGCTCCAGTCCACTCTGAATCTGACTGGAGTGTTGATGCCCTTCAAGCTCCAGTCCGCTCTGAATCCGACTGGAGTTTTGATGCCCAGCATGCTCCAGTCCACTCTGAATCTGACTGGAGTGTTGACGCCCAACAAGCTCCAGTCCTCTCTGAGTCTGACTGGAGTTTTGATGCCCTCCAAGCTCCAGCCCGTTCTGAGTCCAACTGGAGTTTTGATGCCCAACAAGCTCCAGTCCACGTCGAGTCCGACTGGGGTGTGGATGCACTCCAAGCTCCAGCCCGCTCTGAGTCCAACTGGAGTTTTGATGCCCTCCAAGCTCCAGTCCACATCGAGTCTGACTGGAGTGTGGATGCCCTCCAAGCTCCAGCCCGCTCTGAGTCCAACTGGAGTTTTGATGCCCAACAAGCTCCAGTCCGCTCTGAGTCCGACAGGAATATTGATGCACACCAAGCACCAGTCTGCCCCGAGTCTTACTGGGGTCTTGATGCCCTCCAAGCTCCAGTCCGCTCTAAGTCCAACTGGAATATTGAAGCACACCAAGCACCAGTCTACGCCAAGTCTGACTGGAGTGTTGATGCCAGACAAGCTCCAGTCCAGGTGGAGTCCAACTGGAGTGTTGATGCACTCCAAGCTCCAGTCCACGCCAAGTCTTACTGGAGTCTTGATGCCATCCAAGCTCCAGTCCGCTCTGACTCCAACTGGAGTTTTGATGCCCTCCAAGCTCCAGTCTGCTCTGAGTCTTACTGGAATATTGATGCACACCAATTACCAGTCCACACCGAGTCTTACTGGAGTGTTGATGCCCAACAAGCTCCAGTCCAGGTCGAGTCCAGCTGGAGTGTTGATGCCCAACAAGCTCTGGTCCATGTCGAGCCCGACTGGAGTTTTGATGCTTTCCATGGTCCAGTACGTGCTGTGTTTGACTGGAGTACAGACATCCTACAAACTCCAGGCCACACCAAGTCTTTATTTGATCCTTGCTCAGGTATAAATCAGTCTTTCATTTGCACTTTGGAAATGTATACTTAATATTGATTTTTATGTGGTAATTGATGAATAAGAATTTGAAGTTCTTATGAAAAAAAAACTAATATTTTGATCATGTTGTTTTACTAAAATATCCAAATGAATTTTAATTAATTTGAGCTCATAAAACTGCATGTGTAAATTATATAAGATGAAAGAAAATAGTTTTTAGCATAGCTTTATGTTCAATAAATATAATCTCTGTAGGATGTCACTGTTTGATTTTTAATGTCAAATACTCTTATTTATCTTTTATAGACATCTTTTCCTGCTATGAAGTCGGCAATATGCTGGGTCAAGGAGGATTTGGAGCCGTCTATGAAGGGAGGCGTATGAAGGATGGCCTTGAGGTATCATGTTTTATTTCTTTCTTTTTTACTTAGGCAGTAATTTCTTATCTTCATCATTTTGCATTTGGTGCAAGTCCTTCTAGTGTATCTTATGTTTTTATATTTTTGCTTGGAATTTATATTCACAAAATTTTACATATCTGTTCAGGAATAATGATTGCAATGATATGACCTCTACACGTGTTAATTATAAATATTCATCATACAAATTCTTCTTCTTTCTTTTGTTGATCAGGTGGCAGTGAAATTTGTCAAGAAAACAGAGGATATGCAATACATCAACTTTGTAAGTAGACTGTGCTTTCTATATTTTTTCCCTTGAGTCACTGTTTTCAGTATTTGGGAATCCACCTCCGTCTAACCATCCTAAAACTTATTTTTCTTTCAGCCTGAACCTCTTCCACTGGAGGTTGCTCTTTTAATCCTCGTAAATGAAGGCCCCAGAGTTCCCCAGATAATCCAGCTGCTGGACTGGAAGGATGTGGGTGAATACTGCATCATGATTCTGGAGCGGCCTATTCCTTGCGAGGACTTGTTTGATTTTGTGCAGCGCCATGGAGGCAGAATCAACGAGGAGTTGGCTCGGGTTGTCATGCGGCAGGCAACACAAGCCGCTTACATGAGCTGCCAACGTGGAGTGCTGCACCGGGACATCAAAAAGGAAAACCTTTTGATCAACAAGGACACCCTAGAAGTCAAACTAATTGACTTTGGGTGCGGCGAACTCCTTCGAAGTGCACCCTATACTACATTCATGGGTATGTGTTGAAGCCAAAGAATAGAAATCACTCAAGTATCATGCTAATGGGCACCTAGACAAAATGCTGTGGTAATGCAATGCACATAACACAAAATCTCTTTTTCTGACAGGCACACGAATGTACTGTCCACCCGAATTCATATCAGAGGGCAAGTACCACGGGGAGCCAGCGACGGTATATTCATTGGGAGTGCTCTTGTTCTCGCTGGTATGCGGGACATTTCCAGACAGCGTCGACCTGATTATGATCAATCTGAACCATTGGTTTATAGCTGGCTTATCACTAGGTAAGATCTTCATGACAGCAAAGAAAGCTGATTGTAATTATAAATCATACAAAAGAGAAGAACAAAACATGACAGGCAAAAGAAAAATTCTAACCTTCTGTCCTGTCTAGTTGTACAGTTTAGAATAAAAGAGGTATGAAGATAAAAGTAATAATCAGTTGTCTTTCTTATCTTTCTGCAGAGTGCTGCCAATTGATCTGCTCTTGCCTGCAGCGTGAGCCAACGGAGCGCCTCGATTTGGGCAAGATTCTGTACCATAAATGGTTTAAGGTACTGAACTAAAATTTTTCAACGTTTAAAAAAGAGATTATTATAAATTATAAAGATTCTGAAAGCCTTTTGTGGATTATGTAGCCATTCCTTGTACATATTTAGATGATAAGTTGTAACAGTAGGAAGACACTCCAGTTTCCAAATCAAAAAATTACTTTAAACAATAACCCTGATTTTTACCTTTATTTCAGGGCACAGATATGGTGAAATTTGGCAAATAGTGGCCATGCTTCCTGTCACAGCCAGCCCACGTGTTGTCATGTACTGACAGCTCATCATGACCCAGAGCTCCATTTCCATTATTGCAAACTCAGTGAAAAATATATATGTAAACGTATAGGACCTTAATGATGTTATAAATAACCTTTTTAATTACATGTTTGTTTTCATTCATATTTATATATTAGTTTATTTATATTATTCATATTAGTTTTAATAATACTGTATTTGTATATTATTGATTAATATTGTGGGGGTTTTTTTGTTTGTTTTTGTTTTTTTGCCTGGTCTTATAATCTTTTATCTTGTATGGTCTTATTATATCTTGTTGCCTCTGTTGGGGTATTACATAAAAAAATGACAGTGCTCTAACAACAGTTATTAGCTGAATACATTAATTAATGACAATTTACACTGAACATCAATAAATACATGAAGTAAACCAACACTGAAACCATTATGTGCATATTTTGGTGTAGCTGAGTGTCAGTTTCTCAGATTGTAGGACATGACAGTATCTGAAATACACAACTGAGTTTAGAATTAGGGTATATCTCTTTCATTTTCCAAAAGATCTCTTTTACAGTAGTGTAATAAAAGCTAACTTTCTCAAAGCTTATTGTTGAATTTCAATGTATCTGCTCCTTCTATTTATGCTGTATACTGTAATAGACATTGACTGTTACAGTAACATGTATATATGTACATATAAAAGTGTTACATTTATAATTACTATTTCCTGCATCCAGTTCACTCCCACGTGTGAAGATGAAACGTCACATGGAGCACGTTGCATTGTGGGAAATAGTATCCCATGCAGCATCCTCAGATACATACATCAGATTTCAGCAAATGTAGTAGGTTCACAGTATACACATTGCATACTGCAATACCGTAGGAGTTGTATGGTAGTATGCCATTCAGTTTCTGTACTGGTTTCAGTACCTGAGTACTTACCTGAGTTATATTTAGCAGATTCTGGCAATTATAATAGGTCATCCGGTTATTCCATGCATGCAGAAATTTTGCATACTATGCAGTATACATACTGGATAGAGGAGAAATGGTAAGAGTAGTATATGGGATTTCGAACACTGCAATTGACTTGCAAAATGATTCCTGATTGCCAGTGTTCTCAGTGGAAGTTGAAAATCAGACCAGAACAATTAAGTACAAAAACAGTCAATACTCTCCTTATAAAAATCACAAAACACACAATCTTAAATCTTTTTATAACCGATTTGATGTGAAGTACTGATGTGGGAAAATACCTAGTGACAAAAGAAATGGAAATAAAATCCAACAGTACCACGGTCACTGATTCCACTTATAAACCACAACCCACTGTAAACGGGACACTGTTAGACAAGAAAAACAAGGAATATGCTCAAATTAGGATATTCAAAACAATTGTTATTTATTTTAATGTATATTCAGGTGCTTTGAAATACAGAAAACAAAGTAGGTGTGGTATTCAAGGTACCAGATTTTAATGTCAGAATTAATAAAAGATTTTTAGACAATCTATCAGTATATACTATAGAGAAAACACAAACGCAAAACAGCATTACAGTGGGTTAAGGAAAATAAACCTTTGAGGACACTTATGTTCTGACTCAAGTTCATCTTTAAGGATATTAGAAACAGGTCTTATGAAAAGCAAAGCTGGTGTGCTGATAGAGATCCCTCAGACAATGTACAAGATTCAGATGATGGGTTTAAAGGTACCTCACTGTTGGGTACCAGCTAATAGGTGTAAAGAGAAACACGTTGGCAGATAATTGTGCAAAGTAATAACAATCAAAGAAATGTTGGTAAAGGTAGAATAACAAAGAAAAATATAAATTAAGAAACAAATCGCATGATAAATGGTTTAATTTTTAATGCAATATCTGAAAAAGACATGAGTATTTTAGGAGATAACACTAATATGGTCGCACAATCTTAACCCACACCAGCAGGTGGCGGTAATGCACCTTAAAGTTGTAAGCCACCCATCCAAAGAAAATCAAGAAGAAGCAAGAGTAGGCTAGTGATGTTCCGCGCTGCAGCGCCATCTGGACTCAACGGAGTGACGCTCTTCTACATCTTCCAGAAGAATGGAGGAAACTGACATAAAGCTCAGAGCTGATGGCATTCAGAAAAAAGTCATCTCTCCCGGGAAAGGAGAACTTTCAACGTTTCCCGATGGAACAAAGGTAGTATAACCTACAGGGCACATTTTACAGTAATGAAATGTCGAGACGACCAACAATTGTGTTGTTATTTAAAGTGTCGTACTCTGAAGATAGGGAGCTAGCTGTATTCGCCAGTTTTGACGCATAATATGGGCTTAATTTCGACGGAAAATAGGCCAAAAGTCGTACAGTGTAATGCGTTATGCATATATCGCAATGCAAACAGAATCATTTCAACTGGTGTGTGTCTTATTTTTATAAGGGAGGCGCCAGGGATTCAGATTTAGCCGTTAGCTAAGCATCGGGATGGATACCTGATGCTGTGTAGTCTATGAAGGCCGCCTCACAAACAGGATGTCTGTCTGTTTGCATTTCTGCCACTGAGAGGGGAGAAAAAAGTGACAGCTGAAAGCTACGTGCCCCATAACAGCTTCATCATAAAGGCGCTGGCTACATAAGCAACATCAATAATATAATATTAACCCTGTGGACCCTGACATGAAATAATATATCTGTTCTCTCTGCCTCGTGGTGCTTGAGGCGAAGGCAAGGGAACATATACAGTATAATAGTAGAAAAAACTTATTTATTTATTTAACCTTAAGACAAAATGTGAATCATAGCATAGATGGGCAATACTAAATGTAAACAAACTGTTCTTGCGCTGAGAGCCTGTTGGGCTCAAAATGTAGAGAATTTTAATTAAAATGTCAATGCAACAAATATCATGTATAAATCGAATGCTTTATAATAAATAGTCAAATGAATGATTTTGTATTTTTCTCTCTTGAAAGGTGAAGTTTCATTACCGCACTAGCCTTTGTGATGGCACTGTGTTGGACGACTCCAGGACGATGGGAGGCCGCAGTAAACCTATGGAGCTCATACTGGGGAAGAAGTTCAAGCTTCCTGTTTGGGAGCAAGTGGTTACCACTATGAGAGAGGGTGAAATTGCTGATTTCACCTGTGATGTCAAGGTCGGTGACCTGTCTGTCAGTTCATTCTTCTCTGCCTCCTAATGTGTACCTATCTACATATTTGTAATATTACATATGTAAACAAATACAAATAATTATGTATTTTTTAGATTCGTACTGATTCTCAGTACTGATTTTTTTTTTGTTTTTAATACTCCTAGCACACAGCTCTCTACCCTCTGGTTTCTCTGTCACTACGCAACATCAGCCATGGAAAAGACCCACTGGAAGGACAGAGACACTGCTGTGGAATAGCTCAGGTTCACTCACATCATTCTATGGGTCACTCCGATCTGGATAAGTTGCAGGCTAATCCTCAGCCTCTAGTTTTTACTCTGGAAATGCTAGAGGTGAGAAACAGTAGCATGATCTCATTTTTAGAGGTGCAGTTTTACATGAGAGTGGACAGAGACTCAGACAACCACATGAACAACCACATAACTAAAATTCTTGTCCGCTCCATATGCATTTTAAGGTGTTAAAGGGACAGTTCACCCAAAAATGAAAATTCTATTATCATTTACTCACCCTCTTCTTGTTCCAAACCTGTATGAGTTTCAGTTTTCTGCTCAAGGTATTTTGAAGAATGTTGGTTACAGTTGATGGTAGCCATCCATGCTATGGAAGTCAGTGGTCACCGTCATCTGTTTGGTTACTAACATTATTCAAGATATCTTGTGTTCAACAGCTGAAAGAAATTCATATATATCATCTTAGAGAAACTATTCCCCCAACTGAACTAAATATAATATGCATTTCTACTAATTTAACAAATATATACCTAAATTGCAAAATAGTTGTTGGTAATTCCCACTTGCTGATTCATGATTCTGATTCTCATCTTCCCAATCTTGCCTCCTGGATCCTTCCAACTGGAAATTTGGGCAATGACAGATGAGGAGAAAATGCAGGCCATACCTCAGATCCATGAGGAGGGAAATGCGCTCTTCAAGAGTGGCGATATTACAGCAGCTGCTGAGAAGTACTACAGTGCCATAGCTTGTCTGAAGAACTTACAGATGAAGGTCAGCCTTAATAGCTGCTGAGCAATGAGTGGTCCTCATTAATAACCTAGACCAGGGGTCTTCAGTCTCGGTCCTGGAGGGCCGGTGTCCTGCAGAGTTTAGCTACCCTAATCAAACACACCTGAACCAGCTAATCAAGGTCTTTACAAGGCATGCTAGAAACTATCAGGCAGGTGTGTTGAGGCAAGTTGAAGCTAAACTCTGCATGACACCGGTCCTCCAGGACAGATTTTGGAGACCCCTGACCTAGACTGTGAATCTGTCTCGCCACAGTTTCAAAATGAACCAAAATTATTTCTACACTTGCAGTCTCTGACACACTCTGTGTTTTAAAGGTGACATATCAAGTGCTATAATCAGGTCCCAGGTTGTGATCTACCAACCAAGGAAATGTGAAAAAGATTAACCCAGTAACTTTGTTTTGGGAAGCCTTTTTCTGTAAGCGTCTGAGAAAACAAGCTTCACAGACACATTCTGGGGACACCAGAGACTTATATTACACATTGTAAAAAGGGGCTTAATATGTCTCCTTCAAAGTGAAGCACAGCATTGCGTTAATGTGCATGATCCTCCTGTGTTTTCAGCGTCTCAGAGTGGCTCGATTCTCATAAAATGCAAGAAAGTCCATCTCTGCATATGCTGAGAGTTTGGGAATGCAATGTGCACCAAGTTCACTTTATTTTTACAGTTGCATAAATGTTTTGTTGACAGCTGTTTACAGCAGTTCACTGGATTTGTAATGAAGTATTTCTATACCCGCTGTCACAGAAACTTGTCTGTCTTCTGTCTTAACAATGTTATACTATTATCATTATTATTATCTCTAATATCAAAAAATATTATTTTCACATTGTTTGGTTTCCTAAAAAGACAAATGTAAAGTGTGATTGTAATATGAGAAACTATCACTAAAAAGAAACCAAAAAGAGTCCTTTTTAAAGTCCATTTACAAATTGCAAATTACATTGCAAAGTTCATTCTTGGGTTGCCAGATGTCAAGAGTTCAGATCCCCCAATCAGAGCTTTTCTCTTAAACAGATACATTTTCCTCTCAGTGTTTTTCTTGATCTCCCAAAGTGGCAACCATGCGCACTTGCACTCTGGCCTGCAAAAAAGCACTAATGATCTGAAAACTCAGACAAACATATACATTGGAGTTAAGAAATCTCCACTGAGATATTCTGCTCAGATGAAAGTGTTATAAAGCCAGTCTGCTTTCCTCTACAAGGCCACCTGAGCTGTTTGCTGTGACTAAATTTTTGGAAAAAAAAAAACTTTCTCATTGGAAAATAAATCCAAATATGAATCTTGCATATGTTGTTTGTAATTGTGGTAACTGAATAAATGCATTTAGACAACCTCTGTGTTACAGTTAAAGGTTGTTTAATAACAAAATATTAAAATAATTTAGAATTAATATTTCGCTTTTTATGATTTCAAGTTTTCATCATTTAGAGCGTTAATGTATATAAAGCAGGAAATTAGATGGGGTAAAAATAAACCCTGCATATGAGCTGACATTTTCTTTATTTGTGCTCACTATTATTCATGTCGTGGTGAATAATTCAGCAAAAAAAATAAAAAATAATAATAATATATATATATATATATATATATATATATATATATATATATATATAAAAAAGTTTTTTTTTTTTTTTTTCAGTTTAACCATTGTGCAGCCCTAGCCAACAGTGTATTATTATACTCAAGGTTGGAAGTTTTACTTTAAACATATATTCTCTGTTTATAGGAGCGTCCGGGTGATGACCAGTGGATCAAACTAGATCTCATGATCACTCCTCTCCTTCTCAACTATTGCCAGTGCAAGCAACTTTTGGGCCAGTACTATGAAGTTTTGGAGCACTGCTCTTCTATCATCAACAAGTACGATGGTAAATATCAAAACTACTCCTAAGCCTAATTTTTTTTTAACAACCCACTTTGTTTATTGAAGAAAGTGTAGCCAAGTATGGTGTCCCATACTTAGAATTTGTGGTCTGCATTAAACCAAAGTTCCAAAGATGGCCGCCGAGTGACATGACTTGTCTTAAAAGGACTTTGATTAAACCCATCTAAGTGAACACACACACAGAGCATTCACTCCACACACCTACAATCCCTGCTGGTACCGGGACTCAATTCTGCGACCTTTGGGTTACAAGTCCGACTCTCTAACCATAGTCTCAGCCTCAGGCCTCCCGCCCACAGACCGCTGGCTGAACGTCTGATGCATACGTCACACAAAATTGGAAACACTTCAGGAGTTTTAAAGTCGGCATCAGATTAGTTGAATTATACAGGATTTCCGGGAGAAATGTGTGTTGCGTTCTTTAACGTTCCACCTGGAAACAAAGATGGCGTGACGCCAAACCCCCTCACGAAAGAAGAAAGCCGTCGTGTTTACAACTGCAACGACGAACACTTATCAGGATCAACTAAACGCTCGTTTCTCAAAAGTATGTAAAATATTTAAAGTTTGCGGCATAGAATCTTTAAAATATGTCCAAGAATTTTACACACAGGTCTGTTATTGTGGCGACATTTCAATGGCTGAAACGTGACGCTGAACGTAACGAACTGTGATTGGTTGTTTGACATGTCGGTCAAGCGGCCTCATGGGTGGGCCTTGGCCAATGAAAGCTGCCATGGATCCATCAGTCTGAAGGTCTGGCTACGCAAGACTACGCTAACCTATAGGCCATGACCGTTCCAGCTAGGCATCTCAAAGAAGCTTATTTTAACTTCTACAGGATTTTTAGGTTAATAAAAGCTGCACTAGTATCACGTGCCTTACAAACAAGCTATGGTTAACTAAAAATACTAAACTGTCTTTGAAACAAGACTTAGCATGAGCATTCTCCTACCATGAGTAACATTTAATAATTGTATTACTGATGCCCATACTCATTCTTATCTTTCTCGTAGACAATGTGAAGGCATATTTCAAACGAGGAAAAGCTCATGCAGCAGTATGGAATGAAGCAGAGGCAAGAGATGACTTTGACAAAGTGATTAAATTAGACCCATCACTTGAAAGCTCAGTTGCAAAGGAGTTGAGGGCAATGGAGGATCGCATTCGGGAAAAACAGAAAGAGGAGAAGGGACGCTACAAAAACCTTTTCAACTATAGCAGCAAAGCCTCTGCTGCAGCTTCCACGGTTCGTTCGGTCTTCCATCTCATAACCAAATTCTAAATTAGTGAATATTTAAAAACTATTGTTAAACAATAACAAAAACTGCTCAGTTAAGTAACCTATGCTATTTTCCTCTCTTTTTAGGGCTGAAACAAAGATGAACTTCCAATTTTACATTTATATGGATGCAGTTAGGCCATTGTCAAGTTGGAACACATGCACTCTGATAAATCGGTCCCTCACAAGTTCATCATATTGTTAATCACCACCTCCTCATGTATTATTAGTAAACTGATACACCAGTGAGGAGTGCATAGCTTTAAATGCACTTGAATCCATTCATTTATCCCTGGAGTAACCCATCATTTATTGAGAAGTGCCCATTTTTATTCAGTTGCTAATGGGATCTGCATCTCCTGTGAACCAGAAATGAGTAAATACCAGCTTACTGCCTTGTTACCTTGTATATTCAGTCTTTGAATATAGTTGATAGAACCTAGTTCATTAAGGACAGTGCTTTTTAAGGGCAGTGTGAATGAACCAAACTTCTGAACTTCCAAAATCTGAAGATGATAAAATTCTAGCCTGGTTAAATAGGATTTCTTTGACTATATCCCTCAATTTTTTGTTATTTTTTTGTATTTATCATGTTTATTAATTTTATTGCTATTAACCCTCATTGTCTTTACATGTATACTACACACTTAATATCAAAAGATTAAGGAAATTAGAAGGTCTATGAACTATGTAAGTGAAAGACACAATGTAAACACTGTGATGTTATGTAAAAGTATCCACTTCCCCATCATTGAAACTGAAAACATATTCATTCACTTTGTGTTGTTCATTAATGGATTTGTCAGTTACATCTATATATGTCACTACAAATAAATTGCTATTTTCAAAACACTTTTTAAACAGTTGTTGCAACTGTTCTGCATTTTTTGTGACTGAAGCCAAATAAAAATCTTTGAAAATCACTTATCCCCCATTTCACACAAGCAACTCTTGCATTCAATGAAATTGAAAATCTGACCAATTGTTTTGTTTTTTTATTTAAATACAGAATTGCAAAAATTGGGCTTAAAAAATTTCTATGCTAATCGTGTTAACACTACATGAGGTGTACATCGGGAGATAGCTATGCATGATGGACAAAGGTCAATAAGAAAGATATAAAGTAAATATCTTGGCAAAGAGAAGGAGCATGTTTATGAGAAACAAACCAATGGGGAGACAAGTACCAGAGGGAGGGTGAGTGTGTGTGTGAATGTGAATGTTATGTGCGAGCACTCCGCTCTGTCTCCGCTAGACACTCCCTGACAAGAGCACGTGCGTGGATGATACCTGATGAAAGACAAAGACTTATCAGTCATTTCAAACAAGCAAACATTTACCCAAATAAGATCAAGCGCTAACATACAAACGTGCAAAATGACTACTAAGTAGTTATGTAGATTGACATGCCATTTACTAATGAACCAGGTAGCACTGGTTGTAAAATACTGTATTTGTATGTATACTATAAATAGACACTAAAAAAAGCATTACAGATCAGGCATTAGAAGTTACAACTTTTACATGCATTGCAACTTCAATAATTTATCAGCAATATAAAGAAATTATCTATATCACAAATAAGTGGTTTACTTGCACTGGAATTAATGGCTACTGGAATTATAAATATTCGGAACACTTTTTCTATATTAATTTTACTTCAGTGACAAGCACGACAGCTTAGTAAGAAAGTCTTTAGTCTGACAAAAGAAACATTGTAAGTCTGATTTCACATAGATCTGAAAAATGCTGAAAACTCTTATCACAACTGCACTTAGGCTCACATTATTCTCGGGGGCTAAAAATCACTGACTGCTACAAATGTGCTGCATGCACTTTATTCCGAAGGGTTTGGAGTACCTCTCTTCAGCCTCTCCATGGCACTTTTGCTGCCAGCATAGGTAGGACGAATTTCACGGCTCATCTCCTCAATGACGGAGAGCAGCTCACTATAGGTAGATCCCTGTGACACTTTAACAGGCTACAGAATACAAGAGAAGTCTAAGTGATATGAATCCTCATTTTTATGAGATGTATATGTGTGTGTGTATATATATATATATATATATATATATATATATATATATATATATGACCATGTGACACTGAAAGGTAAAGTTATGGCTGCTAAAAAATTCAGAATCGCCATCACAGAAATAAGTTACATTTTTTAAAAATGTAAATTTAAAACTTCTATATTTTAATGTAATATTTCAACTGTTTTTATTTTATGTTACTGTATTTTGATTAAATTTATGCATAATTGGTGAGCATAAGAAACCTGTTTAAAAAAAAAATCAAAACTTTTAATGTGTACTAATGTGTGTAATGTTAGTGTATTTATTCCAAATAAAACAGACACATTGGGCATTTATCATCATAATTCCAAGTCTGCAAATGTATCTAAAAAGCCCACTGTTATCAAAAATGTAACTTACTTGTACAAAGCCCATTGAAGGTGGACCAAAGTCACTAAATGCTGGTCTAAAGTTAGAAGAGGAAGCCAGTGATGGAGATGAGCCACATGATCCTAACACCAGAGAGCAAGAGGAAGACCAATCACAAATCAAGGAAATGTCAAAAGGCCAAACTCAACCAATGACATCTTGCCACCCAATGTGTGTATGAAAGGAAGTGAGGTAAAATACAGCCAATATTAGATGCATTCACAGATGTGATAGATGCATTCACGGATGTGATGGCTTGGTACACTCACAAATGGATAAGAAAACTTTAGCTTTTAAACTTAAACGCGATAGGGTGCGCTTAGCAGCACAATATACCACATTTATGCGATGAGCGAGACAGATGGCTATGGCTCCTTTAACTCCTCCCCCTTTATCCGTGTCTCTGACCTCTTTTACAGTAGGTTCACTGACCCCTTTCCCCGGGATTAAAACGGTGCGTTTCAAAAGATGCTAGACAAAAACGACCTCAAATGTAAAGAATATGAATGCAGAAGAATAAATGAATGAACCGAGAGCACAATGAAACTCACCTGGAGGAGTGTGGTTGGAGCCGGTGGGTGCGGGGGCGATCGGCTTGTAACTCATATTTACACCGCCGTCGACTGTAACCTCGCTTGATAAAGTTCCCGCTTTTCTTCTGAATGCAATTTCGATGGGCTTTCGTATCTAAAGCAGGAACGACGATGACCTAATGTAAACACAAAGAGTAGATATACATATAGACATAAGAAGAGGTGAGGGACATGATAAAGGCTAGCGGACTACCCTCTAAACTTAACCGGCTTCAAACAGTGCCTTCTCTTTTTAAACCGCCTGGAATTGACTCACTTTTTCAGTATTTCCAGTAAGGGTAAACCAACGACCCATTTTATATAAAAACGAAATATATTTGGTGTATTAAAGAGCGGAGGATGCCTGTAGTGGTTTATGAAAGGTAAATGTAACTACCCACCTCTTCCGCGAACTCGCTCGACAGCGACACGCGCTAAATATCCAAGAAGCCGACAACTGAAACAAACAACAACAACCGTGAACACTTCGCGACACGTTGGGCAGTTTAAGAGGGTTTCAGGTCGCCGGTTTTCACTTGTTCGAGGAGGTAAAAGAGGAATAGAACGCACGGGAATAGTTTCATTCCGCGGAGGTGTCGATTCTACTCCTCTCTTCCTGCGCGTGCTAGCCTGCTATGTTATTTTCCCATGATACTCGGCAAAAAGAGTGACTGCGTCATCAGGCACACGCCTTTGCCCTCTTCTCTTCCACAATGAAGATTCCATTCTGGAATTTTCTTGTTGAGGTGTTTGGAGAGAGTGGACAACAATGAGATGGGAAAACGTTTGGAAAAAGGATCATCTTAAAAGTCGATTTATTTATTTATTTATCTATGTATTTATTTATAGAATGGCATAGAGCAGTAGAAAATAATAGAACTAAATAGAATGAATTCTATGAATTAGCCTATTGTTTGTCAATATGCAAGTATTCACTACTGCATGCGATGTACAGTACAGTACAATAAACAATACAACGTGCAATGTACATAAAAAAAAAATATATTAAATATGAATGTTTATTGACTGGCAGCGGTTTAAAGGAAAATGTTCTTTAATCAGGATGTTTTAGCTGTTAGTGATTTCCGGCTTCTTTGGAACGCAGGATGAGATGGATCCATTGTAATCTTTTAATGTGTATTTGGTGCATTAGATGTGCTAAAGGAAGATCAGTATCTATGAGCCAAAAGAAGTCATTTCAGTGCCATACCTTGGTTTCCACAATGGTAGTTTAAAAACAGACTAAACTGCTGACTGGTTTTCGATTTTCCTGTCTGACGAAGGAGAGTTTTTGAGGAGCCTTTCTGATGAGGTGGTCTATATTGATTTGCCTTTTTGAAGTGCTGCAAATATGGGTACTTAGGAATTTGCAGTCTAGAACGGTCATTTGTTTTCTGTTGATGCATTGGAAGTTTGCTCTGCAGGAAAACCCATGAAAACTTCTGCTGTATACTTCAGTAAAAGTGGCAGATTGTGAGTGGAGGCCATTTCACCGTCATCAATTTAAGCACCTCCCCTGGTCACATATACAGAAAGACCTTACATGCTGAAATCAGATCTGCCTCTAAATGATTAATGCTGTGCATACTGTAGCAGAGACGTGCACAGACATTTTGAGGGGCAGGGGCTCAAGTGGAAAAAAGGACACCTCTCATATTTATTACATTCTTTTCCTAAACAAAATGTAAAATATATTAGGGGTGCACGATATTGACAAAAAATATATCTCGATATTTTCTGGGATTTTATCGATAACGATAATTAGACTATATTTTTTCCTGAGTGTGTTATTGTGCTGATATCTTAAGGACTGCCGTGGACAGCTGACTCCTACCGTTTTTGATATTCTGCATATTCTGTCTGGTGATCAGTTCACAGCAGTGATAGAAATTAATATTTTCCAATAGGTTTAAATAGATGTTTACCTTTATAAAGCCATTTTTGCTAAAAGCTTTCATCATCTTTTCAGTCAAATTCTTAACTTGAATCAGTCAATTAATATTATAAGTCATTTGGGCTGTTACCAAGCAAATGAAATCAGTATTGACAAAATTGCATTGACACAATACTGTTTCCTTTGCACTGCAGAGGAAACACAGAAGCTGCATTAGAAGTGGCATTTAAATGCATTTACACACTGTTTAATGCAGCACATGAATATATTAACCTGCAGTTACAAATGTTTTTTTTTATTAATTATTTATTTATCATTTTTTTAAATGTGAAATTAAAACCGCCAGTTGGTAGCAGCAAGTCAGTGTTAATAAGTGAGTCACTGCGATTGAACCGAATCATTTAAAAATTGATTCATTCAATAGAGTGACAACAGTCAATTGTGTCTAAAATAAGTGTATTAAATTATTGTTTAATGAACTGCTGTGTAAAGTCTTTCAGTGATACTGATTAACTATGAAATTATATAAATATATACAAATAAATATATTTTGCGATCATTATAAATGCGTTTTAATAAACTGAATCATGCAGTGAAAGAATGCGCACTGCTCAAACTTACTAGACTTCCCATTGCCTTAGCAAAACTAGCTAATTTACATGGTAGCTGAGTCATGGATGTAAGCAAGACAAATGAACTATTTGTCTTTTGTCTTTTGGATAATTAGCTGTAAAATAAGTTACATTTAAATTTCTTTGATGTCTATGTGTGCACGTGCCTGAATGTAGCCTACTTAGCCTATCATTTATTTGTAAATGAGCCAAAGCTGTAATCACAATCTATATTTACCTACTATATATACCTACAGATTATACTAGATGCTGCATAAGTTACAACAATTTTTCTGGCAACCAGTAATAATCATATTGGACTCTACACATTAGCTATTGACTATTGTCGACGAAGTGAACGAATTGCTGCGTCATTACCACATATTCCACTTTGACACTTGTTTTCACTGTCAAGATAATTTGTGCAATTTCATACTTGCCCCACATATACAGATACAGAATTACAACAATTTTGCTGATATTATATTTAACCTATTTCAGTTAATAGCCTGTAGCTAAGAGGAAAACCGGAAGAGGTGTGATAAAACAATATAATTAGCACATTTTAAAAGCATCTAAAGGCAATTACAAACACAAATAAACAGTAGTGGTATGATTTGACAGTTACAAGTCTACTTTCATTAGCTTTTATTGGACTCGTGATGGCTCCTCTAATGGGACAGTCTAAAGCGCTGACTGCATCAGAGCTGCTGATTCTGAAGTCAGTGCTTCATGCTGCATCTCACTGTGCTGTGCGGGACAGGGGAGACTCCGCCTCAAAGCCATGCATCTCACAAACGATAAACTATCTAACATCCGAAAGTGTCTTTTGGTCACTTTACTGTTCGTTTGTTCATTTCAACTCTCCCGATCAAAGCGAATATTCAAATGTCCTTCAGGATGCACTTGTACGACAGATTCAATCATTTGCGTCGGTTCGTCTCTCATCCCACGGACTATACCGAGTGACATCAACTCTCTGTAAGTGTAATATTATGTTCGCGTAACATTTTATTTTGTAAATTTTTTTATAATTATATCAAACATAGTGGGATATATCTTATATTTGTGATTTCGAAACTGAACGTGCATCGTAGTGATTGGGGGAAAACCGGCAATAAACAAAAGAGGCATGCATATTTATTCATTTATTATATTCATTTTTTAGGAGTATTGTTAATTGCAGTTTCCCAGAAATCAAGGAGGCTATGTTCTCGCTAATGCCCTCACTGCAGTTACTGTAAGTGAATGCTGCATCACTTTTTTATAAATGTACTTGTTTATCTGCATTAAAAAAAGCTAACACGTTGGATACAAGGCATTCTTTGTTATGCTGGTCATATTTATGTTTTAGAATCTTCTGGCATATTCTGGCATCTTTTCTCTTCTTAGACTTCTTAGTTCAAATTCATTTTCTGAAATCAAGGAAGATGCATTCACAGGGCTTCCTCATCTTGAGTATTTGTAAGTATTTGGATAGCTTTTATGCATTTAAATTAATGCACAAAAAATGTTCTCTTCTTAACAGTATGTATTACTGACATATTTGTTGGATGTCTGGACCAGTTCATCAATATCCCTGTGGAGTGATTGGCTGAAGTCCTTTTTGTAAATTTTTTCTCATTTTATTTCTCTAACCAGATTTATTGAGGGTAACAAGATTGAAGAGATAAACAAATATGCCTTCAGAGGACTTAGGGATGTTACACATCTGTAAGTATATGACATACAGCAAGCAAAGGTTGTATTTATTTACACAAAGATTTCTGGTAGGCATCATTTAATTGAGAAGGTAATATATTTTTTGTTTAATATTTTATTTCAAATTGTCAGTACATAATGTTATACACTGCTGTCCAGTTTCATTATAAAGTACATTGTAGAGTGCCTAAACTCCTGATTTATTTTAGATGAATAGGTATAAACTATACATACCCAAATGGAAATGTAATATATTGCCATATATCAAGAGGGATTGCCATATACAGCATATTAACTATTAGGCAATATATAATTATTATATATTAATAGATAATACACATATAAATAATGTATATGATATATATATATATATATATATACATACAAACACACATACACAAACCCGATTCCAAAAAAGTTGGGACACTGTACAAATTGTGAACAAAAACAGAATGCAATGATGTGGAATTTTCAAATTTCAATATTTTATTCAGAATACAACATAGATGATATATAAAATGTTTAAACTGAGAAAATGTATCATTTTAAGGGAAAAATAAGTTGATTTTAAATTTCATGGCATCAACACATCTCAAAAAAGTTGGGACAAGGCCATGTTTACCACTGTGTGACATCCCCTCTTCTTTTTATAACAGTCTGCACACGTCTGGGGACTGAGGAGACAAGTTGCTCAAGTTTAGGAATAGGAATGTTGTCCCATTCTTGTCTAATACACACGACTTTCACTGCTCAACTTGCTCTTTTAGGTCTTCTTTGTTGCATCTTTCCTCTTTATGATGCGCCAAATGTTTTCTATGGGTGAAATATCTGGACTGCAGGCTTGCCATTTCAGTACCCGGATCCTTCTACTACACAGCCATGATGTTGCAATTGATGCAGTATGTGGTCTGGCAATGTCATGTTGGAAAATGCCAGGACTTCCCTGAAAGAGACGACGTCTGGATGGGAGCATATGTTGTTCTAGAACTTGGATATACCTTTCAGCATTGATGGTGCCTTTCCAGATGTGTATGCTGCTCATGCCACACGCACTCATGCAACCCCATACCATCAGAGATGCAGGCTTCTGAACCGAGTGCTGATAACAACTTGGGTTGTCCTTGTCCTCTTTAGTCCGGATGACATGGAATCCCAGTTTTCCCAGAGAAAATGCCTGCGCTTCTGGATCATGTTTAGATATGGCTTCTTTTTTGACCTATAGAGTTTTAGCCGGCAACAGCGAATGGCACGGTGGATTGTGTTCACCGACAATGTTTTCTGGAAGTATTCCTGAGCCCATGTTGTGATTTCCATTACAGTAGCATTCCTGTATGTGATGCGTGCCCTCAGGGCCTGCAAAGATCACGGACATCCAGTATGGTTTTCCCCTTACGCACAGAGATTGTTCCAGATTCTCTGAATCTTTGGATGATATTATGCACTGTAGATAATGATAACTTCAAACTCTTTGCAATTTTTCTCTGAGAAACTCCTTTCTGATATTGCTCCACTATTTTTCGCCGCAGCATTGGGGGAATTGGTGATCCTCTGCCCATCTTGACTTCTGATTGACACTGCCACACTGAGAGGCTCTTTTTATACCCAATCATGTTGCCAATTGACCTAATAAGTTGCAAAATGGTCCTCCAGCTGTTCCTTATATGTACATTTAACTTTTCCGGCCTCTTATTGCTACCTGCCCCAACTTTTTTGGAATGTGTAGATCTCATGAAATCCAAAATGAACCAATATTTGGCATGACATTTCTAAATGTCTCACTTTCAACATTTGATATGTTATCTATATTCCATTATGAATAAAATATAAGTTTATGAGATTCGTAAATTATTCCATTCCTTTTTTACTCACAATTTGTACAGTGTCCCAACTTTTTTGGAATCGGGTTTGTGTATATATATATATATATATATATATATATATATATGTGTGTGTGTGTGTGTGTTACGGAATACCCAGGAGGCTGAGGATAACAGAAAGACAGTTTTATTCAGGCACAAGCAGAGGAGCGGGTAGTGCTGGGAAAAGTGATATGGAGACTGGCAGTGATGAATTGATCCGTAGTAGAGGGGTAGAGACGTCAAGGTAGGGAGGTGTACCACACACACGCACGGAGATGGCTGGGAACTTCTGGAGATCGCTGGAGAGAGGTAAGTAGAGATAGAGTTAGTCCTTAGAGTTAGCATAAAGGTAAGACCTTGTTGCAAACGAGACCGGACGCTGACTGAGTGCGTGTGTGTGGTATTTGTAGTGCAGAGGTGATTGACTGTTGATCAGGGTCAGGTGGAAGTGCTCAGTACTCAGGTGAGGGCGTGCGCTGTGATTGAATGGAGGTGGAACCTGGCGTGTCTGTAACAATATGTATGTATATGTATATGTATATGTATATGTATATTGTATATATTTATATATATATATATATATATATATATATATATATATATGTAATTGTTCTGATTTCTAATATATTTCCCATATGGAAATGTAATATATGTATGTATATTACATTTGTGTAAGGTCTTCTATCCATTTGTACTGATTCATTTCCTCTCTGTTTTTACAGGTCATTAGCGAATAACAATTTAAAAACACTGCCCAGGGGTCTTTTTTCTGATCTGCGCTCTTTGATTGAACTGTGAGTTTTTCAGTTCTGTTCATATACCATGCTAAATAGCTGGGAAGCAATGATATTGCAGTCACATAATGTAGATATGATTTAGTTTATTTGCAGAGTTTCTTAGAGTGTTTTGATCATTTCATGTCTAATAAACAGAGATCTGCGAGGGAACATGTTCCATTGTGACTGTGAATCCATGTGGCTGATGCTGTGGTTGAAGCGATCCAATGCCACAACCTCTGATGTTTACTGTGCCAGTCCATCTGGCATGAAGGGTGTCCCATTAAAGGATGTCCCAGAAAAACACAGCAAGTGTGTCTCCACAGGTAACTAAATGTCTGTTGCTTAGATAGCTCAGATTTTATGTTAAAGTTTTGCACTGAGTGTCTTGATAAATGCAGTGAAAAGGTGTGATTTGCTCACACTTGTTTAGTGACAATGAATAAATGTGCTTCCATATGTCTGGTTCTTTTCCCTTCAGATTTTGTTCAGCATCAAATAGTGAATACTCAATCAATGTCAGCAGACATCTTCTCTCACAAAGATGATATATATGTGGCTATGGCAGTTCCAAACTCAGACAGCTGCATAATCATGGAATGGGATCATATTGAGACTAAATTCAGGCCTTTTGATAACATCACAGGTTTGACTCCATAATCATTTGTCATATGTCATAAAAATGAAAGAATGCAGATGATGATTTCATTTTTGAATATATTATATTTCAGGACGGTCTGTTGTTGGATGCCGGTCTGTTCTGATCAACGAGCAGGCATTTGTCATTGTCTCCCAACTCTTTGATGGCTCCCTTGTCTATAAATATGACCAAGCACAGAATAAGTTCACCAAGTTTCAGGCAGTTGAAATGCTTAATGTGTCCAAGCCTAACGACATCGAAGTCTTCCAGATTGGAGTTGACTGGTTCTTCCTAATTGTGGACAGTTCCAAAGCTGGAATGACAACTCTTTTTAAATGGAATGGAACTGGTTTCTACTCATACCAATTCCTTCATGAGTGGTTTCGTGATACAGATGCAGAGTTTTTTGATTTAGATGGCAAATCTGTTCTCATACTTGTGAGCCGTTCTCAGGTTCCTGTTATCTACCAATGGAACAAGAGCACCCAGAAGTTTGTTCTCCATGATGAGATAGCAAATATGGATGACATTGTCAGTGTGAAGGCCTTTAGGATCAATGATGTGCCCTACCTTGCGCTCGCCTGCTACATCGGTGACTCAAAAGTCATGAAGTGGACGGGCAAACACTTTGAGGAAGTACAGGGCTTCCCTTCACGTGGCGCCACAGTATTACAGCCAATCAAGTTCAAAGACCAGCACTATTTGATTCTTAGCAGTGATTATTCTTTCTCCCAGATCCTCAGGTGGGATGAGGAAAACCAGAATTTTATCAAGTTCAGAGATGTTTATGTTCAATGGCCACGCTCATTCACAGCACTGTCCACAGACCAGCGTGATTTTGTGCTGGCCACCAGTTTCAAAGGCAAAACCATGGTTTTTGAACATATTTCAGTGGATTATAGTAAATGAGGCATATGCTGTTACTCGATGCATCTGGACAAATGCTAAAACAAAACTCTATTCTTTAATATATGTATACATGTAACCATAATATTTATTAATGTAATGTTACTTTAACAAAAAGGGCCAAAACCCAGTGCACATGTCTATCTTCTGTCTTGCAAAAGTTATTTATGCAACATTTTCTATAAAAGTTTAAATAAATAATGCTTTGCGGCTTAATTTATTCAGACATTGAAAATGCCTGACTGTTTGATTATATCAGGGCCCATTTAATAATTTCTTTGTGATATACTGTATCACGTTCACCAAAGGTGGTCCTGCTTCAATCCAAGAGACTGTGGACTTGTCAGCTCCAAGCTAATTTATTCTACTGAGCTGGTTTGACTTTATGCAAGCATGTTATTGGTGCTGAGTAGTGATATTATTCAGTAGAGACTATCAGTTCCATTGCCTTTCATGAATGAAATCCTAGAAATGTTTTATTTATTTTTATTATTATTACAGAGAAGGATCCTTAAATACTCTAGCTGGCCGAGCATTATACTGGATGTACATTTGAAAATATATTATTGATAATAAATAAAACAGCATCTTATTTTTATCTGTTCATTCATGTTTGTTCTTATTTACATATATGCATTTTCAGTTTCATAAGGAAGTTAACTGGACAAAAGGTTTCGCAGCCCGTTGTTTTGAATGCATCACTGTTCCACATACTGTCAAGATAAAACACAACATAACAAGAAAGAAGCACGTTAAAGCTGACGTTTCAGATGACACTTCATTTTTTGACAGTGAGAAACTGCTTATGTTCACCAGGATCTCTTTACTAATCAGTCAGCAGCATCATTCTTTTTGACAGAGCACTTAGGTTTGATAAATAAGACCAGAGACAATGTACTCACATGTAGCTTACATTTAAAGTAAGCACAGAAAGTACAGTGATGTGAAAAATTGTGAATCCTGATCTCTTTTTTTTTTTTTGCATGTGTGTCACACTTTAATGTTTCAGATCAAACAAATTTAAATATTAGTAAAAGATAACACAAGTGAACACAACAAGCATGTAGGCCATGTAGTTTTGTGTGACAAACATGCAAAAAAAAATAAGAAATCAAGAAGGGGGACAACACTTTTTCACACGACTGTATGTGTGACACAGAGGTCTATTTATATTATTTTTTTTTTTTTTACTATGTGTGTATATGTGTTGTGTGAAATTATGGCGGACATTTATAATATCCTGGTATCTTCAAGCAAACTGAGACCTTCAGTTTTTTTTTTTTAATAATTCAAGTAATATAGCTTGTATATATAATGTAATTATAGTCGTTTACAACATTAACACTTATTAAATATGAATATTTGATATGTGCAAATCGTTGTAAATAAAAACCAAGTTTGGCGTTTGCGTTAAAGCCGCGAAATGTATGACTTTTGCAGCAAAACAACTACAGTTTCCAGTTCATTTTAGACAATAGGGTCATTTCATTATAATCACAAAAGCTAATCTACACACCTGTTATATTGTCTGGCTTTTGCAGCACCGCCACTTCGCGACACGCTGCAGTTGGCCATCATCCCAGCCGGAAGTGATGTACGTGATGTTGATGAAACTGTAACAGTGTCATCCTCGTCGCAATAGATGCTTACGACGTGACCATTTTTGACAGATTTTTTTTTTTTTTAAGAATATTCTCGGACCGAAAATGAATCCTTCCGGACGAAGCGAAAGTGACTGGCAGGGTCTGGTGAATGAGGTAGAAAACGCTTGAATATTGATGCCTCACGCTCATCTGCACGCTATGAATCATACTATCAGCACTGCACTATTAGGATGCTTACCTTAACCATCTAATCTGGTTTGTTTTCAATAAATTTAGCAAACTGACGTGTGTAAAATTTAAGAGAATGATTTTCTAAATACGGTCAGTTTATTTTGCTGATTTACAGGCATGACATCCTCTTACTGTAACCGTGTTGTGTTCATTTTCTCGAGACTGCCTGTTCTTCTTATCGAATAGTATACGTTAGGTAATATATGATTCTTATTACATCTTTAAATGCCTAGAATCATAATAAATAAAATGCGGAAGGTCTGAAACGACATGATAAGCGGAGGGATTAACTTTAATCTTCATCCTTCTACGTCAAGATCTATAACAGGTGTAGCTGAATACATTGTTATTTAAATTATGCATATCTTGATGATAATGAAACGAATGACTTTAAAATACAACCGTGTAATATTACAGGATGGCATTTATAAAATACATTACTCATCATGCATGTCCACAATTCACACTGTTAAAGAGGTTTTTCTTTAATAGTCTGAATGAAAATATCAATAGTCTTCTGTTCTTTATGTTTTCATTAAGAGAACTTGTAAAGCCATTCAAACTAAATAACAGGCCTCTGTGGACTTTGAATGTGTTTGCATAATCTTTTGAATAAATATACCTATATGATAAAATCGTAAACTTTAATGCCCCTTCTCAGTGCATTGACAAATTTCAAAAGATTGACTGCCCTCTTTGATATTTCTTTTAATTTAAAAGTAGGACTTAGTCCTTTATATCATTAGTTCTTCTCAACAGGGCCCGGGGGTATTCCAGGGGGGCTGCATATGATGACTTGTTCAGTAATAATAAGTACTATTAATAAGTAATAAATGATCTAACATCAGTAAAAGGCTAAAACCACTCAAATCAAGATCTAGGGCATGCAAATTGAAATCATCATTAAAAAAATGCAAATTTTATTATCTCGAAAGATCGGAGGCCTTTGAGTCAAAAGCTAAAAGACAGTGCAAGAACCCACTTTGAACATTGCCTTTTCTGGCAATGGTGACTAATGCATTGAATTGAAGCATCAACAACCCTGTTGTTTTCTTTGTGTTCCTAGTTCCTGGTATGCAAGAGGAAGCTGGAGAGTAAGAAGGAGGCGCTGCTGATCTTATCAAAAGAACTGGACACCTGCCAGCAGGAAAGGGATCAGTTTAAACTGATGGCAAACCAGCTCCGTGAACGCCACCAAGGGCTCAAGAAAAAGTACAGAGAGCTTATAGTATGCATTTCTTTTCTGCTCTATTCTAAATTAATTAAACACTCATGTAAGAAGTATGAGGTATTGTCATTATAATGAAATGTATTTTAATAAAATGAAATATTTTTTTTTTTTAATTAATAGGATGGTGACCCTTCTCTGCCTCCTGAAAAAAGAAACCAAGTATGTCTGTGCTTATCACCTTTTAAATATATGTAACTATACATCATCTGTTAGGTGCTCTCATATACATATAAAACTACAGATCTGAGATCCAGATGTGTTGTTTGTGAAGTAGTCAGCCCATTACTCCTGAGTATTGTCAGTGTTTGTATTATACATTAAAAAGTTTAATATGTTGTAGAACCCATGTGTTTAACTTGCCACAGGTCAATCTGGCCCAGTTACTGAGAGACTCACGAGAACAGAACAAAGAGCTGAGTGAGGAGATAAAAGAACTGAAGCAACGCTTAGCGGAGGTGCAGGGTGATAACAAGGTACGGCTTCCACTATGCACAGAGGTCATTACTTTGCATGACTCAATCCCATGCAGATGTTTGCAAGGTTTGATCACAGTTCATATATTGTGGTATATCTGCAATCTTTCCATCCCACAGCTGCTGAGGATGACCATCGCAAAGCAGCGTCTAGGGGACGAAGAAGTGGGGACTCGACACTTTCCAGCCCATGAGAGAGAAGATCTTGTTCAGCAGTTAGAAAGAGCTCGAGAGCAGGTGCATTGCTCTTGGCAGTTCTCAAGAATATCGCAGTGTCTCACAGTTTTTGTAGACTCACACACACACACAAACACACACACACACACTGATACAATAGTTTAGTAAAAAAGCAATATCTGCTCTTTGTCCTAACTTTGTGGTGTTGCAGAATGAAGCACTGGAACAAAGCTTAAAGGCAGCCACGGATGAATTACAGGACGTGAGAGCAGAGCGTAATGTCTATCAGGAGAAAGCTCACAGACTAAACCTGGAAATAAACCACATCTTGGGAAACCACGAGAACCACATCCTGGATATAGATGCTCTGTGTATGGAGAACAGGTCAGTTTTACCATTTTTATTCACCTATACATTTAGTATCTCCTACTGCAATAGTGTGATGTAAAACACACACACACACACACACACACACACACACACACACACACACACACACACACACACACACACAATAATTACCATACATATGCAGAGATTTATTATTTTAGTACACAAAAATGCTATTGTAGTTTCATTGATATACAGTGCCATTATAGTTTTGTTAATATTTAGATTTTTTACAAAAATTGTTTTGATTTTAAATGTTAAGTTTTAGTAATTTTGTTGTGTGTTTTTCTTTTCTTTTTATGTCTATATAGTTTGTATTG
Source organism: Cyprinus carpio (assembly GCF_018340385.1). Lineage (NCBI taxonomy): Eukaryota > Metazoa > Chordata > Actinopteri > Cypriniformes > Cyprinidae > Cyprinus > Cyprinus carpio. Next base: position 24,852,217 of record NC_056572.1, read on the forward strand.
TTTTTTATTTCGGTTTTAGTTATTGTTTTTAACTTAAACTAAAATAAAATGACAAATCAAGATTTTATTTTATTTCTGTTAACTTTTATTTTATTTTAATTACAATTTGATTTTTTTTTTAATTTTTTTTTTTACATTTACATTTACAATAATGACCATGATCCATGAACCAATCCAAGTTGGGTTTCTGCGACAGTATATTTTCAGTGTAACAGAAGGGGAGAAAACAGTAGCATGACTTAAAAATGCACATGCAGGTTATTTAAAGGGTTAATGGAATTTTTTTTAAAAGACAGCAAATGTGACTCTAGGAGCGTGATCAGGTGTGTGGTGAGACTGTTCTCTGCTGGTCTGGTGGGGACATTACAGGCATTACTATGACTCTTTTAACATATCCAGTTGGTTTTGTTGGTGCCTAAATATTATCAATAGTGCATTTTATGGGTTATCTGTAAATCATGCTGAATTCTTTAAAATTTAATTTTTTTTAATATCTGCATGAGCGGCTTATGCAGCTTCAGGAGGAGGTCAGCCTCCTCAAATCAAACATCATGAAGTACAAGGTATTTATTACATATACAACCACATTTACATGCACACAAGAGATTTATTCACTTAAGTTATGTATAAATTAATTCTGTATTCGGATGTCAAGCATATGCCAATGTGTTTCATTTCAGAGTGCTTTGGAAAGCAAGAAGAACTGCAAAGTCTATAGCAAGTCCAACAGCAGTGCTCTGACAGGTGTCCTCTCTGCTAAACAAGGTAAGACTTCTGCAGAATCTTTACCACTATTCTTTTTGAATTCATATACAATTCTTTGAAAGAAAAACACTTAGAAGCTAAGCTTAGCTACAGCTAATATGTGTCCAGTACAAGAGCTGTTGCTGTCTGAAGAGAATGGCTGCAGTCTCCCGGTCACTTCACAGTCCATCAGTGACCTGAAGTCCCTGGCCACTGCTCTGCTGGAGACCATTCATGAGAAGAACATGGTCATTCAGCATCAACGGCAAACCAACAAGTATTGTGACAACGGTCATCTCCTTTCTGTGCTGGAAAGCACCCAAGATACAGAGTTACTTTTGAATGCTTTATTTATATGCTATTATAGTTTTTATATATTTTATGAATTTGCATTAATGTTTATATTTTCAGAATTTTTTCTTAGTGTATTATTTTTATTATTATTATTTTTTAAATATTACTATTTAGTTTTTTTTTTTTTTTTCCCAATTAGTAATTTAGTGCTTTAAGTGTTTAGTGTTTTATTTTAATATGGCTTTATTTAAATGAACAAAAGCACTTTTAATAGTTTTTGTGAATAATAATATTAATAATAATAAATCTTGCTAAGATGCAGTTTATTAGTATTGTGGGATATCAGTTAAGCTGCAGAATAGAGTTTTTGTTGTTTTTTTTTACAGCAAAGTGATATTTAGCTGTTGGTTCGCATATGTTTGAACAGGATTCTGGGTAACCGGGTTGCAGAACTGGAAAGAAAGTTGAAAACATTAGAGGTGTCTGGGTTGTGGAGTCTGCCAGGTAAACATCATTTCTAAATTTTGGTTATTTGATTGCAGTTTGGTTTTTTAAGGTTTGCTCTAATACACTTCACATTTGTGTAATGGGTACTTCTTTGTGACATAATATTTTTAAATGACTTTCAGTTGCTCTCCCATTCTGTTTTGCACTCTTTCTTCTCACGCTCTCTGGAGGCATCACCTACAATGTGTCTCTCGGACAACGGAGTACGTCTTTTATTCAATATAGTTTTTTGCCTTTTATACCTTTCTGCAATTTTTTTCAAACCAGTTCTACCTTTGTGACCCTTTTTTTAACTTGACAATATGACTATAATTTGTAATAGTTGTGCATTTATTGACAGGAAGGAAAGGCGTTATTGTCCTGAGTGACTCTCAGCATGTCCAGTCCAGCGCAGAACAGTCAGTCCATCTGACACCAGAGTCATTGGGTGAGACACTAGTCAAACCTCATTGGTACTTTACAGCTCTACGGTACACTTTAAACATTACAGGCACAAATCCAAATGTTTTTTTATTTTTTATTAGGTATTATTAATTTTGTCTTATTTGCATAGAGTTACACAAAACTACACAGCTTTGCCTGTTGGATATATAAAAAATGAATGAACAAACAAAAAAAATCTGGATATCCATGTCCTCAATGCGAATCAGTTCCTATTAATTTCCAGACAGGATCTCCTGCCGGCACTTTCCCTAATTGGAGATTCAGTTATTAGATCTAATATTAATTTTTTTTCTTTTTTTTTCACACTTGCCATGTTTTTGCTGTCAGACTAAGACTTTAAGACTTAAGACAGTTTCTCTACCTCAAAATTTTACGTTTAAATCATTGTTACTTGCCGTTTCTTTGCAATTGTTTTTGAAATTTACTAGCAATTTCAACAAAATGAAAAAAATTTTCTACACAGTTTTTTCAGTGTATATACCCAAAAACATTTGTGTGTTTATATATATAAATATATATATATATATATATATATAAATATATTGTAACTTATATATATAAATATATAATATAAAATTCAATAAAAAATAAATAAGTGTTATCCCTCTCCAGCAGGAGATGAAGAGATTGTAACTGGAGAAGAAGTGACAGAAGACACTGGACTCAGTACAGATTTCAGCCCAGATGACTGTCAAGCCGTGGCAGTCGAGTTGAGCCAAAAGGGTGATTATTTCAACCGCACTTATTCAGTCTCACAAACTCCACAGTTCTCTAATCCAGCAGACAGAATCCAGCCTGTGGAGAGCACACAGTGTTGTGACTCTGAGACGCCTGTGTGTCCTCCTGAGAGGGGATCAGAACAACATAATGAAGATCTCGCAAGCCGTGGATGTCAGTCTTTGAACACAAAAGTATCTTTGAAAGGTTCAGAAGAAGAGGCTGTTGGGAATGATGTTCCTGTTATTCATTCTGAGGAGGACTTTGATAGTCACGGTGCATTAGAGGACAGTCGGCCTGTGGCATCAGAGACCTTTGGCAGTTTTGACTGTGTTCCTGAATCTGAGCCTCGTACAGAAGAAGAAACAGAGCATGCTTCACTAAACACAAGTTCTCCTGCTCAAACATCATCACACCAGGAATGAACGTCATGTTTCATGATATTACGAACTGGGAGAGAAATGCTTAAAAACAACCTCCATTCATTCAAAGCCTCATCACTTAAAAGTGTTCTGATTCAGAACTGTATGAAAAAGACTTTGGCAAAAGAATAAAAACAAGAACCTTTGAATGTCTAAATGAAACCTATTCATTATTCCAATTAAGCTAGAAGCAAACAAAAAAACCAACAACAACAACAACAACAAAAAAATCCCCACAAGACAAGCTGGTAAAACCAGCGAGCTAATTCAAATCAACAATGTTATAAAGGTTCAATACCTGATCATCAGAAATCTCAATTGTAACCTTAGATGTAACGCCACTATGATGACACTATACCAGCACGTTTATTTATTATTATTTCAAAGACACATCTTTATGTTTTTTGACTATTTAAAAACATCATTGTAATTGTTTCTGATGTATTGTGTGGCTAAAACATGACAGTTTCTTTTTAACTTCCAGTTTTCAGTTTACCCTTCTTGTTATTTTTCACTGAGTAAAACACAAGCAGCAGTTTCTGTTCCTCTTGCAAGAGGTAAAGGTTTTTTATTTTCTTTCTCAATTCTTTTCTTATGACACTGGATGTCAACCAGTTTCAACCAATTATAATTTGTTCCTTACAGAGTCAGAGTATATTTATTTCCTGTCATATTTGTCTCATTTATTATAATTTGTGATCTTGTTGCTTGTAATCATGTATGATCTGGTGGTGTAAAATCCTTCTCTGTAGATCACCTAATATTACAGTGTAATATAGTGTCAAATTAAAATGGGAACAATCATCAGTTTGAATGCTTAAATAATATTAAATTATGCACAAAAGCACAGAATCTCAAAACACCAACCATTTAGTTTGACATTTTGCTGCTGTGTTATTGAGTTATTACTGCATCAGTTTACTTGGTTTTTTCGTTGATTTGACCTGTTGGGTGTGCCAAAAAATATTTGCAATGATGGAAGGATTATCTTATTATCACTCCATGTCTTTAAGTTACTGAAATAAATGTAACATTCGCAATTAAGCAAATATTAAGCAATTTACAGTTTGCCATTTGGATTGTGGTTTAACTATACTGTTCTTTCTGTTCAGATTGACCTTCAGAGTTCCTATTCAACAAAGAAAATGAAATCGGTAAGCTAATAATAAATCCACTATTTTTAAAAGATATTTTTGTAGGGGACCTACTACTACTAGAGACAGCAGGGACTTGATTTCCAGGAACATTTAATGCAAACAAACCCTTTTGAAAAACAAAAAATCAAACCCCTAATTCAATAACACAATGACACATATACAGAAATAAGATAAAAAGATTATGTACTGCGCTTACAAAAAACTATTGAAAAATTGCTCCATTTAAAATGTAATGAACAATAATACCAAATTAGATTAGATGATTTAAAATGTACGCAGCACAGAACATTGAAATCTTTGGACAGAAATGTGAGGATTTTTGTTGCTCTTCTGCATAAACAAGTCCGAGTCTAGAATTACAAACAAAACATTTTTATTACCATTTCAGACAACTTAGAAAAACACAGACAACACAAAAACAAGCTTGTCTTGCCTACGATATATTTACATCGTGCTCTTTTTTTCTGCAAATATTTACATTCAGTATATACATGAAGTGGAAATGGAAAAAAAACAACACTTGCCACAGTAAGATTTAATAGTAATAATACCACTGTTAATAGTACGACAATATATATGCGTGTGTACATATATACATTGCAAAGTTTGAAAGGACAAAGGATAACAAAACAATAAAGTATAGATATACAAAACTGAGGTGTTATGTGTGGTTATCGTGTTTCCAACACAGTTTAAGTTCTGATATGGATTTGATGGATGGATACAAAGCAAACAAGTGAACCAAAATCATCTGCTCACTCATTCATGTCCATTTCTAGAGCTAAAGGACAAACAAATGCTTATTTTTCAATGCCGAACAAGCTAGCAAACAGCTAACTGCAATGGTCTGAAATTAATGAAAAGAACCCAAAAATAAATCCTCACTCATGTTCATTCAAACCTGTATGACTTTCTTCAATGGAACACAAAAGGAGGAATTCCGAAGAATGTTCTTGTAATTTTTGTTCATGCAACAACAAATAATAAATAAAAAACAAAAAATAACATAAAAAACATCAACAATAATATCTGCACACGATTTTTCGGATACCATATGATAGTTTAATTTGTAACTGCATTTATTAATTTTGGGGGAATTAATAAATTAAAAATCATTCAGATTTCTAATTTGTGTTCATTTCATGAAAAATTATGAAATTTGCATGTAGCAGAAAAATGTTTACAAATGTGAATGAAATTGAGGTTTGACTCCCATCAAGGCACAGGTTGCTCAGTCTGCCTGTTTCTCTGTCACTGGTGAGATCTAGGCATGGCCAAAGGGAGAGCAAAGCCATTCAGACTTTCAGTTGGTCAAAAATGTTCATCTACTTTCAAGCCAGCAAAAGAAAAACTTACTGGTAATCTACAGACAGAAAAATTTGTGTTCTTTCGTCATAGTTGGAAAAGTACACAAGTGTGCATTTCCATCTGCTTCTCAAGAGTGGTACCATTTTCCGTTTTACACACTGGACACAAATCACAACATCACATTAATTAAAGCATTTGTACTGTGTTTACTATGACTGTACCATGTAAATATTTTTCCTTAGCACCTCCTCACATTCCCTCCCTTACACATCTGCTGTTATTGGATGCGCTTATTCACAGCCTCAGCAGACAGACAGGGCGGGTGGACCCTGTCTCTGCTGGGTTTTCTTGAGCAGCTGTATACGGTTGTGGCAGTAGAATTTCACTGCCCTCCAGTCCCGGTGGTTAGTGACCAGCAGGGGGCAGAGCTCCAGGCAGCGTTCACAGTCCGCTTTAGCTGGCACACGCAGCTCCATAATGTTTTGCACCAGGTGGGACTCAACAGCTGCCCGCTCTGCCTCAGACCAAGGCCGCTTCAGCACACCACGTTTACCTGAGAAAGAGAGGAGACTGTATTAAAAACAATACCCCTGTAAAAAAAACACACACACTCTCCCCCTCCCACACCCCCCCCACAGGCCATACACATACGCTCAGGTCAATGAGTTAGCCCTGTGCTGAAGGTTTCAGGCCTGTAGCTCTGGCCTTATGAAAGACACTATCTTTGCAGGCTAGCAATAAACACCAAAATCATACATTTTACTCAAGTTCTGTCATTTGTATACTTTAGTGACGTAAACATCTACATGTATAATACTTATGGGAAATTGCATGGATTGTCCAAATCAGGCAGTGATATTTAAACAAAATTTAAAAAATACAGGAAAAAAATATATATATATATATTTTTTGGAAGGACAATATAAGAATGGACAACATCATATGGCTTACATTTTATTGTTGTTAGGGACATTAATTAAAACTAATGAGTTCTGAATCACTCAAATACAGCATAACAAATAATTAAAATCTGTAATTCCAGTACTTTTAGAACCACTAAACAAACAGTGCCACTCCACTAATATTGGCACACTTGGTAAAAATGAGCAAAGGCGGCTGTGAAAATAAATCTGCATATTTGATCTATTTGATCTTTCATTCACAAAATTCTAACCTTTCACTGAAGTAAAACCATTGAAAATGGGGGAAACTCACATTATGAAAAAAAAAAAAAATTCTCCATTGCATGTTGGCCACAATTATTGGCACCCCTAGAAATACTTAATGTGTAAAATTTCTCTAATGTATATTCCATTCATATTTACATTTATTTACACTAGGGTGACTAGGAGCATGAAATTGTCCAACCATGACTTCCTGTTTCACAGTATTATAAATATGAGGAACATAAAGGCCAAATTCCTTTAATCATCCATCACAAGGAGTAAAACCAAAGAATATAGTTCTGATGTGCAGAACAAGATTGTTGAACTTCACAAAATAGAAAGTGGCTGTAAAAAATTAATAAATAGCCAAAGCATTGAAAATCCCCATTTCCACCATCAGGGCAATAATTAAGAAGTTCCATACACCACATCCTACACCTACATCACCACATGTTGTTCGATAGGGTTTCAAGAAAAATCTTTCTTGCTCATCCAAAAACAAACTCCAGCATATTCAGTTGTCAGACATGACTGGAACTTCAGACAGGGCTGGCTTCTATGGTCAGATGAAACTAAAAAATGTCTTTTGTCTGCAAACCCACAAGATGGGTTTGGTGCATACAGGGATAAAAAGTACCCCATGGCCACGGTTAAATATACAGCTGGATCTTTTGTGTTGTGATCCTGTTTTTCTGCCGGATGTCCTGGACATCTTGTTCAGATACATGGCATCATGGACTGTCTCTGTTTGAAATCTTATAACAGGCCGTGGTTGGATCTTCCATCAGGACAATGATCCAAAACAAACATCAAAATCAGCACAAAAATGTGTCACTGAGCACAAAATGAAGCTTCTGCTGTGTCCATCCCAGTTCCCTGACCTGAACCCTATAGAAAATGAGTGGGGTGAACTGAAGAGAAGAAAAACCAACATGGAGCTGGAAATCTGAAGGATCTGCAGTGTTTCTGTATGAAGCAATGATCTCTGATCTTGTCAGGTATTCTCCAAAATCATCAGGCATTACTGGAGAAAACTCAGAGCTGTTATCTTGAGAAAAGGACGTTGCAATAACTGAGTGCCAATATTTGTGGCCAACCTTTAGGACTGACAGATATTTATTTGTTACCATATGAGTAGGTAAGATGCAACAAATGCATTTGATATAAGATTAACTGATGATGCCCTTTAGCACAAAACTTTTAACGCAAATTTTAATGTCAGAAAAACTAACATTAAAAGTCTGTCCTACTTCAACAGTTAGTGTAGCTACACAGTTTTAACCAAGGTTTCACTTATCAGCCCTCAGAATCGGTTTTATAAAATGGAATTAAATTACCCTGGTTTAACTGGTACATGCATAGCACCTGTAAACATGGATTATGTCACAATCATCAGTCTTGTCCTCATTATCTGGAACTAAGGTGTGTAAAGGCATATTGTCACACTGTATAACAGTCATACAATCAGACTCACCAGGCTTGGGCTGTCCTGAGGCCTTTTTGCGTCCCTTTGAGAGCAGGGAGCTGCCGGTCATCTTCTTGGGCCGGGGAGATTTGTTGTTGCTTATGGTTTTCTTCATCATAATGCTGGTTGCAGGAGATGGTGCTTCAGGTTTCTCTTTACTCTGCTCAGAATCTGACTCCTCTGACAACGAATCGGCAGAGTTTCCTGACAACACTGAAAGGGAAGGATAAGTATGACTGATGTGTCCAATACTCTTTATTTACACCTGCCATGTGCTTGGCACAACAACTCACTCACCATCTAACTCCAGACAGATGTGGTGTAAACTCATTCCTCGGAATAAGACGCCATCTCTCTCTCCGCATAGTACCACCCGACCAATCAGACCCATCAGCCCAGGGTCCTGGCCGATGGTTGCACAGCTTTGCGTCACGTGATACTCCTTCTGCAAGAAACTTTCCAATCGCTGTATGGCAGACCCGTGGTGCCCTTCCTCCTCACCCTCACTTAACAACAGCAGCTGAGTAAGTATCGCCACCTGCCTGCGAACGCGTGTCTGTGTCAGTGCCTGCGGGTGCTGAGTACCACTGGACCGAGCCAAACTACGAAGTAAGTCTGTCCCTCGTAGGGGAGTGGCAGGCGAATGATATGGCCTGGCAAACACATAGGTGTTCTGTGGATCAATTCCCACACCGGCACGAGTCTGCAAAAGCATCTCCATACAGGCTTCAGAGTGTGGTGGGAGGATGAGTGGCTGTACACGGCCACGTTTCCCTTGGACTCCAACGCGAGGGAGATGGGGGAGGACCATCCGCTCGAAGGGTGAGAGCGAGGCCTCCAGTGGGGTAAGAGTAGGTGGGGCACCAGACTGCACAGGAATGGGGCACTGGGATGTGATGCGGGCCTGGTACTCGGAGATGGTGAGCTTGGAGACTTCACATTCACGCCGGCGATTGTAAAGGATGAGTAGGGCCAGACTGGAGTGACAGAGGAGACGCCATGCCTCGGCCGACTGTGGTGAGCGGGAGAGAGAAATAAAGGCAGAGTGCTGCAGCCGCCGCAGGTACAACACCAGGGAGGAAAGGGAGGAAAGAAGTGGGAGCATGTGGAGACGACGCGAACTGAGAAAAGAGAAAAAGGACAACAGGACTAAGTGAATTTAAAGAGAATGGATAATCAATTTTAACAGGCAAACTGTTTTTAACATTGTGAGATCAATTGAAAATGTCTGACCTTGATAGGTCGGTCTTATCCTCTGCGCCGCTTTCTTCTTCTCTCCCTCCATTGTCCTCTCTTTCTTCTTTCGAAGGTTTTGACTCCTTAACATGATCTAAAAACACTGGAGTGGGCAATTCCTCTTCTTTTGTCTTCTCAAAAATGTCCACCTCCTCTTTATCCTTTTTCGTTTTTCGTCCTCCTTATAAGGAAATACTAAAATGAAAATTTAGAATACAATACAATACAAACACTAAAAAGCCTCCTCTTCTGGGCGGAGTTGTCGGGGCTGGGGTAGGACTTTTGCAAATAGGGCTAGAGAGGGCAGGGCTCCTTCTGACCGGAGACAAAGAAGTAGAGGGTGGTGACTGTGGTGTTCCCACCACCACACCTGGAACAGGAGTCACTTGAAGGCATTGGGACTGCTTGCTCGATGATGGAAGAGGTGACTTTACACAAGGAGGGTCACCAGAGGTGCATGCTTGTACCATTGCAGAGCACACGTCCGGCTGGTGGGCGTGGTGTTTATCCAGATGGCGTGGGAGAGATCGGAAGTGACGACCACAGTAAACACAGCGCTGTTTCTGTGCCATGATGCTCTGCCCACGACCCACTGACACATTGACACTATTAGCAGGAACTCCTGCAGACGGCGGGCACTTAAACACAGGACTGGAGGGAGCAGCAGGCTGCAGTGAGGAGGACAGGAGGGAGTGTGGAAAAGTGGGAGGATGGCTGGGGGGTCGTTGAAGTGCTTTTCTCTTAGCATGTGCAGACAGGGCTTTGTGCCTCTTGCGGCGGTGAGGTATTCGCATGCGTGTCTCTCCATTGGCATCATCCGAGTCAAGGTCTGAATCACTGGGCTCAGAGTGAGACAGAGGAGAGGAGGAAGGAGAGAGAGACCAGGAAGGTGTGAGGTATTCTGATGCAGAAAGTGGAACTGGGCCAGACTCTTCCTCCTAAGAAAAGAAAAAAAGCACATGCAAATCTGAGATCTGTTAAAGAGTGAATAATCCAGAAAGCATTGCATTCAAGCTTTATGCTCGTTTTACTTCTGTAACATATATAAATGACAATTTTTTTAAGTGTAATGACTGAAAGTGAAGAATGTAGGGCAGAACTTAACTACATCCTCCAGGAAATTACTAAACACCACCAACACTCACTTTAAAGAGGTTTTTTGACCAGAAGCATCCAGATTTATTTAAACGATTATATTTCTTGCTGATTAATTGCCATTAGGTGCGTTTACACGCACCCTCTTAATGCAATTATAATGACATTTTGGCAATATTGCGATTAAACTTTACATCATGTAAATGCAATACTTTGATCTAAATAATGTGATTAAGCTCATAATCACAGCAAGCATAATCGTATTAACATAGGTTATGTATGCCGATTTTAATTGAAATATACAGGCGTGTAAACACCTTAATCCCTTTATTGCCACTCTGACCAAAGTACGCATGTTGCTCGTGACGTACACACTGACGTGACACGCACAATACGCTGATTAAAAATGATGGCAAAGAAGAGAATGTCGCATTTATATCCAGTGGTATAGGTGCACGAACAGAAAACTCATACAGAGACCAACACGTTCACACATCTCTATGAATGATACCAATGACATTCTGAAATTTTCCCTCCACTCTGAATTGCTGAACTCTGTTAGCCCAACTCGCTGCCACCAGTCTCTGCTCCTTACCCTTATCCAGAGACAGAGCATAGAACACAACGGCAGCGTAGGCAAACCCAACTGAAATGTCACTGGCATAACATTTCTCTTGTGAATTGCCATCATATTTCTATGGCGCCAAAAAAGCATGTAATACAACCATACAGAAGTGTTTTGCACCAGTTGTAAATAAATTAAAACAGCAGCTAGTAACACACCTAATCTTTCAGAGTCCATCATTTGTGCTGTGCAGTGGGGTATGTGAAAAATGGCGGTAATGAAAAATACCAATAATGGAAATTGCATGTAAACGGGAGTGAAGAGCTTTGCTCTTGACATGTAAACATCATAATGTGATTTAAGTCCTTACTCTGATTATTGAAAAATAATCGAATTATTAATGCTCTTGTAAACGTCATCAATGTTGTCTTAACCTTTATTAAATTTTAAATTTGCATGTTGTTAATTATACATATATACATATATGTATATATATACAATGATGTATATATGTATATATATATATATATATATATATATATATATATATATATATATGTATATATATATATATACATATACATATACATATATATATATATATATATATATTTTTTTTTTTATAAAGGCATTTAGAAAATTGCTTACAATAGTGCCCTAAAATAATGGTTGAACAATTTGTTTAAAGGTTGCCGGTTAAAAAGGGGTGGAGCAAGATGATACAATGCCAACTTTTTATTTAAAATAATAAAGATTGATGAAATATGCACAGAAACCAATTAAGTGTTTTAAAAAGTGAATAGGGTCAATTTTTCATAATGACTTTACAATTCATAGGGTAAATTCCAAGAGGAACTTAAATTGAATTTAATTGAACAAGTATGTCTGAGATTACTGGATGAAACTATATGGAGAAGAAAATGTAGGAGATATTGGTGTGCTGTGATGCTAATGCTTATGGTATGTTTACAGTGATGGCAAGGGGTGCAGCAATCATTTCAGTAGGACAATATATTCAGCAAGAGACCTGAAAATGACTGTTGCTTGGTAACTGGGTGTGTCTAAAAGTGTATTCGTAAAAATGTAATGTATATTTACCTTCTTAATGTTTCTTTCATGGTCTGAGCTGCAATCAAAGCTACTAGGAGATACAGCGCCATGGAAACCCTGAGAGAGGGATGCAACATCATTACAAAAAAAAAAAAAAAAAAAAAAAAAGTCAACCATGTGACAAGACTGGGACTATAAAGTCCCTCCAACACTCTCACACATATACATCAATAAATCAAACACCATATGCAAATAAACTCATGTCAAAAACACATCTAAATTATAAACTGTCCACAATTTGCATATTATTAGTAACACTTAGGAGCTCAAAGCATTGAGATGTGCTAGCCACTGTCATGGTTACACTTACCATAGCGTTTTCTCCCCACTCGGTCAAACTGTAATCCACAGTGATCTCCTCCCCCTTAGCGATGTCACGGATCGCTATGACAGTTAGTCGCACTTGATTTCCACAGTGCACTTCACGAATGCGGCAGTTTGGTGGTGGGGGGTATGAGACGGCCCCCCTCCCTCTGCTAGAGCCCTCCTCACTTACACTGCTTGAGAGAAAACTACATCAGACAGCAATACAGCAAACAAAATTGATAGAGATAACCATATCACAGCTGGGAAATCTTGCAGACCATATCCTGTGCTACAGTCATGCTGTCTCAGATCTTACACCTTTGATTATTAACATTAATAATGTATTATCTTCTCAAATGACAAATCAAAATCAACCTTCCCATACTCCGTCTAAAAAGTGTTGAGTCACAAACTGGTTGTTTATAGCAAGTTGCTGCTACTTCGTGTATGCTAACATATATTTGCTGAAATATTTATCTAAACATTAACCATCAGTTCTGAAGCCCCTATAAGCCTGGCATACATTCCCAACCAGGACGAACGTCATAAATAAATATTAATTTATAATTACAGAACACACTGTTGCCCCCCACACACGTCATCATTATATATAGAGATACATATTAACATATATTTCTGTCAGCACAAACACACACGTACCATAAGCCCAGCAACACACTATGATAAATGCACACAAACACGCACACACTTTCTCTCACTGGCTCAATGATAATAAACACACTGCAATAAACACACACACATACACAGCTTGCATTCCAGTAATCCCCCACCTCCATATGCACACAACAGTATCTCTCAACCACACAACAAACACAATTAATTGCTATCTCCTCTAAGCACGCACACAGACACACTTGTGCAGTATCTCTACTCAGACCACACACACACACACACACACACACACACACACACACACACACACACACACACACACACACACACACACACACACACAGTCACTCACTCACCAGAGCTGAGCAGATTGAGTTTCATAGTATGATCCATCAGCAGCAGGCACTCTGTGTTTGTCCTCATGACCATCACCTGAAACAGATATAATTCAGATTCAAAAAGGTATTGAAACATAATTCAGCAGGAATTCTTAATTCTAAAGACCCTACTATACTCATATTGGTAACTTCTGCATTATGTATTGGTAGCTTCTGCATCTTTATTCTTACATATCAATTAAAGTAACAAAAAGTCTAAAAGCACACACACTTCACCTTTCTCTGGTCCATAGCTGTTCTCAGACATGCTCTCCTCCTCATCCTCTGTAGCAAAAACTCTGTCACACACTTTTACTGGTGTCCCTTTCCTTTTCCTTCCACAGCCACGTCTACAAAACACATACACACATCACATTAAACGGACAGCCTGACCAACTTAATCAGCAACCAAACAAATCACTGACAAATCAATAACCTGGATACGTCAGTGGATCAATGGAAATCACAGCACAATTTTTTCAATTTTTCCTTATGTCTATAAATGAAAAACATGTGGCAGAAAAACATGTTTAATTATTACTTGTTTAAAGTGCCTATGTTGCTGCCTATACAATTAATCTTCTGTACCTTAACTAAATGAAGCCTATCAACTGATCTGAATCATGATTACATCTGAATCAAGCACATCAGAAATATAATGTAATGCTCATCTTCGCAAACTCCAGTAATTAATCCATTGCACATTTACTCTCCTTCAAGAGGAAGAATCAGTTCAGTGAAATCCCCTGTTGAAAAAAAAACCCAGCATATGCTGGCTAGGTATGTTTTGAAGCATGGCAGCTTATTTGAACTGGTTTAAGCTGGTTATGAGCTGATCCTGAGCAGGAGCTAGTTGCTTAGACCAACTCATAACCAGCTTATAACCAGTTCAGGACCAGCTTAAAACAGGTCAAACACACCTAACCAGCACATGGTGTTTTTTTTTCAACAGGGTCTATATGTACAGATTCTAACATTACACTGATCTAAAGCCAGTTTTACTCACAAATCTATTATCATTAGAGCTTCAACAGAGAGTAACTGACCACATAAGAGTGTGAGTGAACTGTCATTAATAGAGCTGTGTATGAAAGCCAAAGCTTCGCTTTCCACAGATGCAACTGTGAATGCTTAATTAGACAAGTGTAGAGATGTGCAGTCTCTTGGTTACAGATGTGTTCTGTGTGTGTACGCCTGATGTATTCATTGAGCTGTGATAAGACTCAATCTTGCCGACTGGATATTGATCTGGCCGACCCTCCATCTGGACCCAAGAGCATATGTTTGCGTGTCTTTGTGTGCATGCAGGCAGGCGGATTCATGTTTTCATCACTCCAACCACCATTTCAGGCCAGCTTTATAAAGAACTGTCATATAGATGATTACAAAGACAAGTCTGTGGAACGTAATCAGAGTAGATGGGAGAATTAAACTGTTTTAAATGAAATGAGGATGTGTATAGAAGTACAAACTGTTCAACGAGTTGTAGTGCGGTGCGCCTTGGTGTCGATGTTCAGCAGATGAAACACTGAAAATATGACTTTCTGTTTATTTACTGTCTAACTATATTCTATCTATTAATTTATTATTTAACCAATTCATATTAAATCCACAGTAACACTAGACTTCATGCTCCATTCACTTCCATTTATATGCCTTCAAATGTGAGAAAATTAAATGCGCAAGCTCATCCAAAATAATTTTGTCTTAAACTTCAACACACAGATGACAAAAGATGAAGTCTGGTGAACTCTAACCTGTAAATTTGCATAATGAAACACATTTAACCAATAGAGCAGTGGTTCTTAACTTTTTTCAAGTCTCCCCTTTGTCCGAGACAATGCTCAATGGCCTTCCTACTCTAGGTTGATAAGTACCTCTGGTACTTTTGTTTTACAAAAAAAACAAACCAAAAAAAAAAAAAACGAGAAAACTTAATACATATACATTATATTATATATATATATATATATATATATATATGACGTCAGTTTAAAGTCAGTTATGACATCTTTATTCTTAGTATTTTTAGCATTTTAATGAAATATTACTTGAATTTTTAAAAAAATGTTAAAACTTAATGGGGCCCCTGGAAGTTTACTGAGCCCCTCTAGTGTTGTTGTTGAGAATTAACAGGCGGTCTAAATGTGTGGTCACATTAGTGAAATTTTGCAGGCAAAAAAAGCACTGTCTATTGTCAAGAACATAGAGATATATGAAACACAGCTCACACAGAATTCACTATGACCAACTTGAACATAGGTGAAATCTGTGTAGGGAAATGTGACTGCTCCTTAAATGTCACAGATTGACCTCTTGGCTGAATTCAAAGAACCCATAAGCGGTGTGCCAATGAGGCAAGGGACATTTCAGTGTGTCCTGATTCATGCTCATTTGCTCTTCTTTTATTGTAATCCAGTGGTTTACCAGTGTGTTTCCAAATTCGACTACGAGTAAATGTTCCACAAGTTCCATTGAGATTCATTTGAATAACAGTCTCTGTTTTCTGTGGACATACCCCTGTCCAGCCTGTCAGTAAATCTTATTACACACTTGTGTAACTCATTTTCCAAGTCAATACACTGCAAAACGTACATGCTTTTAATTCCTCCTCATTCCACAAGGCAAAATCTGTTTCCCTTTCGTTCGTGCATCTCGACTCTGTTTATCTCTCTTTTTTCCTCTTTCCCTCATGGACACACACGCAAAATCCCATTCCACTTATAACAACACACAAACAAGTCAACTCAGAAATGCACATGTGCAAGCAGAAAGACACACATGTGCACAAGAACACATAAAAACACTCACATCTCTTTATAAGTTCACAAGTGCATAAACACACACACACACACACACACACACACACACACACACACACACACACACACACACACCATCCCCCCAGATGGAAACACATGTATGTGTTCACGCACATGCAAACACACCCTACCCTTTAAAAGCCTTCGTACACACACATACACTCGCACACAAATATCCTCTCATCAGCTGAGCTCACATGCATGCACACACACACACTCACCCCTCCTCCATCTCAAGCTCACATGCACACACACGCACGCATGCGCACACACACACACAAAAAAAAAAAAAAAAAAAAAAAAAAAAAAAAAAAAAAAAAAAAACACACACACACAGACAAGCTGACTAAAGAGCACACACACTCCCTCAAATAACCAAGCTGGAGTCTCATATTCTCTCTCTCTCAGACACACACACACACACACACACACACATATATATACAAAAACATGTACAGAAAGTCTGCAGCAAATGCATTCTCTCTGAAGATACTCACACACACACACACACACACACACACTATTTTCCTGTCTGTCTTTCTCTCTCTGACACACATGTTTGAATAATGTAAACATACACATGAAGGCTCTCAGTCTGAAGACATGCACACACTCACGCAATCAACACACACAAACCTTTGTTGAAAACACTCTCTGCCTTATTCATTCTCACAAATAAATCACACACACACACACACACACACACACTCAATCTAGTCTTCCTCCTCAAACATATAACATATCCACCTACACACACTGCATATTCACACACACACACACACACACACACACACACACACACACAAACTCCCTTCCTCTTTCATAAACAAAGTAGATGCATAAACACTCCCTCTCTTCAAGACACACACACACACACACTTCTGTCTTTCACAGAAACACAGATGCACAAACATTCACACACTCAGTCTTCTTTAGTCCTCTCTCTCACACGCACTCACACACACACACACACACACACACACACACACACACACACACACACACACACACACACACACACACACACTTCTCTCTAAAACACACACACACACACACCCTGTCTCTCGCATGCAAACACACACACACACACCCGCCCTCTCTCTCTGCCTCTAGAGCACAAACACACTCACCCTCCCCTCCACAGTGAGCCACTAGAACAAACACACACACACACACACACACACACACACACACACACACACACACACACACACACACACACACACACACACACACACACACACACACACAGCTATAAACACACATTAAACACACAATTTCTCTCACAGTTCCACACAAACACATTCTCTTTTCCTTTATCTGTCTCTAACACACACTCTCTCTCACACACACACCCGCCTCTCTACTTCATGAGCACACATACTCACCCTCCCCTCCTCACTCAACCACACACACACAAGCCTAAATACACACATTCACACACACACACACACACACACACACACACACACACACACACACACACACACACACACACAGTCTTCTCTCTGTTTCCAAGACACACACTCTCCCTCCCCTTCTCTTTCAGTTTCAAACCTGCAAGCTTGCGCGCGCACACACACACACACACACACACACACACACACATTTCCTCACCATTTTCCCTCCTCTCTGCTGCCTCTCACGCACACACACCCTCCCCTCTTCTGTTCCTCTCGTTCTCTCTCTCTCAGACACACACACACACACACACACACACACACACACTCACACACCACCCCCCCCCGCACACACAGCCTCGCTTCTCACTCTCTCTCACACACACTCGCTCCCTCCCCTTCGCTTTTCGTCACAACATACTCTCTCTCTTTCTCTTAAACAGACACACACTTTTTTGTCAGACAAATCTGTCAATCAAACTACTTATTTTCACACAACATAAAAAATTACACACTTATAACATGCAAGCCACTACAATCAACCAGATTAATGCTACTCTACCACACTTAACCAACTGTCCATCACTTCAGATCTCGTTAATATCTCAGTTTTCCAAGACCGCAGTGAGATTAAATGGAGAATATACTCAAAGCTCCTGCTTCTCATGTTTCACCAGAGAAAAAGACCACAATAAGTATCTCAATCTAGAGTTTCAAAAGAGATCTCAACAAGTGCATTTACAAGCACTTTTAAAAGTTTGAAGCTATAATCATTTTTTGTTTTTATTTTTAACAATAAATGCTTTAGCCAAAGGAAATCGTACCAGTTTTCATGAAATCAGAGTATGGTTGTAGATCAGCTTTCTCCAACATGAATGTGCGTTAAAGCGATAGTTCAACTAAAAATGAAAATTAAATCAATATTTCATATCAGTTCTAACATGTACGACTTTCTTTCACAAAATGAGATATTTTCAAAAACGCCAGGGTCCACAGAACCTTGAACTCCATTGACTTTCATTGTATGGAAAAAACAAATAAAAGAAAGTATGAAAGAAAGTCATACAGATTTGAATCGACATGAATTTTCATGTTGGGATGAATGATCCCTATAAGTGGACTGCAGTTTGCTTCTGCTTTGTCCTTGTGCTCCAAAAGACAGAAGTGGCATGCAACAAAAGCAAGGTATTCTAGCAGTTTGTATCAAATATTCGATTACACATTGTATCTTGTATACTTGGACATACAGATTAAGGGGCTGTTCACACATAGCGTGTTTTTGTATTCAACTCCACTGCTTCTCCATTGTTTTTCTAGTTAACATGTGCTAGATGAATGTCTTGACCATTGCGCTCGCATCTTCCACAGCATCTTCCACATGACACAGTGTTCTAAAAATGCAGCATTTAAGTTAAAATAAGTTAAAAAACGCATCTCCACCCTTGATCATAACTGTTCATACAGACTTGCAGTCTGCAATCAATTTATCAATATGATTTCAAACATTTTTCATGAAATTCTTCCAGGTTCAGAGGATCAGATCTGAGCTATCCACATCAATTTTGTAGCTCTGTACTCTTACTGTATGTCAACAATTGTCTTGTAAATTTTCATTTGGGTCCATTTTTATTTCTCTTTCAGATAATTAAGAGAGACATATTAGACAAAGTTAATATCTCGATTAAACAAATCCATTAAGTCTCCAAAACTATAGAAGAGCAACTTCTGAGCAATAAAAATCTCCTCTGAATCAGCTCAGAGTTAATTGAGAACTCCTCCGTTCAGGTTTTTCTTTCAAACAGCTTCAGTGAAGCGGTCTCACTCCCTTTAAAGATATATACAGGCTACACACAATGTGCATTATAAAATATATTTTGTTTTCTATACCTGCCCTCTGTATCTCTATATAAATATATGTATTCCTTGCTCTGTCTCAAACACATATACTACCTGTGTTCATCCAGCTCTCCCTATCAAACACAATCAACAAACACACAGACACACACTTTCAGTTATCCACTGGCTTTATACTTTATACACAAATAACTCCCAGTGATTACACATAAACACATACTGACCCAAACACTGCTGTTCTCTTTTCTTTCTCACAAACACTCACATTCCCTCCTCCCCTCAGTAACGCACGTGCGCACAAACGCACGCACACCCCCCCCCCCTTCACTCAGTCTCAAACACACTTCCCCTGTCTCTCATGTGCACACATCACACACTCACACACATCAACGGATTTCACACACTTTCTCTGCACATTTAAAATGCACATCTTCTTTAGTACCATGTGTACACTCTCACACACCTTTCTTCTGACAAACATACACACCTTGACAATAATACCTTTTAGATGGTCCACTCCACCCCACCCAAACACACATATGTATATACATGTGTTTTTCTATCATAGTGGGGATTTTCCATTGACTATTGTTTTATACTGAGCAAATTATATTTTTGATCACCTAACCTTAAACATTGCCCTCCTAGAAACCTTTCTATGTTTTTATATTTTCATTATTTAGTATATACAATAAGCCGTTTCTCTCACGACAAGTGTTGTCCGGTTCTCACAATGTAGGTGATTTCAGGTTTTGTGGTCTTCAAACAGACATTTGGCCCCCATAACGTTTAGGCACAACCTAAGCACACACACACCAAGACTCTCTCACATATACACACCTTTTATCTACTGTCACATGCAATCATACACTCGTTCTGTCTCACACTTTCACTATCAAACACTCTTCCCCCTTTCACACACACACACACACACACACACACACACACACACACACACACACACACACACACACACACACACACACACATACGTTGGGTTTCAATAGATGTAATTATTTTTATACTGTACAAACTGTATTTTCTATCCACTAACCCTTAATCTACCCTCACACAAAACTACTGGCATCTTTAGATTTTCAAAAAACTTATTTCTGTATGATTTATAAGCCGTTTTCCTCATTGAACCCCAAAAAAATGTCCCCACAAGGTCAAAAATTACCAGTATTACTATCCTTTTGGGGACATTTGGTCCCCATAATGTAGGGAATACCAGGTACACACATACACAAACACACACAGTCTCACAAACATACACACCAGCATATTGTGTCTGTATTTATCACGCATACTCACTGTCTTTCCCTCCCTCTCATGCCCTCCTTCACATATACACACGCAAGCACTCTCTCTCTTTCACACACACACACACACACACACACACACACAGAGTACATGTTCCTTTCTCTTACACTCTGCTCACTCCCTCCTCCCCCTCTGCACTCACACCACACACACCACACACACACACACACACACACAGGCAGACACCCACACACACACTCACACAGACACACACACACACACACACACGTTGGGTTTCAATAGATGTAATTATTTTTATACTGTACAAACTGTATTTTCTATCCACTAACCCTAAATCTACCCTCACACAAAACTACTGGCATCTTTAGATTTTCAAAAAACTTATTTCTGTATGATTTATAAGCCGTTTTCCTCATTGAACCCCAAAAAAATGTCCCCACAAGGTCAAAATTACCAGTATTACTATCCTTTTGGGGACATTTGGTCCCCATAATGTAGGGAATACCAGGTACACACATACACAACTACACACACAGTCTCACAAACATACACACCAGCATATTGTGTCTGTATTTATCACGCATACTCACTGTCTTTCCCTCCCTCTCATGCCCTCCTTCACATATACACACGCAAGCACTCTCTCTCTTTCACACACACACACACACACACACACACACAGAGTACATGTTCCTTTCTCTTACACTCTGCTCACTCCCTCCTCCCCTCTGCACTCACACACACACACACACACACACACACACACACACACACACACACACACAGGCAGACACCCACACACACACTCACACAGACACACACTCACGCAGACGCAGACACACACACATACACACAAACGCGCTATCCCTGTGACACATACACGCAATCATACACACACACGCTCTCCCTGTGGCACACACACACACACACTCACGCAGACACACACACACAAACACACTCAGGCAGACACCCACACACACTCACGCGCACACACACACACACACACACACACACACGCTCTCCCTGTGACACGCAATCACACTCACACATACACACTCTCTCTCCATGACACACAAGCACACACGCAATCACACTGACACACACACACACACACACACGCACACACGCACGCGCGCGCTCTCTCACACGTCAGTTGTTTATTCAGAGTTAATAGTGATTAAAACCTACATTCTGCATTATTTTTTAAACTGAAAATTAATCTGATACACTGGTAACGTTAGTCAGGGTAATTTAAATGACACACACACCTGATTCCAGTGACAACAGAGCAATAACGTTATTTATAAAGAACAACTTAACTTCATAACTGA
Organism: Cyprinus carpio; assembly: GCF_018340385.1. Taxonomy (NCBI): domain Eukaryota; kingdom Metazoa; phylum Chordata; class Actinopteri; order Cypriniformes; family Cyprinidae; genus Cyprinus; species Cyprinus carpio. The sequence continues at coordinate 24,874,454 of NC_056572.1, forward strand.
ATAAATAAAACATTTATTTAGCTTTGTTTACCTTATTGTTTATCTACAACTATTTAAAAAAAACTTCAGTCATTATATATAATATATATAATTTTGTCGTAACAGAAAAGTGGCATTATATCTGAAAGACGTCTCTGAGCTTTAAAGACAGTGTCATCTCTGGAAATGTTACTTCTTTTTTGAGTCTGTTCACTCCCTTACCCTCGCGGCGGTGGCGGTTTGCTGCTCTCTCCGTTGCTGTCCAGCGTCGGCGGCTCCCGGTAGTCGAAGAGCGAGCAAACGGTCTCCGCCATTCCCGCTGACGAGCGCTGTCCTCTCACGAGCAGCGCTCGAGCTCTCCGTCTAGTACAGGTTCTACCAGACGATACCATTCCCTCAGACGCTAGGGGAGGACATGAGGCCGGACAATCAGTGCGCATATAATTCAGAACTTGTAAATACTTCGATGGGCATTTTTGTTTGAAACTCACCTGCTTTGTAACATTTCATTTTGGTTCTGTTGCCGGTGGGAAATTATTTGAACTATGAAAAAACATAAACTCCCCCATATTAAAGAAATGGTTGCAACCTCCAGTATAGGTTGGGGTGGTATTTCTGTTTTCAAGCGAAGTTGATTGTACTCATCAGATAATATTGACAGGTCTGCCGTTTTTTTTTTTTTTATTTTTTTGTTAATGTTACGGCAGAATAAATATTTCACCATCATTAAATTCCTGACTAACTTTGATAAAATAACAACAAAATTGCTCTATACGTTATAGTTTTTTTATGTTAACGTAGCTACAGTAGTGTTCTCTGCTGCTGCCTCCGAGTAGTTAGCCACAGTTATATGCTCGATGTTAATAAATAAGGGCTATGCAATGGAGAAAAATATAACATTTTCATAATACAATGAATTTATATACTCTTCAATATCTAAATGGCATTTTCAGTAAAAAAAAAAAACTTATATGAGCTATCCATATGCGCTCCGAAAATATTTTTAAATTATATAATCATATGAAGACTATTCTGGATTTCACTATCACACCACAAACCTCTGACGCACACATCTAAACACACCCTTCCCCCACTCTCATCCCTCACACAGACACGTGCGCGCGCGCGCAAACACACACACACACACACACACACAGTCTACCAGTGTGCATACAATCTGAGACTAGTATGCAAGAACACACTCAAGCGTACACATTCACAAACATGTAATGATCAGATAATTTTTTTAAAATGCACATATAACACTTCTACACATGCACATTTCACATCATATTACACAATAGACATGCACACACGTTATTGTCAAGTAATAATTCACCCTTCATTCTCCTTACACACCCTTTGCAATGTTTCATGGGAACATTACACAGGCATAACAGTTTTTATACGGTACAAATTTTATTTTCTATCCCTAACCCTACCCCTCACAGAAAACTTTAGTTTATCAAAAAACTTCAATCTTTGTGATTTATAAGCTTGTTTTCTCATAAAATGTCCCCACAAGGTCAAAATTTGGTATTACTATCCTTATTGGGTCATTTGGTCCCCATAACGTATTGAATACCAGGACCACACACACACACACACACACACACACACACACACACACACACACTTGTATATGTGGTTTACAGGGGCTCTCCATAAACTTAATGGTTTTCATGAACTGTATTTTCTATCCTGTTAGGCTAACCCTATCCCTCAGAAAACTACTGGCATTTTTGAATTTCAAAAAAACACAGTTTAGTACATTTTTAAAGCATTTGGTTTACAAATACACAGGAAGTGTCCTCATAAAGGAAGCGTTTTAATACTCATGTCATTATACACATTTGTGTCCTCATAAACCATGAATTCAATCACACACACACACACACACACACACACACACACACACACAATCTGATTCTCACACAGATTCTCCCTCCTACGCAAGCGCACACACACACATTCCCCCTTTCTCACCTCTCTCTCTCTCTCTCACACACACACACACACACACTCTCTCTTTAACGCATCCCCTCCCCCTTCCATTCTCTCACACACATCCTGCCTCATGAGCACACATCACATACACACAGTCACATTCTCTCTAACTTTGTAATTCACTTGCACATGCATACACTCAGACAAATACACACATACAATAACACACATACACACCCCTCCCCCTTTCACAGGCATCCTGCTTCTCTTCCAATAACGCGCGCGCACACACACATACACACACACACACACACACACACACACACACACACACTCAGATCACAAACATAAACTCCAGCCCCTCTCTTCCAAACACACATCCTGCTTTTCCTCTCACAGTTGTACACACACACATACAAAAAGTCACCAAACTGTAAGTAATTGACAGCAACCTGCTTGAATGACAGCTCAGATATTTCCATTTATTGTAGTGCAAGTTTAAAATGCCTAAATTAATAATAAATTATTATATGGTAGTGTTTTTCTTTCTACACCAGTTCCAGTCTTTTCATACAGTAACCAGGTGCTGAATCATTAATGCTCTTCCACCAGAATTCCTCTATACAGTACGTCACCTAAATCAAAGACCGATCCAGGCTTGCTAACATATAGATTTTAAGTAGATATTGAACACACTAAAATCAGTGTAAAGCGCAACAACTTCAATAATCACAAAAAGGCCTTGCCTGTACATTTTTCTCTGTTACACTTTTCTAGGACCAGAGTCTGACAAGACATCTGCCAATTGACCTGGAATAAAAAGCAGAACTTTATGTAGCCAGCAGAGGGCATGAGTGTTTCCTAAGTGTGGCTAGGGGAATTAATCCAAACAAACATCAACAGATGGTACACTTAATAACTGCAGACTGCAAATGTAACAGGAATGAAAAGCATTTGAATGATAAATGTGAAGAAGTAACCTTCTAAAGCTATACATCACTGTTCGTACAGTAGATTATTCTAGATATTTGTAACAGTAAATGATAATTTTGAGGAGAAATTTCCAGGGATAGTCCACCAAAAAAATTATATTCTGGATATTCCTTCATTTTCTCACATTTATTCATCTCCTTCCAAATCTGTACAAAGATTTTTTTGAATAAACATCAATAAATTGATTTATAGGCCTCCAAAAAAAGAGAAAAAGAAGAAAAAAAAGAGAAAGAGACATTTTGGTAACAGTTTACAGTAAAGTCTTATTTGTTAATATTAGTTAATGCATACATTCATGTGAACTATGAACTTTTAATGTTAGGTCATAAAAATACAGTAGTTCATTTTTTATGTTGGATACAGTGCATCAAGTAATGTTAACAGAAGTTAAGATTAGCTAGGATTAATACATTTTGTGGAGGTTCAGTTAACTATTGTTAACAAATGAAATCTTATTGTAAAGTGCTACCAACATTATATTTTAATGCATTAAATAACGCAGGTTTAATAATATAGGCTTGGAACGACATGAAGGTGACATGAGTAAATGATGACAGAATGTTCATTTTTGTGTGAACTATCCCTTATAAATACAAATAAATGCATACAGTAATTTTTAAATGCAAACAAAAGTAGGATAAATTCGCCAACTCACTTTTTCACTTTGATCATCATGGTCAAAAAAAAAAGGTCTGCAGTGTCTGCTATGAGTCAACAATCTCAAAAGGTAATAAAACATATAGTACATATACGTTTTGATTAATCTTTAAAGGTATTTACATTCATTGCTACAGTTTAAAATCTCATTTTAATGACCAAGGAATATATTAAAATAACTTTCATAAAATAATATCTTGTTCAAACCCTTCCCTCCTGCTTTCCACATGCTGGAATGCTGAATTCCAGTGAACTGCATCCAGATCTTCTGACTCTCTACAGTCTCTATGCTGTAATGAAATTCCTTCTCCTCATTCTTATCATACTGTCCTCTTCCTCTCCACCCATTTGTTCTCTTTTTTCATCACATATCAAGTCTCACTTCCTTATTTTCTCTGCGCCTCTTCTTGTCCTTCGGGACATTGTCTTTGGTGCTTTCTCCACCTCTGCTGGCAGAGAGCGGAGGGTGTCAGATGTTTGGCCAGTCCAGTGCACGAGGTCCTGCAGCACTCGCACAATCCACATCTTCAGACGGAAGCTCCCACTAACCGCTTGACCATCCAGCTCCTTTCACACAAGCACAGACAGATTATTTATGAAATTTAGATATTTTTTTAATCAGAAAGCTTTACAACAGCTTTACATTTATGAGAAAACAGAGCAACATTATATTTAAACGGCTGGCTAAATATAACATGAGCACCTCTTTAACTTTAGCTTCAAATTTCTGGCCCTCCACTAGTAGCTGCTCTGTGCTTGCCAACAGGTGCCCCAGACGATCCCTCACAGTTTTCCATTTTCTCTTGTACTCGCTGTCTTCATCGGAAAATTCTGCATCCTCCCGGGTAATGACATCTTCCAGAAGTCGCAGACACTCCTTGAGAGCAGCGTGCAGGATAGATATTTTCTCTGCATCTGACAGCTGAGGAACCAGTGGAGGAATGGACACTAAATAACCTCCATCAACCGGCGAGGACGGCAGTGATTCACTGTTTCTCTAAACGGCGAGACAAAGGGAATGAGAACATACAAGAAACGTTGAATGCAATAAGCAGGAAATACCTGATGACGAAACTGATAAACAAACATGTGGTGAACAAATGACAGTGTATAAAAGCAGAAATTAAAAAATAATAAAAGATAGAGCCAAACAAACTTACATAATCTTGGATAGCCAACACATAATTTCCATAGGTCACCTAAACATTTTATTGTTTTAATTGTTGTTTATTTAACATGGACAATATAGAAATCCATTATTGCACAGTCTTGAGCAGTGAATGTTCTATTTATATTTAGGGCGAATTTGGGTAAACTAGGAAACTTTTTGCCATTGAGATGACTTGGTTAGGCTTTGAATAGGAACCTATTCAACAAGCAACAACAATCTAAAATTTAACACACACACACACACACACACACACACAGAAAAGAGAGAAATAATGATCAAAATTTATAGTTTAAGCCTGTTTTTTTTTTTATCTATTTAAAACTCCCAAAAAGTTGCATATCCATTTGAGAGGATATGCATTTCTCAGGATTCTAAACTTTTTGATTGAAAAACACATTACTAACATTTTAGCCTTGTATATTTTCTCTCACCTTCAGCCAAAACTTTGCTCCCAACCTCAGCCTGTCCTGAAACATCTGATGCTCACAGAAGCATGTTGTTGGCATATTATTAAGTCACTAATTAATAATTTAGAAACCTCTGAAGCCAGGTCGGTCCTTCGGCAGATCAGCTCGTGCTGTACTTGGGCTGAATAGGAATCAAATGTTGCTCACCTATTTCTAAAATTCAAAGACTCCCCTACATTCCCACCGCTCCCAAGTTTCAGGCTTCGTTTCCGCCGAAACACAGAATTGTTCAGGGAGAACAACAGAACATGTGATGGACCTGAACAATCTGGCAGGTAACCAAAAATGCATTTATAACTGGAACAATCACGCTTTATAACCCAGAAGCGCTTCCCATCCGCTGCGCGCACCGACAGGTCTGGACACACAGACAACGCTGTCACTTCTATAACACCGCAGATATTCCTTCAGCTAAATCATGGCATAATGCCGATGACCGAAGTTTGGGTCGCACACCAGGCCATAATTAGGAAATGCTCAACAGTTCAATATAATAATCAGATTAGATCTGTATAAATAAGCTCTATTTTGAGACTTACGTATAACTCCAGGAGTTGGATGCATTCCTTATGAAGCAGCCGGGCTAGAGCTGCGGTCCTCCCTGCGTGGCCCCGAGACCCATGACGACCGTTTGTACCTCTGCCAGCCATTTATACTCAAAAACACCTAATGTTTGAAAAATAACGTTGGAATCAACAGCAGGAATAAATCAGCATATATCCTTGCTTTTATAGGACCCCACTATAGGCTTGTACTACCATAGGATGTGTAGATGTTAAATTGTGATGATCCTCAGACGCTGTTTGTCACTAGCGGTTATTTCACTGTCGCCAAAATATCTCGCATGACTTATAGCACGACTTCCAAAACGCTGTTCTTCTCCTGTTTTAAGATGTAGTTCTGAATTACCCGTGACTCCGCCTCCCGCGTTTGAGGGGCTGGGAATGTCACGACGGAATTTCATTGGCTAGAGTTAACATCATAGATCCACCCACCGCAGAGCGGGCTACAAGTTTACCAGTGAGGCAGACGGTGATGTTGTTTTATGTTGTTGCCAGTTGTTTAAATTATTTAAAGCATGTCAAGATATTCCTTAACGACTTTAGATTTTAATACAGAAATGCTTCACTCCAGTTGGTAGCAGAAAACATTTTTAAATCAGCCAAAATTTGTGAGTTCAGTTTGTGAAATCTGCTGCTTTCTGCCAAATTCTGTGGTCGGGCCGTCTATTTATAAGTACCTAATCACACAAGGAATTGATTTCTATCAAGTGAAATAAAATGTAAGGGTGGTATAACAGGGTTGTATTCCGCTTTTCTATTTTTCTAGGCTTATCTACCTCCCCTTTTTACAATAGGGGAGACTGGAGAGTGCTGTAAGCTGTTACAGACAGTTATTTGAGCTAGTCTTTGTGTCTAAAAAGGCCCATATTTTGTCTGTCAGAAGTGGAAATGCTTATACACAACCTTTCCCTAAATTGCGTCAGTCAAAAGTGATGCAGTTAAAACCTATTTCACTATCAGAGTGAAACAATAATAGAAAACAATTTAAATTTTGTGCATGAATTTTATTGTGGAAATCAATTTACTTTTAAAGTAATTACTATATTATAGTGTAATAATCCTCTTTTTATACAAGTTGTAAGGCTTACATTATATTAGTTATTTCTGTAATTATGCTATACACAAATAATGATGTCATATTATCTTGATGAATAATAGTCTATGATGTACTGTATTACACAGATGTTTGTCAGTGGGTGTATATCAAATGATGTGAAACATTTCTTTTTCATTTTGTGGTTTCACTAGAAAGTATTTAGAGAGCTGTCACATCTGTGCAAAAGTGATAGATCAGAATGTGACTCTGTTTGCACACCTTGCATGAGAGAAGATATATGCACTATTGCCATATTCCTCCTGTCACTGATAACGAATGCAACAAACACTCATCTTAAACATTAAAAATAAATTCCAGTGCTGGATCACCATTTACTGAAACACTTATTGTTAACAAAGCTGTTCCATAAAGCAATGGGGACAAAATAGTGATGAGGACATGTCCCACCAGTGTCGCTGTGTATAATGCATATGTCTCTCTGTGTGTTAGGCCTGTTTTAAAAAACTTATATCCCTCAGTGTTATTTTAGTAGACTATTGTTTATATATAAGCCTATTTTGAATTAGATTTTATTTTTATATTAATTGTAATTAAAATATAATGAAAATGTCTATATATATATATATATATATATATATATATATATATATATATATATATATATATATATATATATATATATATATAACATATATTAATTATAGTAATTTTGTTATGCACATTTTTAATTTTTTTTTTCAGATTTAGTTTTTAGAACTTCAACTTAAAATGATTTTATTTCAGTTAGTTGCCGAAGTACTAATTTTCAGTATTATTTTAGTATTTACGATTCAGTATTAGATTTATTATTTAAATTTTATTTATATTATTGCTTTATTTTAATGAACAAAAACGATTTTTAATACTCATGTTGATATAATTGTCGCAATACCATTCCGCGCCTCGCGGTGGCACATTCATTTACTTTTTATTTCCACGACAATCTGTTCGGGGACCAAGAAGAAAAACTGACTTCCTGATAAACAAACGATTCAAATTCTTCGATATCTAATCATACAGTTTTTCAAAGATTTGGATGACAGTTCTACTGTCGATATGAATTCGCTTGTGGGATACGGGGTTTCATCCGAGTCAGAGGATGAAGAGAAGGGAGAAGACAATCCGGAGGAGTAAGTCATTCATAATTAAATAAACAAATAAATACCTGCTTATATTTATAATATCCGTTTTCAGTCAATATAGGAGTTTTTAATTTGAAAAGGCCAAGTGTGAAGAGTAGCTTCTTTCCAAAGTCGTAATCTTGAATCTTAAAGGGATAGCTCATACAAAAATAAAAATTCTGAATTTCTGTCATCATTTACTCATTACAAACCAACATTAATTCTGCACTGGAACAAAATAATTTAAAAAAAATGAGCTGGTTATCGTGATATTTGAATTGAGTAAGAGTGAATGGGGACTGGGGCTGTCAAGCTCCAAAAAGTAAAAAAAGCTTATAAAAGTAACGTTAGTCCAGACGACTTGTGGACTGTGTTCCAAGTCTGCTGAAGCCAAATAATAGCCCCTTTTTGTGAGGAAAAGACTGAAATTTAAGCCCTGTAATTTAATACTGTAAATCCAAATCTTGTTTGAGAGAGGTGCTCACCATTCACTTACATTATGTGGTAAAAAAACAATTGTAGTACAATAGGATAACTAATTTTGTGTTTTATCTTAAAAGTATAGTTTAACTTGCAGATAAAAGTACAATTTAAAAAGCCACTTAAGTGTACTTTAAGAGAGTACACTTTCATAACTTCTTAACACTGCACTTTGTAATAATGCCAAATTGAAAGTTTTAATTTAACATACATTTTAAATAGGGATGTAACGATTCACTCAACTCATGATATGCAGTTCACGATACTGATTTTCCCACGATTTAAAAAAAAGGCAAATTATAAATGAAAAGTTGCCCTTTTATTATTTCTCAGCCAAAATTATGTAGCACGATGTCTATTTGTGAAACTGAAATTTTAAAACAAATCCCATACAAATGCAAATAAAAAAAACTAAAAATAAACTTAAAACCACTATATTTTAATAACAATCCAAACAATGAGGCTGCATACATGCAGTTTATAAATCAAATCATAGGTTAACCCAATAAAAAAATAACTAAAACAATTCACTCTCTGACAGCAGGTGGCGCTTATGTAACAGCAGCGATAGAGCGTTTCTTTGGTCACCGCTGGAAACAAAGCAGTGCTGCGCTTATAAATACTACATTATACAGACAAAATAAAAAGAAAATATCATCTAAACTTTTCCCTCAGAGATATATTCATATAACCCCCCACCCCAAAATTTATCGTGATTCATTTAACATCTTAACTGACTTGAATCGTCAAAAAATGATTTTATCGAATTTTACGGCTTGGGGTGCATTGTTAAACAACCCTAATTTTAAATCATTATATTTAAAATGATAATTTGTTGTGCTTTAAAGATTATTTTTGAAGATTTTTATTTTTATGTGTTGACTAACATACTAAAGCAAATGTAAACGCTTGATTCTAATTCGAACTATAGTGTGTATTTGATATGACATTTAAAGTTAATACATTAATACATTGACATTTACATTAATACATAAAATGAATACAATTACAAATGTGTAAATACAAATATATATAAAAATATCTAAAATACAAATTTCAGTGGAAATGACATTAAAGTGTAATTTAGTTTATAAATGCATTCCAGTTCCTTTTTCAGTACACTTTAACCATATTTAAAAGACAATAAGAAGTAATTATGAAATCACATATTAAGATGTACTTAAGTCCTACTGAAGTGGGCCGAAAAGCACTCTTAAGTTCAACTAATTGAATTTAATATAAATTTAAACTATAATACATTTTAATTTCAATGCAGTTAACATGCAATTAAGCACCTGAAAGCATTACATTCAGTTCACACTTAAGTATATGTTATTTCAACAATAAGTACTCTTTTTAAAAGTATGATAAAGTGTGATGAAGGTGTTTTTTTTTTCTACTATGTAAGAATAAACTGAGAACTTTGACAGCGGTGGTCACCATTTATATTTTCATGAATAAATGACAACATAATAAAAAAGGTCAGTTATTCCTTTAATAAGCTTAGAAGGATCATGTATCACTTTATAGATAAATGTCTTTAATTATTTCTGCTTAGGTCCTTCAAAAAGACAGAAAGTACTGTAGAGAAGACAAAAAGCCGTAATTTCCTGTTGGAGTCGGAATTGCTTTCCAGTGAGTCTGTATCTGGTCCAGAGAATGAGGATCAAGAGGAGACGCCCAATGCTGATCGCTCCTTTTCTGAGCCCTTGCCAACCCCATCTGTCCGTCCTCACACGCACAAGCTTCCACCTCCACCTCTGGGAGGATCCAGCTTGGGTGGAGTGCTTACAGGAAGCAGTGTGTTTGCTAACCCCTTTAAAGAACTGGCTGAGGAGAGACTGAATGTCCTACAGAAACACGTACCTCTTACTTTACAAGCTCGCCCCACCCAGATTGACGGTAAGCGCATTTGTGTGGCCTACAGGAAGGATGGCCGCTGCCGCTTTGGAAGCTGCTGCAAGTTCGCACATGACAGCGATCTGCAGAGTAAACGTGTGGTCACCTCTGACAGTGGACCGAAAGACAATGTTGCAGTTTCACACAATCAAGTTCCTCTGGCTTCTTGTAAGGAAGACACAGAGACAGACGGAGAGAAAGACAGTGAACAGCGAAAGAAGAGAAGAGTGGGCGTGAATGATTCTCTCATTCCACCAAAACGTGCACTCAAGCAGTACGCCAGACTCTCACACTCCTAAGACGTTATTACAGTCAGAAATTCAAAACTTAGTGTCTTTATGACACAATTTGGGTAAAACACCCACGATGTTATGTGTTATATTTATTGAATTAATATGCTACTGATGAGATTATGGTAAGTGGTCTGTAAAATGTGTTTCAGACTTACTCCACAGGCAATTATTTTATAGACAAAGGCGATGTGGTCAATACTAGCAGAGAGAGACTTGTGAAAATTCTTCAAACAAGTTTAAGGAAAAGATGTCATTATTTTATTTGGGTTTTATCTGGCTTCCAAAACCCACCCTTTTTAATCTTACATTAGTTTAAGGTTTTGAAACGATAAATGTATGTATACAAATTGTGTACTTGATGACTCTAAAAATGTATATGGTCAATATATTTTCAAACTTTAGTGTCCCTTTTTCACTATAACGGTTAATTTCACCTAGGGATGCACGATATATGGGTGTTGTATCTGTTACTGGTGATATAGGGTTTTTTTTTTCATAAAATTGTTAGCCTATAAGTTTAAATTGGATATACAATAATGTTCAAAAGTTGGAGGCAGATTTGTTTGAAAGAAATTAGTACATTTATTCAGCAAAGATGCATTAAATTCATGCAGTGACAGAAAAGACATTTATAAATAATGTAACAAAAAATTATCTTTCGAGTTAAGGCTGTTATTTTAAACTTTATATTCATCAAAGAATCGTGAAAAAAAGGATCATGGTTAACACAGCACACCTGTTTTCAACATTTATAATAATAAATGTTTCATGAGCACCAAATCACCATATTAGAATTATTTCTAGAGGATTATGTTACACAGAAGAGTAACGGCTGCTGAAAATTCAGCTTTGCCATCTCAGGAATAAATACATTTTAAAATGTATTAAAATAGAAAATAATTATTTTTAATTATACTTATATTTCACAATATTAGAATTTAAAAAAAGTGTTGTGTTTACATAAAATTAGTTAAAAATATATATACATATCAAAACCAATAGTACACCAAACGTTTGAACAATAGTGTATATCAGTATATATATATATTTTTTGCATTTATATTTTCGCCATCATTAAATGCTCAGTTAAAGTAAATTTTTAAAAACACTAATAATTTAATAATTATTTAACAAATTTCAAAATGAATATCTTTTTCGTAGGATGCCTAAATTCACTTGTAACATTTAAAACAATTTTTTTGTTTTTAGTGTTTTATTTTAAACTTATTTAGACAAAATAGGATGGAATTTTAATATTGACCATAACATGAAAATAATTATCGGCTTATGTGTAATATGGGTGCATCCATAATTTCTACAGTACCAATTCAAGCCACATGACCGCACAAGTTTGCTTACACACAATGGGTTTACTCACATAGACTAAACTGAATTAAGTTCTGTGGAAGCCTCTACAGCCACAAAACAACACACTCACACTCACACACACACACACACACAAAACAGATGTGGTTGTCGGAGGGGACTATAACTGTTTATATACAAAATGAACAATAACAATAACTCAAACACAGTCTCCCTGGTACACACATTTCTACAAAGCTACCAAAAGTTAATGCGATTACATACAATATATTTATGACTCTATATATTTAACTTCAGGGCGTTGTAGGAGTGCGACAAATAACAGTCATCTCACTATCTTCCATGTCAGACCTTCAACTTCCTTCCTTCACTACATCAGAACACGCTGTATTTGGCCGTCTGAACTGTCTGTCATGTTTTGCTCCTCCCCCCCTCCACCCATCTCCCAAACCCCACCCCCATTTCCATTCTCATTAGTCCCGTCTCCCTCCCAGACCACCTGTCTCGTCTCTAAAGAAATAGAGGAAGACTGGGTTGATGTAGATGAGGAAACAGCATCGCTCCCGAATCCCAAAACGCTCCGGGAGTCAGCGGGCGCCTCGGGCAGGGTTTGGGAGAGGAGGGGAGTATTGGAAGCCGGGTTGTGGCTTGGGGGTCTAGGGAGGGTCAGGTTTTGATGTGACTGGGCGGTTTGAAGAGGCAGCTGCTGCTGAGGAAGAGCTCTGAAGGCCATGTGGACAATCTGGGATTGAGAGCTGTAGGACTGAATGGGCAGCTGCTGGACCAAAGCAGCCTGCTGGGTGACGCTGGTAGTGGAGGGCTGAATGGGTAGCTGTTGGATTTGGTGTTGCTGCGAGATGGGAGTCGAGACGAACTGTAGTGGCATCTGCAGAGAGTGAGTGGAGGTCTGCTGCGAGGGAGCTCTGTTTTCCTCTTCTGTCGACGACAAGGCCAGGGTAACGGGTACCTGCATGGTGTGTAGTGGGTGATCCTGATCCACAACCATCACTGGACCCAAGTGCGTCACTGGGGCCACCTGACCCGCTGGTATTGCTGAGCTCCCCTGAGCCTCAGGGACCACCTGCTCTGCCTGCATGGAGCCCGTGGAGGTCTCCAGCAGCGTGGTGACTCCAGCAGGAGTGGTGATGAGTGCTCCAGCATTGGCGGCCAGGGCTTCGGCAATAAGCACCTCAGGGTGGCTCTTGGCTTTGTGGGCCACTACACTGTCCTTCTTTTCGAACTTCTTGCCGCAGATGCTGCAGGAGAACTGGTACGTGGCATCGGCGTCGTGCTTCTTCATGTGCCAGTTAAGGGAGGCCTTCTGACGGCAAGTGAAACCACAGATTTCACACCTAGGAAGAAATGGGAAGCTTGAAATTTATCTATCTGTGAAATGACTATAGTGTTGAACTTTTTTGTTTTTTGACAATTATACAATGTCAAATGTGAAGTGTGTCATTTTTTCTCTGTTAAAATAATGAACATGAACAATGACAACTCAAACACAATCTCCTTGGTACAGACATTTTTACAAAGCTACCAAAAGTTAATGCGATTACATACAATATATTTATGACTATATATATTTAATTTCAGGGCATGTAGGAGCGCAACAAATATCAGTCATCTCACTATCTTCCATGTTACACCTTCAACGTCCTTCCTTCACTACATCAGAACACGCTGTATTTGGCCATCTGAACCGTCCGTCATGTTTTGCTCCTCCATGTTTGCGCCACATTTTGCCAATTCCAAACATCAATCTTAACAACTACTATGAATTTTGTATGTAATCATTTATAAGTGATATATATAATTGTTAATAAGGGCTGAAAGTGAAAACGGTATAATCAGGTGTGCATAAAAAAAAAAAGTCAATCTATTTCATGACATTTCAACTTGTGATTCATATTAAAAGGCCACTATTATGCCATTTCCAATGTTGCCTTTCATGCAGTGTGTAATGTAGCTGTATGTGAATGTAAACGATCTGCAAAGCTGTAAAGCTGAAAGTGCACGATAAATAAAGTTATTACCTCCCAAAATAAAGAATTGACTCTGAACAGCTGAAACGAGTCGTTAGTAATTCGAATCCAACTTTGGGGCACTAGCGGCGCCAGGATTTTTATTGTAGGTGGGCCTCCAGAAAACTGGATGGGCCAGTTAAAATAACACAACCTGTAAGTATTCTAAATAATAGATGTTTATATTTGTGTTCAAAATACAGAACTAGGGATGCACCGAATGTTCGGCAACCGAAATTATTTGGCCGAAAATGCAACAAAATGCAACAAAGATGACGGCAGTGTGGAATCATTTAAAACGGTCCGAGAAAGACGCAAAAATCATTTCAAGCACCGACAGCGAGAGACTGTTTAGTACTGCATCGCAGGTCTTCGATGAGAAGAGGAAGGAGTGGTTGTTGCTGGTTACTGTATGATGACTGAAATCGCGAAATGCCCATAAACAATTAAATGAACTGCAAAATGTTATGTTTTCTAATGAGCGATTTGCATGTATTCAAATAGCGCTGCGTGAGCTCGTGGTAGGGTTCAAAGTCCGAAGCGCCAGGAAAATCTATGCTGAAATAGTGTTACTGGTCAGGTACTTAGTAACATTTTTATGAATTGAATTTTATGAAGGCATGTGACAATGTGATACGTGCATCAAACGTCAAAGTAAAAGCTGAGAAAAAGCAAGAACTCCATCAACATTAATAAACGTTATCACTGTAATTTTACTGTTGTTCTGTAAAATAAAAGAAAAAAGACAATAATAAGGATAATAATAATTACAACAGCTCTATTAATACATTTATTATAGCATTCACACATGTTCAGACTGGGATCTGTAATATTTCCTAATGCTTTAAAAGACTCTACTGCTCAGCAAGGCTGCATTTATTTGTACAGTAAAAAAATGCATGCCTGATTCAAGAAGGGGGTCTCAAAAATGACCAAAAATTATTTTACAAACTTATTAAGTTAAATTGTGTTTTATTGGTATAATGTCTGCTAGAATGTTAAAAAAATGTTTTGACTATTCAATTTATGCAATGGTGAAAAAAATGGCAAGTGTTTCATTTTGTTTCATTCGGCCCAGTGTTTCATTTTGTTCGGCTTCGGCCAAGAATTCTCATTTCGGTGCATCCCTATAAAGAACTATTGAAATAGGTGTATCGTTTCTGACACCGCTGTACACGGTAGACCACAATAGACTAGGCCATCTGACCAATCAGAGCAGAGCAGGCTCACGTAAAGGAGGGGTTTAGAGAGACTGAATCTTTGAACTGCTTCGAACGAATCGTTTGAGAATCGCTGGAAAATGAGGACTCCTTGCCTTAAAGTCTCTGATATCCTGACAGCTTGTACTTCTGGAGACTCAAGGTAGTTTGTAGTTCTGGAAAATGGTGGCTCTGGAGACTAAAGGGGTCCTGATCCATTAATTTTTGGTTCAAAAGCTAGTTTTTCACCTCAAAAATAATAGTCTTTTGCCATTAATATCTTTTCTTCTCAACTTTTTTTTTATTTCTTGTCCAATGGTCACACCCCAATTAAGCAATTTCTATAGTATTACATCCTTATTATGTGCATTTAATAACTTTCTACTTTTCAGTGTCTTAAATCTATTTTTACCTGTAAAAGAAAACCTGCTTAATAATCATGCACATGTGAATACAAGGCAGTTTTCACTTCAGTCCTCGTTAACAATTATATATTATTTATAAATTATGTACAAAATCAATATCAATTAAGATCAATATAATATTAAAAGGACAACACTAATATTTATGTATTTTTTTTTTTTTTTACTAATTTGTAAAAGTTAAACCATCAAGCTTTAAAATTATACATCTCAACCCAAATCAATGTTTAACATCCTTTTTATTTAAAGTAGCCACGTAATAAGCAGAATAATGAACAGCTGGTCATTATCACAAAATTAAACCCTTCAGGAGATTTTTTTTTTTTTTTAAGAGGCTGTACTTAGTCCTCTCAATTGGAAAAGTAATACTGTGCAGTAGTCTGTAAGCAGCAGAGATTCGACTTACTGCAGTGGTTTCTCTCCGGTGTGTATCATTCGATGCACAGCCAGGTTGTGAGAGCTCTTGAAGGCGCGAGCACAGAACTCACAGATATAGTCTCTCTGATCTGCAACACAGACTGTACTTTAAAAAAGCCACCCAACCAAAGACACTTCATGATAACTATTTCAGTCTTTAAACTGGATCTGTTTATCTTACCGGTGTGGTGCTTGGCATGCCGCAGTAGTTGTTTCTGCAGCCGGAAGAGTCGTCCGCATGAGGGATGAGGGCAGACGTACTTCTTCTTCATCAGGTGTTGGTATTTGATGTGATGCTGCAGGAGAAAAACACAACAGAAAGGTTTCAAGTCTAATTTTTGTGTCAGGTTTCAGTCAGTGAGGGAAACACTAGTTTGCGTTTGTACCTGTAAGTAGCGCGGATGGGCCAGCACTGTACCACATCCTTCCATTTCACAACGCACATACTGCACAGGCGGCTTTTTCCTGAGTACAAAAACAAATGATCTCCAGTTAATGTAGGGAATTTATTTATACATTTGTAAAGAAAACTTCAGGTTTTAGGACTGTTTTCAGCGTTCAATGTGAGATGCTTTTTTACCTTCTCTTAGGAAGACGAGGACTTTTATCATCTTTCCTTCTTCGCCCTCTTCTAAGACAAAAAACAATAAAGTCTGATGGTTAATATTTGTTTATCATTCACTAAGTGAGTGTTTAAAGGAGACTGTAAACCTAATGAGTAACATTTTGTTGCAGGAGTGTCAAGTTGTGTTTCCATCACAAACATAAAGCATCATCACTGACTCACTTCCTGGGTGGCTCGGCACCTTCCTCAGCTTCAGCAGCGGCCTGCACATCTGTGCTCTCCCCTCCCTCAGTTTTGATCTCTGTCTCTTGCTCTGTTGCAGTCTCTGGCAATGCAGCCTTGTCTTTCTTCTCCTTGAGTCTAGTAGGGGGTCTGCGCCTTGCCTTAGGAAAATCCCTGCACAGAAATACAACAGAAATGTAGATGGTGTAGGAGACGAGAACTTCAGAACACACAAATACACACTTCTCATACTTGGGATCATAGCTCTGGTCATTCAGGTCATCTCTAAAAGGGATGTCTTCATCACTGCTGATGGCGTCCTCTTCCTCACTGTTGAAACAAAAGAAACATCAGCAACAAGTCATAATCAGCACACATAATCTGATGGATGCGTGAAATCATATCTGGCAAACCCTGGAAATCAGTGTTTCTCAATCTTTCCACACCTTTTTCAAATCACTTTATTTAAATTATGACTAGAAAAACTGATATTTTCAATAGAAATTGTCTATATTATGATATTTTTTGATATTTCAGTTACTTTCCTTGATCTGGATTTCACAGTTTTATAATTCCCTGATATTTACCGGTTTTCCGTGACACTGGAAATCCTGACAAGTCTGAATAATTCATTTCTTTCATTTCATCATTAACTGATTACTGTAATCATCCTAAAACACAACATCAGATGTCTGCCATTTATAAAATGAAACGATAACTGTTTCCAAGAGGTTATAACAATGTTCAAGCCTCTAAAGCATTATAAGTGTCAATTGTAAATGACTACAATCAGTATATATGCAACATTACCTATGTGAATGGGGCAGGTAGTTTTCATCTTTTGGATCATCCAAAAATTGACTCTCTTCCTCTTCTACAACGTCCTCATCATCCATGCTTTCCTCTTCCTTTTTCTCCACACTGAAATATGGCAGTGACAATCATAGAGCTTGTTAGACCAACTCCAAAACACTAAAAGCCATCAGTGTCTTCAAAGACCCCACGAAATGGCTTGACGAACACTTTTTTCTTTCTGGTGTTGAAACTGGTCTTATTTTTTTTTTTTTTTGACCAACAGCCAATAGCCTTATGTTTACGTCACAGTGTAAATGATGATGCACTACTGGCTTTTGCTAGATGGAGGACAGAAACTTGAATGCATTTGATAATGCAAGATAGTTTTGGTCCATTTTTTTCATGGAATAGAAACGCCATGCATTTTAAATGCATATAAAGCCACAAAAATCCAGCTTTGATTTCATGGGGTCTTTCATTAGCAAGTGTCCATGTGTTCTCATGGTACATGTGCAATCACCTTGCTCCTGTCTTTTCGACCGCTTTATTGGCCTCCACTGCAAGCAGAATGTGCAACCATTATAGTTATTTATAGGTACGTTTTGTAGCGTGTATTTGATCAAGCTTTTGTAGTGGACCTGTTCAGTCTACTACATTTAAAAGCTCAGCAGCATACCATAGTCAATGTCCATTTCTGGCTCAATTTTAAACACAGTCCTAGGCGAGCCCCGGCAGGTGCGGGCCCCTGAGCGCACCTGCACCCGTCTGCCGCGGGCCGCTGGAAGAGAACACAGTCACATGAAGCAGAATCAGATCACATCCTAAAGCAAACTCACTTAAAACTCACTTTGACCTATGTTTACGTTTTTGTATATTTTATTACTAGTACTTTCAATAGTGAGTAAATCTATTCAAGTAAATCTATGATTTGCATATATTCATTACATACTAGTATGTATTTCTTTGCTATAGTCAATATCTCAATTAGCTAATTAGCTCTTACTGGTTACATATTGCAATTTTTGCCAATGAATTCTATAGCAATATGTGACTTAAATATTCAATACTTTACAATAAGGTCCCTTAACACAACACCTAAAATGAGCAATAAATTTGTTACAGAATGTAATACTCTTTGTTAACATTATTTAATAGAAATACAACTGTTCATTGTTAATTCATGTTAGCTCAGGTCCATTAAATTATATTTACAAATACAGCTTTTGATTATAATAATGTACAGTATTAGTAAATGTGGAAATTTAAACTGAGATTGATAAATGCTTTAGAAGTATTATTCATTGTTAATTCATGTTAACTATTTTTAACAAATGAAACCTTACTGTAGTTACCAGATATTCAGATAACTATTCACTACCTACTAGTTTGTTTTCCAATGGTTGCTGATATTGATTATTGAACTGAATATACACTACTACCTACTTATTATTACTTTTTATTAGACACTAGTAGTTTGTGTCCCAGTTATAACTAGTAGTAAGGTTTTGTTTTTTGTTACAATAACTTTATTTGACATAAGCAGTGAGAGGAAATGTTATCAGCAACAACTAGGATACACACTAGTGTCATAATACAGGTACTAGTATATTGAATAAAAAAAAAAAACTTTGTAAACTATAACATATCGTATCTATTGGGGGGAAGTGACTAGTTATAAACAAATAAAGTACTAGAACATAATAAATAGTTACTAGTAAGACTGTAACACAAACTATTCTAAAGTGAATCCCTGTATCCTTGAGTCACAGAGCTTCATAGAATTTAATGGCAAAAAACGTTAGGCCTATTTGTTAACTAACAATTCAATTGAATCATTATTATTTAGAATTCAAATGAAACAGAATACGTACTAGTATCGAATGAATACAGTCACTTTTGGAATACTCAGTTTTTTAAATAACAGAATCTTAATTAAACGGCTGACCATACACAGCCTCATTTAGATGCTCATTAACAAAATAAATGTCATTTAAAGTACCTCGATTAACCAGCGCATCCTTGTTTTCTTCAAACCTGTCATAAGACGGAGAAACAGGCTGGTTTATTTATGTCTCATGTTTCAGATTCTCCTTACAGTGTCAAAGATTGGGAGAGTGATTTATTTTGCCGAACTACTCGGTTAGAAACAGGTACTTTCACTAGTGCAAATGTAAACACTGCAGTCTGTCAGCATTACGCCTTAATGTGTGAAAGTGTCACAGAAATGCCATGCGTTATTATTAGGACCTGCACAAGCGAGGCCTTGTTATTGTGGCCGAAAAAATGTCATGTGTAATACAGACTCAAAAGTCGCACGTACTCATCCGGCAGGTCGCAGTCACCGCCGCGCTCTCTGCCCGCGTCCGACGAACCAGCAGCGGCTGCTGCGCTCTTCCTGCGCCGCGGGCATTTCGCTTTCCTCCGGCGATTCGCCGCAGCATCGCGTGTCACTTCATCCCGGTCTTCCCCGATATCGCTCTGTCTCCAAACGGGAATCGTTCGCGTTGACCTGTCACGTAAAACCCGCCCGGAACCCGCTACGCTCGTCGCAACTCCGTTTGTCTCGGGTGGGCAAGCCACGTCGGTCTTCCCGTCCCCGCGTCCTCTGACTGCCCTGCACGGGGTGGATGCGGTACTCTGCCCCGCGGATTTCTCCATGGCCGTCTCATTCTCCACCTCCTCTTTGTTGTTCGAGAGCTGCGGCTCCATCACTGCTAAAGTTGCTTTCTCTTACTTAAGGACGCCTCAAAAATTCTCAACGAAATGAAACATAGCTTGAAATAAACAGGAGGCATAAAATATGAAAAATGTTGGGTTGCTAACGGCCCTGATCCGATTGTCAAACATATTTCAGTGGACGCTCTTACTTCTCTTTGCAAATTTGGTGCAAAAATGTAAGTCTTACAAATAGAAAACTTAGTCTATCATCTCTATAATAACTGTGCAAAATTCATTTTAAAGACCCAGACCTTATTTTAACTTCTTAAAGCTATAGTAAGCCACGCTGTTAGCAGGGCCCACTACTGTCGCTCTTTGTTGCGTCTCCTTTAAGTCGAGATAAAGCCGAAGACGAGCTCGGCAGCGACACACAGCGCTACGGCTGTACGTGTGCCACTTTTCACTGACCTACAAAAGCTCTGTTGTGAAATACAAAAAACCAGCGTCGTTCCAGATGTACTTTAAATTGAAGAATATGGCGTAGTAGACTGTCACAGCATTTTAGGCGTTGCTGTCATTTTAGTTAAACATACACGTTTTTCCCCTTTATTGTAGAAATAGTAAATACCTAGAATTTTCTGAAAAAATGTGTCGCCGTAGTTCACTTTTATTTTTATTAATACTAACAGAATTCTGCTTTTTATTACATGAAAATTACAATAAAACTCGGAACTTTTACCATGCCTATATTATTTATTTTTGATAATCATTACTTTAGACTTATCATTAATTTTTCCTGCTTTTTTAAATACACACACACACACACACACACACACACACACACACACACACACACACACACACACACACACACACACACACATTCTCGGCTTGCCCTATACAAAATTAAATTGTGTAAAAAATGTTTTCATTATTATTATTATTTAGGTATCATTTTAATTTGTGTAATGTCCACAAAATGGCCTATGATTAGGTTCGTTGAGGTTGAACTGGAATATCCTACATAAAAAAAAGTCTGTGGCCAGCACATAGACTTTATAAAAACAGGGCCAGCACTACAGATAATGCTTCCCTTTTGTTCAAAGACGTCGCATCTGATTTGTAACAAGCATTATCGACAGAATCATCAGCCAATCAAATGTTGACGTTCCATGACAGCACGCCCTCTGCTTCCCCCAGCCAGAGTTGCGACTGCGAGGTTTTCTCGAAAAAACACCCAATCACGTTTCGAGGTGACCCCTTTATACACTCTGTGGGTGTCCCCCGTTTAAAATCGCGTTCCAGGAGTAAAATACACGTTTTTGGCGGGGTTCACATTCAAATTCACATTCCAGGGGCTAAATGTCAATGAGGTCGCTTCAATCATTAGACATAAAAAATAACTCGCGGCAACATTGTTAAAGGATCCCAATTTGGCAACACTGCGCCTAGCGTTTAGTTGGGAATTTCCAAGCCACTGTCGTCGGCGCCTACACCAGACCTTGTTGCCGATCTGCATTTTTCAAGGCACTCTTTTGCAGACAAAAGAGGAATAACTGAGAAAGGATAAACTACTCAAACTTAATTCGCTAACAACAATTTTGTGCGCCATTTCAACGATTGCAACTATGAGTAGCTAACAGCTAGCACCGAACACAACAAGTTATTTGGCCATGTTTATTTTTTTAATAGGAGTAAAGGGACATGGAATGACAGACGCGCTGACTTTATTTACAAGCGACAGGTGAGTGCTTTATGATTTGACGAGTATTGAATCATGCACATTGTTATGGAGGTGTAACGTTATGTGATGGTTGATAATACTGTGGCGGTGTGTGGATGTCCAGCATTTGTACAGTTTATTTCTTTTAATTTTGATGATTATAACTGACAACTAAGGAAAATCCCAAATTCAGTATCTCAGAAAATTAGAATACTGTGAAAAGGTTCAATACTGAAGACACCTGCTGCCACGCTCTAATTAGCTAATTAACTCAAAACACCTGCAGAGGCCTTTAAATGGTCTCTCAGTCTAGTTCTGTAGGCTACACAATCATGGGGAAGACTGCTGACTTGACAGTTGTCCAAAAGACGACCATTGACACCTTGCTCAAGGAGGGCAAGACACAAAAGGTCATTGCAAAAGAGGCTGGCTGTTCAAAGAGCTCTGTGTCCAAGCACATTAATAGAGAGGCGAAGGGAAGGAAAAGATGTGGTAGAAAAAAAGTGTACAAGCAATAGGGATAACCGCACCCTGGAGAGGATTGTGAAACAAAACCCGTTCAAAAATGTGGGGGAGATTCACAAAGAGTGGACTGCAGCTGGAGTCAGTGCTTCAAGAACCACTACACACAGACATGGGTTTCAGCTGTCGCATTCCTTGTGTCAAGCCACTCTTGAACAACAGACAGTGTCAGAAATGTCTTGCTTCAAAAAGGGACTGGACTGCTGCTGAGTGGTCCAAAGTTATGTTCTCTGATGAAAGTAAATTTTGCATTTCCCTTGGAAATCAGGGTCCCAGAGTCTGGCGGAAGAGAGGAGAGGGACACAATCCACGTTGCTTGAGGTCCAGTGTAAAGTTCCCACAGTCAGTGATGGTTTGGGGTGCCATGTCATCTGCTGGTGTTGGTCCACTGTGTTTTCTGAGGTCCAAGGTCAATGCTGCTGACCAACTTTATGGAGATGCAGATTTCATTTTCCAACAGGACTTGGCACCTGCACACAGTGCCAGAGCTACCAGTACCTGGTTTAAGGACCATGTATCCCTGTTCTTAATAGGCCAGCAAACTCACCTGACCTTAACCCCATAGAAAATCTATGGGGTATTGTGAAGAGGAAGATGCGATATGCCAGACCTAAGAGTGCAGAAGAGCTGAAGGCCACTATCAGAGCAAACTGGGCTCTCATAACACCTGAGCAGTGCCACAGACTGATCGACTCCATGCCACGCCGCATTGCTGCAGTAATTCAGGCAAAAGGAGCCCCAACTAAGTATTGAGTGCTGTACATGCTTATACTTTTCGTGTTCATACTTTTCAGTTGGCCAAGATTTCTAAAAATCCTTTCTTTGTATTGGTCTTAAGTAGTATTCTAATTTTTCTGAGATACTGATTTTTTTTTTAATATATTAATAATAAGAAGAATAAAATAAGAATTATATTTTAAAAACTACTATTAATTTATATTTATGTGAAACATTTTGTTAGGAAAAATACTCCGTGCACCTTTATTACTGTAACTGTCCCCTAGGATTGAATAAATTCCTAAACAGGCAACAGCTGCTTTACTGATAAATCAACTGTATTATGATCATGCAGTGGCGTCTTGTCTCCTGTAGATGGTAGTCTACACCAGATAATCCTTCCGGTAACTCGAGTAAACGAAACTTTTGATAAGAAACAAAAACGAAACCCAGTTTACATTAAGACGTGCATGATGTGCTCTTCATATAGAGGTGAGGTGTAACTTTTTTTGCA
Source organism: Cyprinus carpio (assembly GCF_018340385.1). Classification (NCBI taxonomy): domain Eukaryota; kingdom Metazoa; phylum Chordata; class Actinopteri; order Cypriniformes; family Cyprinidae; genus Cyprinus; species Cyprinus carpio. Next base: position 24,898,224 of record NC_056572.1, read on the forward strand.
TCCATTAGAGAGAATGGTTTATATTAACTTACATTTACATTGAAAAGAAGAAATCTGATTAAAGTAGCTATTTAATGAAACACAATCTACAGCCTTTTGTGTGATTTTAAAGAGACAGCAATCGTTTATTTACAGATAAAGCTTGTTTTAAAGCAGTACGAGTTGCAAACAGAGTTGGTGTAATACAAAATAAATTAGAAATTAAATCATAAAAACTGTAAGGTGTATTTATCTTAAAACTCATTACATGAAATGGCCTTGTTCATGGGCCAGGAACTATGGCCATTAAATCGGAGAGCTGAATTATTCAAGTGATAACTTTTCTGTAGATTCTACTGGGGTAGTGGAAATTTGTAAGTTTTGTTTTTGTTTGATAAAACTTTGCTTGATAAAATTTTGCCTCATAAAAGGAGATTTCACAGCAGTATGTCGCCTCAATAATTTCCAGTCTCCTCTTCACTGCATCTGTTAATAATCAAAAGATTAAAAATGACTTTCTTTATAGCTGCGCGGGGCATTTCTCCTGGACCATCAACAACGACCTCGAAGTCTTGGGTTGCATTTTTCTCCTCAGAACTACTGATACATTGTATAATTGTCACTGCTATTGCATTAGGGATTCAGGTACGCTTAAGTGTGTATTTTGTCATTTTTTCCACTAAAAGTTTCAAAATGTGATAAAATTTGTAACATTTATATAAATCATTTCTAGATCTTCACGCAACAAAAACAGGAGTTGGATGATATAGGTAAGTTATTTTAAAAATCTTTTTATATATAAATTCTACAACACAAAAATGGATGAATAGTATTACATATATATTTCATTGTTCTTTTAAATGGATGTTTGTAAACGTAATTATATTACCAAGAGTTTGAAAAAATTATGTCATTCTTGTTAATGTTTAGTGCATTATCCAGACAATCCACTCCGGATTCTTTTGGTTGGAAAAACGGGGGTGGGAAAAAGTGCAACAGGCAACACGATCCTGGGAAAAAAGGTTTTTAAATCAGAGATATCTTCCTCCTCTGTGACTGGACAATGTGAAAAATTTCATGCAATTCTAAATGGCAGAAAAGTGTCCGTCATTGACTCTCCAGGTCTGTTTGACACCAGCCTAACTAAAGAGGAAGTGGTCAACAGAATTAAACGCTGTATTCCTCTCTCTGCTCCTGGTCCAGATGTCTTCTTAATTGTGATTCAGCTGGGCAGATTCACAGATGAAGAGGCAGAAGCTGTTAGAATCATTCAAGCTGTTTTTGGTGAGGAATCTTCCATGTACACCATGGTACTTTTCACTCATGGAGATAGACTGGAGGGCAAAAACATTCACACATTTGTGCGGGACAACCTAAAACTGCTCAGATTAATCAAAACATGCAATGGACGATACCATGTGTTCAACAATAAAGAACAAAATCCTGAACAGGTCATTCAGTTGCTTGACCAGATTGATAAAATGGTCACTGGAAATGGTGGGCAACATTACACCAGTGAGATGCTTGAAAGGGTAGAAAGAGTGATTGAGAAAGAGAAACAGCGTATCCTGAAGGAGACAGAGGAGCAGAGACAGAGGGAGATAGGAGCTCTGAGGGCTCAACTTGAGGACGAAGCTTATGAAAAAGCTCTTAAAAAGTTAAATGAGAAATATGACCAGGAGGCAAGATACCAAGCTGAGATTATTCCGTTCTTAATCCAAGTGGTCAGTTTTTTGTTTAAAGCACTAGACAAATTCTTACTGTGACCTACGTGAAAACTGACCATGTGTCTAGGGAAAGAAGACACTGAAAAATCTCATGATTTATAGATTGTATTTTTGAAATTTATTTTAAAAAGAGTTATTAATTAATAGTAACAAAGCACGTTTACATTGCACATTCTGGTGAATGGGAACTCTGAATGTTTAATCATTTAAAGGTATGGGTATATGAAGGTGTATGTATAATGTCTGAGAAATGTGTCTCTGTATTGCAAACGCTAATAAATGAAGGACTTTCATTTATGTGTTCTATATACACTCACCTAAAGGATTATTAGGAACACCATACTAATACTGTGTTTGACCCCCTTTCGCCTTCAGAACTGCCTTAATTCTATGTGGCATTGATTCAACAAGGTGCTGAAAGCATTCTTTAGAAATGTTGGCCCATATTGATAGGATAGCATCTAGGGCTGTGCAAAAAATCGAATACGATTTTCATGCGCATCTCTTCAGTAAAGACGCTCCTGTGATTAGTAGTATATCTCCAGCACGTGCATTCAGATCAGGGTTGCCAGGTTTTCACAACAAATCTTGCCCAGTTGCTTCTCAAAACTAGTCCAAAACTAGCCCAATCGCGTTTCCAGGAGGTTCCCCGATAAAAATTGCATCCCGGGGTTAAAATATACGTTTTTGTCAGGGTTGCCCTGGTAATATTCACATTTTAGGGGCTAAATATCACGTTATTGGTATTGGGATCGCTTCAACCCGCGGACATGAAAAACAACCGCAGACTTGGCAACACTGGTTCAGGTGGAGCAGTATTTACTACACAGAGCCGTAGTCCACCGACAAGCTACACAAAATCGCTTTCAAAATCGACAAAGAATCGCCTGCGATTTTAAAATCGATTTTGTGTAGATTGTCAGTGAATTACGGCTCTGTGTAGTAAATGCCAACCAGTGTTGCCAAGTCTGCGGTTGTTTTTCATGTCTGCGGGTTGAAGCGACCCCAATACCAATAACGTGATATTTAGCCCCTAAAATGTGAAAACCTGGCAACACTGATCTTAACGCACGTGCTGTAGATATACTACTAATCACAGGAGCGTCTTTACTGAAGAGATGCGCATGAAAATCGTATTCGATTTTTTGCACAGCCCTAATAGCATCTTGCAGTTGATGGAGATTTGTGGGATGCACATCCAGGGCACAAAGCTCCCGTTCCACCACATCCCAAAGATGCTCTATTGGGTTGAGATCTGGTGACTGTGGGGCCCATTTTAGTACAGTGAACTCATTGTAATGTTCAAGAAACCAATTTGAAATGATTCAAGCTTTGTGACATGGTGCATTATCCTGCTGGAAGTAGCCATCAGAGGATGGGTACATGGTGGTCATAAAGGGATGGACACGGTCAGAAACAATGCTCAGGTAGGCCGTGGCATTTAAAAATGCCCAGTTGGCACCAAGGGGCCTAAAGTGTGCCAAGAAAACATCCCCCACACCATTACACCACCACCACCAGCCTGCAACAAGGCATGATGGATCCATGTTCTCATTCTGTTTACGCTAAATTCTGACTCTACCATCTGAATGTCTCAACAGAAATCGAGACTCATCAGACCAGGCAACATTTTTCCAGTCTTCAACTGTCCAATTTTGGTGAGCTCGTGCAAATTGAAGCCTCTTTTTCCTATTTGTAGTGGAGATGATTGTTACCCGGTGGGGTCTTCTGCTGTTGTAGCCCATCCGCCTCAAGGTTGTGCGTGTTGTGGCTTCACAATTGCTTTGCTGCATACCTCGGTTGAAACGAGTGGTTATTTCAGTCAAAGTTGCTCTTCTATCAGCTTGAATCAGTCGGCCCATTCTCCTATGACCTCTAGCATCAACAAGGCATTTCCGCCCACAGGACTGCTGCATACTGGATGTTTTTCCCTTTTCACACCATTCTTTGTAAACCCTAGAAATGGTTGTGCGTGAAAATCCCAGTAACTGAGCAGATTGTGAAATACTCAGACCGGCCCGTCTGGCACCAACAACCATGCCACGCTCAAAATTGCTTAAATCACCTTTCTTTCCTATTCTGACATTCAGTTTGGAGTTCAGGAGATTGTCTTGACCAGGACCACACCCCTAAATGCATTGAAGCAACTGCCATGTGATTGGTTGATTAGATAATTGCATTAATGAGAAATTGAACAGGTGTTCCTAATATTCCTTTAGGTGAGTGTAAGCTGTTCTTCATATTTTTTTTGTGTATACAAAGTGAGATCCTTTATGTACTTGTTTTGGTTTACTATATGAGTTAAATATTAAAAATATTATTTGACAAATAATTGAATATTTTAATATTTCTGAATGGAGAGAATGCTCATAATAAAAAATAAGTAAGATTGCAAGAAGTAAACCTAAAGTTTAGAGAAGGAAAGAAGTAAATAGAGAGAGAGAGAGACTGTTTTTCCTTGTTTATGAAATCCAAATTTTCCCCATTCATTGGATCTGCAGTTATAGCATATTTTCTGGATTTAATTTACTCCTATATTTCTAAAAGACTTTTGATGATAATCTGCATCATACCATGGATGAAAACATGTTTGCATGCATGAAAGTGACAAAAAGTGAGTGAAGATATTTAAAATGATTTCTATTTAATAAATACATTAACGAATTTAATTAATATATTTGATAAATACAAATAAATGCTGTTCATTAAACTTTATATTTATCATAAAATCTTGAAAAATAAAGTGCGTGATCATTTCCACACAAAATATGAAGCAGCAAAATTGTTTTCAACATTGATAATAATCAGAAATGTTTCTTGAGAGTCAAATAAATTATAATGATTTCTAATAATAAGTGCTGGAGGCGTGGCTTGATGTGTGGTCAAATTTTCCTTTTTTTTTGTCTCTAGCTGATCACATCCCTGGGTGAGTTTTAACTTCTACTTTTGTATCTACTGTAAAAAGAGAACTTGAAATTAACCATACCTACTGAATGGAAGAAAAAGTACATTTTGTTACATGGTAGCAGTATTCACAGAGAGTGTATTATGTAATCTTAGGTTTAGTGTAGCAATAGTTTGATAAACAAGATTTATGTTTTAAAATTATAGGTATTCTTTGCTATTTGGAGGCCATTTCCAGGTTTGAATTCTGGATAGAAGTGGAAGAAATATATGATTATGGTGTAATAATTTGGCCTCACAGCGGCACCAGAAATGTAAAATTTGGCCACCAGCTGATATAATCACCCGGTGAAGTGATGAGCCTGATGTGGCAGCGTCTTCCACTGGGGGCTGGGCAACCTTGCAGTGGGAAGGAAAACTTAGTTTCTGTTCAAACAAGTGTTGAACATGGATTGCTGAACTACTGGAGCACTGAGAAGGTCTTTTTTCTGGAACACATAGATCAAAGAGCCTTTGAAGGTTGAAGGTGAATGTTCTGAAGTCTGTGCAGGAGGTCCTGAAAATGTGGAGGCCAAGCTTGTCTGTTCTCCACAAGTGTGGAAAGGAGTTGCCACCCTGTTTGACTGCTGTCCACTGGTTTTGTGAGGTACTGGGGTACCAGCCTTTTGTCATAATTGTAAGATGCAAGGTCCAAATATAATAAGTTGCATTTACACAAGTAAACTTAGCAAACGAGACAACAACTTGCCATGCATACAACATGCATACAAGCCTCATTATACAACATCAAAGTAATCAGGTATTTAAAACACAGTATTAGTGCTGAGGAGCAGAATAAAACATTTTTAATGTCTTTATTTCAAACAGTGTGCCATCAAATTCAAGCATATTTTGTATGTCTATATCAAGAATACATCTGTAATAGCACTTTCTGGTCTTAGCAGGAGGCATGGTTTGATGACTCTGGCAATCAGAGGCCACAGTGGCTCATTGAGATGAAAGACCCTAAGTAGTATGCTAAGACTGTATAAAAGAGGATGTCTATGGAGCCTCTCTAATTCATTTTGACAAACAAGACTTCCTAGACATTGTTTTAATGCATGGACCTGCGGTTCACTTCACTAAAATAGTGGCCCAGTTCAAAACATCCTCAGAAAACTTCAGTGCCATACCCAAGGACACAGATGCATCAGAAGGGACCTCTGCAGTACAACATTTCCAGCAAGAAAAAACATCAACTGAAAGTCCTACCACTGGATCGGCTGAACTCGAGATAACTTCACAAATCAGCATTGAAGAAAATAGGGGTAGTGAATCAAGTGTGCAGAGCTGGGCATTCCCCTTAGAAGACATACCCAAAAATACAGACAGTGGAGGAAAGTCTTTCTTTGATGTGTCACCTTCTTAATACAGAAAGGTTCTACTATTGGAGAAACAGAATGATGGCATGTACACAAAAGCAGATGGGGAAAGTAGTGCACAATCTCTGGATTTACTTTAAAATAAATAAATAAATAATAATAATAATAATAATGTGGGGAGTGAGACCAAAGCACACTTGATTGACTCAGAAAACCCAGAGGGCATGTCAAAGAGCTTTGTATTTCGTTATTGTGAAATATTGTGAAATAAAATGTCTAGATAACAAGGACAAGTGGGTTATTGAGATTGATGTCATCCCAAGGTATAAATGAACTCAAAAGAAACTTTTTACACTACATTTGACAAGAAGAAAGGGAAGTCAAAATGCCTTTTTATTCATTCTGGCACAAACACCATAAATTATTTTCCAGAAAAAGATTTTTAAGCAAAAAAAAAAAAAGAGTTAGAATTATGGGCTTTATCTAGACCAGGGGTAGGCAACGTTAGTCCTGGAGCCGCTGTCCTGCAGAGTTTAGCTCTAACCCTAATCAAACACACCTGAACAAGCCAACCAAGGTCTTCAGGATTACTAACCCTAAGTCTCAATGTGCCTACTTATACTACGCCCTTAAAGTATGTACTCTTTTGCTGAAGAAAAAGTACACACTTTTGAGTGTGTAGTAGAAGATTAGGCAAGCTTTGGGACATATACTATCACGTCATACAGTTGAGTCTTTAAAGGACCGCTCTGTCGCACCTGTTACATGCACCGTCACTGTAAACTGGCCTGTCTATCATCTCGCAACAGTTAACATCCTCCACATTTCATTTAATTTAACTTCATACCATACTGGAGAGAAAAGAAGTAGCTAGTTGATCTGCAAGTAGAGGGTCTTTCATGCGGAGAACTCCGTATCTGCTCATATTTTTTGCATAAATATATACTTTTCCTAGAGAATCATGCAATTCGGACCAGACTTTGTCAGCATGATGCCAAGAAAACAAAGGTGCTAAATTGTGAACAGATTTTGGATATCTTGAATGGTGTTGTCATGGCGATTTATTAAAGTAACAGTAAAAAAGATAACAGTAATTTTCTGTTAAAGTGCATTATCCAAATTCTTCAAAACTATTTACATATGTAGAACAAGTCATTCATAGGAAACATGCAGTCGTGGCCAAAAGTTTTGAGAATTACATAAATATTGGAATTTGGAAAAGTTGCTGCTTAAGTTTTTATAATAGCAATTTGCATATACTCCAGAATGTTATGAAGAGTGATCAGAAAAATTGCATAGTCCTTCTTTGCCATGAAAATTAGCTTAATCCCAAAAAAAAAACCTTTCCACTGCATTTCATTGCTGTCATTAAAGGACCTGCTGAGATCATTTCAGTAATCATCTTGTTAACTCAGGTGAGAATGTTGACGAGCACAAGGCTGGAGATCATTATGTCAGGCTGATTGGGTTACAATGGCAGACTTGACATGTTTAAAAGGAGGGTGATGCTTGAAATCATTGTTCTTCCATTGTTAACCATGGTGACCTGCAAAGAAACGTGTGCAGCCATCATTGTGTTGCATAAAAATAGCTTCACAGGCAAGGATATTGTGGCTAATAAGATTGCACCTAAATCAACAATTTATAGGTTCATCAAGAACTTCAAGGAAAGAGGTTAAATTCTTGTAAAGAAGGCTTCAGGGCGTCCAAGAAAGTCCAGCAAGCGCCAGCAACCCCCTTGGGGTTGCTTCTCATCCAAGGGAGTGGGCTCACTCACAATTCTGCCCAAAAACACAGCCATGAATAAAGAATGGTACCAAAACACCCTCCAACAGCAAACTTCTTCCAACAATCCAACAACAGTTTGGTGAAGAAACAATGCATTTTCCCAGCACGATGGAGCACCGTGCCATAAGGAAAAAGTGATAACTAAGTGGCTCGGGGACCAGAATGTTGAAATTTTGGGTCCATGGCCTGGAAACTCCCCAGATCTTAATCCCATTGAGAACTTGTGGTCAATCCTCAAGAGGCGGGTGGGACAAACAAAAACCCACTAATTCTGACAAACTCCAAGAAGTTATTATGAAAGAATGGGTTGCTATCAGTCAGGATTTGGCCCAGAAGTTGATTGAGAGCATGCCCAGTTTGAATTGCAGAGGTCCTGAAAAAGAAGGGCCAACACTGCAAATACTGACTCTTTGCATAAATGTCATGTAATTGTCAATAAAAGCCTTTTGAAATGTATGAAGTGCTTGTAATTATATTTCAGTACATCACAGAAACAACTGAAACAAAGATCTAAAAGCAGTTTAGCAGCAAACTTTTTGAAAACTAATATTTATGTAATTCTCAAAACTTTTGGCCACGACTGTATAATGCTCAGGGGCCAACAAAAAATTAAATAGACAATAGAGCTGACAGATGAAGGCTGTAATACTAAGATTGTCATTGATAATTGGATGAGAAATATTTTAAGTCTGATCCTTTACTGCTCAGTTTAATTAGTTAGAATGAAAACAAATACTGTACATAAAATAAGTTAATATGTACTGCACTAGTAATATACTGTAGTTTTATATAATTATTTCACAAATGCTTATAGATCATTAGTTTCCATGATAGGACTAGATGTTATGATCCCAATATTCAGCACCATTTAGCCATTAAAACTATTTTTTTTTTTTTATCCTTATAGATCATAATTTTTTTTATTACAAATGTTTATGTTCATGTTAAAGGGTTAGTTCACCCAAAAATGAAATTAAAATTAAACTTTTTTTTACTTGCCCTCAAAGCATCCTAGGTGTGTATGACTTTCTTCTTTAAGACGAATCCAGTCGGAGTTATATAAAAAATGGTCCTGGCTATTCCAAGCTCTATCATTGCAGTGAGTGGGTGTTGCAGTTGAACAGTCCACAAGGTGCAAATATAGCGCGCGCATTTATAATAACACGTACCACACACGGCTCCGGGGGGTGAATAAAGGCCCCCTGTAGCGAGTCCATGTGTTTTTGTGAGAAAAATATCCAGAAGATATATTCAGAAGATTCCATGTGTTTAATAATTTTTTCAAAAGAAACTTAAATCTTGAAAAGAACAAGAAAAACATTTCACTCATAGATCAGGTGGAAACATGCACTAAACTAGAATTTAGTTCAAATATGCAGCACTCAGCAACAAGGACAAAAGGGAGATGTAGAAGCTGTGCAAAAATGTTCCTGGCCTATTGCTTTATATACTGAAACTATAATGATAAATGACTTCTCTCTGTGCCACAATGTATATTCAGCAGATCAATACAAATGATACATTATGTGTTTGTATATCAATTGTAGGACTTTTTCTAGGTTCTTTAATCATAAACTATGACTGAATGACAATGAAAAACAGTGTGAACCAGGACAGGTTCTCCTTTTTTGCCTACAAAGTTCACAATATAGGGGCATGAGTCACATGTTATCAACTTCCCCTTAGGCCTTTCTCACAGGAATCAGAAATTATGTCATGCAGGGTAAAGTTGGTGTGTAATGGGCCTATTCTATTAGTATACTATATTCTCAAGAAACACTTTTTGTCTTTTCTTTTAGTCTGTTTTCTGTTAGTCTGTTATATAATTACAACAAAATAAACTAAGCAAGGATACCTTAAATGGATGAATAGAGTTGAACAGAAATTATATTCAGGAAATTCAGATGGAAGCGTAAGCGTAAGTTCTACTAGGAAGACTAAATGACACGTCACATTCTAATTAAGGTCTAAACCAATCGGATCTCAACACGAGGTATATATAAAAACGCACTACTTGCATCTCATTTTGTCTGCAGATACTGCCGCTGACGTTCCCCTCCATCCTCCCCACCACCACCAAGTCGGCCCTGTCTATGCGGGGGGTAGGCTCCGCCCTGCCTTCGTCTTCGGCAGGATTAGCTGGTATCCACAATCTTCAGATCCACGCTACGGATGGGGCCTACGCCAAATTAATTCTGTTTTGTTTTGTAAATAAATACTTCAGTCTTATCTACACCTCCTGAGTCTTTCTGGTAGAACTAAAGTAAGGATACCTTAAATGGATGAATAGAGTTGAACAGAAATTATATTCAGGAAATGTGAAAAACAAGCATGGAAAGGATTGTAAGTAATGAGAGAAGAGGGAGGTTACAACAAAAGGTACAAATTGGAGATTATGTAAGGTTTGTTAATAAATGTAATCATTTTATAATAGATTTGATTTTATGGATGCTAAAATGAACAGTGTAGAATTCTTAAACAATTACCAATGGGTCCAGAACCCTTGCTAGCAGGAAGTGGCTGCATGTTTAGCTCATATTAATCTTAATAAAGCACCTAGAAGTCTGTGCACGTAAGCTTAAGGGGACCCTTTTACACAGCTATTTATTTCAGAAATTACTGAATGAGTATACAGTCCCACATTTGTGGAAAGTATCCACAGTAATACCCATCCCCAAGACATCAGAGGCAACATTACCTAAACATTACAGGCCAGTAAATGTGAGGTTATCAGTTTAGACCCACTGTAGTTTACATGCAGACCATATATAGAGGGACAGAAGATGCCTCACAATGTTGGTTTTGTTGACTGATTTTATTCAGGACTGAAGCATATTCAGGACTCGATAATCTTATGCACAGGCACTTTTTGTTGATTTTTACTTAAACTTTTTAATAAGGTTAATTTGTTATTATCACATTTCTAGTGTGAATATAAATTCTCCTGTGATATAATGGATCAAAGACTTTCTTACAGATTGTCCACAGAAAGTGTTTATGAATGGTATATTTTCAAATGACCTGGCTTTAAAAACAGGGGCTCCAGAGGACTGATTCAATGACTCATTCATAAACTTCTTTCGTTCCTGAAAGAATCATCATTTTAGAATGAATTAGTTGAATTTATTGACTTATAAAGACAGTTGTAGAATTTGGAACTGTATACAAGTATATATGGTTTTTAATATTTTCCCCAAATCTTTCTGTGGTGGAGACAGTACGAGTAATGTGCTAAATTGCCGTTCCAATTTCAGCAAGTCACTTGTTTCACTCATGTAAGAATCAGTGTTATGAATGAATCAGTTCACTGAAATATTCCCTTCAAAGACTGTTTAGTCTGTCTGGAACTTGTGAACAGACAAGCAAACACTTTTGGACTTGTCTCACTTAAAACCTTAAAATGTGACTCTTTTACACCTGGCATTAACATCCTAGTTAAAAAAAAAAAAAAATTCTACACGAGTAGACAGTGCTAAATACAGGTGTAAATGGGGTCTGAAATGTTTCCATCCGATCCCTGAAACCACATATGTAGGTTATCATTTTGAACAATTATCATTTTATGAAATGCATTGCATAAGTGTGCATGTGCTACACTGATAAATAATGCAAAAAATCTATATATATTTAATGGTTCCTTAATTCTCCAAATAACTTTAACTGTACATATACACACATAGGCTACTATAGATGGGTTGGTGTAATCTACTGAGGATAAGGTTATTTGGGCTGGTATGAAGGTAAAATGACATCAAAAAGATTTGCATATGCAGAGTAATATTTGTGGAAGTGTACATAAGACTGTTAGTGTAAATTAAATTTGCATGCACAAGAGAAGCTTTATAAAGGTGTAAATCGTGGTTCAAGCATAAGAAAAAAATATTTGCAGCATTTTACTGTTACTTGTAAATGTAATACATGTATTGTGAAACTGAAGCTTCATGCTAAAGCAAAATAAATATGATCTGCATGCTTCTGACTTCCATTTTTCCGTGCTTACACTTTTGGCACGTTTTTTTTTTTTTGGCCAAAAGATGGTCAAAAGCACTGCAAGCCTGTGAACGGTGATTTGCAAGAGAAAACAGCAGTTTAAAGAACTGCAAAATGGATTGACTGCATAGAACCAATCTGTATGTGTTAAAAAACAAACTGTTGCAAATGTCTAAATGACCTGTTGTGCATGTGGGGCAAAAAGTTTCTGAAATAATCTGATATGTACAGTACAGCTCCATCTTTCTTTTCTCTGCGCTTACAATTTTGGCATGATTCTCTCACTAACTGAGTTTTGCAAGTGTGAGGGGGAGGGCGGGTCCATCTTCTTCTCGTAGCCAATCAAATGAGCCTCTCGCTGACTCAATAAACACATCATACACTAAGACATTAATCTTCATTTAGTTCAAAATCATTCTTGCTGCAGGAATGGTACTTTTTACGTACATATACAGTATATATATATATATATATACATATATAGTATATATATATATATATATATATATATATACATAATATATATATATATATATATACTATATATATATATATATATATATATATACATATATGTATATATATATATATATATATACATATATACATATATGTATATATATATATATATATATATACATATATACATATATGTATATATATATATATATATATATATATATATATATATTATATATATATATATATATATATATATATATATATATATGTGTGTGTGTGTGTATATAAAACAACTTAATTAAAACATGATATTTTATCAGTTGTGTTGTACCATTAGGCTATGTGTTCTTACTGAATTCTTAAAGCTGCAATTCAAAAACACACAAATCACACTTACAAAAAAATAAAAAGAATCCAAATCTTCACAATACAACAATTGAATCTCAATTTGCACCTTTAGAAATATTTTCTTATGCATGGAAACTTAATTACGCGATTTACACCTTTACAAAGCTTCTCTTGCGCATGCAAATTTAATTTATGCTTACAGTCTTATGTACACTTCCACAAATATGGAAGCATCCTGCGTATGCAAATCTTTTTGACGTCAATTTACCTTCATAGCTGGTCTCTAAAAAGATTCATAAACCTACAGGTGTTTCAATCAATATCATTCATTGATTTTGTCCAAGGTTTCTCATAATAAACTTTTCAAGAGTAGTAAACAGAAACTCTGCAATTATTTTTGAGATATGTGTTGTTTCATTTCCGCTTTCTCTCTTGCCTCCCTCTCTTTCCTTTCCCACAGCTCTGTTATGGCCTCTTTGAGAGCCTCTGCTTCATATCTGATTTTCAGATCCTCAAGGTCTCTGTCTCTCTGCTCTTCATTTTCCATTAAGATTTGCTGTTTTTCCTCTTGAATTGCAATCTGTGCCTTCTCTAGCATTTCACTGGTATAACAGCGTCCTCCGTTCTCAGAAATCATCTTGTGTATTTTTTCAAAAAGTTGATTAACCTGCATGGTATCTTTGGACTCATTATTAAAAACATGATATCGCTTCTGGCATTTCTTGAAGAGTATCTTCAAATCAGGATTGTCAGCGACAAACTCTTGGATATTTCTACCCTCAAACTCTTCTCCATGTGTAAAACAAAAATCATGGCGTGCTTATCTGCATCTTCTCCAAAGATCTTGAGAAAGATGTCCACTGTGTCTCTGTCCTCTTTTGTGAAGCGACCAGGCTGAAGCACCAGCAGGAAGATGTGTGGACCGGGAGTAGAAAGGGGAATACACAGCTTAATTCTGCTGACCATCTCCTCTATCGTAAAGCTGGGGTCAAACAGTCCTGGTGTGTCAATAACAGCAACCTTTGTGTTGTTAACATTCTTTGTAGCTTTCCAGCAAACCTTTGTTACAGATGATGATGACAAATTCACTTTTTAAAAAACTTTTCACCAAGAATGGTGTCTCCAGCAGCACTTTTTCCAACTCCAGTCTTTCCCAAGAGAATAATCCTGAGCTCTTCACATGGATCCTGCTGCTCTGGCACTGTTTAAAAGCAATGAACAAATACATTGTAATACTGCATAATGTAACATGTTACATCATAAACATTTATATAAAATTTCACACTGTTGAAAACGTTTTTCGTTAAGAAGGTTATAGATGTGCCTATGTTTTATATATTTGTTTTTCTTGATAACAAAGCATTTGCTACAGGAGGGCTCCAGAGGACTGATTCAATGACTCATTCATAAACTTCTTTCGTTCCTGAAAGAATCATCATTTTAGAATGAATTAGTTGAATTTATTGACTTATAAAGACAGTTGTAGAATTTGGAACTGTATACAAGTATATGGTTTTTAATATTTTCCCCAAATCTTTCTGTGGTGGAGACAGTACGAGTAATGTGCTAAATTGCCGTTCCAATTTCAGCAAGTCACTTGTTTCACTCATGTAAGAATCAGTGTTATGAATGAATCAGTTCACTGAAATATTCCCTTCAAAGACTGTTAGTCTGTCTGGAACTTGTGAACAGACAAGCAAACACTTTTGGACTTGTCTCACTTAAAACCTTAAAATGTGACTCTTTTACACCTGGCATTAACATCCTAGTTAAAAAAAAAAAAAATATTCTACTACACAAGTAGACAGTGCTAAACTACAGGTGTAAATGGGGTCTGAAATGTTTTCCATCCGATCCCTGAAACCACATATGTAGGTTATCATTTTGAACAATTATCATTTTATGAAATGCATTGCATTGTGTGCATGTGCTACACTGATAAATAATGCAAAAAATCTATATATTTTTAATGGTTCCTTAATTCTCCAAATAACTTTAACTGTACATATACACACATAGGCTACTATAGATGGGTTGGTGTAATCTACTGGAGGATAAGGTTTATTTGGGCTGGTATGAAGGTAAAATGACATCAAAAAGATTTGCATATGCAGAGTAATATTTGTGGAAGTGTACGTAAGACTGTTAGTGTAAATTAAATTTGCATGCACAAGAGAAGCTTTATAAAGGTGTAAATCGTGGTTCAAGCATAAGAAAAAAAATATTTGCAGCATTTTACTGTTACTTGTAAGTGTAATACATGTATTGTGAAACTGAAGCTTCATGCTAAATCAAAATAAATATGATCTGCATGCTTCTGACTTTCCATTTTTCTGTTACACTTTTGGCACGTTTTTTTTTTTTTTGGCCAAAAGATGGTCAAAAGCACTGCAAGCCTGTGAACGACGGTGATTTGCAAGAGAAAACAGCAGTTTAAAGAACTGCAAAATGGATTGACTGCATAGAACCAATCTGTATGTGTAAAAAAAAAAAACTGTTGCAAATGTCTAAATGACCTGTTGTGCATGTGGGGCAAAAAGTTTCTGAAATAATCTGATATGTACAGTACAGCTCCATCTTTCTTTTCTCTGCGCTTACAATTTTGGCATGATTCTCTCACTAACTGAGTTTTGCAAGTGTGAGGGGGGGAGGGCGGGTCCATCTTCTTCTCGTAGCCAATCAAATGAGCCTCTCGCTGACTCAATAAACACATCATACACTAAGACATTAATCTTCATTTAGTTCAAAAATCATTCTTGCTGCAGGAATGGTACTTTTTACGTACATATACAGTATATATATATATATATACATATATATATAATATATATATATATATATATATATATATATATATACATATATATATATACATATATATATATATATATATATATATATATATACATATATGTATATATATATATATATACATATATACATATATGTATATATATATATATATACATATATATATATATATATATATATATATATATATATATATATATATATATATATGTGTGTGTGTGTGTATATAAAACAACTTAATTAAAACATGATATTTTATCAGTTGTGTACCATTAGGCTATGTGTTCTTACTGAATTTGGAAAAATGGAAGTCAGAAGCATGCAGATCATATTTATTTTGCTTTAGCATGAAGCTGCAGTTTCACAATACATGAATTACACTTACAAGTAACAGTAAAATGCTGCAAATCATTTTTTCTTACACTTGAAACGCGATTTACACCTTTACAAAGCTTCTCTTGCGCATGCAAATTTAATTTATGCTTACAGTCTTATGTACACTTCCACAAATATGGAAGCATCCTGCGTATGCAAATCTTTTTGACGTCAATTTACCTTCATAGCTGGTCTCTAAAAAGATTCATAAACCTACAGGTGTTCAATCAATATCATTCATTGATTTTGTCCAAGGTTTCTCATAATAAACTTTTCAAGAGTAGTAAACAGAAACTCTGCAATTATTTTGAGATATGTGTTGTTTCTTTCCGCTTTCGCTCTTGCCTCCCTCTCTTTCCTTTCCCACAGCTCTGTTATGGCCTCTTTGAGAGCCTCTGCTTCATATCTGATTTTCAGATCCTCAAGGTCTCTGTTTCTCTGCTCTTCATTTTCCATTAAGATTTGCTGTTTTTCCTCTTGAATTGCAATCTGTGCCTTCTCTAGCATTTCACTGGTATAACAGCGTCCTCCGTTCTCAGAAATCATCTTGTGTATTTTTTCAAAAAGTTGATTAACCTGCATGGTATCTTTGGACTCATTATTAAAAACATGATATCGCTTCTGGCATTTCTTGAAGAGTATCTTCAAATCAGGATTGTCAGCGACAAACTCTTGGATATTTCTACCCTCAAACTCTTCTCCATGTGTAAACAAAATCATGGCGTGCTTATCTGCATCTTCTCCAAAGATCTTGAGAAAGATGTCCACTGTGTCTCTGTCCTCTTTTGTGAAGCGACCAGGCTGAAGCACCAGCAGGAAGATGTGTGGACCGGGAGTAGAAAGGGGAATACACAGCTTAATTCTGCTGACCATCTCCTCTATCGTGAAGCTGCGGTCAAACAGTCCTGGTGTGTCAATAACAGCAACCTTTGTGTTGTTAACATTCTTTGTAGCTTTCCAGCAAACCTTTGTTACAGATGATGATGACAAATTCACTTTAAAAAACTTTTCACCAAGAATGGTGTTTCCAGCAGCACTTTTTCCAACTCCAGTCTTTCCCAAGAGAATAATCCTGAGCTCTTCACATGGATCCTGCTGCTCTGGCACTGTTTAAAAGCAATGAACAAATACATTGTAATACTGCATAATGTAACATGTTACATCATAAACATTTATATAAAATTTCACACTGAACAAAAGCACAGAACACAAGAAGAAGGTTATAGATGTGCCTATGTTTTATATATTTGTTTTTCTTGATAACAAAGCATTTGCTACAGGAAATAGCTGCTTTGACATTGTCCTGAAACTTGTGTGAACTGTTGTACAGAACACAAGAATCAACAGCAACTGTGCAGATATTAAATGGTTAAATATGTGCAAGACCACAAAGTTCACTGTTGTGTCTTTTAATGAATGTCAGTGGGACATATTTAAACTTTAACCCAAAAGCTCAAGTTTGCACCTTAGTTTAGAAGAAAAGAACTGAGAACAACTTCCTTTAATTCCACGTTTCAAGCACAGCTGAAATCAGTATATAAAAAATCATAACATAATAAGCTATAATGACAAACTTTCTGTTCCATCTTTTTATTTTATAACACAAACATAATGTTTACACCAGAATCAGTTATAAGTAAACTTTAACATACTGTTACCATCAACTAATACGCACTACATTTTCACACAGGCAAATATTCATGTTTTACAGAAGATAAAACTTTACCATAGAAATCACTTGCATAACATTTTTAAATGTTTAAAATAGTGAATATACATTATTTCTTCCAAACATGCAATGTTTCAAAGGCACATTTGTGTATCTGCATTTCAAAATGTTACATTCTCAACTCTTTAAAACAGTTGGTGTACATTGCTATATTGCTATCATTTATTTTTTCATCAGTTTCTTCACAAGATAAAGCAGGTACAAAGGTACGAAACCAACTAAATACACTTTCTTGTCCTTGTTGAACAGGCTGTGCAACATTTCCCAAAAAGTTTCACTTTGAGTCTCATCTGCTTCCACCTTGACTATCTCATCACATGGGGCACTTGGAAAATCCTCTAGGGTTTTACTCTGTGTCTTTGTCTTGGCAAATGCTGCATACATAAACAGAGCTGCAGCAGCAGTTGCAGCAGCAGCAATGTAGAAGTACCATGTATTCCTGGACTTTCCCTGAACCTTGTTTGTACTGACATAATATTTTTTGTTTCTCTTTCCCAACTGACTGTCCACTTTCTCAAAGAGCTCACTGACCTGACTTGTGTTTTCTCTGTTATTATTATTAAACACATGATACTGTGATCCACATTTTTGGATGAGTTTCTGCAGGTTTTTATCCTCCTCTACAAACTGGTCTACACTTTTATTCTTAAGTTTGTCTCCGTATGTAAAAAGTACTATTGTGAACAAATTCACATTTGAGCACAACATCTTTTGGAGTATGTCCATCACATGTCTTTCTTGCTCAGTGAAGCGGCCCAACTGAACAACAAGGAGAAAAGCGTGGGGTCCGGGTTCACACAGAGTCAAGGCTCTCTCCAGCTCTACATTTGTTATAGAAGCATCACAGTTTAATAAGCCAGGAGTATCTACAACAGTCACTTTCCTCCCATAGACAACAGCATCCATCCGTTCACTTGTGGATGTGAGAGAAGTGGCTCTGAGATCCGAGTGAAACCCATCTCGGCCCAGAATGGTGTTTCCTGCTGCACTTTTCCCAACTCCCTGAAGGCCAACCAGAATCAGTCGAAGGTGCTCCTTCACTCCTGGAAAAATGGAACTTCATTTGTTCAAAATGAAGATAAAATTCAAAACTCAAGGTCGGCATTTATAACCAGTGCTCTAACAAACACAAAATGATTTTACACAAACATTGCATGTAGTATACATTTAAGTCATTGAGTATCTAAAAACAAAACAAAACAAAACATTTTTTTTACTCAGTTATTTTTTATTAATTTCAGGTTTGCATTACAGTTATGCGTTGTAGTATACTAAAACAAATTACAGTGACCCAGTATAATAAAGTTTTTCCATTAGCTAGCATTGAGTTTGTAAACATAAAATATAAGCGCTACTGTCATTTGTTATTTTGAATAATAATAATAATTAAAGAATATATTGCTAAACAATGACAATCCAATGCTGGATTAACCAATCCAAGAAATTTTCTCATTGAAGTTGGCAGGCTTTTAAAGCAACAGCACCAGCAGCAGCAGCAGCACTTCCTGCCACTACCAAACCAGCTTTCATAAACTTATTGTTTCTTTCTGCTCTGTATCTTGCTTCCTGTTCAGTCATTTGTTGTTGCAGCATAAGCCTTTCTTTTTCTTCCTCTATTGCTCTCTCAGCTGTCTGAAGCATTTCATTTGTGTAATACTCTTCACCATTTACAGTCACAAGCTGCTCTATTTGTTCCAACAGCATGTTGACCTGGTTTGGATCCGTATCTTCATTGTCAAAAACATGGTATCGGCCACTTGTAGTCTTGATAAAGTTCAGCAGATCAGGACTGTCATTAACAAACTCATGGATGCTTTTCTGTCCACGCTTCAACCTGTCTCCATGAGTGAACAGCACCATTGTGTATTTTGACGCTTGTTCACCAAAGATTTTCTGAATTTGCTCCACAGTATTTTTTTCCTCTGCTGTAAATCTCCCAAGCTGCACAACCACGATAAAAACATGAGGGCCTGGCGCAGAGAGCGATATGCACAGTTTAATCTTTGCCTCAATCACAGTTTTTTCCTCTTTTGTGTCAAACAAGCCTGGAGTGTCAATAACGGCCACCTTTTGCCCATTGACATCTCCTTTGGCTTTATCACAGTCTATGGTCACAGAGGAGGAGGACAGATCTGAATGAAACTTGTTTTCTCCCAGGATGGTATTTGCTGCTGCACTCTTTCCTACTCCTGTCTTTCCAACCAGCACAATTCTTTTTTCATCACTGCTCTTCTGAGTCCTCTGCACTGTTAAAGGACAAGGATATTATTACATCCGTATTATTTAGTAATTTACAATTTTTAGTGACAAAATTGTGTTAAATAGTGATTTTTTTGTATTTTTGTAGACACTTCATGCTGTATATCACCCATTGTCCTCAGTTAAAATGACAATTTTGCAAATCCTCACCTTATCTGATTTTATCACCTCCCTTGGCCCTGTTAATCAACTAAACAACGGACATGATATTATAATTTGAAATGTTCCGGAGATACAATTTTTTGTCCTATTTGAGATTCCAGTTTCAAACCCATATTCTTATGGAAAACTTTTAAAAACATTGCAAAGGAGTGTTTATGATGCTATTCATTATGTCATAAATATACCACATAAGTGTCAAAAATTGGTGCATTCTATGCATTACAACCAGATATTTTGCAAAATTCAGTTTCATAATCATGAGGAAAACCACCACCACCATAATTCAGTATATAAAAATGACATACATATGAATATATGTATATCAACATAGCATATGAAGAACATTGTAAAGTGACCGTGCTTGTGTAAGATGTATTATTTGAAATTAATACATAAAATGCTCTATTACAAGGATGTCTTTTCGCAGTCATTTCTCAATCTTTTTTCATTATGTTAATTTTTCTGCAATAGTACATTTCAAACCATAATTGTTACATTTGGAACATAAATTAAATATTCAAATCTAACAGAAATATAGAAAGAGATGTTATGACAAAATCATGATTTACCTTTTTCGGCTTCCATAATATTGAAGTGGATAGGTGTGGGTATATTTGTTGAAGGATTTTTGGTACACTTTGCTGAAGATTTGTCCGTCGTGTGGAAAAATAAACAGTTGAGTCTCTTTATATCCTGCCTCTTTTAGCCCTCCCATATCCAGGTAAATATTGCAAATCTGCAAGCATGCCCTACCCACTATGTTTTAAATTTCCATTTGCTCTATGAAGTGGATATAAGGACTGTAACAGACTGTTGATGCCAGCTTGGTGAATTACAGTCTTCAGGTTTAGGTGTGGAGGTAAGGTTAGCATTAGGAAATCAGTGCACAATAAGTGGGATAAAAACCTTGGCAGAACACAGGTTTCGCCACATCAAGCGCTGAGTGAATAGTCACACCACTAGAGCATCAACAGAAGCTGGGTTGGTCCAGCATTAATATGAATTCTTTAAATACGTGTTTAAACATAAGAGGGGGACCAAAGATTACCTGTTAGATTTACCCAAATCGAATTATATCTTAATCTTTAACCACTAAAGAGACATCAGAGGCAGCAGCAAATGTCAGAAGGATTAGCCGAGTTGAGGCTGCTCTTGTCAGGAAACAGGAGCGCTGAGCGCCCGCTGATCGGGTGGAGATCACCTCTCTGAAATCGGAGAAGGACATTTTCCAATAGGCACTGTCTTTATAATTAAACTGCAGATTTGAGTTTTAAACAATGACATACTTTTAAAACTACATTTCGTGACACAATAACAGTAATATTTAAAAAAAAAAAGTGAATATATAGTGGTTGAAATACAATGCTGTGAGAACTCAACCAATCAGCATGTTCAGCACCCAAGTCCCACTCCTGAACATCCCGGACCTTTGAAAAAGAGCAGGGAACTGACTCTCCGAGGGGCAAATTTTACCCGGATCTCTAGATCCTAGTTCCTGCGGTGGGAACACACCTGCTGCATCGCTGCCGTATGAGGCAATGACTTTGCAGGCAGTTTATGCACGAAGACACAACAAAATAGAACGAAGTGCAAAAAGTTAGTCAGAAATATACATTTACACACAAACTGACCATTAAATAGAACTTTCAGACGCCATTTTTTTTTTTTTTTTTTTTTTTTTTAGCTCAACCATTATGGAATGGAACACACAGGATAGTGGGATATCAAAGGCAGCGAAAGATACATCTATGCTGCTTTAAAAATCCGATCAGAAGAAGGTACCTCCGGAGACAGGAAGTAAAGCAGAATTTGATGCCTTCCTGCCTTGGAATGCTGCCTCCGAAGGCAGCATTTTAAAGTTTTCGGATGCAACCACCGAGTGCCCACCCAAAATCCCTAGTTCCTGGGGAAAGTTCCTGCTGTGGAAATGGGGCTTTTGTAAACTTGACACTCTCCATCGCAAAATAATAAGTCTATTTTACCCAAGTGGGTAACACTTTATTGTAATTACCAATTCACGCTATTAATTAGTTGCTAAAATAATACATGTAAAGCACAAATGCCTTTTTCTGCATGACCATATTTAGATCCCCCAATTTAACAACTACTTACTAACTATTAATAAGCAGCAAATTAAGAGTTTGTTCAGGGAAAACTCTTAATAGTAAATATGTGTTCCCTACTTGGTTCTACTGGGTTGAAGAGTTAAATAAGGACGGTTGAGCTGCATAATCCCTGTGCAAACAATCTTTTTTCAGTCATTTTTGTTCTATGTAAAACTGAAAGTAGATTTAACAAATGTTGCTGAGACGTTAGGCAAATGATTTTCAATACACCACAAATGGCTTATGCAATATGAGATCTTTGTTAAAATCGTTCTCTTTAATCTGCCATCTAAAATGGTCCTATTGCTTGTAGTGTGGATTGTTTTTCTTTCTATACATTTGGTGGGAAATTTCAGGTTTACATTATTTGTCCTTGCATGTTTACGTCATGGGCTACTGTATATATACATATATATCACTTAGCCTATTGAAGTTTTTTAAAGAAGAGCCATGTACAACAAACAGTGAATGATGTTTTTACAAGCTATTATTGAATTGTGTTCAGCACTGAAGAGAATACACTTTTCAGCCCTGAATAGAAATACAAACTACACCAACAATGTAGCTGTTGAAACACCTGTGCAATATTTGCTATAGTTTCTATTGGTGATGCAGGTTATTTTCATTTACTGAACTGTCCTATTATTTAGTTTCTTTTGTTAAATGTAGTTCACATGGTATGGTTCATCAAAAGTAATGGATATCAATTCACCCAAAATGAAAATACAATGTGGCATTTTCCAAAATATTTTCTTTTCTTTTATTTATTTTTTATTTTTTCACAGAAGAAAGAGGTTTGGAATGACATGAGGGTGAAGTTATTTTTTGTTATATTTTGCATATTAAAAGTCCTTAGGCACTGATGGAATATTCTAAACATATTGTTTGGAAAGATCATTGTTAGTTAAAGGAATATTTAAAAAGACTATGAGGATACAAAGCAAACTGAGCAATACCAAATAATATATATATATATATATATATATATTTTTTTTTTTTTTTTTCTTTTTTTTCTTTTTTTTTTTTTTTTAAAGCACACCTATATGCTATATAATAATTTTAAACATTATATATTTATATATTTATTTGTAGATTAGGATACCTGAGACCGACACTTCATTCAGTGGTGTTCTGGAAGAAAAAGAGAGAATTAAATTATATCAGTATCTTAGATTGTCCTTTTCCAACTGTACTTGTATTTGCATGTGCTTTGTATGCATAGCCTATTGAAACTATTGAAATATTGAAATGATTTATTATAATTATCTGTTTCATTCAAGTCAAGAAATAGATTGTAATAGCAATTAGACTTAACAAAATAAGTTGTGCATGTAATGACTGCATGTCATGGTTCATCTAACAGAACAAAAAAAATTGTTCTGAATTGTCCTGCTTGGAAAGACGGGTTGGGAAAAGTACAACAGGAACCACCATCCTGGGGGAAGTATCTTCAACTCCAATCTTTTAGTTTCATCTGTTGCTCAAAAATGTAAAATGAATTTAGGATTATAAGGGAAGAAAAACCTGAAATTATTGACAATTGTGGTCTTTTTGACACAGATTGAATAAGAGGTAGAGAGTTACACTGACAGATTGTATGGTAAAAAGGCATTAAATTACATAATGGTGGAGTTCATTTACAGAGATCAGCTTAGAGGGCAGCACATAAAAACATTTGTGCACAGCAATTCAGAACTACAAGCATTTGTCAGGAAATGTGGAGAACGCTGAGGAGCAACAGGAAGGTTATGCAACTGCTAGACAATATTGATGAAATGGAGAATACTACACTAATGGCATGCTTCAGGAAGCAGAGAGAGCAATTAACGAAATGAAACAAATTATCATAAAAAAATGAAGAAAAGCGAAAGAGAGATGGAGGCTCTAGCATGTGAACATCTAAATCTAGAACGTGAATGACTAGAGAAAATGAAAATGCAATTAGCTAAGAAACAGGAGGACCTGGCAAGAATACAAGCTGAGAACAACAATTTTGGCAATTAATGTGTTAAAATGGGCTCACAATCTCATCATTTTTTTTTTTGTTTTTTTTTATATATATACAGATGCCATTTTTACAGTGGTATTACCTATGCAAGGTGTCCAATATGATCACATAGTCTTACCAAAATGTTTTCTACAAAGAGCACAAAATATAAACTTAATTTTAGATTTTTCCACATAAATCTATATGTGAAGCTGATGGAAAACGTACACTGTTCAAAACTTTGGTTTTCTCTGTTTTTTGACCACTGCTATGTACAAACAAATTTGTGGGTGTCTTTTCTTTCACTCTGTATTTTACTGCAAAACACCTAACTGTCAATCTTGTTCCCATCTGACAATTTTGCTGACAGGAGAGTATCTAGAGGGTGGGAATGGGATCATATGCAGGCCGGATTGGAACCTGTGTTCCTATAAACACAACAGCTCTTCTATATGAAATGAGCTCTATACACTGGATTATGGCACAATGCTTGTCAGTTTTCTGATTCAGCTCTATAGCTAAAACAATTTCTATAAACATTTCAAATCAGTTTTAATATTAAATGATGACAGAGTTTCTACATTCAATCTTCTTTTAATTTATGACATTTTCATAAATAACAATTCACTGACATTTATTAAAGCTGCTGTTCCCCAGAACTAATAAATGTAATCATAGTGGTAAGTGCTTTGCTTTCAGAGAGAAAGTGCGTCTCTCTTAAAAAGAAAAATCATTATACAATAACGTGACACATGGACCTTACAAATCCATCCATGCCCCATCCGCTATAACATCACTTCATCACTGACACAAAGGAGGCAAGTTCTGAATGTCTGTGCTATACAAATACACACGATCAAATAGCTTTCATCTCTTCTGTGCATTAAAAATTATATCAAGCCGACTTTTCATTATCAGCTTCGAGTTTAACAGCCCAATTCTATGCTTCACATTAAAATAAAAAAAGTATACTTTTAAAGAACCTAATGAATTCATTTAAACATATTTCTCACCAAACTATTAAAAATATAAGTTACTGTTTAAACCAAGAGCACTTATTGCATCCATATCTTGTTTCAGAATTCAGATCTGAATAAGACAAAAGCGTCTTGCGACAACTTCACCTCTGATGCCAGTCTGAAGGGAAGTTTTAACGTGCTAGACAGCTTCTTGTCTATTGTCATGCATTGATATGTACAGATCACTCTTTTGTACAGTTCTCAGCATGCAGATACTTCCTATGCTCATCTCATAAGCAGATGTACATAAACAAGCACGAGGAAATTCAGAGGATGTGTTTCTGAGGCGTAATCCACACGTCAAAAACATTTCAGCATTTCAGACTATCTCAGATTTTGCATAAACTAATGCAACATTTCAGTTTAGAATATGAATTACCGTTTCAGTCCCAGACCAATATTGACCGGCACTGAATCTAGATTCCTTTACTCTCATGTTCAAACACAAAGCAGATTTGTTAATCATTTGTGCTGGAGTGTGTCATATTTGTCTTGAGGAAATGTTAGTGGCATGAGGAAACACTTTGTGCAAGTTTTCTTTTGCTTTTTTAAATACGATTCCACAACTTGAACAAAAAATCTTAACTAGATCAAATGTGAAGGTAAATGTCCTCTAACATCTCTCATGAGAAAGGAATCTTTTTTTTAATAACAACAGCAGCAGTGATCAAACAAGAGTGTATCCTCCAGACCACTAGATTAAAAAAAAATGTAAACTGCTATTTTCTACAAGCACTCCTGCAAGTAGAAGTTTTCATTTAAAAACTGCCTATTAAACAGTACACTTTACATAATTACCATGATTTACTGCATACATTGCATTTAAACATACACGTGTATCACAAAAATGTCTCAACAAATGTCTGACATCAGTACTCAGTGTCACACGCTATAGTCCACTCTCACAGCAAAGTAAAGAGCATTCAGTCTTTCAGAGGAATGCTTACAATAAAATAAATAACCAGATAATACGCTTAAAATGCTTGACATGCCACATTATCGTGAAAGTCTCCCTTACTACAAACACAGTATTTGATTTTTTTCTTTTTAAACACAGTGGCTTTCAGTCAAAAACATTTATGGAGCCAAAATGAACACACAATAAAAAGCAGCCATTATTGTAGAGTAATGATATTAAGTTATTCTGAATTACGGCAAAAAAGACCATGATAAAGAACTGGCACTATGGAACCAGCATGCCTTTCATTCCTCACTTCTGTCCTGTGTCTCATACACACTGAAGGGATAGTTCACCCAAAAACAAAATGCTTTACTGCTATATAAACAGAAGTCAACATTTGAAGTGGATCAAAAAGTGAATCAAAGTTGTCCTAAGACAAGAACGCTATAAGTTTCTATTTTCAAAACAAAATTTATAAAATATTTTACTTTATTTCAAATGTTGACTAGTGTAGTGCGATATGAATAAATAAATAAATAAATAAATAAACAACAACAACAAAAACAGGACTTTTTTAGCAGATGGCTTTAATATATTGCTATATTATGGGGGCGGGGTGTAATTCTAGAAAAAGTGCATCAGCAATTTATTTTTAGTGTGATTCATCCTTTTAAGGGCCGACCAATTTTGGAAAAAAAAAAAAGTAAAAATTTGAGTGTTCACACTTAATTTTACAAGAAACAACTTAAACCTCTTTCTTTAACCATAAATTAAACATAGTTTAGTTTTCATATGGCACATTCCCATTGTTTTTGTCTAATTCAAAATAACTATAAAACAATAATAATTATTATGATTTTTATTCTGATTATTATTAAATAAAAATAAAAAACAAAACAAGAAATTTATTGTAATACTTGCATTGTACTGTAAATAAAAAAAAAATTGGCATTTAAATGTGATTTTAATTTATAGTACAACAGTACAATTATAATACTAATATTTGTGCCTTAGTTACTTTATTTTTAAACATTAACTCATCAGGCTTTCATTTTGGCGAGCTGCCAGAATATAAATAAATGCACTACTGGTTTCAGAGAGAAGTGCAGCACTGTTCATTTACAGTACACGTGCATGTGCTCTCAATCTGAAACTGTTAGTGAATATATGTTTTTGATTAAATCACAACCTGTGCAATTTGACAATCACACTAAGCCGTATCACAATATCAGTTTCATTTTTAACATATTGTGCAGCCCTAAAGAATTCTGTCATTATTTACTCACTCTCATGTCAAAAACTGTATGACTTTCTTTATTCTGTAAAATAGAAAGAATTATTAGATTTATTTTTAGAATGTTTTAAACATCCATACAATGATATAACACTGACTTTCACCGTATAGACAAAAAGCAGTGTGGCATTTTTCAAAACATCATTTGTGTTCCACAGAATAAAGTAATTCATACAGGTTTGGAACAACATCAGGGTGAGTTAATCACATAATTGTTATTTTTGGGTGAAAAATCCCTTTAATTCAACGTTTCAACCCGCACTGCATCCAGTAAGATAACCATACTGACATCAGAGATGCGGCCTGACTGTGTGGCATTGCAGTTGTTATGATGCCGCAGTGGTCATCTTTAGGTTTGGGCCTCTGGTAGGGGTAACCCTGGCTCACAAGTTGTGGTGGATGGAGCCAGACCCGTTGCTCCCCGACAGAGCAGTCCCTTTGCTGTAGCTGCAGATGCTTCCCCTCCATTGAAGTTCCTGTACGGTCGTCGCGGAGGTCCACGGCGCGAGGGAGGAGTTCCACGTAGGCACATGGAAGGGAAGCTGAACCCAGCCAGACAGCAGGCTGGACAAGAAATGACATCGTCTTGTTCGTTAGTAGGAGGTAAAGGCTCCGGGGCGGGGCCTCTGTATCCATTCAGTCTTGCCCATGCCATTGGCCGCCCAGGCCTCAGCAGTCCATTGTTATTGTCCAAACGGGGAAGGGGAGGTAATAACGGTGGTCCGTTAGAGATGGGTGTAGCCCAACCATTAGACTGCAAAGACGAGGAATAAGAAGAACCGCTGATAAGCCGCTTCCCTGACACGTACCCTTCTGCCGTGTCGGGCGAGCTGCTACAGTCCATGGGCTCTGTGAGGCTCAGGCCCTCCTTCTCCACATCCTCATCTTCCTCTTCCTCTTCTACCCGTTCTAAAGACACCATATCTAAGTCCAGAATCAAGCCTGAGCCCTCCACCGCATCTTGCCGTGCTTCCACCTCTTTCTCTTTCATTCCATCTCTCAGTTCTTCAGTCCCCTCCTCCTCTTTCTGGCCCTCTTGGTCTCGGAAGGGTAGTTGTCGCCCCAGCTCGGGGGTGCACGGCAGGGAGCGACACCTTCGAGGGGGTCCTCGGAGCCCCGGGCTCCGGTTTAGTTGTGGGGAGGCACAGGGGTCTGGAGGTGGTGGAAGGGTAAAGGTAAGAGAGATGACAGATTTGCTAGGGGTGTCGAACAGCTTGATACGACCACCGTTGAGGTCTTGGCGAAGAGAGAATGGGTTGACCCGTGCAGGTGTGCCTAAACATGGTGATGTGGCCGGAGGCAATACGTCTGACTGACTACGGGATAGGCGCTGGTCACCAGGATGCCATGGCGAGCTTCTCCTCCGATACGGGCTGACGTCAATAGCAATGGGTTCTGAGGAAACCACAACAAGAACGGGTTTTCTAAAGACTAGTAAAACTGAAAAATTATTTCTTGGTGAACAAGGTAAAAAGAGTGATTTAAAAAAAGAGTGATTTTAAAAATGGGTAAATATTTGTAATCTTTAATTTTGAGTAATGAATGAAAAATTCATTAACTTTTATTATAAATTTTAACATAATAAAAAAAATATCTAACATTTCTTCATATTATTATTATTATCAATGTTAAAAACAGTTGTGCAGATTCATATTTTTTAAATTTATTTGAAGTAGAATTTTTTTCTTTGTTCAATTTAAAAGCCTTTACTGTCACTTATGATAAATTTAATGTATCACTGGTGAACAAAATAATTTATATATTTTTTTAATCCTACTGATCCCAAACTGTTTCACAGTAGTGGATGTATAATGTATTTATTTGTTACCCAATATTATTAAGTAATTGGATTACACTGATATAGAGCTTTTAAACACCTGCCTATGTTATCTGTAACATACTTACCTAGGATGACTGGAACTTCACTCATCTTCCTCTCTCTCTCTATCCTCTCAAGTGTCAGTACTATTTCAGAGAAGGTAGGACGACTGTCTGCACTCATCTACCACAGAAAGAGGATAACAAATTAAAAACACAACTGAGAGCATGACATTTGCCATTTCATACCGTACTATACCCAGTGTTTCTGAATTTCTGTATATGAGTGTATATATGCATATGTGCCTTACACTGCAGCAATTGACAGCCAGTTGAAGGAATGAAGGGGGACAGTCTCCCACCATTTGCTCAAAGGTGTCCACATCCAGTCCAAAATCCTGCAGACAAACAGAGAGATGAAGTTACACACACACTGCTCTGATCAGGCATCTTTTCACACACAGGCAAATTTGAGATTAATCTTGAGCTTTGCAATAATGAACACTGTGTTGCTTTCTAAAAATGTTGCACAATAATTAAATATAAAAAATCTATTTTGTTGAAATATACAGCTTGATGCTGCTTCACCAGCAGAGGAAGGCAACACTCTAAAAATTAGATACTGATATCAAAGTCTAAACTGCAGTGATCATGAAAAATTTAACATCAGTGAATTCTTAGATTGGATCTGGATACATTATATGGTTACTCATATGCACACACGTCATATTTAGAAGAAGAAAAAAAACGGGAGCAAATAAAACAAAACCAAAATAATCAAATTATTTTTGCACTCATTTGATTATGTTTTAATATGACTGATACATTTTGAGTTTTAATACAATTGCAGAATATCAACATTTCAGTTATCACAACCTAAACATATGAAATATAAACATCAAAGCTTTAAGGCTTGTCCTAGATCAAATTGAGCTATTAAATTCATTTTTCACAATTTTTTTTTTTAGGCTTGGATCTGTCTGGTAAACCAGCTACATGATTTTGTGGTTGATTCTGTGCTTCATGTGGTGGTGCGTGCAGTTGTACCTCTGTTCGTGGGAGGATATCTGGGTCAGCCTCAATTCGAGCAATAATCTCACAAAGGATTATTCCATAGGCAAAAACATCCACCTATGGTATGAAAATGAGACGAATAAAGTTACACAAGCACACAAGTAGAGTTGGACATTGATTTGTTAGTGTTCAAAGACAGGATACCTTCTCATTGTACAGCTCTCCTCTTAACACTTCTGGAGCCATCCAGTAGGGGGAGCCCACAACAGCCAACGGCTGCTTTTCAACACCATCACTGCAGACAAGCAAAACAAAGCATACATCAATATTTGGGCTATGTTTGGAATATAGCCTTCTTGGATGGCCATTGTACTTTTTCTGTATCTTTGGCTAAATCCTGATCCAATTAAAATGTCATCATCAAATGTGTATCAAAAAAGGTGTATTATTTGTGTGTAAAAACAGAGATGCACTGACCTGTAATCAGGGATTTTCTCTGCCAGCCCAAAGTCTCCAACCACACCGGTAAAAGCACCATTGTCACAACGGACCAGACAATTCTGTACAGTACAGTAGTATAGTCAGCGTATTTTATAAGGTATTTAATGTAAGGATATTTCAATGTTATTAAGCTTATAGCCTTATTTAAAGAATGCTGCAGGGATGATGTATTTTTGTAGGTCAAGACCCAAAACGAGTTTTAGCACTTCTGGTTCGTTCGGCCTGATGTCAATGGGTTTGTTTAATAGGTTTTTGGTTGAAGGCCTAAAATAAAGTCTGTGGTAAACACAAAGTCAGGATATTTTAATGTTTTATGACAAAAATGACAAAAAAATACATCAGTAATACCAATAATCAATAATTAAAGCTTTTACTTGTCTTGAAAAAGGTGCTTGCTAACAAGTGGCTAAATGGGACTACACAGGGTGTCAAGGATTTTAAACGTCATCACCCCAACCAGGTAAATTCATCTACTCACTAGTCTACTTTTACAGCCTCATTGTGTTTATAATTTAGGGTGACCAAACGTGCCATTTTCCCAGGACACGTCCTGGCCAGGATTTCTATATTGCCTAAAATATCTAGATTTTAGGCAATATAGAAATCCTGGCCAGGACGTGTCCTGGGAAAATGGCACATTTGGTCACCCTATTATGATTGCAACCTTGAAAACAATTCCAACTCAAACTTTCAGGTAAATGTGAAGACTAAAATAGTTATCAGAAATAGCTTAACGGTGGTGACGTTAAAGATATGCGTCCAAGGTGTTGTTTGTTTGTTCACTTTTTACGTCTGGAGATTGTATTTAGGCTTCAAAATGAATCAAATTTGTGTTACTTTGTAAATATTATCATGTTGAACAAAATGTGTAAGAATCATGCATTTTTGCAATCCATAAGCAAATGGAAAATCTAATTTTGTCAAGGAAACCAGGATGATGGTAACTTCTGGGTTGGCCTACAAAAATATGACAACACAGCAACACTCTTAACACCAGCATGCAGCAAGCACAAAATGAATAGACATAGCTGCTGGCACAATAAACCATATATAACTGTGTCTGTACCTTTGATGTAAGATCTCGGTGGAAAATGCCCTTGCTGTGTAGATACTGCAGCCCTCTTGCAATGTCCAGAGACAGACCTATTCTCACGCTCCATGACAGATATATGTCACTGTCCAGCAGCTGCTCAAGGTTGCCCCCATTTATGTACTGTAAACATAGTGACATTAGTTATCATCACATCAACCTGACAGTCCATTTACTCCTGAAGTCTGTGCATTTTCTGTGCAATGTCTTACCTCCGTAAGAGCATGAAGCTGTCCTTCATGAACACACACCCCCAAAAACCTAATGAAGGTGAAAACAACTATTTATTTTCTATATATTTTGGATTCCTTTTGTGAATACGCATCTTTAACCTGAGGTATTTTCCCAATAGGTTACATAAAATTTCATTTTTATTACATTCATGTCAGACTCTACAAACACAAAACCCAAGAAAAATATTATTTATAATCATTGCATTGTAGTATTTGTAAAATCATTCCATGCCTACAGAGAGAAGTATTCCCCGTTTTATGTACAAAAAGGAAAAATGCTGAATCTCACACCTGAGGATGTTAGGGTGGCAAAGGCGGTTCATGAGTTGCACCTCTCTCAGCATGTTGGCTTTGTTACTGGCCATTGTATTCATCTTCAGAGCCATCACCTGCCCTGTGATCCTGTGCTGCACCTGCAGAATACATACACACACACTTATTCAGTGACAGTAGTAAAAAGTTCTCTGATACATGTAGTACACCAGAGATGCCCAAACCAGGCCCATGACCTTTGGCCCACAATGCTATATGGTAGTCAACCAGAATAAGTATTTTACTGTCGCAGGTACCACAAAAATGTCTGTGGCCAATGCATTTGCAGCTTCTGACCGCTAAGTGGCACTTTAACCATAGACTTGGCGGTTTAACCATAGGCGAACATATCAAAGCACATTTTTGAGAGTAGCAGTCAACCTTGCCTTGCCAATGGGTTAGATTTGACTGTTGGAGTCAGCAAATAATCTAAGAAAAACACTGTTAGAAGAATTCATATTCACAAGAACAAATTTAGTACTTTTGAACTTATGTGAATGTGTTTGTTGTTTATGTGAGGACTGTGAGACTATGCGACACATTTAACAAGTGCAGTAATATATATGTGATTTAATCCAATGTTAGAATTGGGTCCTATGTATATCATGAGAGGGTGGGAAAAAAAGACAGAAAAATAAAGTGATTTAGGCATAACTTCATTTTTAATTAATCTTTTAGTTTGAACATTTTTATATTGATTTTTGAAATTATCATTGAAATGTAAAGAATATGATTGAATGAGATTTTTAAATGTAAATTTTAATATAATATAACTGGATTTAATGCAATTTACTTTCAGCCTCTGGCCCTCAATCAAGTTTGATTTTTAGCCCTTTGTAGTAAAAGGTATGGGCATTTCTGACTATTTAATATTTAAAATCAAGTTTTTTTGCTTGTTTGTTGTTGTTTTTTTGTCAAAGGCAATATACATTGATGTATTTTTTTCCACAAATGGTTATGTTTTTCTGAATGTATTTATATTATTGAACACAGCCTATATATACACACCCCTATACAGGAGTTAAATCTATAGGTGGATTTCCATACCACATCTTGTTCAGTGAAAATCACAACTAATAATTTAGTATATTAATATCATGCTTCTGTATGTATAACCTGTAGGGTGCTTATTATCTCCCACATTCTTCTCTCACATATTCTCTTGAAAATCATGGATACATAGCAAAAATGGACATAAAATAATACATTTAGTAAGTATTATTCTTAACAAGTGAAATAAGTAAACAGACTAAAATGAAATACACTTATCTATCTTCTGGATATATTATCTGAAAAGAGAATCATCTTATTCCATTTTTTTAAACATTATATATAATGTTAAGATCCTTAATTGTATCACTTTCCAAAATATTTCCATCATACATCACTACACCAGAGTGCCTAAAACTTCCACAGCTGGTCAGCACAGCAGTTTAAGTGTTTGATGGGTCATGCCACTCAGTCCTGTAAATGACCTGCTCTCATTTAGGATAAAATCTATGTACATCTGCACAAGAGTATCTAAAGCTTTTTCTGGCACTACTAGGCAGAATTTCAAGCATGCATTGGAGTGATTTGTCCTTAAATGTGAGGCTAGTAAAGGAGTTGAGGATATAGAATCTAATGGAGGATTGAGAGGATGTTGGGATTTGTATGACAATAATGCAACAGTTGCATTAGTGTATTTA
The DNA here is from genome assembly GCF_018340385.1 of Cyprinus carpio. Classification (NCBI taxonomy): domain Eukaryota; kingdom Metazoa; phylum Chordata; class Actinopteri; order Cypriniformes; family Cyprinidae; genus Cyprinus; species Cyprinus carpio. Next base: position 24,932,081 of record NC_056572.1, read on the forward strand.
GGTTTGAATTAAATATGGCTTTGTGTATATGAGTTAGAGAGAGTTGGAGAAAGATCCAGTACAGTATGCGGAGTATTAATAGCCATTAGGGCACTAATAGGCTTTCTGGATTTCCCATCATCCCACCTAACCAGCTGGAATCCAGGACATCATCACAATGTCACATACAAAACATGGGCTTCAACCACTAACATCACAAAACACCATATCATACATCACCCAACATGTAAAGATCAGATATCAGACTGACTTTGATTTATAACTATTTGTGAACCGCCTGTCAACAATACATTCATTATTCATACTCTGTCCCTTAAAGAGTCATTTGTCATTTAGGCATAATTCTTCTATGAAGCTATTTTGCTATGACAGCAAATTTTAATAAATGTTGACTTCTAAAAAGGAAAATAAAACACAAACCACTTTCATTAAAGGGATCGTTCACCCAAAAATGAAAATTCATTACTCACCCTCATGTTGTTCCAAACCCATTAGGACTTTGTTCATCTTTGGAACAAAAATTAAGATATTTTTGATAAAATAAGAGAGCTTTCTGATCCTAAATAGACAACAATGCTACTGAAACGTTCCCAGGCCCAGAAAGGTAGTAAGGACATCATTAAAACAGTCCATGTGACTGATATCAGTGGTTCAACCGTGATTTTATGAAGCTATGAGAATACTTTTTGTAATTTGCCAGTGTCCTTACTATGTTTCTGGGCTAGGGAACATTTCAGTTGCATTGCTGTCTATGCAGGGTCAGAAAGCTCTTGGATATCATCAAAAAAATCTTTATTTGCATCAAAATTAAGTCCTTATGGGTTTGGAACAACATGAGGGTAAGTAATTAATGACAGAATTTTCATTTTTGGGTGAATGATCCCTTTAAACATTCTAAGTTACATGCACAGCTTCCTGCAGAACGATGTAGTTATAACAAAAATATAAATATTCAAAAATATGTGCCATAACAGCTCTGGTTTTCATTATTTATAGAGAACAATAAAAGTTCTGCATTGGAATATTTTTTTTTTTACCTCTACAGTTAGTTAATAATTTAAAATGTATGCTTACATTACTGTAGTATTGAAAATAATCTGTAATCCTGATTAAACTAACCACTAATGAAGAATTACAGCTACTAAATAGCTGTAATAAATATAATAAACAACAGCTAATGACACCTGAAAAAAGAAAGTAAGAAAAAAAACTAAATGGATAAGAGAAATTTATATCATGATCCACAATGTTCTTAAAAAGTATTAAAGGAGTGTCCATTATTAAAAATGGGATGACTAAACTTCAGTTGCAGACATGTTTTTCTTATATCAAAATTACGTTAAACAAATAACCAAGGCTATTTTTTCATTATTTGATTTTGAGAGGAAAATCAATAGATGCAAAAAGTTTCAGATGAAACCAACCGACTATTTCTGACTTGCACATGAGACAGTCGACAGAGGAGTGGGCCAATAAACACACACCCCTCTGTGAAGAGGCAGACAGATTAGGGCAGATTGGTAATCTGATTATGCTGTCGAGTACAACCAACCTGTCTTATCATTAGTCACAGACACCGTTGCTCTTAACATGGACACATACGACACCGTTGTAGTATATACAACACAAGATGATTGAGATGTAGTGATAACTAAAGCTATTACACGTCATTTGTGAGACTGTGTAGATGTTTTAAACTACACAGGCATTCAGATTCCAGTGTATTCTTAAATTGCTTTAGAGATTTCTTTATGAACAATATGCAGAACCATTTTTATTTGTTTTATTTCTTTTTTAAACAATATTGAAATTATCATAAATCAAAAAAATTAATGCTGATTATGAATGATTTTTAATATAATAATTAATTGGTGTTGTTGTTGTTGAGAAATTATCACACAATATAGGTTTCTTTTCTGTGATATTCTCCAATGAAAAATGTAGCCTAAAAATGGTAACATTTTAACTGGTTGAAATTATTATTTAACATCACTAAAAACCAAACAAAAAAACACAAAAAAACAAAAAAATTACAAACATAAAATAAATTATTCAAAAAACACACAAAAACACACACACACACAAAAACAAACACACACACACACAAACATCAACCACTATAAATCAACCGTGATCACCGATAATCAGTTTCTACTATAAACTATAGTTTAAGGTTGTAGTGTGATTATTGGATTATTGTATTGTTAATTAATGCAATATATATATTATATATATATATATTATATATATATTATAAGGTGTTTTAAATTATGCAAACTCCTCCTTACTGCTTCCTGTGTGTGTGTGTGTGTGTGGTACCAATTGGATGTTTTAAATTATGCAAACTCCTCCTTACTGCTTCCATCCCAAACCTGATTTAAAGCGCATCTCAAAAGTTGTAACCAAACATCACTCAGGAGGAGCATGAGTCATGACCACTGCAATAAGCCTACGACAGAGGATAAAATGAGGAAAGGTTACCTTGAAGACTTCTGAGAAGAACCCGGAACCGATTTTTTCACAGAAAAAATCGTCAATTCGTGCCAGGCTGGACACGGCACTTCGCAGAGCCCGGTACGATGACGGCCGTATCCGGTTAGGCCCGTAAAGGGCATGCATAGGGGGTTCGCATGGTTCTTGGTTATCATCTTGATCCATAATGATGGACAAGCAGGCAGCGGGTCCCTTTAACGCAACCAAGTCCAAATATCCATATCCCGAGTGAGATGCACTACAAATAATCGCTTACAAAAACAGCTCAATTACTAATAAAAGATCGTACAATGCTGTAAACCACATAAAAACTACTCGATTAAATATTCTCCAAAAAGGGCAGATGAACGCGAGTGATGAAAAGTGCGCCCGGGCTCTTTCCCGAGTGATGCGGTTGCCATGGTTCATATTCCGGTCGGTCGGTCGGTCGCGCGGTTGTTAAATCAGTCTGTACTCCAGAAAGGTCGCGCGTTATCGCCGTTCCGATAAGCAGATCTGTAAGTTAGCTGTAGCCGGTAGCTTCACTCCCAGCGACGTTTGCTAACAAACCACCTGCAAAAGAGGGGGTTAAATGTGGTTTTAAAATAAGCAATGATGCCTCATTAGATTTTTATAGGCATGGGCTTATGAATCACATTAAGCCGAATAAACGGCGACAGCAAGTAAAATCGTGCCAAAGATATGGAGAGATGCAGCTATAACGTATATGGGACAAATCTTATTGCAAGCTCTTTAAATAAACATAGAATACAGCAAAATAATTCCAGTGGCCACAAGAAATGTGGTGTGTCTGCACCATCTGTCAAGCTTGGCTACAGAAAGGATCCATTGCGGATTGTTGCTGAAATGACATGACCGCTAAAGGGCTTGCTTTGCATGCAATTTGCTTTTCACCTTTTTCGATTTTCAAAGCAAGTACCGTCTTGCAGACTAAGCTGATTATTATTTTCTATTAGACATGCGATGTTATAATAAAAGCTTTTTAAGTATGCACATGCAACCGGGGACGGCATGCACGTATCCGGGCCCATGCGGCTGCCCTAGAAGATGGAACTGTACCTGGTTTTAGCAGGATCGAAGAAAATACTTTCTCGTTTGGCTACCACCGTTGCATTTAGCAGATCTTCAGTGTTTTGTCAACAACATCTCTTTCGCAAGCTGTCACTGTCCGTCTCGGCCATAGTGAATGCCGCTTGTAAATTTGCCCGTTCATTGGTGAAGAAGAGGGGCAGGTCTTGGCAAGGCTGGACGTTGCGCGTCGAGCATGCGCAGTAAATGCTCTAACGTGTGCCAGTGTGATTCTGCACTATTCAGATTCTGCATTGCATTCTTCATTTTGTGTCTGCATTCTGCAAGTCATGTAGATTTACGCTTGAATGAAATTGATAGCGGTGCACTAAGTACTAAGCAAATTACGTTTTTACATTTGCCTTTATATGTGACATTTTGAGCTTTTGTAATTTGGCTTCTGATTGGCTGCATAATACATCGATCAAGCATTCGAGCCAATGAGCGGCCAGTGCGCTGGCGTGGCTGAGCTATGATGTCATGTTACATTTCATGTCACACTGCAAAGTTCATAGACAAGCAGTCCGTGTTTTGGATGATATCATCGTCGTGAGTCAGCATACAAAACCAGGCCACTGACCCATCATTTGAAATGAAAGTATTGCATAGGCCTATGTCAGTTTAGTCACTGTTATTGCAATATGCAATTATTTCTGTTATCATTCTTTTACCATCTAAGCTAAACGATTGTTGGGAAATAATTTACTTTAGTGACATTATTAAAACCTAACCCAATGAATTTGCCCATATGTTTAATCTTAAATATAAGATTATTGATAGTTTGAAATGTTTTCTAAAATAATTAGCCTAGCTAAATGTTAAAGGCAATGTTTTTTTTTCTTTGTGAATTTAATGAGTACATTAAAAACAAAAAAAAAAAATAAACCCAAACCAAGTTTAGAATTCTGTCAATATCTTTTTTTCGCCACATTCAATTATGAATGACTCACGTAAACAGTAGCCATAGGTTATAGCCTATTATAATATTCCTAATCCCAAATGGAGAAATTTGACAAAAAGTCGAGAAGTTTGTCAATATGTATTTTTTAACAGTGTCAAATATCAAATGTTTAGCTCATTACAAATAACTCACACTCTTTCCCTGTTTAAACATGAACTAGGGCCTATAAAATGTAGCTAGTGTGATGCAATGAGAAAAAACAAACAAACGAATTAATCAATAATTGTATGAAATTTATTTGAATATATGATTATATGGAATTTTTAAGAACACATAAAATGAGAATCACCATGAACTAAGACAACTTTCAATTGATTGAATTAAATTCCTTGAACTTATAACTCACTGTCTAAATTTATGAAGTGTGTGTGTGTGTAACAAAACAACATCAAAACAATATTATTATAAGTATGTAATGTCAAACAAAATATGTTTATTTTACTTTCATAAATTTTCACTTTCAGATCAAAAAATGTGGACTTCAAGCCCTCATTCCTTTTTCTTGAAACTTTGGGGTTTAGTTCAGTGGATATGAGGTATGAAATTTGATATGCCATTTACATGTTGTCTATTTATATTGTGTTTGTGTGTGCATATTTAGTCCTAAAAGAGTGTGAGAGCTACAGGAAATAGGCTAAATATATTTTGACACAACTGTAACTCACAGATTGAAAAAACAAAAAAACAAAACTGCATATCAGCCCTGAATGGAAAAAAAAGTTACTTTTTTTTTTTTTTTTTGGTTGTTTGGATGTTTTATTGCTAATGTTTTGGTTGTTAGCTATAAGGTGAGCTAGTTCATGGCTACAAGACTCCAGGTTAGTTGTAACATCAATGAAACATTTTACAACCTAACCCAAACAAATTTTAGTTGTATTAGTATGTGAAATTCTTTGAATTTCAGTATGGCTAAGTTTTGGAAGAGAAAGCCAAACTAAGTGATGCCTCTCAGCATGGCCTCTTAGGATTTCTGTAATCATGCTCACACACAAACACAAATAAAGTTCAAGTTTTCAACTTCACGTTTATTATGGCCAATTGCCATTACTGACACACACACACACACACACACACAAACACACACACACACACACACACACACAAACACACACACACACACACACACACACACACACACACACACACACACACACACACACACACACACAAAAATCAGTGCTGAATAAAAAAAAAAAAAAAAATCCTTTTTCATAATGTTACATTTCACCCGAGATATCACAATGTTACATTTCACCTCAGGGAATGTTACAACTAACCCGGACTACAGGGTGAATTGGAACATTTCACTCCTCATGTTTGAAACTATACAATGAATTTTCTGTTTGTACTGCAAATATAACATCTGCGTCATGTAGTTTGTAGCACATTTCGAATGCACTGGCTTAAAAAGAACTCCAAGATACAGATAGAAATGTCAAAAATGTTACATCCATCCCCGGTCTCCCCTAAAAATAATAATAATAATATTCATAAAATACAATTATAATAATATTCATAAAATACAAAATAGAATAATATTTGTTACATTAAGTGCAAGTGACATGAATATATATATACACATTAAAAGTGACCTGAAAATATAATATATATATATATATATATATATATATATATATATATATATATATATATATATATATATATATATATATATATATATATAGTAGGTAGGTGCATCTCAATAAATTAGAATGTCGTGGAAAAGTTCATTTATTTCAGTAATTCAACTCAAATTGTGAAACTCGTGTATTAAATAAATTCAATGCACACAGACTGAAGTATAAGTCTTTGGTTCTTTTAATTGTGATGATTTTGGCTCTTATTTAACAAAAACCCACCAATTCACTATCTCAACAAATTAGAATATGGTGACATGCCAATCAGTTAATCAACTCAAAACACCTGCAAAGGTTTTCCTGAGCCTTCAAAATGGTCTCTCAGTTTGGTTCACTAAGCTACACAATCATGAGGAAGACTGCTGATCTGACAGTTGTCCAGAAGACAATCATTGACACCCTTCACAAGGAGCCACAAACATTCATTGCCAAAGAAGCTGGCTGTTCACAGAGTGCTGTATCCAAGCATGTTAACAGAAAGTTGAGTGGAAGGAAAAAGTGAGGAAGAAAAAAATGCACAACCAACCGAGAGAACCGCAGCCTTATGAGGATTGTCAAGCAAAATCAAGGAATGGACTGAGGCTGGGGTCAAGGCATCAAGAGCCACCACACACAGACGTGTCAAGGAACTTGGCTACAGTTGTCGTATTCCTCTTGTTAAGCCACTCCTGGACCACAGACAACGTCAGAGGCGTCTTACCTGGGCTAAGGAGAAGAACTGGACTGTTGCCCAGTGGTCCAAAGTCCTCTCTTCAGATGAGAGCAAGTTTTGTATTTCATTTGGAAACCAAGCACACAGAATCAAGAGTAAAGAAGCACAAACCCAAAGCCCAATTTGCTTGAAGTCCAGTGTTAAGTTTCCACAGTCAGTGATAATTTGGGGTGCAATGTCATCTGCTGGTGTTGGTTCATTGTGTTTTTTGAAAACCAAAGTCACTGCACCTGTTTACCAAGAAATTTTGGAGCACTTCATGCCTCCTTCTGCTGATCACCTTTTTGAAGATGCTGATTTCATTTTCCAGCAGTATATTTGGCACCTGCCCACACTGCCAAAAGCACCAAAAGTTAGGTAAATGACCATGGTGTTGGTGTGCTTGACTGGCCAGCAAACTCACCAGACCTGAACCCCAGAGAGAATCTATGAGGTATTGTCAAGAGGAAAATGAGAAACAAGAGACCAAAAATGCAGATGAGCTGAAGGCCACTGTCATAGAAACCTGGGCTACCAAACACCTCAGAGTGCCACCAATTGATGACCTCCATGCCACGCCGAATTGAAGGCAGTACTTAAAGCAAAAGGAGCCCCTACCAAGTATTGAGTACATGTACAGTAAATGAACATACTTTCCAGAAGGCCAACAATTCACTAATTTTTATTATTTTTTTTATTAGTCTTACGAAGTATTCTAATTTGTTGAGATAGTGAATTGGTGGGTTTTTGTTAAATGTTAGCCAAAATCATCACAATTAAAAGAACCAAAGACTTAAACTACTTCGGTCTGTGTGCATTGAATTTATTTAATACATGAGTTTCACAATTTGAGTTTAAATAATAAAATAAAATAAATTAACCATAGGACATACAAATATATATATATACACCTGTAGGCTATATATATATATATATATATATATATATATATATATATATATATATATATATATATATATATATATATATATATATATAAAAAATCCAATCCAATCCAATCCAATCCAATGGTCAAGACATGGTTACGGCCTTTGTATATGTATAAAGTTGTATATGTATAAATTTGTTCAAAATTCTGAATAAGGTATGACTTCGTAAGAATTCAGTAACAGCGCTCTGCAGAGGGCAGTAAAGAGCTCATTGCTGTTAAACCAAGCTGCGTGCTGGTGTCATTCATTGCTGCTCAGTGCTCACTGACGATGGCTTCGACCCGGTTCGAACGGTTCTTGGGCCGATTGCTTCGAGCTGTGGTTTGGATGCTATTCGCCGCTTTTAAGTTATTTGCACCCCAGCAGAGGCATGGAGTTTCGCGACTCCCACCCATCACTAACCCACTTCTGCTGCTCTCAGCGATGCAGCTTGCCCGAAAGATTCGTCGGAAAGCAGTAAGATGTTGATAAAAACTGCGTAGGCTTTATGGCTTGATAAATATAATTACAGCACAACCGTAATGACATGTTAGTTACTCTTTGAGTGACGCTACGGAAAAGCGCACACCCATTACGAGGAAGAGATACGACAATGTGTATTTAAATGAATGCTGGGAGTTGTAGTTTCAACACAGTTTCAGTTTGATTAGCATAGTTTATTAACAAAATAGTTTGTCTTCTGATCACAGTTCTTTTTAATGTAAGTAATCAGAGTGGGACGCGTATTTGCATTGTCGCACTAGTTTAGAGGAATTCATCATGAGTTTCCAAGGCTGTTCAAAGGTCAGCAGTAGTTATGAAATCAATAGCTACATTGTTTAGGGCCTCCTTAAAGCCTCCTATACGTACTGTAGGTACGTACAGTATGTGTATCAGTTTTTTCGTCTGAAAATCCGTTATTTTCAACTTCTCATTTGCTTGTACCAAAAACTAAATCAACAGCAAAAAAACCAAAACAAAACAAAAGCAAATAATCAAAAAAAAAACAAAAAAAATATATAGTAGTTTAAAAGATATAAATAAATGATAGATATATAATATATAGTAGTTTAAAAGATATAAAATATATAGTAATATATATTTTATATAATATTAAATATTTAATATAATATAGAAATTTTATATAGTAGTAACCTTTTAAATAAAAGTATTATATATATAATCTTTTTTTTTTTCAAGAAGTGACAATAAAGCTACACCGTCATAATTTCAAAGGCATAATATGATTTTTATTTTTTATTTTATTATTATTATTTTTTTTCAGGGCATGGGATAAATCTTTGATGAAGCATAGTTTAGAATTTAAAGTTTTAAAATAATCAAAAAATGTCTCCAAATGAAGAATAGTGCATATCTTCTCCCCCTTTCCTTTGAGAACAGACAAATATAACACGGTGCAGTGTGCACATTTTTCTAGGCATTTAGCTCTATGATTCATATTCACAGTAGACCTGACCTAGGTTTTCAATCTGCATCTTTCTATGTTTGTCTTTCAGTTAAGTACCCACAACCGTTTTTATATGTTTTACTGCATTATGCAGCCTAAACAGTTCCAATCTGTCTCTAGGTAACAAGTGTTGAAGTGGTCCAGGCCTACATTGACCGCATTCAGGAAGTGAACCCACTTATCAATGCCATGGTCAAAGACAGGTAAGTGAGTTCAAAAGTAAAATCAACCTATATTCCATACATACAACACATTATCATTTCTACAGGTTTTCTGCAGCACTTCAGGAAGCTGCACAGGTAGACAAACTAATAGAGGAGGAGACAGGAGGAGAGGAGGTGTTGGAGGACAGACTACCTCTGCTTGGAGTACCCATCACTGTTAAAGAGGCCTTTGCCCTGCAAGGTATGTAATTTTTCCAAACCTTTCTTTCATAAATGATAAATGCCTGTAGGATGACACTCATTGTTTTCTCTTTAACAGGCATGCCTAACTCGACAGGGCTGTTGACCAGACGGGATCTGGTTTCAGGAGTAGATGCCCCATCTGTTGCACTGTTGAAGAGGGCAGGAGCGATTCCACTTGGCGTAACTAACTGCAGTGAGCTCTGTATGTGGCTAGAGTCCCACAACCACCTCTATGGCATCACTAACAACCCCTATGACTTTGAGAGAATTGCAGGCGGCAGCTCAGGTCATTTTTACACACATATACACATCCTGACACTTTCATCACTGTACAACTTGTAGGAGTTGTGCATACACTGTTTTGCATTTGTTAAAGGTGCTCTCTGTAATTTTAACTTAAATGAAATTAAAAAAAGAAACTTAAATACACATAAAATATTAAATAAAATGTGCATCATTAAATACTTTTTGCCCATAAAGAAATTAATAGTTAAAAAGAAAAAAGAAAATATGTATAAAATGATGCACACTCGCACAAAATAAAGAATCCAGTCATGTTACAGGGTTTCTGTGGGTCTTAAAAAGGTGTTAAACATTTGTGCAGTTTTTCTCAGTCGCTTTGGTGCATTTCTCGAATCATCCTTAATATTTGCAAAGAAGTATGTGTATTTCTCAAAACAATACGTACAAGCAGCGCTACACAATGGATTACCTGCAAAAGCCTGCAACTTACTCAAAATCTTTAGTTCATCTCTCAAAAGTAAGTATTTATGTTAGTCAACATATCAGTGCCATCAGAATGAAAAGTCCTTGAGTCATTGTTTAACAAACAAGATAGTCAAAATGCTTAGTCATGTTGTCAATATAACAGTGCACTCTGATAGTATTACCTGATGTAAACTATGGCAACAGTTTGGATGAAAGTTACTGTATTGAAATGCAGAAGGCTTCACTCCTTATGTATGCCATATATCCATTTCAAAAGTACAAATTTACACATTACTGTATGTGGGATATTGATAGAAAGAGACTGGATAGGATTCATGGTTACACTTTGCTAGTAGTCAAAATCAAACAAACAAAAAAAAAACATTACAGCATTATTGTGATATAGAAAAGAAATAAGGGCACAAAGGCAAAAATACAAAATTATAAAGGCAAACAAAGGAAACAGTCCTTAGACAGAACTTTGCTTTTGCGTGCAGCACTGTATGAGGAATTGCAGTGCAGTCTGTCTACACCGAGCACAGAAGATGATACTTCGCTCCCCTCCAGAGCGTTTTCTCAGCCTAGGTAGTAATGTTGGTCAGCCTCTACTGATTTTAGGGTATCTTCCAAGCATGCGGTCCCCCTAAATCCTGCATGCTAAGTATGGGCTTTATCCCCTTTGTTAGGGTTTTTCATGTGGATGACCCATTGCTTTTGGAGCATAGTTGTTTAAGGACAGCTGTATTCCTAGCTAGATTTTAGGGAATGTCCCTTCCTGTGTTAAGCCAGATGGGTTTAGGAGTGGGCTGCCTCCCCAGGTCTCAGGGTATTTTTAAGTGGGCGGTCTCTCTGAATCCCAAATATTAAGTTTGGGCTGTGTAGACTGTTCCCCCACCTCAGGGCTTTAAGTGGACAGCCCCTGCTCACAGTGTAGCTGTCTGTAGATAGTTATGCTCCAGCTCAAACTTATTTTGCTCTGGAATATAGTGGTCTGAGGGCAGCTGTGTTCCAGTCTGGCTTCTATGACTAGGTTGGGTTCAAGTACAAGCCCTCTCAAGCACGTCCTCGGTCCTTCCATGCTTTGAGCGGTCTCCCCTGTAACAGGGTTTCAAGTTGATGGCTCATTGCTTTTAGAAACATAGCTGTTTGAGGACAGTTCTGTTTCCAGCTTAGCCAGATGGTATATCGCTCCTTTTTGTATAGTTTGAATGGGTTCCTCCTTCTTCCCAAGTTATTTTAGCTTCTTGCCTAATATTTCAGACAGCAGGGCTGGGCTTCCTCCCCTTTTTCTAGGGTTTTTAAGTAGGCGGTCCCCCTTCGGTTCCTTTCTATTATGCTACGCTGCCTCCCCTGATTTCATGATATTTTTAAAGCAGGCAGTTTCCCTATTTCTCATGCTTTGGGCTGTCTCCCCTGTATTAAAGGGGTCATATGATGCTACATGCACTTCTACAAGTTGTTTGAACTGAAATGTGTGAATGTTTCAGCACAGACTGGACTGGTGTCTTACCTAAGACCCGACCTGACTGAGCTGTCATTAGTCTGCCATTGTTTCACTGCCAGAGCAGATGTAGACAAGAATGACTCGTAAGTGATTGAGGTGTTCTATGGTTGGATGTAATAATGAACATAGCAGTTGTCATTTACTTCCGACATCTGAACCGCTGCAGACAAAGTGGATTGTGTTTGTTTTTGAAGAGAATACGCCCCCGATCTACATAAATGCGTCTATGTTCGCGCAAAGGTTAAGGTTTTTTTTTTTGAATCTTTGCAAATAGCCTTTCCTAATAATATGCTAATTAGCAAGTTTCACAATGAATGCGGCTAAAGTAAACAGTCTCACTGAGAGCAGCTCGGAAGGGAGGGGCGGGGTCAGCAGAGCTCATTAACATTTAAAGGAAAATCACAGGGTAAAAAAATATGTTTTTTAAAACTACCAATGAGAAATTTTAACCAAACTATGTTACAGACTTTTCATTAAGACCCTAAAGAATCATATCAACTTGTGTAAAATGGGCATCCTATGATTCCTTTAAGGTTTCAAGTAGATGGCCCACAGATGTGTTTCCAGCTTGGCTGTTTGGGATGTCCCTCCTTTTTATTAGTTTGGTTGGGTTTCCCAACCCCCCAAGTTATTTTATTCCCAGTGTGTCATTGGTGGTGCTGAGTTGGGGCATGTTCATCTACTCCTTGGTGATCTCACACCGGGTGGACAGGCATGCACAACGGCGTGGTGTAGTGGGTTTTTTCGTTCACCAAAGTGTCCTTACCATGCTTGTGGCTCTGGGCAATCTTCAGCCTTGCCAGAGGAAACTGCTCTTCGAGGAGAGCTGTGTTCCAGCTCGGCGACTACTCCCCTTATTAGGGTATTTAACTAATAGTCTCCTTGAGCTCCTTACCTAGATTATGCTGTCTCCCTTGTTAGGGTCTTAAGTAGGAAAGTCCACTCTCCGAGGTCTTGGCAATCTTCAGTTAGGACCTTTGGAGGATAGCTGTCTGAGGATAGCTGATTTCTAGCTTGGTGACTACTCCCCTTACTAGGGTTTTTAAGTAGTGGTCCCCTGGAGCCCATATCTATACTGTGCTCACGGCCTACGTGGGCCAATAGGATTGGAGTTGTTTCACACATCCTTCAGACACCAGTCCTGTTGGCGGCAGTCCCCAAGTGTCTGCTAGACGACACAGGGTCTCGTTCCCTCTTGGGGAAACTTGGTTAAATGTGTAACCCAAGACGTTTGGTTGAGAAGCAAAATGAAAATTTTTGAAGTCTTGTTTTCTGAAAAATTAAACAAAGTTGAGTTAATTGAGTTTGTACTTGGTCAAGTCAAGTCATCTTTATTTATATTGCGCTTTAAACAAAAAAGATTGCGTCAAAGCAACTGAACAACATTAATTAGGAAAACAGTGTGTCAATAATGCAAAATGACAGTTAAAGGCAGTTCATCATTGAATTCAGTGATGTCATCATGCAGCTCAGTTCAGTTTAAATAGTATCTGTGCAATAATTTGCAATCAAGTCAACGATATCGCTGTGAATGAAGTGTCCCCAACTAAGCAAGCCAGAGGTGACAGCGGCAAGGAACCAAAACTCTATCGGTGACAGAACGGAGAAAAAAACCTTGGGAGAAGCCAGGCTCAGTCGGGGGGCCAGTTCTCCTCTGGCCAGACGAAACCAGCAGTTCAATTCCAGGCTGCAGCAAAGTCAGATTGTGCAGAAGAATCATCTGTTTCCTGTGGTCTTGTCCCGGTGGTCGTCTGAGACGAGGTCTTTACAGGGGATCTGTCTCTGGGGCTCTAGTTGTCCTAGTCTCCGCTGTCTTTCAGGGCTGTAGAGGTCCTTTCTAGGTGCTGATCCACCATCTGGGCTGGATCCGGGTGACTGCAGTGACCCTCTGACTTGGATACAGACTGGATCTGGTGGCTACGGTGACCTCGGAATAAGAGAGAAACAGACTAATATGAGCGTAGATGCCATTTTTCTAACGATGTAGCAAGTACATCGGGTGTTATGGGAAGTGTTCCCGGTTCTGGTTTACCTAATTAATGCAGCCTAAAAATCCTTTTAACGGATTTGGATATTAGAAGTGTATTAGTATGTTATGTGTAAGCCAGGTTAAAGAGATGGGTCTTTAATCTAGATTTAAACTGCAAGAGTGTGTCTGCCTCCCTAACAATGTTAGGTAGGTTATTCCAGAGTTTGGGCGCTAAATAGGAGAAGGATCTGCCGCCCGCAGTTGACTTTGATATTCTAGGTATTATCAAATTGCCAGAGTTTTGAGAATGCAGCGGACGTGGAGGACTATTATGAACTCGTTCAAATACTGTGGTGCTAAACCATTCAGGGCTTTAGAAGTAATAAGCAAGATTTTAAAATCTATACAATGTTTGATAGGGAGCCAGTGCAGTGTTGACAGGACCGGGCTAATATGATCATACTTCCTGGTTCTAGTAAGAACTCTAGCTGCTGCATTTTGGACTAACTGGAGTTTGTTTACTAAGCGTGCAGAACAACCACCCAATAGAGCATTACAATATGGTCTGTTAAAGGTCTTTAAAAGTCTTAAATTGACCATCATAAAACCTGCAGAAACCCTGTATTAGTAGCCTAATAAAAGCTTTATGCTTTAACAGCTTTAAAACCATTAAGCTGGTCACCTCATGGGGGCTGCCATGTTGAGATCACATGACTAGCCATACTTTTGCTCACAGGATAAATAAAAAATGGCTGACTGTGAATAGTGCACTGCAGTTTTACAACAGCATCTTTAACTGAAAAATATCCCAGTATAAATTCAAGATGACTTCCAGGGCAACATAAGTAGAAATTAACTGTAGTTAATAATCTCAATTGTAGGAGGTGAAGGCAGTATATTGGGTGCTGGTGCCTCTGTGATTGGAGTTGGATCAGATATTGGGGGTAGTATCCGTATTCCCTGCTTTTTCAATGGCGTCTTCGGACACAAGCCATCAACAGGTAAGAAGAATGGTGCAGTCGTGTGCATGTGTTGGTAAGTAGTAAAATAATAGTGACACAGAAGGAGTGCATGGTTTCTATACTGTATATACTTGACATATTGCAGTAATGTTGATTAAGACTATGAGAAACACAAACTACATGTTTTCTTTGTACATACAGGTATCGTAAGCAATGACGGTCAGTATCCTCCCGCCTCTGGACTGCAGATTGGATTTCTGTGTACAGGACCTATGTGCCGCTATGCTGAAGACCTGATTCCCATGCTAAGCATCATGGGAGGACCTAATGCAAATAAGTAATATACAACGCTATTAAAAAAAGACTAGATAGATATGATCACAACAACATTATAAGCAAATATGAGCTTTACATAAATGCGATCTACACAACCATTCAAAAGTTTATGGTGTTAGATTAAAAGTGTTTTTGTGGTCTGTTAGAAGTGTTTAGTTGGTCATTAGTCTCCCTGTTGAGAGTAGAGGTGTGCAATATTTATCGCCTATGATAACATTGTAGTTGTTTTTTTAATGATGTGCAAGCTGACATTTTTCACTAACTTTGCAAAAAAAACAAAAACATGTCTTGAGAGTCTGAAAGATTTCACTGCATGATGAAACCTATTAGAATGCAATTAAAATGTATAATGCATCCTCCTCACTGAATAAAATGTATTAATTTCATTAAAAAAAGTTACTTAAAATTATTTTTTAGATTTAATTAATTAAATAAAACATATGAATAGGGTAGCTTTCATTTCGGTCTTTCAACTTATTTATTTTCAATTTGGTCAACCACTGTTAAAAATGCATCCTAAAACATCACATGTCTTTCTGTCTGTCTTTCACTTCTGGTAGACTGTGTCTCTCTGCTGAAGTAGATTTGAAAAAGCTGAGGTTCTTCTCTGTTCCCCACAATGGAGGCTCTCACTTGGTCTCTCCAGTTGACGCACAGCTGCTTCAGGCACAGAAAATGGTAAGTGGGTGTGTGTGGATCGGCTTCAAATGATTTTCCTCTCATAAAGGGCTCTTGTTTTTTTTTTTAGGTGGTCAGACGTTTAGAAGCAGACCTTGGGGTCAAGGTCCAGGAGCTGTTTATCCCTCAGCTCAAATACTCCTTTCAGATCTGGGGAACTATGATGGCCTCACCTGGCAAGGATGGAAAGGTGTGTTTTTTGTCATTTTCATATCCTCATCAATGAGTCTACTGAATAATAAATATACAGATATACTGGATAAAATAGTAAACCCAACATTTTTAAAGATGGAAGTCAGTTTCAAAGGATGACAAATGAGTTCATTAAAATGAATGTGAGACTGACACAGATAAGCTAACTTTTAATCTCTCACTGACTTTAGCTCTTTATTTCCATCCTGTTAAGGATAAGGGTTAATGGTTTTGCTGTTGTGTAAATAATGGGGGTTATTGAAACAAACTTCTGTATTCTGTACTTGTCTTGTCGCTTCTGGTTCAGTTCTTTTGTATGTGCTTTGTTAAATATGGAGCTATTTTACTCAAGATGCTTTTAAAGGAGATATCAAAGATTATCATAACTGATGTCCATCATATATGCAGATTCTAAATGTGTATATATATAATATTAAAATTGAATTAGTTATAAATAAGTTTAGATGTCTTAGTTAGTTAATGGCATATTGTCTGTTATTCATTTTAATTTACATACTTTACTAATGTAAGCGTATCATTTTCATATTGTATGTTAGGGAACTGTATAACATTCATAATGTTTTAATTTGTCAATAATGTTTTAATTTGTCAACATATTTATATGAGATTGTTTTGTCATTTATTCCCCCATCTCAGCCTCCCACCACCTTTGCAGAGCTAATGAGTGAAGGCGGGAAGAAGGTTTGGCCTGTCTGGGAGCTGTTCAAGTGGCTTCTGGGGTTTTCTTCTCATACCATAGCAGCAATAGGTGTGTGACAGAGCAAATGAGCTTGTGCCCTTTTAACTTTGACTGATTGAATCATCCTTCCTTCCATATCTGATTTACTTGATTGGCATGAGATGCAAATCATTGCTGCCAGTGTCTTCTTGTGATGAGCGTTCCCAAAATTTTGGCAACGACTTGTTTTTTTGTTTAGTTTTTTTTGCCAGTTATGTATCTGAAGATGAATGCATGTGATAGTAGTCTTCCTTTCTGTCTCTCTTTCTCAGGTCTGGCTCTAGTTGAGCTGTTCCAGAGTTCCCATCCATCTCCATTCATTTTACAGCAGAAGGAGAGTCTGCAGCAGGAGATGGAGGAGTTGCTGGGCACAGATGGAGTGCTGCTGTACCCCTCTCATCCCCAGATCACTCCCAAACACCATCACCCAATTTTCACACCCTTCAACTTCTGTTACACTGGTAAGTGTTGTTAGTTGTGATCTGCTCATAATCTACTTATTATGGACCATGTTCCTGGGGAGTTTGGGCTCTAAGCGGTTCTGTTCTCTGCAGGTATCTTTAATATCCTGGGTTTGCCAGTGACCCAGTGTCCATTAGGGCTGAGTAAGGAGGGTTTGCCCCTGGGCGTACAGATTGTGACAGGTAAATTACAGGACCGGCTCTCTTTGGCCACTGCCCTCTACTTGGAGAAAGCTTTTGGTGGCTGGAGGGAACCAGGCAAGACAACAGCCAAGCCTTAATCCACTTCATGCGTCTGCAACAACAGGACCGCATAACCAACAACACATACTGTACCACATATACAGCATGTGTAAGCATCCAGAGCTTAGTGACATTCATTCCCCCTTATAAGTGCAGAATGCATTTTTCATTAACTGACATGTTTCAGAGGCCTGCATTTGTGTTTACTTATATGTAAACTTATATATATATCTTTATTTCATTCATAAGAAATGGAATGGACGCTGTATCCAGAACAAATAAATAGAGATATTTACATGAGACATCTATTAATTTTATAACTATGTGAAAAATACTGTATTTAATTTCTTTTTTTTTTATGGGCAAAATATATATGCACTAAAACAAGGATGTTTGAACACATTTGTGCTGCTCACTGTTTCCTCTTATCAGGCTTATCAAGAGCAGGCTCTTTCTTGTGACAAATCTATTTAAACTTTAGAATATCCTTTGCCATAAGCAGATTTCAGTGTGTTAGTAGGAAGACGGGCATAAATCAATCATATTTAGAAGTAAATATCAAGCTGGGGCATTGGCAGTTTTCTTGGCCTTTATTACTCATATTTTGTTGTTGGTTTCTATAAAAAAACCTAGTCCAACATTTTGTAATGTGCCTAAAGCAGTAACACTACATTAAAAATAAATAAAATAAAAAATACAAAATTTCGAATGTGTCTGAATTCTTAGCAACATAAACATAAATAATCAGCATGTCATAAACATATCTTCAATATATTGTTAAATAACTTAGAAAAAATGGACAGCAGATGACATTGCATGCATTTATTAATTCATTATTTAATTCTTAAGGGATCATGAATAAAGGCAGATACCTCTGTTGAATATAGTTAGAATATTTCACAAAACTGAAGACTCTTTATTTCTCCTTCTCTCCCCTTCTTTCTTTGAGAATCATATCACAATATTTAAAACAAAAGTTTTGATTAAAAAAAAAAAACATTTCACAATAATAATGCATCACAATATTCACACACACACACACACACACACACACACACACACACACACACACACACACACACACACACACACACACACAGCTATTTAAAAATTATACTATACCTAAAAATAAATAAATACTCATATACACATACTGTATAAAATAGTGGTGTAACCTATAAATACAATAAAATTGTTTAATTTAGATATTGTACTACCTCAAGCACATTTTAGGTTGTCAATCATTTTACATTTTTGCAGAGCAGAAATGGCTTATTCGCAAATATTCCCCCCTTTCACTATATTTTGTGGTGATATCAGCCCATTGAAAATATATTTATTGACCACAGGACTACTTGACCACTAGGTGGCATCATGATCTCACTATTTCATGGTGACCATGATTTCACCAAGTACAACATGTTCCTGGATCAACATCCTTGTTGATCCTGAACAACATTCCAATCAACCAATCAGAATTGAGGGATAACTTTTCTGGAAATATCTGTTTTAGGCATATGATCGGGGTTAGGTGATTCTACACCCTTGTTAATCAGCTATCATTTCACGCAGATTTTAGGAATAAATTGGGTAGGGTTAGGTTTAGGGGTGGGGAATGGGTTTAGTCTATATTTTTGGACAGTAACGTTGATCCAGGATCAACAAACGATGATGTTCCAGGAAACATGTCTTACTTGGCAAAATTACGGCGACCCTATGTCATGTCTACACTACTATTTCAAAAAAATTAAAAAAGGTATGACATTTTATAGTGGCTCCGATTCTTTAACCAATTCAGTTTAAGTGGGAGACCTTTATATGTATTGTTATCTTATCATATATATAATCATAATTGCAGTCCGAGTCCAAGTAGTAGTGGTACTGTTTTAGCAAATAAGTAGTTTTAGGTACAAGTATTTGTAAGAAATGATAGTCTGCCTCGACCCAGCTTCCACTCCAAAATATGTTTGATCATGCTCATTTCCCAAAATGGCTTAATTATTATAGAGGAGAAGAAAGTCATCAGTTATGTTGTCTGTAGACCATTTGGGATGATCACATCCTGAGCAAATGGTGACCAATTGTAGAATGGGACAGGTGTGGGACACTGAGAACCACCTCAGACAAAGGGGTGTCAGAACTTAATCAACATACAGACCACAGCTGTTACAACAGGAGCAACTTCATTTACATGAAGGGTAGTAAACTGAAAATGTATAAAAGGTTTGAACTTAGGATGTTCTGACTCCATTGGACCCAAGGTACTACATGTACTTTGTTACTGCTATGCTGCAATAAACATCTTCATTGAGATCTTCAACGTCCTCATCAATTTTTCTTACATTGGCGAGCCACCCACCGAGGGAATTCCCAAAAAAGCAGGAAAAGGTAAGAAAATGGTTTCTTTCTTCTATGTTGTTTTTGTCAGGGAACCCCCTCATATAAAAAAAATCTAGAAAAGAAAATTAAAGGACAGATGAGAAATTGTTTTAATCAGTATTGGCAGGAGGAGTTCTTAAACCTATTCTGTACAAATTCTGTTTAAGATTCTAACGGAACTGAATCAGCCCAACACACTGTGGTGGCAGAGTTGTATTGGAATTGTTGTTTCTAAAGTAACTGAACCAAAGTGCTTAAGTTTAAAGTTTCTAAAGTAACTGAAATGTGTTGTTGGTCTGTTAGAACTGTTAAGATTCTTAAGTAATTGAATCAGCTCGATGTAGTGTGCTAGCAGAGTTGTATGAGACCTTATTGTGATAATTCTGATGAAATTCTAAAGTAACTGAATCATGTGGTCACAGAATTATTTCATTGTGTGTTATAGAGTATTGAGTCCGATGCACTGTGACTCTGTGAAGTTTAAAGCCTGAAGCAGTGTGGTTTTGCCCAATGTACTGTGACAGTGTTACATTTTTAACAGTTTAGTGTAGTGAAGTGTAAGGCCCAAAGGAGTGTGGCCGTGTCCGGAGAAGTGAAAAATTTGGTTTAGAAGCCCAACGTAGTGTGGCTGTTTTATATATATATATATATATATATATATATATATATATAATATATATATATATATATATATATATATATATATATATATATATATATATATATGTATATATATATATATATATATATATATATATATATATATATATATATATATATATATATATATATATATATATGTATATGTATATATATATATATGTATATGTATATGTATATATGTATATATATATATATATGTATATGTGTGTATGTATATGTGTATGTATATATATATATATATATATATATATATATATATGTATATGTATATATATATATTTGTGTCCAAAGCACAGGAGCTGTAAATAATTAGACTAACAGGTATCTTAAAGTAACTAGATAATGTTCAGTCAGTGAAGGAAAGAAGCGTATTGAATTCCTGAACACAATTCAATAAGATTGTGAAAATGGAAGAGCTGATAGTTAAATACATCGCTAAGCACGGCTTAGTAGGAATGTTTGATGGGATAGAGAAGGCAGATGACCCCTACGAGTGGGCTATGTCTCAATTCAAAAACTGTCCCAAAATGCCTAAAAACAAAGAGGGAAAAGTTGCTAATGCACTTCAAGCTCTTTTTGCCTCATACAAGGTAACTAAGTAAGGATTAGAAGAAATTAAAACAGAAAACAAGTTGCTAAATTCGCAAGTCAGCGGCTATGTCATATAATTGAGAAATTGTAAGGCTTAAGAGATCATTTTGAAGGAACAGATAGTGAAATTGAGAAAAGGAATTTCAAAGTCCGAAACAGAGAGGGAAACATTTAGATGTTTGTATGAAGGGACAGCTAGACAGTTAGGACATGCCCAATCCAATTCTGAATATGATTCTGTGAGGTTCCCAATAGCACCAGTGCGAACAAGACAGACTGGAAATGACAGAGTTCTTGATCAAAGAAATGACAATGGCCAAGCTGTTAGACATCTGTCTTTTATGAACTTTCAAAGTCTTGTTACAGCAGTGTGTACTTTGACCCTGATAACATGGATCCTGTAGAGTTTTTGTCAAAACTGGAGAAGGTAGTGGATGTTTGTAGTGTGTCAGACGAAGATGCTTGTAGACTTCTTATGATCTGCATTCCTCGCTCATTAACTAGTGGTCTCTTACCGGAAGTTCATGACAAAAGAGCAGACAAAGGTGCAAGGAGAGATTCTCTATTTAAACTTGCTGGGACTAATTTGGTTAACTTGAGAAACATAACTGAGGTGACAATGCAAATTGGAGAGCATCCTCTAGCATTTTCATCTGGGTTGTGGGAAAAGTTCAGCTGTTACAGTGGTTTGCCAAATGCAACTAAACAAAATCGCATGTTTAAGTCTGCATTAATTGCACAGAGTAGTTCACACATGCGAGAAGCCGTTGCTATGCATGTAGATGTAAATGCACCATACGAGCAAATCACTTCCAAAATGACACAGCATTTCAATGCAAGAAGTCAAATGAAAGCTGCAGTATCTAGACATCCAGTTGCTGTCTTTGGCAGGAGATAATGTTCTATATTTTCTAATGGTTTGCATCAGAGACCAAAGAGATTAGAAAGAGTAAATTCAGAAGGTTTTACTCTCTGTTATGCATGTGGAAAAGCTGGTCACATTGCTAGACATTGTCAAGACAACGAGAGACCTTATCAAAGCTTTGTTTGTCATGCATGTGGAAAGGATGGTCACATAGCAAAGCATTGTTTAGAGAAAGTTAGGAAAGTTTGGGAATTTGTTTGTTTTGCTTGTAGAAGTATGGGGCACAAGGCAAGACAATGTCACTTTTCACACAAAAGAAGGATGAGCTATCATGGTTTGCTTAAGAAAATAGGCAGTTTAGAAACCCAGTTGGCACTGTTGAAAGGAAATAAGGAAGAAGCCATTCACACCTTGCCAGACAGAGCACTGCATGAACAACATGACTGTAGCTCAGTCACAAGCAGATGCTGATGTGATTTGGAGGAATGGTTTTATGATAGTAAAATATATATTTAAAAAATATGTTTACTATCAAAAGTTCTTTATAATTTCTGAGAAATGTGTTAATTGCATTAATATTTACATTTAATTTATGAGAAATTATTTAATTGCATTTGGTGACTAAATTTCTGTAGCTTTGATGTTTTGAATCTGAAAAGATTCTTGTGGGGGAAACCTCTTCTTTTTGATCTTGTTTCAGGTAAAAGCATCAAGATGTTTGTTGGAAAGGTGTACCCTCCTAGAGAAAGATGATCCAGTCATCTGATGGACAAGAAGGCCAGCAGAACCAGTGGAGCCAGGGGACCTCCAGAAGAAAAAAAGGACTTCTTAAAGAACATAGTGATCATCAGAAACAGAAATCAAGAGATTTCCAGACCTACAAGATCCAGAACTCCAAACCTAAAAGATCTAGAAACCCTGAGACCCACCAATGCCACAGACTACCACAACACCAATAACTGCTTCATTCAGAAGGACTCTTCCAAACTGAAAAGAATGGACATTGGAAAAGAGAACCAAGGAGAGATCAAACCATTTTCAGAGACTGAGGACAGCAGTCTTACCACTGTGATGGAAAAGAAGTGGGCAAAGGACATACCCACACTAAGAAATGCAAAAAGACACAGACTCACATGACACTAGAAAGACAAATATATGCATACTCGAATGCAGAAAATATATTATTGTCTATTGAATGCACCCATGTGGACAAAGGACGTCCACACTGAGAGAATGGACACAATGCAAGTGACAAAACAAACACACACACACACACGTCCACACCACACCGTGTTGCCTGTTGATTGATGTTTTTGCTCCTTTGGCTTTTGACAATGTTTGTACTGTCATAATGTTTAGTACATTTAGAAATTCCCTTTTGCTGTTATGGTTCTCAAGGGCTCCTCTCCCAAACCCCAAAAAATGTTTGTATGTCATTTTGCCAAATTTGAGAAAAGTCTCTATGATAAATTTTGCTTTGGATGGAGCGATAACCAGTGTGCATGAGGTGATGACCCAATGACGGGTGAGATTTTCCTTTGGCCAGAGGGGGACAAGCTAAGGCAGGGCTTCACCGCAACTGGGCACCTGCCCTGGAAGGGAGGTGTAATCTGTGTAAGGGAGTGAATGCGATGCTTCTTTTGGGCCAAGAGCATCTAAGAGTGGACTGTAAGAAATTATAGTCTGCCTCGACCCAGCTTCCACTCCAAAATATGTTTGATCATGCTCATTTCCCAAAATGGCTTAATTATTATAGAGAAGAAGAAATTCATCAGTTATGTTGTTTGTAGACCATTTGGGATGATCAAATCCTGAGCAAATGGTGACCAATTGTAGAATGGGACAGGTGTGGGACACTGAGAACCACCTCAGACAAAGGGGTGTCAGAACTTAATCAACATACAGACCACAGCTGTTACAACAGGAGCAACTTCATTTACATGAAGGGTAGTAAACTGACAATGTATAAATGTTAGGATGTTCTGAGTTCATTCTGACTCCGTTGAACCCAAGGTACTACATGTACTTTGTCACTGCTATGCTGCAATAAACATCTTCATCGAGATCTTCAACGTCGTCATCATATGTTCTTACATATTATTACTACTATTATAACCTCAGTTGAAGTTCAGCTAATTAAACATTCACATTCACATCTCAAGCCTTAATGCTTATGATCAGTTGTCACTCTTTTCCAGGTTACTTTGTCTCCTATATTGGGACTGTTTTTCATATTTTCAGTCTATTTCTTTCTCTTTTTTTCTGATTCATTTGTTACGCCGTCTAGAGTGGAGATCCAAAACACCTAGGAAACGGTAAACAAAGCAAGACAGGTCCACTTTATAATGAACACTCTAGAGCTGCAAACTGATTAGATAGGAGAGGCTTTTATCACGGTTACCCAACAAAAAAATGCTAATTATAGTCTTTCTGTAAAACTGTGTTGGCTTTTAAATTGGATACCAGGTGTGTGTGTGTTTTAGGCATGTTTTGTCAGTCCACAAAATGTCTTTTGCTGTTTTTTTTCTCACTACAGTGTTTTTTATTATTTTTATTTTATGGCATTTAATTATGGCAATACATCTGTGAGCGTTTTCATTCATCCAGGTGTTTGTAAAACAATTCAATTAATTTAATATTTCATTTGTAAGAATATAATGTTGAAACATTTTGTTGTAATACCATTCCAAAATCTTGTGAACAGCTCTAAACTGATTGTTTTATGAATTCTGTTCCACAGTGAAAACCGTCACAGGATAGGATTAGGATTAGATCTCATTATTAAACAAACATTATGTTCATATATCAGACAAACATTTAATGCTATGCAGCCACCTTCATATGACCAGAAAATAGCTGTAAATGGAAGGCTTTCTTTCCAAATGATGGAGACAAACACCTGGAATCTCTGAATAGCTACTAACCTGGATGAAGGATGCAACAGAAAGAGAAGGACAGAGGCTGTGTTTGGTATCTGTGGCAACATCCCACTCAGAGACTTCAAAGAGCAAGGCCTAATTATTCCAGATCCTACAACAACAAACATATCCATCATCTCATGTATTTTCATCAGTGTTCAAAGAAAATGATTTACATGATTGAACAGGCTGAGTGAAATGGAAGGCTGTCCAAAAGAGCAGAAAAAAGGAACAGTGCATGGAACTAGACATGAGAATTGTAAATAAATTTAATTTAAATATATATTTATTACTTGATCATTTACTAATTATTTTTAGTATATGTCAATCATTACCGGCAGTCAATTAAATATTATTTTAACATGAATTTTCTATGAACACGTTTATTTTTTTCACACCTGTTTCCAAAAAAAAAAAAAAAATCTGCACTGTGATAATAAGAAACTACTCAAATTTCTATCAGTTCAAAACAAGTTAAATTGCAATACTAGAAGGTACTGGCCTGTAAAATGTGTTTTAATATAAATGTAGTCACTGTAAAGTTAAAATAATAAGTGAATTGTTAAATAATAAATCACAGTGTGGTTTATGCAAATTTAAAAGGGGTTGGGAAAAAATAATGCAAATAACGAAATACAGCTAAAAATATAATAATGCAAAGCTAGAACAATATCTTATCCATATAAATGTCAGGTTTGACGGTTATAACTGCTTGAGAACTTGTCAAATGTACCTGTGGATTTACTTAAAATTGAACAGCTGTTGTAAAACACCCGAAACTTCTTCCAGGAAAAGAAAAAACCTATTGCATCAAGAATGTCCAGTACTACTCCCACATTGCAGAGACCCAAACACTGAGGCCCTTTCTGGGCTGTTGTCCGCCAGCGCGTTTATGGGCAGGGCTTTCTGAATGAATCGCTGCTTCATTAACTCCCGTTACACGCTTGAGTCAGGCGGAGCAGAGAGAGGAGGTTCATTTCTGGGCGAGCGAGCTGAGGAAGGTGTGTTCTCCGACCTCGGGACAGCAGTAAAGCGATAAAATGATCATCGTCATTGAAGATCAGGTAAGAACGCTGCTCTAATTCAACAGACACTCACATAATTGTATTTTTTTACGAAATTAGCAAAATTGTGGGGTATGACTAGTGCTCACTTACTGCACGAGAGTCTATTTCGTTTAAGTTTGTTGAAAATTCAACAGCTATGCGTGAGAATTCACAAAGTATTAGCAAGCAATAAACTTAACAGGTCAGTTCAGATTGTGGTTGTAAAAATATAACGTTAGTTAGCCTATCTGCTAACCAATAACGTTAACTTACCTAGCCAATACGGCACCCGAAAGCTAAAATGCATAGCTTTCCCCCATAAAATTCCGCTTTCATGTGATTGTTATTTGCACTGCAACAACAATTGTGTTGTAAAATTATGAACCAACGCACGTGAAATGACATTAACGTTACATAGTTCTGCGGTAGCTGGCATGCCGCTTCGTTACGTAACGTAACTTTCAGCTCACGAGACCGGAGTGTGGTCTAAACCTACATTTGAAATAAACATTCTCATTCATAGTTTAACCTAGATAACTAAATTAGCACGGTCTTGTAGCATTTATAGTTTATTTTGGTGATCGCGGCCTGACGAGACCAAGCGCGCCATCGTCACGTGGGTTTGACTCTTCTGAGGGTCTTTTTTTTTTTTGCACAGCAGCATTTGATCATTTGCCGCAGTGAATAAGGCAAATACTGCATACAAGGACGCCATTAAATCTCGGTACATTGAATTTCTTTTACTGTTTGTTTTAATGTAGTCAGATGAGCCTTATTATGTGATTCCGTCTGTTACAGATAAATAATGTAATAATTCTTACAAAACCGATGTGGTTTTGTGTTGTTACCTAGAGGGCAACACAACTACCACCCCCCCAACCCTGTAGTTCCAAACCTGTATGAATTTCTTTCTTCTGCTCAACACAAAAGAAGGTACTTTGAAGAGATGTTGTAAACCAAACAGCTGATGGTAGCCATAGACTTCCTTTGTATTTTTTCCCTACTACGGAAATGTTTGGTTAGCAACATTAATTAAAGGTGTCTTCTTTTGTGTTGAAAAAACAAGGGCCCACAGCAACACCATCTTATTTTAAAGAATAGCACATTGCAATGATGACAACACAAACATTGAACATTGACTTGTGTTCACAGGATGGCTTTGACAAAGCTCTTGCTGAGGCGGGTGATAAGCTTGTAGTGGTTGATTTTACAGCCACATGGTGTGGACCTTGTCAGAGCATCGCACCATTTTACAAAGTAAGAATCAAATTAAAGTCACTGTATTTGAGTCGTTGGAATGGACTTATTTGACTCAATTTCTCATTGTAATTCCTCACTTCAGGGCCTGTCTGAAAATCCTTCCTATGCTAATGTGGTCTTCCTCAAAGTGGACGTAGATGATGCACAGGTGAGTTTTTATATATATATATATATTAATAATATATATATATATATATATATGAGAGAGAGAGAAATTCCTTTTTTTTTTTTCTTTTTTTTTTTCTAAGAGCTAAATTTACCTGACTGCCACAGTGTCGTGGAACCACTCAAAATAGCAGCGACTGGAGTGAAATGTAATTTAGTTGTTGTAAAGTTTACGAATTCCTATAATTGTTTATTGTTAATGACTTAATGCAAGATTAATTAGAAAATAAACTAAAGACATGCACTAGTTTAATGTAGCTAGCACAGAGCTGAATTATTTTCTAATGTCCTGCTTAATAAACTGTAAAAGCATATTAAGCATTTTCATTACAACTGTTACTTGTATTATTTTGTAGATTGATTATTCAGATTACACAAATTCAAAGTTGCATTAATAGTGTTGCCATAGAAATGCATAACTCTTTAAAGACATGAACAGCTCAGAGTATATAAATATATAAATTTGTATAGTGGAAAGGGAAACTACAACAAAAATAATTTTGTTCTCATTTACCCCAAGAAACAAAATAATAATGAAAAAAAAAAATCTACAATAGAAGTTTCAAAGCTTTTTCTCAGAGAGGAAAATAATAGAAGGGATATAGATGTTGAATTTGCCGTCACTCCCTCAGCCTTTTTATTAGAAACACTCACATGGCAGCGTTTTTGTGTACCGTAACTTAATTTCTAGGAAAGGAAAAGACAAAGTATAGTGTTATAAATGTACATAAGTTTTGCTGTTCTCAAATAGTGCTGGTTAGAGGACAGCAGATAATAAAAAAAAAAGTATCACACTGGCCTGTCTGTCTGTTTACTAACAGACTGGCCAGTGTGAAACGTTTTAGACTGAAACTGTGGTAGCCAGAAGGAATTCAATAATTATGTTTCACCATAATTCAATCGCTGGAAACACCTCTTGTATGGAAGGAAAAGCTTTGGCTTTTTTATGAACCTTATTGTTCATTCCCCTGCAACCATAGTTTAGGCCTAAATCCATTTAAATGAAAGAAATGTCAGCTCAGGTGTTTGTTTTTGTTTTGTTTTTTTGGTAAGGGAAATGGGTTCTTAATTTGCTGCCTTGGCTCATGATGAACACCACTAGAGGGTAGTAGAATTACATAAAATGTATGCTATGGTTACATCCCAATCAAACTTTTGTTTTCGATTTTGTTGCTTTCTCTCAGTGTGCCCTGCAGTTACTTTTAACTAAAAGAAGTTAGATACGAGCCATAAAGCATCCTAAGGAATATTAAAGTGATGTTCTTTGTTTTGCAGGATGTAGCCCAGTCTTGTGAGATTAAATGTATGCCAACATTCCACTTCTACAAGAACGGGAAGAAGGTTTGTTCTGTTGTCTTTCCTCTAGTTGATTTAATAATAGTAGTCACATATTACAGGGTTTCCGTGGGTCCTTAAGTCTTAAATTTCCTGTATCAGATTCAAGGCCATAAAGTCTTAAATGATAGAAGAAACTGAACTAATAATAGTCACATAACTGCACAAAGTTAAAGATATTTCTCTATGAATATGCTGCGTTTGAATTTACTTCCCATTATTGTAAGGATGATTTAATCTGCTGTTTTCTGTTGTAGCTGGATGATTTCTCTGGGTCCAACCAGACTAAACTGGAAGAGATGGTGAACCAATACAAAGGTTAAGCCTGATATGTCCCACTCATAAATGTTTCCTGTGCAGCCTAAGCTCCAATTTGACAAACAATGACTCCCCACTTGTTTTGTTATTCATGATGGACTTTCCTTTTCTAGTCATTTTCGGCGATTTTAGCAGGTCAAAATCTGCCTTACAAAATCTTTCATCCATTTCCATAATGAATGAATACCTCTGTATGTTTCTGTGTTCACATGTAACTCTTATTAGATGTTTTTTTCAACATCAATAAACAGTTATAAAAATAATGATTAATGTTGATTTTGTGCTTTAGAAGATTCCAAATTAATGTTATACATTAGGTATGTTTTTCTCCTCTACTTGTCAGTTCATTGTCCCAGGCCCTGATATAATGGATGCTTGTTGTTGGCCTTGTCTCTTTAAGCATTGTATTGTTAAAGGTTTCTCTCAAGTGCGTTTGTCCAAAGAATTTTACTTATTTATTTTTATTAGCCGCATAATTGTTTGTGGTCAGCTTGTTGTATCTAAATGGTGGTTGTTGCAGTTTTTACTCTACTGTCTTTACCAAGGAAATCTTTTTTTACATTTTACATCCTGAACAACAGGTTATAGAGAACGAGTGACTATTTCTGTGCTACTGTGTGTGTAAATTGCATCAACCTTAAATGACATCTCTTGTCAAACAGTGTGTGAATGGTTCACTCTATTTAGTTGCTTCATGAGAGCCTATTTTGCACACATTTAACCTACCCATAACTATTTTTTTTTTCCTTTATGTCACCATTTTCTTAGTAGTAATTTTTCAAAGGTCCGGAACTTTTGGGGCGGGACTTGGGTGCTGAACATACTGATTGGTTGAGTTCACGCAGCATTGTATTTCAACCACCATTTCTTCGGATGGTTTTCAAAATATTACTGTTATTGTGTCATGACATTTAGTTTTAAAAGTATTTCAAGCGAAACTCAAATCTGTGGCTTAAAGAAAGAAAACTCAAAGACAGCACCTATTTAAAAATGTGTTTCGCCGATTTCGGCGACGTGGGGTCCATGCGATCCCCAAGAGCAGCGGGTGCTCAGTTCTCGTGTATATATAAACAATCCCTTATGGACATTCTCTTTCAAATTAATCTTAATGTTTAAGTGTATATTTAAGCATCACGTAATGTCACCAGTCACAGATAACTGGGAGTTTTGGTTCTAGACCTAAAATATTGAAGCAAACATAAATGCAACAATGCTAAACTATCTACTACATATACAGTAACAATCATTTTAAGATCTGTCATAAAAAGTATAAAGTAATGCCATGCAAAAAAAAAGAGAAAAAAACACATTTTGTAAAAATGTATGCAACAGTTCTATCTGGTCCTCGAATCTGATTGGCTGATAAGAGTGTGATATTAGAGTGATGACAGGAGATGTCACAGTGAGTGTCATGGCAGATGCCCAAATCCACAATTATTTTAAAAATAATACTGTTTTTGTGTCACGGAATATAACTTTAAGAGTTTTTTTATAGGTGAGAATGTACTTATTTAGACTTCAAATATGCGGTTTGTTAATAAAGATAATGTCTATTTGAAAATTCACTTCAATGTTTTCAGAGATGTGAGCTCCAGGGCATCAGCGGCCGTGTACGCTCATGAACCCACTGATAGCGCTCCTAACCTCGTCCATATCTTCTGGAATTTGCAGCTGGCTCTGATGTCTCTATAGTGGTCTCATTAATCTATGATTTGTTCCAGAGTAAATAGTTTTAGCTGAGAGCAAAATCTCATCACGTTATGTTTTATGTAACTTCAGTGCTGTATATCATAGCGCTACCTTTGTACTTTTGACTGAATTGCCTTGCAACTTTTATAGTGGCTGTAGTTGTTTATTGAGTATTATTATACAATATATAATATTTTATATAAATAATACTAGTATTGGGAAACAGTGTGTTCATAATGATGGTGATTTTAGTTACATTGTTCCGCATTTAGATGGCGACAAGAGACAGTTTTTATGAGTCATCAGTAAAGACTTATATTGAAAGAGACTGAAAGCTGTTGTAAACAAGGAAGTTCTTTTTACTTATTACACACAAGTAATTACACTCGCTCAGACCATCTCTCTCTCTCATAATACTCGACTCCACATAATACGCTGATTTTAAGACAGTAAATTTTAATGAAGCAACTCAAGTTCCTTCGTTACTAGTTCTAAAGTGACGTTTTTGTATTATTAACGGAGGCTTGAGCTCAGTTGTTAAACCAAAGAGTATGGAATACCAAGAGGTGAAACTCAATGCTTTTTGGGTAACAGCC
This sequence comes from Cyprinus carpio, assembly GCF_018340385.1. NCBI lineage: Eukaryota > Metazoa > Chordata > Actinopteri > Cypriniformes > Cyprinidae > Cyprinus > Cyprinus carpio. The sequence goes on from NC_056572.1 coordinate 24,963,352, forward strand.
ACTAGCGCGGTAGCGCGGCCACCATTTTGGAGTGAAAATTCCAACTGGACAACAGCGCAGATAATAGACAGACCAACAATGAAAGAGAAGTCAAAGTGGAATAAAAGAACACAATGTAGAACAATGAACTACCAAAACTATCAGTGTGACAGTAAAAATCTTGGCTTTCATAATTTTCCCAAAGACCCTGACAGGTAATTATTCACAAAAATGTAAAAAATATTGTGTGTTTTGAAGTGGGATGTAGCGCTGTCCCTACGCTAACCCCACCACTGAAGAATATTAGCTAACCCTAACCCTAACAAGTCCAAAAATGCTTATAATAGCTGGATATGGCAACACCCGTGGCCTCACTCACAACATTCTGAAGCCTCGTTCACTCCGCCAGTGAATAACAGCGATCATCTTCATACCAGGGACGCTAAACATTCTTGCAAAATGTCTAAACTGTATTATACATGTCATGTAGGCATTCATATGAGGAGTTTAACATGAAATTAGTCAGTCAGAGAACAAATTTTAGTTTTGAACAGAGGTACGGACCTCGGTGGCCTCATAGCTGGCTACGGGGCTGGCTGTACGTGTGTGTGTGTTTTACATAAAACAAGTTTCTTTTTTGTTTTTGTTTACAGTCTTCCTTTAAAGGACATTAATACAAGACAATTCTGAGAAAACAGCTTACTGTCTAGCTGTTATATTCATGTTATAGGTTTATTGTCCAACATTCCTAATTTTTCTGTCATTCATTTAATTTCAACCAAAACTGACATGGTTTCTATAGAGCAAAAGGTTTTGTGAAAAAAGAGAAGACATTAAAATAAAGAAAATTTTTTTTGATGATCACTAGTCTAGTGATTGTAGCTACGTTATTATTGTCATCGTTCAGGATTTATTTCATCTTTAATGTACTTTTTTTGTTTTTAAACAAAACAGCTGATATTTGCCATAGCATCATCAAGAATCCAATGGACTGCCGAGTCACTTTCACTTCAGAATGGTGGAAGCGCAGGGCTGCTGCTGGGCGCCGCAGTTGCATTGGAACATTCTTTTGGTTTTCACTTCTTGTCAGTATAAGTTCTTTGGTTAAACTGAGTGAGATTTGAATCCGTGGCAGAAGGAAGTAGTTCTACACAAAAGAGGGGTTTTAAAGATACCCTGTTGTTTCTTTTACACAGTTGTGCCGTCTAACTGTTGTATAAACACAATACCATACTCGTAGCTGTGAGATATGGTTGTATTGGCACGGATGTGATTCTTGGCCTCGTGCATACTCGTGTGATAGCCTATTGCTCATTTAAACTGGGTGATTTAGATTTTGATTTGTCCTGTGATAGCTGGGTTTGAGTCAACCGATGAACTACATTGATAATTGATTCAGCCAGCACAAATGCAGAGATTGTGTTCATCTGGCAATTAAACGCTCATATTAATCTTCATTTCCTGTTTAATATGCTGACCATTTTTGTCGCTGATTATGCAATGTAGTATCCAGGATTGACAGTTTACCCCACAACTTCACAATCATTTAACAGGAATGTTTGGTTTCAGGAAGATAGGAATGTGGATCTACATTCCAGCTCTAAGCATTCTTTATCTTATTTGGATTGTTTTGACAATGAAAACTATTTCATGGTCTGTCCGCTTTGTAAGGGCTGTGCAAAAGCTTACTACGACCAGCAGGTTGTGGGGAATGAAGTCAAACTTCTTTCCAGGCCAAGCTACTTTCTTTTATCTTATGACAAGTGTTGGGGAACACTTTTAAAAGTAATGAATTACAATATTGCGTTACTCCCTAAAAAAGTAACTAATAAGCATTACTTTTTATGGAAAGTAATGTTTTATGTTACTTTTGCTCTCGTCTGGGCTGAGCTTGCTAATTTGTTTTTAATATAAAAAATAATATTTTTGGCAAATGTAAAGGCCCTTTCACACCAAAAGTGAAACGAATACGCCTCAGCCATTCTGGATTGCATGGAGCATAGAATGCAGGAGAAAGTTCAACACTCTTCAGCAATGAAACAAAAAGAAAGAAAAACAAATGTCTTGTTTATTTTAAGTAATTTTTGCTTATTAATTTGGCTGGATTGGATCGAAGGTTGGCAGCAAAGATATCAATTAATAAATTGGGATTAAATGCATAAGATATTTGTGTTATTTAATACATTTAAGTATTGCAGGTTTGCATTGCACTGTTTTCATTCATTTTGAGGAATTCTGAATAAATTCATGTTCACATTTGTTACCCTGGAACACAAAAACATAGTCTACATCACGTTCACACAGCGCCTCTGCACTTACTCTTGATTTCTCTCAACATGGGGACAGGGGGAGCTGTCAGTCAATGAATGGGAAAACAAAGTAACTGGAGTTACTTATTTATAAAAGTAACTCAGATATTTTATTGTAAATTAAAAAGTAATGCGTTACTTTACTGGTTACTTGAAAAAAGTAATCTGATTACGTAACTCGCGTTACTTGTTATGCGTTACCCCATCACTGCTTATGACATTCTGACATTTAAACAGTTTCTGTTTATTTGATTTTAAAGGACAAACCGGCACATCCTGTTCCTGGGTCAGCATGCTTTCTTGGTCCTGAAACAACGAACCTGTCAAGTTATAACACAAACCCTAATCATAATTTAACCCTTTAACTAGAGGCAATTTAGTTTAATAACAATGGTGTGCAAGTCTCTAACCCAGTACTAAGCCTAAGCTTAACATTAGTCCTCACATCTGATTTGTTGTCAGCAATGTTGTTCCAGCTCCAACAATGACCAGGCAGATCCTTCTTAAGACCAGCGAGGTGTGGGGAATGAAATTCTTCTTCATTCCAGCTCAAACTGTAGCTGTTTGTAAAAGGCTGCAACATTGCACAAACCTGATTAAACGTGTTACTTTCATTTTTGCTTCCATTCTCAATCACCTCCTCTAGGGAATTCTATAGATTATAAACAGTTTGGGTGGATTTATTTTGTTGATTTGGTAAGCCTACTATATTTATTTGTTTATTTATTTATTTATTTATTATTATTATTATTAATTATTCTTTTTTAAAGAAAAGCACATCATTATGGTTAAAATGGAAACAGGTAGTCCTTCTCAGATTTGATCACTCATGCAATCACTTTGCCTGTGGCCTTACAACATTAACATGTGACGTTGACGTCATATGTAAAAGGATATAAATATACACGGAGCTGGAAATGCATTATTCTCAAGAAAACTACAAGGTAATATCATTTTTTTTCTATCTTTTTTTCTTTCTTTTGTTATTGTGTAATTACAGAGCCCCGCACATGGTAAGCATGAAAAAAATAGTAGGCTAAATCATGTGCACGATTTACTATTTCGTTCCCTCGATTTATAAATTGTGCCATGATTTACTAATTTGATTTACGTGCACACGATTTATAAATCGAGAGAACAAATTAGTAAATTGTGGGCACGATTTAGCAAATCGAGGGAACGAAATAGTGTGCACGTTTTAGTATATCGAGGGAACGAATGAGTAAATCGTGCGCATAATTTATTTATTTTTTCTTGCATGTCATGTGCAGGGCTCTGTACTGTATGTAATGTTGAATTTACTTAAGACATTTCTGATCATGCAGTATATTACATTTATATTAGAAATTTAATAATCAGATTCCAAAAATTAAGTACTTAGAGTAATTAGAGTATATTACATTATAAAATTCTTATTATGAAATTACAGTAAATTTTTCATGGATTGATTAATAAAAATAAATTACAAAATTCCAATAAATAAATCACAATAAACATTCAAAAATTATATATATATAAAATTACAAAACGTAAATGAAAACCAAAAACAATTATATATATACTGTATTCCCAAATGTTTTTGTCAGCCAAACCCTTTTGACATATAATACTTACTTAAAATATCTCTGCGGAAATTAATATTTAAAATAATTTAACAACACATTTGCGTGTTTACAGTTTTCTGTTGTCAGTTAATGGTCACATTGACGTGCAGGTCAACAAATAAAAAATTAATATTTTTAGTGTACAGGTGTTTAAATTATTTTTATTTTACATTTTTACGATTTAATTAATTATTAGCTTTTTATCACCTCACAAACCCACTGCAGATCTTACATTAAGACCAGTTTAGGAAACCATGGAGTCATGTAATGTTTAATGCATTTTGTTATTTTGATAAAAAAGGAATATATTTTCTTTCTCTTTGCTTTTTTAAATATCAATATGGTACATTTAATGCAACGTTTTAAAACAAGTTTGATTTAAAAAAAAAAAAAAAAATCTAAAATCAGTCTAAAAGTAGTCAGAGTACATTACCTAAAATGAGTAACCCAGATTGTTACTAACTACAGTTTTCATCATTTACCATTTACTAACCCTCATATATTTCCAAATCTGTATGACTTTCTTCTGTGAAACACAAAAGGAGAAACTTTGAAAAAAAAAAAAAAAAAAAAAAAGAGTAAGATGTTCTTTAAAAATTTACATTTTGTGTTCCAATAAAGAAAATAAGCTAAACAGTTTTGTGGTGAATTTTCTGTTAATACTTGCGATCTCTATTTGGGAGTTCATATGTTAGATTAGAGTTTGGTAAGAGTTTCCAAACATTGTTCTGGATCCCCTTCAGCATTGCACATTTACTCATCACTTATTACTTCAATAGGGTGCTGAATAGTCTTAGCCTCAGACGCCACACCCACAGACTATTGGCCTGAAGCTGTCAGTCTGAAGGTCTGGCTATGCAAGACTAGATGCTGCAAGACCTGAAATGGGTGTGTCACTGAGAGGGATCCAAAATATTTAGTGTTTTGTTGGGTCACCACTTTTACTTTCGAATTTTTAATGTCTCAGAGGCAATACAATTCATACAACACAACATAAAATAAAACAAAAAATGAAACAAAAAATAAAAAAAAAAATAAAAAAAAAAAAAAAAATAAATAACTGAACTGTTTAGATATCAAGGAGCTAAAATACACAAAAAAATCACTTAACTTAATTAGATAATCTGCAGGTTTGAGACATTATTCCATCTATAATGGAAATTATAAAATAAAAAACAAAAAAAAAAAAAATAAAATATGGCATATTTTGTAAAAAAAAAAAAAAAGAATAACTTTTGTAAGAAATGAATTAATTCCCATTATTAATTTTCCCACAGTTGTGAACAGTCATGGTTTCACTGGTTGTAGTGGCTGTATTTCTCCTCCAGGGGACTCTATTTCAGCTCCCTCAGGCTGAAGCCTTCAAAATCTTCCCTACTGATGATTCCCTCACCCATCAACAAATCACTGAGGCAGCTTTCCTCCGCAAGATGGTAGAGGTGTGCCGAGATGTAGCCACTTCCCAGGGCAATGGCTTTACGCTACCTGTAAGAATATGACCTAAAACAAATTTGTGAACTAACTTTATCGATCTACAAATAACTAAAACACAAAAGACAACATACATGAAAAAACATCACACTAAAATGTCATACAACATAATTACAATCCCCAAACAAGCAAAAAAATTCAACATAAAAAAAAAAACTACACATTTTTAAAATGTATTTAAAATGTAATTATTTAAAAACAGAGAAAGACAAGATTGTGTAGTTCAATCACCAGGGGCATGCACTTTTTTGTGCACTCTAATAATAATAATAAAATAGAATTAAAATTATTATATATAAATTTAGGTAGTTATTAAAGAAATCTTTTACAGATAGTTTTAGGAACAATAGTTTCTGTTGTTTAAAATGTTAAAAGAAAGCATTTTAATATTAAAAGAACGTTCCTTTATAAAAAGAGAAACAAGTTGTAAACCAGTTTTGACATTCTGTGATGATAAACATGAGTTTGCTTTACATGCTTTAATTGTCTTCAATGTCTTCAATCCTCTTTTGTGCATGGCCAAATTTACTAGTTTATGTAATTTTTTTATTATTTTTTTTAATGTTAACCTTCATGAATACATATTTGTATTTATTTTATAAAATATTTATTAATTTTTTTTTTTATTAAACATATTATAAATATTTCCCCCCCCTATACTTCCCACTTTAGATCAACAGCAAACTGACTGCAACTACCGTCCAGAAAGCCTGCTCAAATTCATATGCCTCCTTATTACAACTATCCACTTTCAATCTGGCTATTATTCAGACTGCCCTTAGCAATGCAGCTGTGGATAGAAAAGTGTTTAGTACTGCTCACCATTTTGATGATGAAGATTTCAAAAATGGACGAGACCTCATCACTAAAGGCATAGTTGCTGTGAAAGTCAGCATCAAAAAGGGGAACTATTTGTCTGCCCGCACCAGTCTTGGGATTGTATGTCATACTTTACAGGTATGTTAGTCCCAGTTAGTACCTTAAAATATATTTATGAAGGCAATCATAACATTAAACCTAAAACATTCCAAAAAATATAAAAAATAAAAATAAATATAATAAAAATCAAGATCTGCATCTTGTGCAATTTTGGAAGATCAGAATTTAATCTGATGACAAATTTAAAATATGCACAGTAAAACTGCTCAGTATTATTACACAAAGTATATTGTGTTCAGCATTGGCTTTGTCAGTGGTTTATGTATTTCAACATCAAAATAATTAAGGCAATAAAATAATTAACGAAAATGTTTTAAAACCTTACCAGTTTGTTAGTTCTCTTATAGTCCATTACAGCGTACAAAACAATCATAGCAAAATGGCAGCAGCTGCATTTATATGAAACGAGAGCTATAGTCCACGATACCAGGATGACATAATTAAACAACTGTACACCATTTTGAATCAAGTTTTAATATTTTATTAGCTAAAAAAACGCAAAGCTTCCACCAAGAAAAAAATAGTTCAAGCAAGAGTACAGAGCGGACTGCTGTTACCCGGATGAGCCTGTGTTATTAGCTTTTACAGGTTGTTATCCAGGGATAACATACCTCAGAATGTCGCGACTGACCAATCAGAATCAAGTATTCCACAGAGCTGTGTAATAAAATGAGTTGCAATAGGACTACACTGAGTATATAAATTTGCAAAATAGAAAACAAATGTGTTTGTGTGTGTAGGATTTCTATAGCCACAGTAACTGGGTGGAACTGGGAAGCAATGCGCCTTTCAGCACACTGATCAAACCTGAGCTTCCTCTCAACAACCTAGCAAGTACTGTGCTGTATACTTGTTTCTGAAGTAGTCTATGTATTAATCTCAAAATTAAATTCCCCAATCAACTGTATCATATCATATAACCTTGATATGTCAAGTAATTTGTATGCATTTCTGGATGGATAAATGTCTAGGTCGTGATACAAAAACATGCAAAAGCTGTGTCGGAAAAGACTGCAGTGACAACATTCTCCCAGAGGTACTCCAGCAGAAGTTATTAACTTCAGGATATTTCCACCCTATATTCCCAGACAAACCTGCAGGTAAGGAAACTTAGCATCTCATTCATTAGCATTTGTAGGTAGTGCTGTTTTGGCTTTTAAAATTAAAGAAAAAACAAAGTGGAAAATGAAAAGAAAAAACCAAGTGGAAAATGAAAAAGGCACAGGCCATTTTGGGGCAGGACATTGCCACACCAAGAGTCTGCATTTACAAACATTTGTGAAAAAAAAAGGGTCGTTCTGAAGAGCTCAGTAAATTCAACCTTGGAACTGTGATAGGATGCCACCTTTGCAATAAGACAGTTTGTGAAATTTTATCCCTGCTATATTCCACTGTCATCTGTAAGTGACAATATTGGAAATAGAAACGTTTAGGAACAGCAGCAACTCAGCCATGATGCAGAAGCCCATGTAAAGTCACAGAGTGGGGTCATCGAGTGCTGAAGCGCATGGTGTGTAAAAGTCTCCAATACTCTGCTGATTCCATAGCTAAAGAAATACAAATATTTAATGGCATTAATATCAGCACAAAAACTGTGTGGCAGTAGCTTAATAGAATGGGTCTCCATGGCCCAACAGCTGCATGCAAGCTTCACATTACCAAGTATAATACCAATCATCAGATTGACTGGTGTAAAGCACACCTCCACTGGACTCTGGAACAGTGGAAACAAGTTCTGTGGAGTGGTGGATTCCAGGAGAACATTATCTGCCTGACTGCATTGTGCCAACTGTAAAGTGGAAACAGTTTGGGGAAGGCCCTTGTCTATTTTCTATTCTGTGTCCCAGTGCACTAAGCAAGGTCCATAAAGACATGGATGAATGAGTCTTGTGTGAAAAAACTTGACTGGCCCACACAGAGCCCTGACCTCAACCCCACTGAACAACTTTGGGATGAACTTGAATGGAGATTGCAAGTCAGGCCTTCTTGTCCTTCCTCAGTGCCTTATCTCAAAAATGCCCACAGAAACAACCCAAAAACCTCAACTATGGTGGTTAGAAAGACCATCAGATATACTGTTTCATCAGGCCCCTTAAATTAACTCCATCAATTACCATTTCATTGCAGCTTCATTGCAGAGTTCAAGTTGCTTTGAATTGAAACTATAAAGCTCTACATTTACAAACACTTACTTTAATATTTAACTCTCTCAGGCAAGTGTAGCCATGGCAGTGCTTTGGACCAGACCAGTTCAAAAGAACCCACTGGAGGCATTAATAAGGATGACATCAGTTCAGATCATGGCTTCCTTCACAAGCGAGCTGCTGAAATGGCCATCAATGCTACTATGGAACTGCTGGAAGACATCCGACTAGCAACAGGCGACCAAGCCTTTCTTCGGTATGAGGCGTTTTTTCTTATTCTTCCTAGCAGAATAAGCTGTCCATATTTATGCACCGTATTCAACGTTTTTTGGAAGCCATGCAATAGTGAGTTAGTCGTGCCGTCGGCCATAGATATAAAATCTTCTTAACACTTCTTATTCAAATCTCTAGCTTATAGTGAACACATTTGGTCAACATTGGTAAAATTATTGCTTAAAATTTTGTTTCACTTTCATCTCTCTCTCTCTCTCTCTCTCTCTCTCTCTCTCTCTCTCTCTCTCTCAGACTTATGGGCCTCAGTCAAACCTCAGTTCTGGCTTTTGTGATTGACACCACAGGCAGTCTGTCTAATTACATCGCAGAGGCCACAAGAGTGTTTATTAGCATCATCGACAGCAGGAGAGGAACATCAGAGGAACCTTCAGAATACATTCTAGTCCCATTTAATGACCAGGGTAGTCACATTGTGCTATAAAAATTGTAACATTTCTGTATTTCTGTAAAGGTATCATTTTTATAACATATTATATTAACATACTATATATATATATATATATATATATATATATATATATATATATATATATATATATATATATATATATATATACATACATATATATATAGATGAAATATCTTGTTCTATAAAATTAAGAAAGTCCTTTATGTACTGTAATAAAATAAAAATAAAAAATTAACCATATTTATATTGTTCCATATAGCTTGTTGAGATATATGGACCACAGTTTACAGTGAAAATGCACTTTGCATGTTCTTGCTCTAGTAATGCCTTATAGTGACGTGTTTGTGTCTTACACAGATTTTGGACCTCTGATAAGAACTGGGGATGCAGATAGGTTCAAAGAGCAAATCAATTCCCTGTCGGCATCTGATAGTTTAAACCCAGGGATGTGTTTGTCAGGACTGATGGTGTGTGTTCAGTGTCTTTTAGACAAAAATATATATATATATATATTCTGAAATAAATTATTGTGGTAAGCTTTGATATTCACAACACGGAGAGTCATTAAAATGCTAAAAGTTTTTGTCTTGTCATTGTCTCATGAATCTATAGCTGACATTGACAAGAGCTCCTCCATCATCAGATATTTTTGTGTTAACTGATGCTTCAGCAAAGGACACCGAATTAAAAAGTTCAGTTGAGGCCATGATAGAAAGCACCAAGTCAACAGTGAGTTCCTGCAGAAAAACTTGATTTGTTCTTCAGGTAGGATCTGTTGTGTTAGAGATACTTTGTCTTAAGATATTTCTTTCTTCCCGCACTGCAGGTTACTTTTCTGTTGACAAACTCCATCTCAACACGTAGTCAACAGAATGTTTCATTATCAAGATCACTGTCTCAGTCAGAAATACAGCTGTACAGAGACCTGGCCCGTGTTTCTGGTGGACAGACCATAGAATTCACAAACACAACATCATCTCAAGCTACTGCAGTCATTACAGGTTTAATCAGTGCTGACCTGGTAAGTTCTAACCATGAGATCACAATGTTATGTTATTATCAATATATATTAACAGTACTTCTATCATCACTATTACATAGACATGCATTTTATAATGTAAATGTAATATGCTTTATATCACCAGTCATATCCTAATTTAGTTTGTGCTGTGCTGTTCTTGGAGGTAACTCTGTAACTCTAATGTGGAAAAAACCTGTTTCTTGAGTGACTGTTCTTCAGGCAGCAAGAAATCCACCTAAGGCAGAAAACTTTTCTTTTGTGCTGGATCCAACTTTGTCCAATGTGACTGTGTATATCACAGGAGACTCTCCAGTCTTTACTCTCTACAGCCCTACTGGTAAACCAACACATTTATGAACAGAATGCTCAGCTACTTTAATGTACTGTACTGTACTGTATGTATTCAATCAGTTTCATAGTGTTTAAAATGATACTCAACCCCAAATGAAAGTTCTCCCATTTACTAAACCTGATGCCGTCCCAGATGTATATGAGTTTCCTTCTTCAGATAAATACAAAAAAAATTTCTAGAAAAATAACCCATCTCTATGGCTCCATATAATCCAAGCTTCAAAAACCACACAAAGTGAACACAATGGTAAACCTTATGACCACAGTTAATGGGCCTGTCCAAATACCCAGGGTGTAGATAAGAAGAAAAAAAACTATTATTTTAACTATAAACCATAGCTTCCGGCCAACTGTCATACATCTGGGATGACATGAGATTGAGAAAATTATGATAGAATTTTTTTGTTGGGTAGAGTATAGCTTTAAGGCTGCATTGCATGTTTGGGCACTGCGATTAGGATTATGTAATAATTATTATGCAAATAACGTCTGATTTAATGGATTCCACTCTTAATGTAATTATATATTACTCACATTCATGTCTCACTCAGTCACATTCACAGACAGACCTCCCTCTGGGCAGCATCCTGACTGTAGGGAATCTAAAGAGAGTAAAACTCAACTCCACCGGCCAGACAGGAGAGTGGAAGATCAGCATTGACTCTACAAGCTCCTACAACATGAGAGTTACTGGTAAAGGTTTTATTTCTGCAATAAATAACTTCAGAAAATCTTGTAAAATGTTGTATAGGACATGGATTATTTACCATAAACAATTTCTTATACATTCATTTAAAACAAAAAAAAAAATAAATAAAAATAAAATTATAAAAGGAAATAAAAAGAAAATAATTTCTCTCTGTTTGTCAAAGCAAAATAAATGCCTATATGCCAGTCCATAATTCAAAATTCTTTCAACTGTAAATACAGGTCAGAGTTCTGTGGATGTCCTCTTTTACTTTGTGGAGATAGTTGAGGGAGGTCATGGAGACTCATGGGGACAGAGATTCACCCGCCCTTTTATTGGTACAACATCATCCATCCATCCATTCTCCAAACTGTTTGTTCTCTGTCATTTAAAATATGGAAACATCCACACAAAATTTTGCTTTAAAGTGCAGTTATTATTTTGCTATGAAATTTCATGGGCAAAACCAAGTAATTTCAATCGGAATCCACATGATTGGGAATTTTGCATATGGACGAAACTTTTCCCCCTGCAGATTTTGCATTGGCTTCAAGTTTTTCATGCATATTCATAGAACTGACCAACAGAATACTGTTTTTTTTTTTTTTTAAGTGACTTCTGTGTGAGCCATCATCATGACACTACTGACAAAGGACCATTTTTTCCCAGTGAAATTTCACTAATGTTACTGCAACCTAATAATTTTGTTCATCATACATGTACATAGTACTGATACTTCACTGTTTCTCTGATTGCTGATCAGGTCGGAATGCTACTTTCTATGTTTCTGTCACTGGAAGAGATTCGGTCACAGTGACTGATGTGCTTCTAGTTGAAGCTTCAGGATCTGATGTTGTTCGTGGAACTATCAAAGCTGTTGGTGCGACAGACTTCCTGGTCAACATCGACAGAATCCCAGAGTGGCCGTTTGTGGTGCAGCTGAAAGGGCTGTTGAATGACTCGTCACTGGTTAGTCAATTCCAGAGACAGTCACCCACCCAGCATAAAGGATCTAGAATAACAGTCATGGTAAGAACTATATGGTAAAATGCTGTGTAAACACAAATAACTAATTAACAACAATTATTAATCAAAATAAACTTAATTTTACATCACAGTTTGGTACACAACGATAGTTTTAAAAACTCATCACTGTTTAAGACAAATTTCATGCATTTACCATATCTGTTCCTCTACAGGCCCAATCACAGAACATTACACAGCCTGGAGTCCCATTGAGTCTCAACTTTACAGTGGCCACTAATACTACAAGCGGCAACTACACTATCAGAGCTCGGAATGACCAGGGCTTCAGCGTGTCTTTCCCCAGCTCTCTCATCCTTGGAACAGAGGGAAGCGCTCAAGGAAGTGTCACACTGACTGCACCCTCCGACACAGAGTCAGGGACGGATGTCACACTCACTATTGAAGCAGAAGCTCCGGGATCCACTGACCTGAATTATGTCACACTGCAACTCACTGTCTCAACAGCAAATGCTATTTTTAGTGGATATCACTCGCTTTCCCTGTGCCTTTCTTTCTTCTTTTTTATTGTTTGCCATTTTGTATGTTTCTAAATAATATTTAGCACAGCATAGAAATGCATTTTAAAATCTTTACTTGTCTTGAACTGTGTTGGGTAAAAGAGCCTTTGTAAATATCAAAGAATCAAGGTTAAGGTTTACTATTGAAATTTAACTTTCACTTTCTGTTGTATGTGAACAGATGCATTTGGGACTAGTTTTTGTGGCTAGTTGTGATTTCATTGTGTAGTATATACTCTTGATCTTTTTCAACGTTTATTAAAGACAAAGTTCACATAAGGGGCATCAGCATTGTGTAAACTCTATTGGTTTTGCTTTTTACAATAGCACAAGTTCTGGGAACGTTTGTTATGGGGAGAGTAAGTTATGCATTGTTATGGGTCATTAACAGTTGTCAGGAAAACCAAGGCACGTTTGCTATGGTTAGATCAAACACAAGATGTGCGTACTTTGAAAATGGCACTATCAACAAAAGTATTTAATAAGGAAGTAAATATTCTTCCTTACTGACATTTGTACAGCCACACACTCACAGAAAGGTTTATCTTGTAAACAATAGATCATTTACATCAAATATATGTGTGACGCTTACATTCATCATGTGTGTAAATGTGTATAAATATACTGACAGAGGCTGTTCATAAATTATTGTAAAGTATATACAAATTCTGCAAAAAGGTAATCAAATAATTGTCTTACTGTCTAATTAATAAACATTTTTTCATTTATAATATTTGTCTAAATGTATAATATGTAATATTTTGTGAGGATTTTCCAGGTAAAGATTATAGATTTGAACTGCTGAAAAATAATGTATTAAATTATTAAAAATTTATGCAAGACATTTCAAGCAAAACTGTTTTTTATGCATTAGTCAGTTTTGATATTTTGGGCTATTTTGCTTTTCATGTTACTTGTGTTGTTTCAGACTAGTGGAAAGAAAACATTCAAAATACACTTTTAAGTGTTCATTTTATTGCACTTTATCTATTTGCATCTGGAGATCAATTATAGTATATATTCTACAAACAGTTTTCTCAAAATGAGTTTTCTTTCCCCAAATACATAAGCCAAACAATTTTTTTTTATCCCTGTCTATATTCTGAAAGTTTTTACCAGGGGTTTTGTTTGATGTATCATTCACCTGATTTTATACAACATTTTATATTCCTAAAAACATGGTGAATATTAACAAAAGTCTGTGATTAACATTCCTTAAAGAGACTTTCACTTTTTGTTACAACAAATTATAGTCACACCTCAAATTTTGAAACAGCAATGTTTGTCACACTTTACAGGTATGTTATGAGTAGAGATTGTAGTAGGGCCGGATAGCAGGGCAGGGAGGAACATAAGAACAGTTTGCCATATACCAGCATTTCTATTTGTATTTTATATTTGTTATGACCCATGACATTTACACTACATTTACAAGTGACTTTCAAGGTGTCCATGTTATCAAGTTCTGCATTCCCTGGGAATCGAACCAAATACCTTCCCATTGCTAGCACTATTTATATGGAACTGTTGATTCACTATTAATTAATTTTTATGTATTTAGTCATTTAAAATGGCTATATATTTAGAAATTTGGAATAAAGCAAATCTCCAAAACTGTTTAAAGGGTATTTGAACAAGTTTGCTTCTTTAATTGAAAATATTCTGTTTTAGCATATTATCCCTTCATTGACTCTGATTAACCTCATTACTTTTCTTGGGAAGGTCACTGATTTCTCTAGCGCTGTCTGTCAGGTAGTGAGCATCAAAGCTGACTTCCACTACAGTTAATCCATCCATAAGTACAACAGTTATAACCACATCTAGTGGAGTCTACATTGTGTTTTTCTTAATTCCTCTTTTGCTCTGCAACTTAATTCTTTCATTAATGTGAATTTATTTATGGTGAATTTATGAGATCAGACCACTGAAAGTTCTTTGTTTCCCGTCTAATATGTTAACTATTTCATTTTTGTCTTTGTTTTGATTTTGTAACGTAGTATCCAGGATTGACAGTTTACCCCACAACTGTCAGGCATATACTGTGATGTCTAGACTACTGCAGGAATGCCGCTCTACATTCGAGACCCACTTCCATATCATTTATCTTATCTGTGTGGTTTGTAAGGACTGTGCAGAACCTTTCTAAGACAAGCAGGTTGTGGGGAATGAAGTCAAACTTCTTTCTGGTCCAAGCTGCATTCTTTTATCTTAGCTGACATTTAAACGTTTCGTTTGATTAGATTTGTAAGGACCGACCATCATATCCTGTTTTTGCAGGCATGTTGCTGGGTCAGCATGTTTTGTTGGTCCTGGAACAACAATCCTGTCAAGTGATCACCCAAACAACTAATGATAACCTAACCCTTTAACTAAAGGGAATAAACTGACTGTTTTCTGTTGTCTTCTTGCATTATCAGGACACGTTTTTCCTGTTTAACACTGTAAAACTGCTTGGACACAAAAGCGCTATATAAATAAAGTTGGCTTGACTTGACTACTAAGCTTAACTCTAACATTAGCCCTCATACCTGATTGGTTTTCAGAAATGTTGCTCAAGGACCAGGATACTTCTTTAGAACTATAGGGGTGTGTGGGGGAATGAAATCAGTCTTCATTCCAGCCCAAACTGTATCTATTTTCAAAAGGCGGGCATCATGCAAAGCATGGGTTATTTTCTTTTTTGCTTCCATTTTGCTAATTTCCATTTGGCACCATTCATTTCGTTTGGGGTTTCTATAGATCATAAATGGTCTGGGTTCGACAAGATATGGTGATTTTATTTAAATCTGTGATTTAAACGCTGTTAATATACACACGGAGCCTGCAAATACATTATACTCAAGGTACAAGGTAATGAAATAATTATCATTGATTTGTGTGTGTGTGTGTGTGTGTGTGTGTGTGTGTGTGTGTGTGTGTGTGTGTGCAGTGTTACAATAATGTTACATTGTAAATCAATCTTTGTAGTGAATTTTTTTTTTAACCTAAAGATCTTAATGGGTGGTGGGGGGGTGTATTAAATTAGAGTTTGGCAAGTATGATCACATAACTGTTTCAAAACCATTATTGTTAGAACCCCATCAGCAATTATTTAATGCCTACCAAATCTAACACGCCTGATTATCTCAGTACTTCATTAGCAAGGAAAAATTTTACCCAATTTTACCCATAGGAAAAATGTATTGCTTAGTGGTTGCTATAAACAGCTCAGGAGACTTAGGTGAGATTCTCATATATCTCTCATTTTAGTATCAACAGCATTTCAGATGTTTCTCCTAAAAATCCTTAGGAGAAATGGAAGTAGATACAAATGAGACATGAGAAATATCTGAAAAAAAAGAGTCAAAACAGAGAATGTGGTGGAAGAAACAGAGAATATCTCTTTATTGTTTTGCTGCAATCTCTATCAAGACTCCATTATAGGAATATTTTATTGCTCAGTGGTTGCTCTTTCTATCCTCAGCAAACTTAGTTGTGATTCTCATGTATTTCTCATTTTAGTCTCAACAGTGTCTCAGATGTTTCTCCTAAGAATCTTTAGGAGAAATAAAAAAAGACACAGCTGAGACATGAGAAAGTTCTGAAAGAAAGGAATCCAAAATGACAATGGGAGAGAAACATGGGAGATCTCTTTATTGTCTTGCTGTAATCTTTTGCAAGACTCCATTATAAAGATGTTTTGCTACTCACAGGTTGCTGTTGCTTTTTTATTGCAATGGGATTTTTCACCTTTAAAAATCAGGGCAGTAGGAGCAGAGACAGAAAACAATTAGACAGTTGAGAATTGAACAGGAGCAGGAAATTACCTTTAGCTGGGATCCGAACCCATATCGTCTGAGATATAGTTGTGCCATCATGTCAATGTGCTGCCCACAAGGCTATGGATCTGACAGATGTTAAATTTTTTATAATATTGTAAATACTACAACTATCATTTAAATAGCATTGAACATTTCAGAATATCAAGGGTTACTTGTTTAAATGTTTAATTTATCTTAAATGTCCAGCATTGTATACACCACATTTTCCAAACACACTAGAAAGGACAAGTGCAAGATGTTTAGTATGACAGCAATTTTTTTTTTTTTTGCTTTGTTTAGTATTAAAATGTCTTGTACAGCCCGTTTTTGCATGTATGTAAATTTAGGTTATGGTTTCCTGTGTTAAATCACTGTGCAATAAAACACTGTCTACATAAAACAACAACAAAAATAAAAAAGAAAAAAGAATAAGAATAAAAAAGAATAAATAAGAAGAAGAAGAAAGAAGAAGAAGGGGGGGGGGGGGGGGGGGGGGGGAGGGGAAGAAGAAGAAGAAGAAGAAGAAGAAGGAAGAAGAAGAAGAGGAAGAAGAAGAGAGATCTCTTTACCATTTCAAATATTTCTCCTAGACAGAAATTAGATTACCTTAATATCGAATGGAAACTTTTGCTTGAGTCTCCTGCTTCTCAAACTTGTCTCCTGAGACAAAAACTCTAACACTCTCACAATGGTCTTCTTTAAAGCTTTAGAAGAGATCTCGACAACTGTACACACTGTGCTTAGATTTTTCTCCATAGCTAGACTCTGGATCTCTCACATTTGTCTCTTTTAAAGCCTTTGAAGAGATCTCAACCACATTACACACTATGCTCAGATTTTTCTCCTACACTAAAGACTCGAGAGCTCTCACATTTGTCTCCTCTAAATTTCAGAAGTCAAGAGTCAAGAGTCAAGTCAAGAGGCATTTATTTATCATTTGCATAGTTAACACTGGGGAAAACTGGGCATTGAAATGCTTGTGATGAGGCTCAGACATACAGTGACAATAACAGGACATCAACAGACATAGACGTACGTGGAGGGCACAGAGATTTTGAGTGACTTCAGTGACCATAGGCAGAACAGACACAGACAGAGCATTATATACAAATAAGTGACAGTAACAGATACAACAAGGGCAGACCATGTTAAGAGTTTTAAATACTCCTCAGTTACTAATATAGATTATTGGGGTAGAGCAGTGTCTAAAATGTCATTGCAGAGTGTCGCAGAGCTACATGAAAGAAAATTAAAGTGCCAGTGCAGATGCAATAAATAAACTTAAGAGCAGCACACATTACGATTTTGTATTTCCGAGTATAGCAATGTCCAAAATGTCATTGTATGGTGTCACAGAGCTACATGAAGGAATATTAAAAAGTGGCAGTGCAAGTACAATAAAAGTAAACTTAAGAGCAGCATGTATTCCGGTTTTAGATGAAGGATAGCTGGATTGTTAAGCATTCTGATGGCTTGAAGATAGAAGCTTTTCTTCCGGTTTTAGATGGAGGATAGCTGGTTGTTAAGCATTCTGATGGCTTGAAGATAGAAGCTTTTCTTCCGGTTTTAGATGGAGGATAGCTAGTTGTTAAGCATTCTGATGGCTTGAAGATAGAAGCTGTTCTTCCGGTTTTAGATGGAGGATAGCTGGTTGTTAAGCATTCTGATGGCTTGAAGATAGAAGCTGTTCTTCCGGTTTTTAGATGGAGGATAGCTGGTTGTTAAGCAGTCTGATGGCTTGAAGATAGAAGCTGTTCTTCCAGTTTTAGATGGAGGATAGCTGGTTGTTAAGCATTCTGATGGCTTGAAGATAGAAGCTTTTCTTCCGGTTTTAGATGGAGGATAGCTGGTTGTTAAGCATTCTGATGGCTTGAAGATAGAAGCTTTTCTTCCGGTTTTAGATGGAGGATAGCTGGTTGTTAAGCAGTCTGATGGCTTGAAGATAGAAGCTGTTCTTCCAGTTTTAGATGGAGGATAGCTGGTTGTTAAGCAGTCTGATGGCTTGAAGATAGAAGCTGTTCTTCCGGTTTTAGATGGAGGATAGCTGGTTGTTAAGCATTCTGATGGCTTGAAGATAGAAGCTTTTCTTCCGGTTTTAGATGGAGGATAGCTGGTTGTTAAGCAGTCTGATGGCTTGAAGATAGAAGCTGTTCTTCCGGTTTTAGATGGAGGATAGCTGGTTAAGCAGTCTGATGGCTTGAAGATAGAAGCTTTTCTCCAGTTTTAGATGGAGGATAGCTGGTTAAGCAGTCTGATGGCTTGAAGATAGAAGCTTTTCTCCAGTCTGGTTGTCCGTGATTGGATGGATCGTAAGCGTCTGCCTGATGGCAGTGTAGCAAACAGGTGATGAGCAGGGTGAGTGCAATCCTTGATGATGCTGCGAGCCTTTCTCAAGCAGCGAGTCTGATAGATGTCCTGTAAGGCTGTGAGTTTATGTCCAATGATGAGCTCTGCTGTTCTCACCACTCGCTGAAGAGCTTTGCGGTCAAAAGAAGAGCAGTTGCCGTGCCATACAGTGATGCAGCCGGTGAATGCTCTCTATAGTGCAGCGGTAGAAAGCTTTCTTTGTGATGTCAATAACTTTACAAAGTGTGCACCAAGTCAAATGCCTCAATATGAGCGCAAACATTTCTTTCATGTATTAATAATCAAATTAGTCATTTAATAATCAAGACTGAGTCATAAGCCATTTATGTGCCTTTCAGCAAAGAAAGCTCCAGGATTACATTTTCTGTAGATCAGTTTTGATTAAGGCATCCGGTACATTACTATTTCCAACAACAAATTATGTGCCTAAGAACATAAACATTGTCCTATAAAAAGTAACATTATCCTTATTTCTGCATAATTTCTCTCTAAATATAGCCTTTAACTCTGATTTTATGATTTTCCCCCTTTTATGTATCAAATACCAAACACTATACACTACTCACACCTTTGTAAAGTTGTTGAGATCTCTTCTAAAGCATTACACTAGACAAATATGAGACCCCCAGATTATTTAGCTAAAGAGAAAAATCTAAGCACAGTGTGTGATTTTGTTGTGATCTCTTCTGATGCTTTAAAGGAGACAAATGTGAGAGATCCAGAGTCTCTAGCTAAGGAGAAATATCTGAGCACAGTGTGTGATGTTGTTGCGTTCTCTTTTAAAGCTTTAAAGGAGACCACTGTGAGATGGTTAGAGTTTTTCTCTCAGGATACAAGTTTGAGAAGCAGGAGACTCAAGCAAAAATCTCCATTCGATCTTAAAGTAACCTAATTTCTGTCTAGGAGAAATATTTGAGACGTTCTCACTTTTGATTTTTCAATTGGTGTGTCATAAGGCTGAAATCTAAAATGTGTATTGCTGGGGCCACCACTTTCACTTTCAGTCTTTATTGTTATGAAGAAACAATTTGTTGTGTAGACAGCTACATAGGCATATGCAAACACAATTAACCACCAGGAAGGTAAATATTCTATTAGAGAGACGCTTGACTTAATCTGCAGGTTTGAATGACAATGAAGTTTGTTATAGAGACAGAAAGAAGTAATGTATGGCATATTTCATGAAAAACTTAACTTCATTTTCATAATGATTTTTTCCTCCCTCAGTTGCTGTGAACAGTCATGGTTTCACTGGTTGTAGTGGCTCTATTTCTGCTCCAGGGGGCTCTACTTCAGCCCCCTCAGGCAGCAGCATTCAAAATCTACACTACTGATGAATCCCTCACCCATCATCGAATCACTGAAGCAGCTTTCCTCCGCAAGATGGCAGACGTGTGCCGAAATGTAGCCACTGCCCGGGGGAAAGATTTTACGCTCCCTGTAAGAAAAGAATAAGAGTGTGAACTAATTTGGAAACTGCATTCTGTTTACAAACTATTTGATCAGAACTCACGACAGGTTGATTGGTTTACAGCTTATTACAGGAATTATTTATATTTGTATGAATTCACCCCAATATTAATTCGTTCATCTGAATTTTAGAGTGTCCATTGTGTTTTTGTTTGCCATTGCAAACTGAGACACAAGTCAAACTTTTTGTTGAAATCAACCGCAGATCATAGATGCTGAATACTTAGAGTATGCCTTCTATTAGCCTTCCCATTCATCTCATTAGCAGTTGCTCAGCTGGAGCAGGACTTTCCATAGCCTAAAAAAAGATAGCCACAAGAATGTGAGCTATCACAAGCACTACTGACTTTTTACAATATATTATACAATATTTATTACATATGTCACCATTATCCAAACAGATATAAGTTCAGTTAAAAATAAATTAACATATTTAATAATGATAAAATGTATTATTCTAGAGCAATCATTTTCTGTATATGGCCAGAATTATTAGTTTGTTTATATGTCTGACTTTTTGTCTAATCATGAACATTAACCATGCATTTAATGGCAGTTAAAAGGCTGCAAAATTTTAACATACTTTTTTTTTTCTACAACCCACTCCTCACCTCCAGATCAACAGCAAACTGACTGCAACTATTGTCCAGAAAGCCTGCTCAAATGCATTTTCTTCCCTCTTAAAACTATCCACTTTCAATCTGGCTATTATTCAGACTTCCATTAGCAATGCAGCTGTGGATAGAAAGCAGTTCAGTACTGCTCACCATTTTGATGATGAAGATTTCAAAAATGGACGAGACCTCATCACTAAGGGCATAGCTTCTGTGAAAGTCAGCATTAAAAAGGGGAACTATTTGTCTGCCCGCTCCAGTCTTGGGGCTGTATGTCATACTTTACAGGTATCGTTGCCCTGAAAACCATACTACAGTCATGGCCAAAAGTTTTGGTAGTGACATAAATTTTGTGTTTTGCAAAGTCCGATGCTTCAGTATTTGTAGATTATTTTTCCATGTTTCTATGGTATACTGAAAAGCAATGATAAGCATATCATAAGTTTTAAAGGCTTTTACTAGCAAAAAAATATGAGTCAATATTTACAGTGTTGACCCTTGTCATTCATAACCTCTGCAATTCGCTCTGGCATGCTGGATATTAGCTTCTGGGCCAAATCCTGACTGATAGCGATCCATTCTTGCCTTATTAGTTCTCGGAGTTGATCACAATTTGTGGGCTTCTGCTCGTCACCTCACCTTTTAAGGACTGACCACAGGTTCTCTATGGGATTGAGATCTGGCGAGGAAAATGCACAGATCGTTGGAAGAAGTTGCTCTTGCAGGATGTTTTGGTACCATTCTTTATTCATGGCAGTGTTTTTAGGCAGAATTATGAGAGAGCCCACTCCCTTGGTTCAAAAAGCAACCCCACACATGGATGGTCTCAGGATGCTTCACTGTTGGGGCAACACAGGACTCATGGTAGCGTTCACCTTTTCTTCTCCTAACAATCGATTTTCCAGATGTCCCAAGAAGTCAGAAGGGAGCTTCATCAGAGAAAAACTTTGCACAAGTCCTTCTGCTGTCCAATCCTTGTACTTCCTGCAGAATTTCAGTCTGTGCCTTGATGTTTTTATTGGAGAGAAGTGGCTACTTTGCTGCCCTTTTTGACACCATGCCGTGGTCCAAAAGTCTTTGCAGATGCTTTCACATCAACCTGCTGCTGTTCCTGAGCAAGCTCTGCACTGGTGCTGACACGATTCCGTAGCTGACTCCTCAGGAGGAGACTGTCCTGGTACTTGCTGGACACTCTGGGACGTCCTGAAGACTTCTTCACTGCAGTCGAACCTCTCTCCTTGAAGTTCTTGATGATCTGGTAAATGTTTTTTTCAGGTGCAATATTCTTTAAAGCAATTTCCTTGCATGTGAGACCATTTTGATGCAAAGTGATGACGGCTGCACATGTTTCTTTGGAAGCAACCATTATGAACAAGAACACAATGATTGGAAGCGATTCTTCCCTCCTTTTATAGCAATCAGTCTGATCTTTCAATCTAATTAGTATGATAGTGATTTCACCTGACTAGTACTCATTCACACGTGCTGCTGATATGATTAGTCAATTAATGTTAGCTGGTCATTTTGTGTCAGGATCAAAAAAACTGTGAAATTTGTTTGTTTGTGAAGCATTTTTGGCCAGTGAAGCTTTTAGTAATTATTTAAAATGCATCTGATCACTCTACACAATAATCTAGAAACACTGTGAATGAACACCACAACAGCTCAAGCAGCAAACTTTGCAAAACACAACATTTATGTTACTGGCAAAACTTTTGGCCATGACTGTGCTCTATAGAACGGTGAACTGAACTGAACAGCTTTTTTTCAAACACTTTTAAGAACAATCTAGCAAACAGATGTGTTTTGTGTGTAGGATTTCTATAGCCACAGTAACTGGGTGGAACTGGGAAGCACTGCTCCTTTCAGCACACTGATCAAACCTGAGCTTCCTCTCAACAATATAGCAGGTAATGTGCTGTATAGTCATTTCTTAATTTAACAACAATTTTTGTGGCACTTTGAATATTGTGTAATTCCACCAACTCTTTATGGATGTATGTCTAGGTCCTAACACAAAAACATGCAGAAACTGTGTTGGAGAAGACTGCAGTGACAACATTCTCCCAGATGTACTGCAGCAGAAGACATTAACTTCTGGATATTTCAGTTTGATTTTCTCATCCAAACCTGCAGGTAAGGACTGGCATTAGCACTGGCAGGTGTTTTGGTTTTCAAGCCAAAGTCAGAAAGTCCCCTTGAGAACTTGAGAATATGATACTTTCAAAGAGAGTAACTTTAATGCTTAACTGGATAGAACAAATATTTTTAAAATGTACTTCTCAACAAAATTTCAATTAAAATATATGTCTGGTCAGGCAAATGTAGCCATGGCGGCTTTTTTGACAGGACCAGTTCAAGAGAACCCACTGGAGGCATTAATAAAGATGACATCAGTTCATATCACGGATTCCTTCACCTCCGTGCTGCTGAAATGGCCATCAATGCTACTATGGAACTACTGGAAGATATTCGACTGGCCACAGGCGACCAAGCTTTTCTTCGGTATGAGACCTTTCAAAACCTGTATGGATTTTCCATTTCCCCCCTATAGGAACACTAAAGCTATTTAGAAGAATGTCCAGACCATCCTTTTTTAGCAGTAGAGTGAACTATTCTTTCATCTCTCTCTCTTTAGATTGATGGGCCTCACTCAGTCTTCAGTTCTGGCTTTTGTATTTGACATCACAGACAGTTTGTCTCAATATATTGAAGTGTTCAAGAAAGTGTGCTTAAGTATCATAGACAGCAGGAAAGGAACATCAGAAGAACCTTCAGAATATGTTCTAGTCCCATTTAATGGCCAGGGTAGGTCCATTGTGCTTAAGATATTAAATATATTTTTTTAATCAGATAAAATTGTTTCAGAGACACTGCTGACAAACACAAAACACTTGACAGTAGACAAAAACTCCATGGAATAGTTTCGAAAGCTGATGTTTTGTGAAAATAAGGTGATCTATGACCTTTCTGCAGTGTCTGCCATTTTAAATGCTGTAAGTCTATCCCTCACAGCCTATAGTTTTCTACCATGTTATATATATATATATATATATATATATATATTGGGTTAGGTGAGATACATGGATCAGGCACAGCTTCTTTTTAAATGGCATTGTGCATGTTCTTGGTCTCTATAACGTGTGTATTTCTGATGACAGGTTCTGGACCTCTGATAAGGACTGCAAATGCAGATACATTCAAAGAATATATTAATTCACTTTCAGCATCAGTTGCTGGAAACTTCTCAGACATGTTCCTGTCAGAACTCCTGGTGTGTCATTTGGACCATGATTTAAATCTTCATTCAGCTTGAAAAAAGTTCACACTGAAATAAGCACACACAAAACAAATGTAATGAAAGATAGATATGAAATTATTGTGAATAATTAGGTGGAGCTTTGATATCCATAATAAATAATGAGTCAAAGAGGTGATTATACTCTTAAAGCTTCCTGTTTGTTCTGTTTCATGAATCTATAGCTGACATTGACAAGAGTTCCTCCATCATCAGACATTTTTGTGTTAACTGATACTTCAGCAAAGGACACAGAATTAAAAAGTTCAGTTAAGGCCATGATAGAAAGCACCAAGTCAACAGTGAGTGCCTGCAATATTAAGAAATGTTGTAATTTGTTTTGTTAATTGTTAGTTCATTATATATTAAATACATTATTTAAATGATGCAAAAAATTAACCTGTTCTCTCTCTTTCTTTTCACTATCCAGGTTAACTTCCTGCTTACAAGCTCCTTATTGCGTAGTGAAGAGGATGCTTCTCTATCAAGATCACTGTCTCTGTCAGATATACAGCTGTACAGGGATCTGGCCCACGTTTCTGGTGGACAGACCATAGACGTCACAAACACTACATTGTCTCAAGCCAATGCAGTCATTTCAGATGCTATCACTGCTGACCTGGTAATTTCTATCAATTCTTTGAGCTTGCTATGTTAACTCCTATCATCACTATTATAATAAGATGTCTTTCATAATTTGCCATAAATATAAATTTGCATTATGCAACTAATCTTATCCTAATTTAAATGCTTTGTTGCAGTTTTATGTTGTTCTTGGAAGTAATTGTCACCTTTTGAGTCACCTTCATTTATATAGCACTATATACAGTACAGATTGTGTCAAAGCAAAGTTTTAAACAGGAGAGTAATGTTTTAGTGATATAAACAAAATTAAGTTATACTGTAAAAAACAAGACAATAATAAAAAGTCAGATTTTTTTTCAGTTAAAATCAGTTCATTGTTGATTTAGTTCAGTTTAATAACTGTGTTAATTCATCAATTATAGAATTAATTAATCTATAAAGCAGTTCCAGAGAAAATATGGATGTCATTATCCATCTCAGTTCATTTCTCATCCCAATAGTGTCTGTGCAATGAATGTGATAATGCCAAAAAATAATAATCACAACAAATAAACAAAAAAAAAAACAACAGAAAAAAACCAACACACAATCTATCACAGAAATAAATAAAAAAAAAAAACCTTTGGGAGAAACCAGGCTCAGTCAGGGGGCCAGTTCTCCTCTGGTCAGATGAACTGACATGGTGTGGTTTAAATCCAGGCCGCAACATAAGCCAGATTGTGGATTGGTATAGTTCAGAATGTTTATCCAGTTCCTTCTCCTTGATGACTGGGATCCATCAATCCAGTGTTTGTTGGAGCTGAAGCTGCAGAGGACTTGTCTAGTCCTCGTGGCCTTTGTTGAGGATTTGTGTCAATGGCTGTCTAGTTCATGAGGTCTTCGCAGGGGATCTATCTCTAGGGCTCATCTAGTTGTTATGGTCTACACTGACATTCAGGGCATTTGTGGTTGTCTTTAGGTGCTGATCCACCACCTGGTTTGGATGCTGGTCTGGTCTAATTGTTTCCCAAATGTGTTTCTTGAAGGTGACTGTTCTTCAGGTAGAGAGAAGTTCAGCCAAGGCAGAAAACTTTTCTTTTGTGCTGGATCCATCTCTGTCCAACATGACAGTGTATATCACTGGAGACTCTCTAGTCTTTACCCTCTACAGCCCTACAGGTACAGCAACACATTATGAACAGAATGCTCATTTATGTGCTTAATGAATCAGTTTTTCTGTGCTTAACCGATCATGTAACAGTAAATAACAGTTAATTATTGTGTGTCAATGTTTTGGTTTGGTGGTGCACTCCTTTGGTTTCTTGTTATTCCAAGTTCCTGAGTGTTTGGTTTTATATACACCTGCTGCTTTCAATACTGTAGATTCTCACCTCTATTCTCCATGCCTTTGTAACCACACTTGTGACAGTGCCACTCTTAACGTAATGTTTTGTCCACACACTTTCAGGTGTGTCTCAGTCAGGTTCAGTGGCAGATGGTCCTCTGGGCAGCATCCTGACTGTAGGGAATATAAAGAGAGTAAAACTCAACTCTGACAATCAGACAGGAGAATGGAAGATCAGTATAAACGCTACAAGCTCCTACACCCTGAAAGTGATCGGTAAAATTTTTGTTTCTGCATGTGACTTGCTATTAGGGTTAAAAAAACAACAAAAAAACAGGCACTTGACTTTACACATTCAAAACAAAGGGGTGAAAACCCATTTACTCACCCTAATTTTGTCCAAAAGCTATTGTTCATCTTCTGAAAACAAATAAAGATATTTTTAATATTTGCTCATCAATTTTTTCCATCCTTTAAAGGTACATGCAAACAAAACTATGACATTTCAAAACGTTTGTAAAGATATTGCAAAACAAAGAAATAATGCCTCTAACATAAAATGTTTTTCAAAAAATATTGAATGGGACATGGACAGTTTACCAGCAGGATTTAGTTTCAGTTTTTGAAGTTTCCTGCCATATACATTGACGGTACATTCTTGGCTACAATTACAAAATACAACTTAAATTGTCATGCTGTTTGTTATCACAAATTATTTTGACTCTCAATTTGCCTTGTTTATGAAACCTGGATGAAAAGTTATATTTTTTTTTTTAACATATCACGTTTTTATGCACCAAGTAATTAAATAGATTGATGCACCAAAATAAAATATTTAGTGATAAAAAAAGAGCGTGGTGCAAATGGCTTTGTGGGATCCTCAATTTGTAAAATCAGTAAAAGTGTGCATGTCTATATTCCTTCAATTGTGAATACAGGTCAGAGTTCTGTAAACGTCCTCTTCTACTTTGTGGAGATAGTTGAGGGAGGTCATGGAGACTCATGGGGACAGAGATTCACCCGCCCTTTCATTGGTACAATATTGATATCTTCCTTAAATATGTATATTTGAAGTTACTAGATTAAATCCAAACAAAATTAAAAATTTTTTCAAAGTATTTCTAAGTATCTCAAAGTATTTCTCTGATTGCTGATCAGGTCGGAATGCTACGTTCTATGTTTCTGTCACTGGAAGAGATTCGGTCACAGTGACTGATGTGCTTCTAGTTGAAGCTTCAGGATCTGATGCTGTTCGTGGAACTATCAAAGCTGTTGGTGCGACAGACTTCCTGGTCAACATCGACAGAATCCCAGAGTGGCCGTTTGTGGTGCAGCTGAAAGGGCTGTTGAATGACTCGTCACTGGTTAGTCAATTCCAGAGACAGTCACCCACCCAGCAACAAGGATCTAGAATAACAGTCATGGTAAGAACTATATGGTAAAATGCTGTGTAAACACAAATAACTAATTAACAACATTTATTAATCAAAATAAACTTAATTTTACATCACGGTTTGTACAAAAAAGAGTTTTTTAAAACCTCACCACTGTTTAAGACAAATAACATGCATTCACCATATCTGTTCCTCCACAGGCCCAATCACAGAACATTACACAGCCTGGAGTCCCATTGAGTCTTAACTTTACAGTGGCCACTAATAATACAAGCGGCAACTACACTATCAGACCTCGGAATGACCAGGGCTTGAGCGTGTCTTTCCCCAGCTCTCTGATCCTTGAAACAGAGGGAAGTGCTCAAGGAAGTGTCACACTGACTGCACCCTCCGACACAGAGTCAGGGACGGATGTCACACTCACTATTGAGGCAGAAGCTCCGGGATCCACTGACCTGAATTATGTCACACTGCAACTCACTGTCTCAACAGCAAATGCTATTTTTAGTGGATGTTACTCGCTTTCACTGTGCCTTTCTTTCTTCTTTTTTATTGTTTGCCATTTTGTATGTTTCTAAATAATATTTAGCACAACAAGCATTGTATTTTAAAATCTTTACTTGTCTTGAACTGTGTTGGGTAAAAGAGCCTTTGTAAATATCAAAGAATCAAGGTTAAGGTTTACTACTGAAATTTAACTTTCACTTTCTGTTGTATGTGAACAGGTGCATTTGGGTTTTTGTGGCTAGTTGTGATTTCATTGTGTAGTATATACTCTTAATCTTTTTGAATGTTTTTTAAAGACAAAGTTCACATAAGGGGCATCAGCATTGTGTAAACTCTATTGGTTTAGCTTTCTACAATAGCTTCCACTCTCATTCAGTTTCTCCTTGACTCAGAGGGTTCACTGAACTCCTGTCACATGAGTGATTATAAATTATATGGATTTAGACGGTTTGGGAGGACTGAATGAATAACTTGATGTGTACAATTGTGATTTTTCATCTACCACTGATATTATTAAAAATATATATTGAACCAAGTTCTGGTAAAGTTTGTTATGGGGAGAGTAAGTTATGCATTGTTATGGGTCATTAACAGTTGTCAGGAAAACCAAGGCAAGTTTGCTATGGTTATAACAAACACAAGATGTAATCTGAAAAGGGCACAATCAACAAATAGTATTTAAATAGTAGTTAATAAGGAAGTAAGTATTCTTTACTGACATTCGTATAGCCATACACTCACAGAAAGGATTATTTATACTTTACAAAGTACGTGTGACGCTGACATTCATCACGTGTGTAAAGGTGTATAAATATACTGACAGAGGCTGTGCAGAAGTTACAGTATACACATACAGAATCTGCGAAAAGGTAATCAAACAATTGTCCTTTTTTTTGTTCATAATATTTGTCTAATTTTATAATATGTAATATTTCTGTTAGCATTTTCTAGCTTAAGATTAAAAATGTTAACTGCTAAAAAATTATGTTTTAAATTTAAGGAAAGACACTACAGGCAAAACAGGTCAGTTTTGAGATTTTGGGCTATTTGGCTTTTCATAGTGTAAACATTCAAAATACACTTTTAAGTGTTTTCTTTTGTTGCACTTTATCTATTAGCATCTGTAGATCAATTGTAATCCATATTTTAAAAGCATGTTTCTCAAAATGAGTTTATTCCACATACATAGGCCAAACTTTACATTTTTATTCCTGTCTATATTCTTGTCTGTTATTCCTGGTAAAGGATTGAAGTTTCAAACTGTGAATTTTTCCTCAGCACCTGTTCTTGTGGACAGTCATGGTTTCACTGGTTGTAGTGGCTGTATTTCTCCTCTGTGGGACCCTCTTTCAACCCCCCCAGACAGCAGCATTCAAACCTCTCTTTCAGGACGGCTCCATCACTCATCGAGAAATCACTCAGATGGCCATCCTCCGCAAGACAGCAGAAGTGTGTCGTGACATAGCCACTGCCCAGGGGCGCGACTTCACACTGCCTGTAAGAAAAAGACAAGGGAGTGAACCGACTGAATTAGCATTTTTGAATCATACAAACTATTAATGGATTATTATGAGTAACAAAAGTCTGTGATTAACATTCCTTAAAGAGACTTTCAACAAATTAGTCACACCTCAAATGTGAATTTTGAAACAGCAATTTTTAGTTGTCCTCAAAACTCAAGTTATGCTACACACTTGATTTGGATTGAAAACTGAACTGAAAAGCAGAGGGAACTCAAGTTGAAAAAAACAAACAAAAACAAAACAAACAATAAATAAAAGAAAAATAATAATATTCTCCTCTTTCCATTCCTCATCTCCAGATAAACAACAGGTTGACTACATCTGCTGTCCACAAAGCCTGCACAACATCTTCTACTTCATCTTCTGCCCTCGCTACCCTCAGTTTTTATTCAGCTATAACAGAAACTTATCTAAGCAACGCAGCTGTAGATCAAGTTTTTGCACTGAGTGAGGCACATCACATAGATAATGAGGCTTTCAGTGAGGGCCGGGACCTCATCACTCGTGGTGTGGCTGCAGTAAAGGCCAGCGTGCAGCAGAAAAGCTATATCTCTGCCCGTATCTCACTGGGAGCTCTATGTCACACTCTACAGGTATGTTATGAATGGAGATTGAAGTAGGGAGGGGCATAAGAATCTTTTTTTTTCTCTCTCAAGCTTGCCATATACCAGCATTTCTATTTATGACTTCTATTTTCTATGACTTACATTGCATTCAAGGTGTACATGTTATCAAGTTCTGCATTTTGAATTGAACCCTTGACCTTTCCATTTCTAGCACTATTTATATGCAGGTCCTAATTCACTCTTATTTTTATGTATTGCGTAATTTAAAATGGTTATATGTTTTTAAACTTCTCCAGAATATTGCAAATCCCCAAAATTGTTCAAAGAGTATTTGAACAGTTTTGTTTGTTTAAATGAAAATGTTCGGATTTCATTGCATAGAAAACAAAAGATTAAACTAAGTGGCATCTGCAAACAGATGATAAAACGTTCTCAGAAGAATTTTAGCCAATGAGACAGTTTTAACATTTCAGTCAATTCAGCTCAAGTTCACAAAGGTGTAGTTTAACCACAGCAAATGAAATACGTGCATGTTCAACTATGTTTGACAACCACAAAGTGAAGTTGAATTTTGAATTCTATTATGTTTTGTAATAAGAAAAAAAAAAACATTTATCATCATTTAAGTTTTTTTATTAATAATAATAATAATAAAAATAATAATAATAATAATATATATATAGCCTATATATATATATATATATATATATATATATATATATATATATATATATATATATATATATATATATATATATCAGAAGTTTTTTTTTTTTTTTTTTTTTGCTTATGCATGAAGCACATTGCAATTTTTTTACTGATTTTACTGGCCATTTTAGATTTGGGCAAACTCTTGGAGATATAAATCCAGTGAAAACAGGAACTCAATTATTATAGTGCCTCCCTGTGGCCAATTCTCTCAAAGTTTGGTGCACAGACTTCTGAATATGCATTCATCCCAAATTGAAATAAAAGAATTTAAAGAGTGAAAGAAATGCATTTATAAATAAATGTAAGGTGACAAATATATTTAATTTCATAAAATGCGATCATTATTTTCATTAATTAACGTGAACACTGTGTTGTTGGTTTGTGTGTAGGATTTCTATAGCCACAGTAACTGGGTGGAACTGGGAAGCACTGCTCCTTTCAGCACACTGATCAAACCTGACCTTCCTCTAAACAATATAGCAGGTACAACAAAATACAATTACCCAGTTCTACATTTCTAAACCCTGTGTGTTTAAAAACTAGGTAATCCACAAAATGAATATGGCGTAAACAGGCACACTTTTAAAAACTTTTTATCTGTGTATCTAGGCCCCAGCACACCTACATGCAAAAGCTGCACCTGGCCAAACTGTGGTGATAACATTCTCCCAGAAATACTGCTGCAAAAGAAACTAACCTCAGGATATTTCAGCATTTTCTCCTCCACAAAACCTGCAGGTAGGGAAGCTTATCACCCCATGTGTAGTGTTGATTTCCTCTGTACTTCATCAAAGACCACAGGATGGCTGGAATAGGCACCACAAATCTATACTCACATAATTTTCTTTCAGGCAAATGTAGCCATGGCGGCTTTTTTGACAGGACCAGTTCAAGAGAACCCACTGGAGGCATTAATAAAGATGACATCAGTTCAGATCACGGATTCCTTCACCTCCGTGCTGCTGAAATGGCCATCAATGCTACTATGGAAGTGCTGCAAGACATCCGACTAGCAACAGGCGACCAAGCCTTTCTTCGGTATGAGATCTTCCTTTTACACCACACAGCTTTGTAACTTCTGTAATGAAAGACATAACTAAAGTTTGTCCAGTTAAATTAAATTGACATAGCCTAGTGTGATTTCACAAATTACTGATCACTAAACCTAACACTGAATTATATACGATGTAGTATTGAAGAAAAAAGATTCTGCTGATGCTATGGAGAGACAAACTTCAAAAGATTAGTTTTTCTTAAGTCATAGTGCCGCCTAGAATCAGAAATTAATACTGTTGTCTATGTTTAGCCGTTTTGTTTCTTTCTTTCAGACTGATGGGCCTCAGGCAGACCTCAGTTCTGGCTTTTGTGATTGACACCACGGGTAGCATGTCTGATGATATTGAAGAGGCCAAGAGAGTGTCCTTCAGTATCATAGACAGCAGGAGAGGAACATCAGAGGAACCTTCAGAATACATTCTAGTCCCATTTAATGATCCAGGTAGTCATATTGCTTTAGTCCTGTGTATAGTCCAGGTTATTGTTGTTGTTGTTTTTCCAACAAAAGCAAAAGAAGCAGTGCCTCCTCAAAACATCTGGATGACAACAATGTGAAAATAAAACTAATGTTATGAAATATGAGATTAAATATTCTATTGACTATGAATTTTTATTAGCTAATAAACAGTGCCATTGTGAATTCCCATCCATTATGCCCATTACAAATGAGCCTGAATGCATGAAAGTGGTGAAAATAGATGGACTAATTACAAATAACTAATTACTATTCACCCATTCAGACATCACCACTTTCATTCAGATCTGAATCTCACTTAACATAAAAATTACGTGTTAATAATATAGTTTTTATGGAATAAATTAAAGAAACGTATGTGCCTTTCATCATGTGCGATGTTTACAGTTTCTGAATGATAGCTGAACAACAGTTAGTGGAAATAATTTACATGAAGACATACAGAATAATATTCTTATTTTATTTATTGTTGTTATTTTTTAAACATATTTAAAAATTTTAAAAGGTTTAAATTATGTACAACATTGTTGCTGTAGTCTTCTGTGATGTGTTTGTCTCCAACAGATTTCGGACCTCTGACAAGGACTGAGGATGCAGATCTTTTCAAAAGGAGCATCAATTCTCTTTCAGCATCTGGTGGAGGAGACTTACCAGAGATGTGCCTGTCAGGACTGCTGGTCTGTGTGTTTTTTATATTTATGTATTTTGTGAGTGCTGTAAAACTTTTTTAATAACTCCTCTTCCAACTGATATACTGTATAAGATTACATTATTGATATGATGATTGTGAATATCTCATCTGTGTTAAGCTTTTATATTACAATAAAGCCAGCATGAGAAATTATAATAATCTTGAGGTCCTGCGATCTTGTTTTTTTATTTAAATTTTTTTCTCATGTTTCTCCAGTTGGCACTAGCAGGAGCTCCTCAATCTTCAGACATTTTTGTTTTCACTGATGCTGCAGCAAAGGATTTAGAATTAAAAAGCACAGTTCAGGTCATGATTGAATGCACCAAGTCAACAGTAAATGCCTGCAAATCACTTCTACATAACTGCAGCTAAAGTGTTGTTGGATTGTATGTAATGAATTTTTTCTGTGTTTTTTATCTGCTCCTTCTCCACACAATCCAGGTCACTTTCCTGTTGACTAGCCCTTTCTCATTCCGTAGAAGGAGGGATGTCTCACAATCTCAAGGTTTTACATCAAGATCAATACCTCTGTCAGACATACAGCTGTACAGAGATCTGGCCCATGTTTCTGGTGGACAGGCCATTGAGGTCACAAAAGCTACTCTGTCTCTGGCCACTGCAGTCATTACAGATGCATCTACCTCAGCCCTTGTATGTATTAAGAATGTCAGATTGTCACTTTCTTGTGTATCAACTCTCCATTTAATATCTTTACAACATATTTAATAAAGAACAACTTAAGAAGAAGGGGAAGTACATACCCCAATATTTGCAATATGTTTTCCCAATTTGGTGATCAGGAATTTTGCTGTGAAACACTGCAACATACTGAAAACAACTCTGTTTCTTGAAGTGACGCTTTTTCAGGTGGTAAGAAATCCAGGCATTGCAGAAAACTTTACCTTTGTCTTAGATCCATCTCTGTCTAATGTGACTGTGTATGTCACTGGAGACTCTCCAGTCTTCACCCTCTACAGCCCGACAGGTGAGCCAGTGCACCTCAGAAATTGTTTGCAGATATGAGGGTTTTATTCTGTTCAATAGAAAAACAAGATGTCAAAATCATTGTTTAAAATAAGCAGATTCCCCACACTTTCAGGTGTGTCTCAGTCAGGTTCAGTGGCAGATGGTCCTCTGGGCAGCATCCTGACTGTAGGGAATCTAAAGAGAGTAAAACTCAACTCCACCGGCCAGACAGGAGAATGGAAGATCAGCATTAACTCTACAAGCTCCTACAGCCTGAAAGTCACTGGTATGGGTTTTTAATCTGCCGGTATATGTTTTGTTTTGTTTGTAATCCATTGAGATTTTGTTAATATATTTATTTTTAAAATGTAAAAAAATTATACTGCTCAATAAACAATGGTTTAAGGGGAAAAAAATCAGTAAAATGTTTTCCTTTGGAATATTCCAATCACTGCTGCATCTCACAGTGAGCTACTTTCTCTCTGCTTTAATTGTGACTACAGGTCAGAGTTCTGTGAACTTTCTCTTTAACTTCGTGGAGCGGTTAGAAGGGGGTGACTTCACACCGAAAGCCAATCGTCCTTTCACTGGTATGATATCATCTTCTTCATTTGATATTTATTGATTATTACTAAACAGTTACACTACTGTTCAAAAGTTTGGGTCGGTAAGAATTTTTTTATATTTTTGGGAGAAAATTCACATTATGCTCACCAAAGCTGCATTATTCAATCAATAAACAGTAAAACTGTAAAAAAAACTATTTTTAAATATTTTTAAATGATATTTATGATGACAGCTGAATTTTCAGTATTCAGTGTCATGTGATCTTTCAGAAGTCATTCTAATACATTAAGTTGGTGTTCAAGAAATATTTGTATTATTATTGTTAAAAACAGTTGTGATGCTTAATATATATTTGTTTTTCAAAACAGTAATACAAGTTTTTCAGGATTCTTTGAGTAGAATGTTCATTATGAATGTTAATGTTTCTGATCAGTTTAATGCATCCTTGCTGAACAAATGTATTAATTTCTTAAAAAAAAAAATCTTACTGAACAGGAGTATAAACACTGTTATTATTATTATTATTATTTTGAGTCATCAATGTAAATGAAGCAAACAAAATGCTTCTCTTATTGATCAGGTCGGAATGCTACTTTGTTTGTCTCTGTGACCGGAGGAGATTCAGTCACAGTGACTGACGTGCTTCTGGTTGAAGCTTCAGGATCTAATGTTGTTAATGGAACCATAAAAGCATTGGGTGCGACAGACTTCCTGGTCAACATAGACAGAATCCCAGAGTGGCCGTTTGTGGTGCAGCTGAAAGGGCTGTTGAATGACTCAACAACTCGATCTTTGCCTAGTCGATTCCAGAGACAGTCACCCACCCAGCAACAAGGATCTAGATTTACTATCACGGTGAGCTTGAAGGGCCAGTTGACCCAAAAATTAAATTTTTTATATGGAATTGGCAAAACCTATGAAAATAATATATATAAGACATGCAAAATACAATGATAATATCTCTAATCATATTAAACATGTTCCTTCTCAGGCCCAACCAAACAGCACTATAGAGCCTGGAACCCCTTTTGTTCTCAACTTTACATTGGTCACTAATGCTACAGGCGGCAGCTACACTATCCGAGCTCGGACAGACCGCAGCTTCAGCGTGTCTTTCCCCAGTTCTCTGAACGCAGGGACAGAGGGAAGTGCTCAGGGAACCATAACACTGACTGCACCCTCCAACACAGAGTCAGGGACGGATGTCACACTCACTATTGAAGCAGAAGATCCAGAGTCTAGTGACTCAAATTACGTGGCACTGCGGTTCACTGTGATGACAAAGGTAACTGTTATGAAAGCTGCAAACAAGAGTATATATTATTAAAATTTACCATCCTCTGAGGAGAATATATAGCTTTCTGCAACACTCTGCCTCTGTGTTTTTACATGCAAACAGTATTAGCATTTTATCCCTTCAATGACTCTGATTAACCTCATTATTGTTTTCTTTTTTTTTGGAGTCACTGATTTCTCTAGCCCTGTCTGTCAGGTAGTGAGCATCAAAGCTGACTGTCCTGTGGAATGCAGCAGAGCATCATGGGAACTCTCTACCAACTTGACGGACGGTAACGGTACAGGCATAGCCGGAGTGTCCCTCAGTCGTGGCAATGGCTCTCTCAGCTTAAGTAATGTGATGAGTGCGGATGGCACAAATGTGACTGTGGCTTTCTACAATGCTTCCTGTTGTTCTCAGGAAGTAGAGCTTGTAGCTGTGGACAGGGTGGGAAACGTTGGCACATGTTTCACCTCCATAAAGAGCCCTTCTACAACTGTTAGCCCCAGTGGATCTACAACTGTTAGCCCCAGTGGATCTACAACTGTTAGTCTCAATGGATCATATTCTGTGTCCTTCTCCATGTGTGTTGCTCTAGTAGGGTTATTAGTTTCCTTTCTGTATGGATGAGGGGAACTGGAATCATGAATTAAGTGAACATCTTTCCATTATCTTTAACTTAATATTACTATGTTCTTACTATTGATGATTATCTTTTACAAACTGCTGGTAACGACTTTACATTTATTCCCTACCTCCTTATCAGTTATAATGGAAAAATGCTCTTACAAACAGGGAATGGTGGGGGAAGATGCCCCGCTTAAGAACAATGTGGATTTACTTAAAACTGTTTCATGGTCTCTGTAGTTTGTAAGGACCATGCAGAACCTTTCTAAATCCACACGGTTGTAGGAAATTAAATCAAACTTCTTTTTAGGCAAAGCTACTCTCTTTTATCTTAGGACTGACCGGCATGTTCTGATGCAGGCATGTTCCTGGGTCAGCATGTTTTGTTGGTCCTGGAACAACAATCCTGTCAAGTTATAACCCAAACCCTAATCACAGCCTTACTCTTAAACTAGAGGAAATGTAAAGATTGATAACAATGGTGTACAAGTCTCTAACCTTGATCACGTGCAACTTTGTAAGCCAATCATTTTCAAGAAGGCCTCGTCTCCGTCCTGTTGCGATAAGAGCCTTGCTGCCATCTAGTGGTCATTACAGGAACAAAGGTATGAGGAACAATACATAGCTCGACATACGATTATGCACAGTTTAATAAAATAACATATTTAGGATTATGGATATGTTTTTGTTCAACAAAGTTCTTATAACAAAGAGAACAGAAATGTGCATATTTGGCAATCTTGCAATGTTCTGGTGTTGTTTTGAATGAATGCACATTAAGAAGAAGAAAAAAAAGTGGAAAAACACGTACACAAGCACCTTTGCTTCTGATTTGTTCTACAGCTTACCGAATCTTTAATATATCAGGAAAAACATTTGTAACTTTTTCATTGTTCTTCACAAAGATCACAAGCATTTTTGTACCATTTTCAAAACACAACAAACAAAACTCTGTGAATTGTAAAATAGTCAGTTGCACACCTTGTGTCTTCAATTAACGCCAAATTGTTATCTGATGAGTTAGTAATCCACTCAACACAGAAAAAGCCAATTTCCTAATTCTTCACACAGCTGTCTTACGTAATTACAACAACTACAAAAGGGGAAGAGAAGACAAACAACAAAGACAAATGAGGAGATACAGTAAGACAAAAAAAAAAAAGAAGTATGAGTAGTGGAAACAGAAGAGATTTAAGAGTGAAAGGTGGTGGCCAGGGTAGAGGGAGAAGAGAAAGAGGGGATAGAGAAAGAGAAAGAAGAGCTGAAGATGTAGGAGGAAGAGCGGGAAGAGCGAGAAGAGCTGAGGATGTAGGAAGAGAAGGGATTGAAGAGATGGATAGATTGGAGGGCAATGGTATAGTGGAAAGAGAAAATATAAGAGGTGGACGGGGAGGAAGAGGAGGGCAAAGAGGAAGAGGAGGCCAAGGTGTAAGAGGAGGGAGGAGAGGTAGATTGAGGGTAGGGTACACATGTTTCAAATGAAATCGGAGCCACACTTATTGACCATGTCATAAATCATGGTCTCTCACCGAGAGAAGCTGGCCAGAGAGTTCAGCCCAATATAAACAGATCCACAGTGGCTTCAATTATCCGTACATTTCAGAGGGAAAACCGGTAAGTAACTATATCATTCTACTTTTACAATGAGTCCATAGTCTTGTTTGACATAGGTATAGATCTCTACAGTAAATGTTCCTGCTTGTCCAAACCTTTTTCAGAATTGAAGTTTGAGAACATTCAGGTGGACGAACAAGACTTTTTTTTTTTCTTTTTTTTTTTCAGTTGAACAAGAGCATGCTATTGTTGACATGGTGGTCCAGAACAACACCTTCCGCCTCAAAGAAATTCAGCAAAGAATAACACAAGACAATCAACTGTTCCACAATATCCACCAGTGCAGTCTCTCCACAACTGACCGTGTTCTAAGAAGAAATGTTATCCGAATGAAGCAAATATACAAAGTGCCCTTTGAGAGGAACTCCGTTAGAGTGAAGGAGTTGCGATTCCAGTTTGTTCAAGTATGTGCAACCCAATTACTGCAATTTTCCTGTCAACTCAAAGATATATTTTTCCTGAATTTTAAGTATGTGTCCATAAACTATTCCATGCTACTATATGTGAGAAGATTTAGGCATATCTATGTATACTGCTGCTTCAAAGTGTGAACTCAAACTTCACCAACAATTTCACTGTAGTATTGACTGCAATCAATGCCATTACTGTAAAACCCAAATTTATTATCTTTTACCTTGTGTTCTTTTTACTCTAGAGAATCTTGGAGTTGGATAGCAGTGCAACTCATGAGTACCTGTATATTGATGAAGCAGGCTTCAATCTTCAAAAAAAAAAAAAAGAGGGAGAAATGTGATTGGCCATCGTGCTACAGTCAATGTCCCTGGACAACGAGGCGGCAACATCACTCTCTGTGCAGCAATTTCTACAACTGGTGTTGTGGCACACAATGCTGTCTTGGGACCATACAACACAGCAAGGCTCCTACAATTATTATTATTATTTTTTTTTTTTTTAAACCTCCTCAATGAAATCCTCTTTCCGCTGGGTGATCAGGAGCAAATGGTGCGGAATTTTGTAGTTGTTTGGGACACTGTCCAATTCCACCATTCAGCACTAGTGCGAGAGTGGTTTGAGAATCACCCACAATTCAGGATGGTGTTTCTTCCACCATATTCTCCTTTCCTGAATCCAACTGAGGAATTCTTCTCCTCTTGGAGATGGAAAGTACATGATCGCAACCCTTACAACCAAGTAAGTCTTCAAGCGATGGAAGAGGCCTGTGGAGATTGGGGCACAAGCATGTCAAGGATGGATACAGCATTCAAGGCGTTTTTTCCCACGATGCATGACTCGTGAAAATATTTTCTGTGATGAAATTCTCTGGCCAGATGTAATTGAGAGGCATGATCAATAAAATAATTGATTCAATGAATGCAGTACATTTATCACTTTTATTTTATTTACCTATGTACTTTGCATAATACTTTTTTTATTTTTATTTTTTTTTTTTGTGTGTGTGGGGTGACAACTTATTGTTATACACCTGAACTCATTAAAGAACTTAATGAAAAACATGTATTTTCATTTATTTCTTTGTGTATCTTCAGCTGAATTTGTTATAAAATCAACAGAGAACACACTTTTAGTTTTGATGTTAATATTGAATTTTAATGCATTACTAGAATAAAATGCTATGTTTCATTGTGCAGTGAATACTTAACGGTTTGCCAGCATAAGAGTGTGTTTAGTTTGCTGTGTTAACTGTTTTGAGAGCTGTTACGTGAGTTTGGAGAAATGTACCAAATCGATTGAGAAAAACTAATTTTTATGTATTTTCACATAATGACATACAGTTTTTCTCAGCCACTTTGGTGCATTTCTCAAATCAGAAATGAAATTCTCAAAACTACTTGTATAACCTCCACATCTAGTCATTTATACACATCATAAAACCAGTTTCTCATTCTTTTGAACAAGTTGCGATTGCTTTCAGTTGATTCATGCAATTGATTATGCACATTTATCTGCGGTTTCCTACATTATCAGTTGCTAATGTCATGTTGCTCAAAATGTATTATATAGTTTTCTGTGCAATAGATACATAAGCATATGGCATACTGTTCAGTACAGTAACTGTCATCCAAAATGTTGCCATAGTTTACATCAGAACATCCCTTCAGAGTACACTGTTATATTGACAACGTGACTTAGCAATTTGTCTGTCTTATCTGTACACAAAGACACAAGGACTTGTCATTCTGATGGCACTGACATGTTCATTGACGCAGGTATTTATTTTTGAGAGATGAACTAAGGATTTTGAGCAAGAGAGAAATTTGCAGGTAATCCATGGTGTTTTGCTATTTGTACGAGTTGTTTTGAGAAATGCACTTATTGTTTTGCAAATGTCAAGGATGATTCAAGAAATGTACCAAAGCGACTGAGAAAATTATACAGTTAATAAACGACAGCTATATTGGATTTTTTCTTGTATCTTTGTTTTCTTTCCTTTTCTAATGTCTTGTTGCAAATAAAGCCTTAACTGCAGCAATTCTGTCTGTCTTTGTTCCCCCCATAAACCGTTCGTTCAGAGAGGTCAGGGGGAGAAGGGGGTCGTAAATGAGCAATGGATGAGGTGTCTTTTGTTCCCTTTGAAGATCTCCTCTCCAGATCAGTTTTACTGTTTTATGGTTTTGCGGCTTGGCATTTGCATTGCGAGAGTTCCGGAGTGTTTGGCTTCAGAAATAATTAATTTCATAAGAAAATAATTTTACTCCTTTCAGTCTTTCCCTGGTCCATTGGAGCAAACTCTGAGCGGTCTACAAAGGGCCATAATTAAATGATTTTGTTGTGATGTTCAGTACTGCCAAAGTCTTTGCAGAGCGGGCAGCACTAGTTGATGCATGCAGGAGTAGCATGGTCACCTGAAATAACAACATTAAGACAGGTTGAGAAAAGTATTGCAGGAATCACAACAGTGACATGCACAGTCCCTGTGTCGCTGCAGTCTTTTTGGTCAGGTGTGTTTCCACCTGTACTCTCTGTAGTGGCACTCAGTCTGTAGGATTTCTAAATGTATCAGATCCATTGAGTTGATCAAGCGTGAGTTGAAAGTGTCCTTCAGTCTAAGCATGTCGCACCAAACTCTGCAGTCTGTATAGATTCGTAAATCTCTGCCTGATTTTAACATTACACACAACTTTACTTACATGTCCAGTAAAAATTGGTTCTCTGATTAGATTCCATATGCGTTGTCCTTCCCAGAGAGGAATGATTTCATTTGCTAACACTTGTGCCACTGTGTTTGTGGTTTTGTTGCAAGGAACTTCCCTTGTTACTGGGTTGCAGATCAATGAAATCAAATTTAGATCATCTTATAGCCATGGTTAATTTGGCCCATTCAAGATATTGCAATCAGATTAATCATTTTAGTTGGTAAAGTCTGGACATGTTCATTTTTCTCATTAAAGATTTTTGCACAAATAGAAGATAAAGAAGTTATTTTCTCATTAGTTTGATCATTTTTCCTTTCATTTTCCTTTCCTAACAGCTCTAGCTTTTCATCACCTTCTGTTTTTCTCTTTTCCCAGAACTACTACTTCCAACTTCTTGATGTAGATACTCTTTCTTCATTCTGATCATTCTCTCATTCTTCTACAACTTTTTTTCTTCTTCTAAATCAATGCTGAATCATCATGAGATTAAAGGCCATTCCTGCCCATTGTAATATAATATTTTATAAGGTTGTTATTATATAAATTATATTACATTTAAAATAGTATAAATTAAAATACTTTTTGTTACTGGTCTCTGTAGGGCCTCTTGAGCAGCTTGTTTAGAATGAGTGGTTATCATCTCACTGATCTTTCTGAAGATACACTCTTGATTTGGCCCTGTGTCAACAGCAGCCCTGGCATGTGCATTGTGTGCACAGCAGCAGGCCAAACTGGAAACCAGTTACAGGTTTTGCTGCTGTAAACATTCAATGAACTGAGAGCACATACTGAAAGCATGATTTTCTTTTGTTTCTGAGCTGAGATGTCACTAGGTGGATTCTTTTGAGAATCAAACCCAGAGCAAATGCAAATGCAAAGTACACGTTGTTTTAGATTTATGGTCTCTTCATGTTTGTCTGTCTGCTTAAAGAAAAAGACTGAGAATCACACAAGTGTGTAGTAATTTTTGTAAAATCTAAAACAAAACCAAGCTATAACTGGTATTTGTTAAAGTATAACTTTGAACAGTGTTGTTGAGCCAAATATTGTGAGATCAAAGATTTTACTATTATTGAGTGATTTTCAATACATTTAATTTGATTGATTTGACTGTTTGACTAATTCCCTCTCAGGAGAAGTTGCGGATGGCCTCTGAATGGGTTTAACCCTCAGGCTTGGTTACAAGCCTCTCAGTAGCATCATAATTATTATTATTTGCATTAAAGTTTTAGACTGTAAATTTCTAATGTCTACTCTTCTATTCACAGTCACAGTTTACTAGTCACAATGATTTCAGGAGAGTAAAAAAAACAAAAACAAATATAACATTTTATTATTAGTCAGGTAAAACTGTATCTTGCCAATTACATAATGAAACAATTAGAAGCCAATTTAGAAAGGATAGTGCAATTGTGAATCACATTGTAACCGCGTGGCAACCTTGCTCCTGTACATAGACAATGTAGCCATATGGGGAACGGCCAAGTGATCCACGCAGGAGGCAAACAAATTTAACATAGTCACTCATGTAACAGTTATCCTATTTTAAGACACATGATCTAAAATGCATAGCAAATCACTCAGATGTTTTAGAGAATAAACTTAACTAGCCAATGTGCACATGTAGTAGCACAAACAACAATGTGTTTAACACAATTACATTTTTGAATAAATAATAGTATACCTGGCTTCAGGAAGATACATAGTATGGAGCATATGAAATACACTCCACACTACGGGCTGATCTGACTACAGAATCGCTCAGTAGTGTTTTGTCACTTCCCTTAAATACTCAGATCAGACAACAAAGAAATCTTCAAATCAAATCAAGTCCTTTTGGTTCTTTAGGTTCCTGTGGTCACATCAGGGTCACATCTGGCTGGAGATAAACATTCTCACAGACCCCTAAAGGGGGACACCCCCCTTTCTCAGCAGAACACCATTCTATAAAAGTTTTCAATCTTTCTCATAATATAAATGACTAATGTGAAATTGAGACCATTTTACCAATCGCACAGATACCTTTAAAATAACACCAAACATGAAGGGGAAAAACAACAGGTTCACAAGATACATGATATGTGAGATATGCATATTCTTGATGAACTTTAAGTGAAACCTTTTGATGGAAAAGAGGGAGAGGCAGAATGGGCAGGGGGAGAAGGGGGTCATAAATGAGCAAGGGGTGAGGTGTCTTTTATTCCCTTTGAAGATCTCCTCTCCAGATCAGTTCCTGAGTGTTTGGCTTCACAAAGAATTAATTTCATAAGGAAATAATTTCATCTCGTAATGTCTGGGACAAAATTACAAATTGAATAAATATATATATACATATATATTTTTTTTTTGTTTGTTTGTTTTTTTTTGTATCAGACTTTTCTGCAAACACCATTTAACAAGTATTGATAAAGACCCCGGCGCAGGGGTCGCGAGATGATTTCTATAAAAAAAGTGGAAAAAATATAAACACCCTATATATTTTTGTTGCAATTAATTTAACCCTTTCGCACGTACGATCACACCGGTGTGATCAGTCTAGGCTGGTCCCTGGAGTGTACGATCACACCGGTCAGTGCATGATGTGAAATTCAAATGTGGTCTCCCGCGCGTTGGCTGGCGCTGAGACAGGCGCGCTCAGAGCTGTCATCAGAACTTTTCAGTGTTTTCAACCACATAATGTTTATTTCAGGTTTCAGACATATAAAGTACTAAAAAAAAACAATACATTTAGAGTTTGTAAAATACACACTGATGTCAAAGGACGAGGCAATAATAATCCTTTCCATTATAATTAGACACGTTTTATGCATATCAGATACACATTGTGTAAGTAACTTTAAAATTTACTCTATTATTCTCCCAGT
Organism: Cyprinus carpio; assembly: GCF_018340385.1. NCBI lineage: Eukaryota > Metazoa > Chordata > Actinopteri > Cypriniformes > Cyprinidae > Cyprinus > Cyprinus carpio. The sequence continues at coordinate 25,007,536 of NC_056572.1, forward strand.
TCACCATCCACTTACTTTTATGTATTTCGGGAGAAGTGGATGAATTCACGTGTTGTAAATCCAACAGATCCGATTCACTGAACTGCGTCTGCGGCACAAACTAACACGGCGGCGCCCATCGCGCATACAGCTCAACTAACGCGATTGTTATAAAGGTGTTTAAACAACAAAACACCACCAATACCATATATTTCAAAATCGGAATATCAGCTATTTCATGCCATATCTAACAAATTTGTGAATATTTTGAATAAAAAAGGAAAAATGACATAAAAGCAGATCATCATTCATTCAGACCTGTTGTTTCTGCGGTGTCACGTGACAAGCAATGACGCGTCACCATGGAAACCATAAAGTGACACATCTAAATAACGATCGCCTTGAAAAACTCACGATGGGGGGTCAGCCAGAATATTTTAAACTTACGTGTGAAAGGGTTAATTCAATACTTGTTAAATGGTGTTTGCAGAAAAGTCTGATACAAAAAAAAACAAACAAAACAAAAAAAAAATATATATGTATATATATATTTATTCAATTTGTAATTTTGTCCCAGACATTACGAGATTACGTCAGCGTCAATCACAATCAAGTTACGTACGTACATCACGCGCAGCAACACAACGTATCCCGCTGTTTGCTAAAGTTAAAGGTGTTTGGAGGCTCCAAAAAAAGGGGTTGTTGAGGTGGGGGGGTGGGGGTGGGTTGCGGGGTCGCGGGGCAGCAGCGCATTTATCATGGGGGTCGCGGTCTTAAAAGTTTGGGAACCCCTGTGCTAGACCACTAGAGTTTGTTTTGGTTGCCATAGTTACGATCATAACACGGAAGTCTTAACCCACTTCTGGAGCAACTTTGAACTGCGCACGCGCAGCGCATCGACGCTTGTGTAAACAAATTCCACGGTGTTGTTAAGCTAACGAAACAGTTGTATTTACATTGAAGTCTATGCTAAAGCCACAAGCCTCAAAGGTTAGCCTTTAGCATTAACATCCAGTGGTTGAATCATGTCTGTTTGGGCAATGCTAAAGTGATTTAACCCTTTAAACATCTCAACTAATACACTTGTTGGTCTCATTCTCCCTCTTATTTCTCCCTTTTCTCACTATACCACCTACTTGCATTTTACTAGAAAGGGAAATACTGACTCACAATTATTAATTGTGTCAAATTTGGAATCATTCAAATTTCCCCCTCAGATTATTTCATATGATTGTTACTTCGAGTATTCTCTTTTGGGCCTAATTATTTTAGGTACGAATAAGCCTTGAACTTTTAAAGTTTAAGTTAACTTATTCTACCTCATTTATTTATTACCCATCTCAATATATTCTATTCAGACTTATACTTACTCCTTACAACTGTCACCTTCGCAGCCTCCCTGGTGAGCGGTCCAACTGTAAGGTGTACGGTGTCAATCCTGTTAGACTAAGAAAAGAGATATCAGCATTATTATTGTATTCTTTTGTCCAAAACAAGAGATTTAATAATATTGTTTACCTTTTTGATAACATTTAATTGGAAAAAAAAAATTTTCCTAATTTGAAAAACAGAAATTGTTGCTTGTCATTGAATTTGTTTTTCACCTCTTTCTCTCTTTTCCTCTTCCTCATTAGAGTGACAGTCTTCACATCTCTAGTCTACTTAGACACTCTGAGACCAACACAGTCATCACCACACTTCACTGGTGGTTCACAATCACTGATACAACACTTCGTTGTCCCACCACACATAGGCTTCTACTCCACACAGATCTGTGTCAGTCTCTCTTCTCCCCAGCGTGCCAACATGGCGCAGACTGCAGACCCCACTGCCCATGGGGAAGATATGAACACTTGGCTAAGAGGCATGACAGACAGCCTCAACCCTAAGACATTTGAACTGTTATTATTTTTTAATAATAATCCTAATCCTGAGAAAATTCCTGACACAAGATTCAAGCCAGAACAACAACCACGAGGAGCTAGTCAAGATCACCAGCTCCCTAAGCTATGCCTTCACAACCCAGCTGAAACTAAGCGACAAGCACATCACCCACATTCAAGAGGAGCTGACACATGCTAAACGCCGCATAGATAAGCTGGAAGTGAAAGTTTAAGATCAACTCAAAACACCCAGCGAGGAAACAACAGAACAAGTTAAGAAGCTCCAAGCAGCCCTGGCAGCAGCTCAGCTCGACCAGCAACATGCAACGGCTGCCCAGAAAGACCTGGTAAACAGACTCCAGTTTGCCAAACAGCTACTAGAGAAAACCAAGAATCACATCAGAAACAAGAATTCTGAAATCAGTGCTTTGGAAGACCACTTTGAAAGGTACAGAACTGAAATGGACAATCTGACCCAACAACTAAACGATACCAACAATGAACTCTACATGGTCAGAAAAGAATCAGACCCGAATCAGACAAATTAAAGATTCGATCGGGAGCATGATTGAAACATGAGGAGCTGAATTCCACAGGAAGGCTCAAGACAACAGGATGTTGTAAATCAAATCCTAGCGCCACCAGTCGGAAACAAGCCCACTAACTAGCAGCTTGAACAGCTTTCAACATTAGAACAAAAGAACAATTAATGACAATTCCAATTCGGAATGGAGATTGGCAAATTTGGGGCAAGTAATCAAGATTGATGGTCAAAGAGATGCACAGCATGACCATCACATGTAAATCCATGATAGTAATCACGATAACAAGCTCTTTGGATTGACTTCCCCCCCACCTAGAAGAAAAGAACCAGACTGAAATTCCTTTAAGGGGACCTTTTAACCTCTGGTCTCCACAGAACGTCCTTATGTCAAAGAATGGCACAGAAACTGTCTTTTACAGATGTAGATGCACCAAAATGAGCTCCAAAAGACTTATAAACGAACATCAGTCCATTGCTTAACACCATATACAGCTTGCCTGTAGCCTATAATATAGCCTACATCACCAACAATGTATGAATTTGGTCTTTTATATCACCGTATTAGTGCATTAAGCAGTGTTTTGGTTGTTGGGGGAATCCTTGAGTGTGATGTATGCGGGAAATCCCAGTACTGCAGCACAGGCTGCGATATAAAAGCAATACTGTATGTCTTCCTCAGACGTTATATGATCCTTGCATCAGCATCGGTGGGAATAACGTTATAATCTTGTTTGCAGTAGAGAAAGCTTATGTATATGCTATTTATATATTTTTTCAATTAGTGCAATTCAACAAGCTTTTTATTTCAAATACTTTAGTCATTATTTTACTGTCATAGGTTGCTTTCTATCCGACAAAGGTTTGTGAATAGATCCCAAAGATCTTGAAGCAGTTCGGTCACTCAAAAACCACAGTCCACAGACAATCTGTGATGTAAGGTTGGTTTCCTAAGCTACTATCATTCTTTTATCCAAGATTTTCAATGTATAGCCATGCCAATTTATGAACTACTCCAAACAAAACCAGGAGTGGCACCAGTTCAGTCCAGTCAAAGGAAGATCAAAGGCCCACAACTGCCTTCCCGGACTCCTGTAGAGTGGAAAATCGATCATCAGAGAATACTTGAAACACTTTCACCAGCTGAAAGGAATTACCGACTTCACTGTGGTAAACTTGAATTCTTGCATTGAAATGGGCTGTGTGTGAGAAATTTAGGGACTGTCTATTGTACAGTATGCCCCATACTTCACTATCTATACAGATAATAATCATTTGACCTATGACCTATGACCTATATCTGACTACTGTTTTGATATCAGATAATGGCCTGGTAAAGTAAATATTGATGCTGACACACTTTACCGCATTCCCCTTGATATGGAGAAATATGTCACAGAGTCCACAGAGGACCTGTCACCAGAAATTGTGCAAGGAGTCTGGGATGGGACTCAAGTGGCTAAAAAGAAGGAAGTAGCTCGGATCGCGGCACTCAACATCTCCTCCATAGACACTGACCAACCATCCCAATGTTCATTTTTGCCAAAAATAAGTAAAGCTGAACTCTTCAGAGCTCAAAGGGAAGACACAGTGATCTCAAAGATAGTTAAGATGAAAGAGAATATCAAGGTACCTGATGAGGACACGAAGAAAGAAGTGACTGGAGCTGCCAGGAAACTCCTTTATGAATGGAACAAACTACTTTTGGAGGATGGATGTCTTTACAGGCAGACTAATGAGAGGAAACAGCTTGTTTTCCCAGCTCAGTACAAGGAACTTGCTTTGGAATACTTGCATGATAATATGGGACATGTGTGCACAGAACGAGTACTTCACCTGATGGGAGAGTATTCATCAAGAATAAAAAAACAGTGACCCATGTCCGTGCACCAAAGGGTTATAGCCTCCAACCCACCTCTTGGACTTGTTTGTATTGACTACTTACATTTAGAACCAAGCCATGGGGGGAGGGGGGTGTTGAATACATACTGGTTGTTATAGATCACTTCACTCGATTTGCTCAAGCTTACCAAATGAAAAACAAATCTGGCAGGACTGCAGCTGAGCATCTTTTCAGTGACTACATCCCTCGCTTTGGCTACCCTGGAAAGCTACTCTATGACCAGGAAGGGAGTTTGAGAATGAGCTTTTCGGAAATCTTCAACAGCTACGCCATTCAAGAACATCTCCTTACCACCCTCAAAGTAACCCAGCTAAAAGATTCAACCTGACTCTCCTTCAAATGCTTCAAAGAAAAGACAAGATGGAAATATCATCTCCCACAGATCATACATGTGTATAACTGCATGTGCCGTGAGTCCACTGGGTATTCTCCATTCTATTTGTTGTATGGACGCCAACCCCGCCATTCTGTTGACTTGGTATTTGGATTGGCTGAAGTGGGCGAGACAAACAGCGACAAACAGCGGCCAGGAAAACTCAGATCATACTGGGAGAAGACCATTTATTTGGTAAACGAATACGTTTCAGACAATCCTGTGTACGTAGTAAGCCCTGAGAGTGGAAATCAGAACGGAAGAAGAACTTTACACCAAAATTTGCTGTTATTGGTAAATGACTTACCTGTGGAGTCACCGCCACATCCAAGGGAACTTGCAAAACAAAGACAAAACAGACAGTGCAACAGAGAGACAGAGAACAAAGAATCTGTTTGCCACAATGATACAACTGATTCAGATGAAGACAACAATGGAGAGTACTGGCTGAGAATCCCTGCAAGTTGGACTGAGCAAAGGAGAGAGAATACTTACCAGCAGGGCCTAGCATTAGTCCAGGAGAATCCTCTTGTTGACACAGCAAAATCAGCACCTGAAAGAGAAGATAAATTAGAAAGCGAGTATCACTGAGAATAAGTGACAACCCGGAGGAGAGTCAACCACCAGATGAACTTATCCCTGATCCAATCCCATCATCAGAGACAGATACAGATAGAGAAAATGGATGCATACAGTTTGATGAAGCCACAGGTCATCCGGCAAAAGAAATTCATCCTGAGCTGAGACGATCTACCAGAGATAGGAGGCAGAGACAAATGTTTACATATGTTTACATACATACACTTGGTCAGCCAGTATTACAACCACACACAACAGTTAACACTGCAGGGGTTTATGGGGCACCAGCTATGCCCATAAGGGGTTATTCACCATACTACCCTTCACAAACACCAACATACTTACCTCCATTTTACATATCTCTGAACCTTTATTGCCATAGCAGATGTTTACTTTACATTTACTTACCCTTTATGTGCTTACTGAAAGACAATAAGTAATCTGAGAGTTAATGAGTTTAACAAAAGTTGCAAGGTATAATTTTCTTTGTCCAGGAGGCCACGCCTCTTCCAATCACCTCACTTCCCGAATCCTTCATATATCGGGCCACCTCATAATGCGCTGTTTGTCTCTTCCTTTCGAACGACAGATGGACTCACCTGGTCTGGACGGCGTTCTGTTCAATTCAATGTCACTGGCATCACTCGAGAATCACCTCTCATCGTCCCGATCGCAGTCAGCCATGCACATTCCATGGCCATGAGCGTCCACTCCCAGGCTGGTCTCTGGAGGACTCTGAGCTGTTCCCGGGCTCCGCCCTCTCCGTCAATGGGATCTGCGGGCCGGGATCGGCATCATCGTTTGGATGGTGGACACAGAAACGGAATCCTCGCTCTCCTCGTGAGCCGCTTCTCTGGTACTTCCTCAGTACTCCCATCACACGACTTTCAGAATCCAGAGCTGAGGACAACTTAACCACAGATTACCTTCAACACGCACTTAAATCCAAGGTATCCAATTCAATTGTGAAGATAACAAACAATTATTCCAACTATATTCAATATCAATAAAACTTCTGTCATGACAAACTTTTAAGCCCTCAGCACTTCCGGCAACTCCTAGGGAGTCACTCTCCATCACACGTGACGTCACGAGAAATTCTCCTCCACAGCATCAGACGGTCCCCCTAGTGTCAGGCAAGACGTAATTCAACCTGCACAACCTGCAATCTGATCTCTCCCAAAATTCTTCTCTTCTCTATGCTCACAGTTTGCTCATAAAACTCCGCTCACAAACATCCTTTCATCCCAACATCCATTCCTATCCCCTTCCCTTCAGCTTATTACAGCAATACGGCCCACAGGCCAAAGACACGCAGGCTGGTTAAATTGAACATTCTAAATTGTTCCCCCTCAACTTGAATGTATAACAGACTTGTATATGGATTGATATATGTATCAACTGGTCTTCTCCACGAAATATAGCCACATATGCTGGAATGGCTTAATAAGTAAATAAACAACAAACAATCAGCAATATGGCTATGTGTTTTCTAAATTCCAGATGCCCATTCAGTGTCCCTTGGGACCTTACCTCATGCAGGCCAGCCTGGTCTCCTTCAACCTCCAATTCTATTTCCAAATGGTCTATCCATCACCCCCCCCCTCCCTCCCTCTCATCCTGCATCTTGCAACACACTCCACTCACAAACATCCTTTCATCCCAACATCCATTCTTCCCCTCCCTCCCTACCTCCCTCTCATCCTGCCATCTGGCAACACACCCTACTCAAAAACATCCTTTCATCCATTGTTCCACCCTTCCTTCAGCCATTTACAGCAATCCTGCTCCTGTGTTTCTAATAATTCTCAATAGCTATGTAGAAAGTTTTAGAATTTAAGAGGTTATTCTTAATAGCTTCTTATTCTCCCCTCTCTCTAAACCCCCCTATCTCACTCTCTCTCTACCTCCCACTCTCCCTTACCTTCTACCTCAACCCCCCCCCCCCCCCCTTTTTTTTTAAATAGGCCTATTTAAGAAGAATTTTAGGACCAGGATTTCTTTTCACGGCACAAATCGAGCACAAATAAACGCAGCATTTGGTGTTTATTTGTACAATGGCACAAATCAAACACAAATGAAATAGAATGATTTATACTCACTGTAAAAAAAATTAAATAAAATAAAGTAAAAAAAAAAAAACGGTCTCACCATTTCAACTTAATGCTGCCTTGAAATTTAAGCTTAGTCAACTTTGAAATGAAGTTAGTAAAATGAAGAAACTTAAAATTTTAAGGCAGCACAAGGACTTTTTTTTAACTCCGCGGTTGCGCTAAATAGGGTGGAGAGTAATGTTTCTGTTATATTTAAGAAGATGTTATGGTTGGTTCTTTTAACGGCACAAACCAGCACAACTCGAGCACAAACGAACGACACCGATTTGGAGGAATTTGGACAACATGGTTTGGAGAGTGACATCACTGGCCCGTTTCATATTTGTTCATTTTGAGGACGGGAAATAGATACAATGTAAATTTGAATGGCATAAACCAGCACAAATCGAGCACAAATGAATCGCACCCTTTTGGAATGATTTAGATTGCATGGGGTGGAGAGTGATGTCACTGTTCCTAATTGTTTATTTTTGTTTTATAAAAGAAGCGGTCATAGTTACAGGGTTTCTTTTAATGGCACAAACCAGCACAAATCGAGCACAAACGAATGGCATGGATTCGAAGAGATATGGACACCATGGGGTGGAGAGTGACGTCACTGCCCAGAATTGTTTTTGTTATTTCTAAGAAGGAGAAATATATTTGACGTTAATTTCAACAGCACAAACCGGCACAAATCGAGCACAAACGAATGACACCAGTTTTGTGCGATTTAGACGAACTGGGGTGGAGAGTGACGTCACAGCCTCCTGTGGTGTTTTTACACTTTAACAGAACACACTCCACGCGGTGTACAACTCACATCCTCAACTTTATTCTTCTTCATCACATTACTAAACACAATTCCTCACTAGAGCCCCTAGTGGTGCAGTTCCACATTAATGTGTTATACTTAGCAATTACTATGAATTGAACATCAAATATTGTATGCTCCTCAACACAACACCTCCAAAAATATTTTGGTTATAGGCTATCTACGGAAGGAAAACAGATACAGTGTTTGTTTTAACGGCACAAAGTGGCACAAATCGAGCAAAAACGAACTGTGCTGGTTTTGAGCGATTTGAGCAACATGGGATGGAGAGTGACGTCACATGGTCAAAAAAAGAATGTTTAAAATATCAAACATCAAACCAGCACAGTTCGTTTTTGCGGCACAAATCAGCACAAACGCAGCACAAACAAATGGCATAGTTTTGGTGATTATTTCTTTTTATTGGGTGCCAACTTCACAGAGGTCGATTTTGCAACTTAATTTCTTACACTAATTCCTTAAAAGATCTGAACATGCTCTTTCCAAGCCTATTTATCAGGAATAAACTTCTTCTATAAACTAACCACAGGCAACAATTGCTCTGCTATCTCTTATTCTCACACATCCAAGCTCATTAAAGGCTTAAGAAACAAGAACCTTTGCCAAACCACCAAACGCCTTCCACTAACCTACTTAACATCTGCATAATCTCATACGATCATGCTATCCAAATTCCGAGACTGATCAAACTTTAGACTTCATGTTCTCATTAGCATTCTCCGGCTGTATGTCACATCACTTTCACTTTCACTTTTAAATAGAAATGTTTAAGTTAAGTTTACTTGGCAATTCTCAGTAAATTTTATTGACTCTTTGCTTGTAAATTTTACTTAAATAGTGCTCATAACTGTAAAAAAGTGTGCTGTTAAATATCATTAATTTAATGCACTGAAAAAATAAATAAAAAATTCATACAATAAACAATAAACTTCATTTTTCTTTCTTTTGCAAGGTTTGCACACATAGGCCTATATTTTAAGTAAAACTTAAGTATTGATTTAAATTAAATCTGTAAGTAAGCAAATAGGTAAATTGTTATTCTTTTAAGATAATATGTCCACTCAATATAATTATTACCCAAATTAACACAGAGACCTCAATACCATACACAATGACGGTAACAATCAGTGAATAGTGTTTGAGTATGAATGGGTCATTTTGAGTAGAAAATGAACTCCAGAAGTCACAAAACATTAAGTTACTAAAACTAACATCAAAATCAACCATAAAGCAGTGTAATTACAACTCAAAAACAGATAAATGCAACTAACATCAAAAAGGCAGAACATGGCAACCAAAGGCACACTATCTGATGACACTAGTTTTATGGCTCAAAGGAATGCGGGCAAAGCAACTCTTACTCAAGTCTCTCTAAAACATACACATAATGCCCATAAAAAGAGACTCTTCTCTAATGAATTCATAATAAAACCTTTCTTTGAATGAACACACATATACTTCAGGGCATTGTGTATGTTGTTACTGTTCTTGTATATTGTCTTTTGTGTATTGTATATGTTTTATGCATGCTCATGATAGGTCACTAGTTAATATAACCTCCTCTATACTATGTTTGGTATCTATGAGTTTGTATTTTCATGATCTAAATGAGAGTGTACTGTATATTATATGTTGATACCTATGCAACACATTAGTATTATAAGAATCTTGAAGATTCTTTTCTTGAACACCCAATCTAATTTCATATCCAAATTACCATGCTTTCAGACAAAGGGCCAAAAAACTCTCCATTATTTCCAACCTCCCACTTGGAATTTCAACCTTTCTCATTGGACAAAGCCCATCCTGAGAGGCATGAATCTTCTCAAACCTTAAAAGGCACACGCACAGTTCTGCCCACATTTTCCTTCTTCTGCTAAGTCTTCTGCTAAAATCTGATTGCGGTCCATGTGGCGAGCTGGAGCCGGTGCGGGCGTGCCCGGTGGGCTCCAACACATAGCTCAGCCAGTCTGCGGTTCTGTTAGATTCTGAGAAGACAAGGATGTGATCTAGAATGCTTCTAAGGACACCCTAAGCACGTGCCAGGCCCTCAGCCTTGACTTTCCATTCACCGAAGATCCTAGGATTTTGGCTGATGTCTCACTTAGCTCTTTTTCACTTTCCACTGGGAAGAAACTCCCAATTACCATCGAGTCAGAACATCTTTGGAATTCATCACTTTTCAAACCCAGAAGAAGATGATCGCGACTCCTACACCACCAAACCTCCAAACTATCAAGACTTTCAATCGAGACTGCATCCCGACGCTCGTTCCAGGCTAAGGCAATGCAAGTATTGTGCATTTAACTAAACGAAACAGAGGTTTAGTATAAGTTATAGACCCCATTATAAACGGTGCTGATGGTTTTACTCAGGTGGTTAACTGACTCTTTTCATAGCTTCATTCTCTGGTTTTCCTGATGGTATCATCCATCAAATCTCATTTGCTCTTTCCCCTGTATGAGTGATTGTACAAACCTGATTCCAAAAAGTTGGGACACTGTACAAATTGTGAATAAAAACAGAATGCAATGATGTGGAAGTTTCAAATTTCAATATTTTATTCAGAATACAACATAGATGACATATCAAGTGTTTAAACTGAGAAAATGTATAATTTTAAGGGAAAAATAAGTTGATTTTAAATTTCATGGCATCAACACATCTCAAAAAAGTTGGGACAAGGCCATGTTTACCACTGTGTGGCATCCCCTCTTCTTTTTATAACAGTCTGCACACGTCTGGGACTAAGGAGACAAGTTGCTCAAGTTTAGGAATAGGAATGTTGTCCCATTCTTGTCTAATACAGGCTTCTAGTTGCTCAACTGCCTTAGGTCTACTTTGTCGCATCTTCCTCGTTATGATGCGCCAAATGTTTTCTATGGGTGAAAGATCTGGACTGCAGGCTGGCCATTTCAGTACCTGGATCCTTCTACGCAGCCATGATGTTGTAATTGATGCAGTATGTGGTCTGGCATTGTCATGTTGGAAAATGCAAGGTCTTCACTGAAAGAGACAACGTCTGGATGGGAGCATATGTTGTTCTAGAACTTGGATATACCTTTCAGCATTGATGGTGTCTTTCCAGATGTGTAAGCTGCCCATGCCGCACGCACTCATGCAACCCCATACCATCAGAGATGCAGGCTTCTGAACTGAGAGCTGATAACAACTTGGGTTGTCCTTGTCCTCTTTAGTCCGGATGACACGGCGTCCCAGTTTTCCAAAAAGAACTTCAAATTTTGATTCGTCTGACCACAGAACAGTTTTCCACTTTGCCACAGTCCATTTTAAATGACCCTTCGCCCAGAGAAAATCCCTGTGCTTCTGGATCATGTTTAGATATGGCTTCTTTTTTGACCTATAAAGTTTTAGCTGGCAACGGCGAATGGCACGTTGGATTGTGTTCACCGACAATGTTTTCTGGAAGTATTCCTGAGCCCATGTTGTGATTTCCATTACAGTAGCATTCCTGTATGTGATGCAGTGCCCTCTAAGGGCCCGAAGATCACGGGCATCCAGTATGGTTTTTCGGCCTTGCCCCTTACGCACAGAGATTGTTCCAGATTCTCTGAATCTTTGGATGATATTATGCACTGTAGATGATGATAACTTCAAACTCTTTGCAATTTTTCTCTGAGAAACTCCTTTCTGATATTGCTCCACTATTTTTCTATTGGTGATCCTCTGCCCATATTGACTTCTGAGAGACACTGCCACTCTGAGAGGCTCTTTTTATACCCAATCATGTTGCCAATTGACCTAATAAGTTGCAATTGGTGGTCCTCCAGCTTTTCCTTATATGTACATTTAACTTTTCCGGCCTCTTATTGCTACCTGTCCCAACTTTCTTGGAATGTATAGCTCTCATGAAATCCAAAATGAGCCAATATTTGGCATGACATTTCAAAATGTCTCACTTTCAATATCTGATATGTTATCTATATCCTATTGTGAATAAAATATAGGTTTATGAGATTTGTAAATTATTCCATTCCTTTTTTACTCACAATTTGTACAGTGTCCCAACTTTTTTGGAATCAGGTTTGTATGTATGTTTGTTTGTTAGATTAGTTTGCGTTAGTTTTTAGTTAATAAAACTCTTATGCACAAATTACATGAGTTTCTGATTCTGATCCTCGCTATATGCTCTGATGCATTAATACTGTATGAAAATATTTTCTGTGGCCACGAAAATATCCTTTCTTAGAGTTTATATGAAATTATGCTAAATGTTCACTGGATGAACAGATTGGTTGATGGCAATTTAATTCTGCTACAGTTACTACTGGCAGCTCATATAAATAATTGTAATTAATCATAGTTAGTTGTAATTAGTTATATACATTTCCCCTTTGAGCTAAATTTACTACAGTGTTGTTGGATTGTATGTAATCACATTTTTCTACATTTATAATCTGCTCTTTCTCCACGCAATCCAGGTCACTTTTGTAGGGTCAAAAATTATCAAAGACTTCTGTTTTCCTGTCCCAAACTATCTTGAGTAACAAAAGGGCCATTTGGCATTCCTGAAGACACAGAATTGCTGATATCGATCAAGGCCTGTAGGCCAACATGTTTATACATCGGGGGTCTGCTAATTGTCACACCTTTTGCACAGTGGGTGAAGCTGTAGTCTGCTGATTGGTCAGTTTGAATGTCTCTCACATTTGGGTTTTCAGTCACATGGACAAGGAAGGGATAAAAGAAGACTGTACATGTTGCTCTGTCTCTTTCTCTCTGCTGGCTTTTCTTTGCTGGAGCTCTCTTCTCAGGGCTCTGCCCTCTGCCCTCTCTCCCTCTTTTTCTCCATCTTTCCATCTTCCCCTCTCTCTTTCTCTCTCAGGTAATATTTTACATACATGTTAGGTACACTTAACTATATGTTTTACTACCCTTAATCTATTTTGTAACCAATTCAAGTGTAACCATAACAAAATATTGTTATTAAACCATTTCAATTATTAATTATGTGCTAACTAATCTTGATTCAATATTAACTTTGAAGTGCTACCTATTGCAATACAATATAGTCACTTTATAGCAACGCTCTCCCACATATATTTAGCTATTGTAACTGCGCTTATTTCCGTCGTTGGTATAAGTGGCAGTGGGTGGTAACAGACTAGAAATGTTCAGTTTTATACCATCGTGCTGATAACGTTTCTTTAGTCCTTCGGCAATCCTACAGCCTGAACCACTGTAGGGAAACCACCCTTACACTTTCATGTTGACTAACCCCTTCTTATTCCGTAGAAGAAGGGATGTCTCATGATCTCAAGGTTTTACATCAAGATCAATACCTCTGTCAGACATACAGCTGTCCAGAGATCTGGCCCATGTTTCTGGTGGACAGACCAGATGCATATATGGGGAAAAATAAGAAGTATTGGAGGTATATACCCCAATATGTGCAATATTTTTCCCAATTTGGTCATTGGGAATTTTTATGTCAAACACTGCAACATACTGAAAACATTTCTGTGTTTTTTGAAGGTGATGCTTTTTCAGGTGGTAAGAAATCCAGCCATTGCAGAAAATTTTACCTTTGTCTTAGATCCATCTCTGTCCAATGTGACTGAGTATGTCACTGGAGACTCTCCGGTCTTCACCCTCTACAGCCCGACAGGTGAGCCAGTGCACCTCGAGGATTGTTTGCAGATATGAGGGTTTTATTTTGTTCAATAGAAAAACAAGATGCCCAAAATGATTGTTTAAAATAAGCAGATTTCGTTGTCTTTCAGGTGTGTCTCAGTCAGGTTCAGTGGCAGATGGTCCTCTGGGCAGCATCCTGACTGTAGGGAAACTAAAGAGAGTAAAACTCAACTCCACCGGTCAGACAGGAGAATGGAAGAGCAGCATTAACTCCACAAGCTCCTACACCCTGAGAGTTATTGGTAAAGGTTTTATTGTGCAATAAATAACTCCAGAAAAACTTCTGTAAAATGTTGTAATGAACATGGTTTATTCACCATAAAGATTTTGGTGGTGATTTCTTGCAATGTACATTAAAAATGGGAGTAAGATAATTAAGTTCTTATGCTGTCAATTATCACAGAAAATAATTTCTCTCTGTTTGTCAAAGCAAAATAAATGATTATATGCCAAACCATAATTCAAAATTTCTTCAACTGTAAATACAGGTCAGAGTTCTGTGGATGTCTTCTTTTACTTTGTGGAGATAGTTGAGGGAGGTCATGGAGACTCATGGAGATTCACCCGCCCTTTTATTGGTACAACATCATGCATCATCAATCTATCCATTCTCCAAACTGCTTGTCCTCTGTCATGTTGCAGGCATCATGCATCATTTATTTATATTGAAAATATGCAAACATTCACACAAAATTTTGCTTTAAAGTGCAGTTATCATTTTGCTATGAAATTTCACGGGCGAAACTTAGTAATTTCAGATGCTCATGATTGGGAATTTTGCATATGGACGAAACTTCCCCATGCAGATTTTGTTTTGAGTTGAAGTTTTTCAAGCAATTTCACAGATTTGACCAACAGAATACTGATTGGTTTTAAAGTGACTTCTGTGTGAGCCATCATCATGACACTATTGACAAAGGATCATCTTTTATCTGTGAATTTGTGCTAATGTACATACATAGTACTGATACTTCACTGTTTCTCTGATTGCTGATCAGGTTGGAATGCTACTTTCTATGTCTCTGTGACTGGAAGAGATTCGGTCACAGTGACTGATGTGCTTCTAGTTGAAGCTTCAGGATCTGATGTTGTTCGTGGAACTATCAAAGCTGTTGGTGCGACAGACTTCCTGGTCAACATCGACAGAATCCCAGAGTGGCCGTTTGTGGTGCAGCTGAAAGGGCTGTTGAATGTCTTGTCACTGGTTAGTTGATTCCAGAGACAGTCACCCACCGGGGGATCGGTGGGGTCCTTCACAATACTGTTGGCTTTGCTGGAGCATCGTGTAAGGAAAAACTCCAGGATGAGGGGAGAGTGCACAGATGATCTTTGCAGCTGTATTCACTGTCCGCTGGAGGGTCTTGGAGTCTGCTGCACTACAGTTCCCGTACCAGACAGTGATGCAGCTGGTCAGCACGCTCTCTATGGTTCCTCTGTAGAACGTGGTGGGGATGAATGGTGGGAGACTTGCTCTTTTCAGCCGGTGGAGAAAGTGTAGCCGCTGTTGTGCCTTCTTGGAGAGTGACATGGTGTTGGTGGTCCAGGTGAGATCCTCTGTGATGTGCACCCCCAGGAATTTAGTGCTGCTGACTCTCTCCCCAGTCGAGCCGTCAATGGTCAGTGGGGGGTGGTCAACAGAGTTTCTCCTGAAGTCCATCAGAACCGCCTTTGTCTTTTCCACATTGAGGGACAGGTTGTTAGTGCCACATTATTCAGCCAGCTGTGCCACTTCCTCTCTGTTGCTGATGAGACCTACCAGTTGTGTCATCCGCAAACTTGATGATGTGGTTGGAGCTGAACTTGGCAGTGCAGTTGTGGGTCAGCATTGTGAAGAGCAGCGGGCTGAGGACACAGCCTTTTGGGGCACCTGAGCTCAGTATGGTAGTACTCGAGGTGTTGTGGCCGACACGGACTGACTGAGGTCTTCTGGTTAGAAAGTCAGGATCCAATTACAGAGGGAATTGTGAAGGCCCAGCAGGTTTAGTTTCTTAATGAGCTGTTGTGGGATTATTGTGTTGAATGCTGAGCTAAAGTCGATGAACAGCATTCTGACATAGGAGTCTTTATTTTCTAGGTGGGTAAGAGCCAGGCGGATTGAGGAAATTGCATCATCCGTAGAGCGGTTTGGACGGATGCAAACTGGAGCGGATCAAGTGTGTTGGGGAGGCTGGTTTTGATGTTGTGTATGACTAACCTCTCAAAGCACTTCATCATGATTGGAGTCAGCGCTATGGGATGGTAGTCATTTAAACAGGACACAGGTGATTTCTTTGGTACCGGCAGGGCCGTCGCTAGTGGGGTGAAAGGTGGTGACGATTATAGGGGCCCACGGCTGAGGGGGGGCCCCCGGCAATCTCGACCGTCTGGATGAAGCCAGCCTAAAAAGACTATCAGGACAGGTGACGGGCCACTGCTGCGTGTCGTCACGAAAAAAAGCTTATAATTTTCACGTGTTTTTAAGCCACTTGCCAATTTAAATATTCAAAAGAGTTTAAAGCATTTAAACACAAGACGCGTAAAAGCTCAACTGATAGCTGGTTACTCGTGCTGTGTTCACAAGCAGAGAGCCGCGTCTCACAGACAGCAACATTGAACCGAGCTCTCATTTGCGAAGTTCTCCTCGAAGTTCCTCCTGAACGAACAAATACAAATCGAATTTGTTTAAACAAACAGAAAAGGATGTGAAAGAGCCCAATTCAGCACCTGTGGTGCTCTGGTGTTCAGGGCTCAGGCAGAGAGAGGCGTTTCAAAACGCATGAACACTGAATTTGCCTCTTTTTGCACTTGGACCGACAAATACATACGAAATGTCAAAATTACCGTCTTGGAAAGTATGTTCGAAAAAACTGTTGGTTATGTCTTAAGTGAAAGTTAACAGTTGAGAAAAAATCGGATGTATAGGCTATTATATTGGATGCATTCATTGTCTCTGAAAGTGACCTTGCCTAATTTAGCTAATAGCTGCTGTAATGCTAATCCAAGAAAATGAAAGAAAGAAAATCACTCACTGCTCTTGACTGAATTACTTTGTAGGTTTAACAAGATTTAATGCACAGTCAAACCAACAATTATTCAGACACCAGATATAATTTTTGATATATATATATTTTACTAGTAGGTGCAGGTCACTATAATTCATGTGAGTATAGCAAAATAAAGTGAACTGTGACATATTATACCCAAAAAAATCTTCATACAGTGGACTACTAATGAAATTGCTTAAAAAAAAGCCATGTTTTGCTTACATGTTTTTTCCTGAATTAATAATAATGCAACATATTTACACCACAGGCTGAACAAAATTAAGCATTGCTTGGTAATTTGTCAACAAAGTATTGATAGTTGTGTAAATATTGTCATACTAACAGTTGTCTGGAGTTTTGGTTGATTGTAATTCATTACATATCTTTCTATCAAAGTTATCTGAGATTATCAAGATGAATTTGTTCTGATAGTTTAACTCAGTTCTTGTCATATTTTATTAACATTTTCTAAACTATAGCAAATAAACTGTGATAATGTGAGAAATGTTGAAGTTGTCTGAGCAGATTGTACATTTAATTTTTACAGTGAAGACAGTGCTATTTTACATTTCATTATTCAGTTTCTGTACCTGGATATCTACAAACTTGAAAAAAAAAAAACTTTAAATAGCACAAATAAATAAATAGAACAAACATACAAATTAATCAATTTCAAACAGGGCCCACTGGTAAAACCTGCACCGGGGCCCCACAAAACCCTGCTACAGCCCTGGGTACCGGTATGATGGTTGTGGATTTGAGACATGTGGGGATGACTGCCTGGCTCAGCGAGGTGTTGAAGATATTTGTTAGGACATCTGTCAGCTGTGCAGCACAGTCTTTAAGTACATGGCCGGGTATGTCGTCAGGACCCGCAGCCTTGCGTGGGTTAATCCTAGATAGGGTCTTCCTTACTTCGACTGGAGACAGACAGAGCACCTGGTTGTTGGGAGGTATGGGCAGTTTTTGTGCAGGTGTGTTATTCTGCATTTCAAACCGTGAATAAAAGTGGTTGAGTGCATCTGGGAGTGATGTGTCATTATTACAAGCCTGTGGCGGGGGCTTGTAGTCTGTGATGGTCTGAATGGCTTGCCACAGGCTCCGTGTGTCTCTGATGTCTATGAAGTGATTGTTGATTTTTTGAGCATATGACCGGTTTGCATTTTTGATGCCACATGACAGACTGGCTCTTGCTGTTTATCTTCTGATCTGAATCATTCATCTCTGGACTTTAGCAGCCCACGAACCTCTGCTGTCATCCACTGCTTTTGGTTTGCACGTTTGATGATGGTCTTGGTGACTGTAACATCATCAATGCACTTTTTGATATAAGCACTCACAGTTTCAGTGTACTCCTGTCTGTGAGGTTGTTGTAGGTGGCTGCCTCTTTAAACATGTTCCACTCTGTGCACTAAAAGCAGTCCTGTAGTTCTGAGGTAGCATCATCTGGCCAAACTGTGATGAGTTTTGAACCGGTTAAGTGAGTTTCAGAAGTGGTCTGTATGCTGGAATTAGCATAACAGACGTGTGGTCAGAGTACCCGAGGTGGGGGCGAGGTACTGCCTTGTACACGTTATTTTCTGTTGTGTAAACAAAATCCAGTGTGTTTTTCCCCTTGTTGCAAAGTTCACATGTTGGTGGAACTTTGGCAAAACTGTCTTTAAGTTTGCGTGGTATAATACACATACTAATATGAAAAAGCCATCGGGGTTACTTGTTTGTTGTTCGCTGATGGCGCTGTACAGCTCGCGATGCGCGTCCTTCGCGTTAGCACACAGGGGAATGTAAACTGCGACAATATGTATTGTTATGGATCATTAACAGTTATGAGGGAAACCATAACAAGATTGCTAAGGTTAGATCAAACACAAGATATGAGTAATTTGAGAAGGGCACAGTCAACAAAAGTATTTAATAAGGAAGTATGTGTAGTAAAGTATATTGGATTGTGTGTAATGACATTTTTCTGTGTTTTTTATCTGCTCTTTCTCCACGCAATCCAGATCACTTTCATGTTGACTAACCCCTTCTCATTCCATAGAAAAAGGGATGTCTCACATTCTCAAGGTTTTACATCAAGATCAATACCTCTGTCAGACATACAGCTGTACAGAGATCTGGCCCATGTTTCTGGTGGACAGACCATATAGAGGTCTCAGGCCACTGCAGTCATTACAGATGCATATATGGGGGGAAAAAAAGAAGAAATGTTGGAGGTATATACCCCAATATATGCAATATTTTTCCCAATTTTGTCATTGGGAATTTTGCTGTGAAACACTGCAACATACTGAACATCTCTGTGTTTCTTGAAGGTGACGCTTTTTCAGGTGGTAAGAAACCCAGCCATTGCAGGAAACTTTACCTTTGTCTTAGATCCATCTCTGTCCAATGTGACTGTGTATGTCACTGGAGACTCTCCAGTCTTCACCCTCTACAGCCCAACAGGTGAGCCAGTGCACCTCGAGCATTGTTTGCAGATATGAGGGTTTTATTTTGTTAGAAATACAAGAAAAACAAGATGCCCAAAATCACTGTTTAAAATAAGCAGATTCCCCTGTCTTTCAGGTGAGTCTCAGTCAGGTTCAGTGGCAGATGGTCCTCTGGGCAGCATCCTGACTGTAGGGAATCTAAAGAGAGTAAAACTCAACTCTCACAACCAGACAGGAGAGTGCAAGATCTCTACAAGCTTCTACAGCCTGAAAGTCACTGGTATCTGCCGGAAAATGTTTTGTTTTGTATGTAAGACATTGAGATTTTGACATGCGCACACTGCACGAATGTATAACGTTAGAGAGTTTCCAGCTATTTGCACATAATAACCATTCTCCTACACTGTATCTGTATTTGTTTTAAACAGCAGAATTAATATTTATCCATTTCTGTCATAATTTGTTATTTGTTTGTTAAAATACTGTTAAAATTATGAATTTTGGAAGTGAAAAAGAACTAGTCATTGTATAATTTATAGTGAAAAAATAAATAAAATTTACATTCCCAGAAGTTTCTTCTTAGTTTTTTTTCTTATCACTTATGTACATAAGGGTTTTATCTTACATCTAATGTTTTTAAATAATGTTTATTGCATTATTTTAGTATAATTTGTGTCACCATGATGGTGTTTAGTATTTCTGTGAATGACACTGTGCACCGTCAGTATATTTCTATTTTTCTCCATATATTTTGGAAGAGTTGCTTGTGATGAGCTTTGATTTATCATATGACTTTTTCACTTTCTGTTTTGGGCGTTTTCAGTGTATTACAATGATACAAAATAGATGTTAGTATTTCAGTTGCTTGGTATGCTAACTTTATATCAGTTAATGAATTACGTTTTTGGTTTACTGTAAAATTTAAGTGAAAAATCTAAAATGTAGTTACCCCATTTTTCACGGTAAAGTTCTGGCAACCACAGCTGCTGGTATTTTAATGTCACAACTTCACAGATGTCAGTTTTTTTTTTTTTTATTCAGTATACCAATCGAAAGTTTGGGGTTGGTAAGATTTCTTTTAATATTTTGCTAAGTTTGCTAAGGTTAGAGCAGATTTAATTTTAAAAGGGCACAATCAACAATAGTACACTGTAAAAAACTGTTGAGAATACTTAAAGTAAGGCAGCTTAATGAGGTAAGACTTTTGATTTTTTTTTTTTTTTTGTTCTGCTCAATAAAGATACTTTGTTGAGCCAATGTAAATTAGTTTTTTCATGCAATGCTGATTTTCTTATTTTATTAATAGAAAAATTCTTGTCAAAGCAGCTGAAACAACAATTGCTGCAGTTGAGGTGATAAATTTTTTTTTGTTTCCTGGAACAAAAAAAAAAAAAAAAAAGTTTAAAAAGTCACCACAGGCAATACTGTCTTTGTTTGTAAAACAACTTACAAAACTAAGATATCCAGGACATTAATGTCAGTGGTTGAACATACTCTAGGCCAGACACACAAACCTCAAGAACGGTTATAAACAAATGTTGAAAAGATGAGCTCTTTACATCACAGTACAACAAATTAAACTAACAATAATGATAAAACAATAACAAAAAAGTTGAAATGAAGTAAGCAAACAGCAAAACAATAATGTTATAACAGTAACTGCATAATTTATTCATGCTGCAATGCATGCTGGGAACTCACAAAGCTTTAACATTTCAACAATATGAAATTCTTTGTTCAGGCAACTGTGTTTAACTAGTTGGGGCAACATTTGGGGTAATTTTGTTGGTCTGACAAGGATTTTTATGTAGTTTCAAGAAAATAGCATTTTAGAATTGACACTAAAAAGAAACTGAAAAGGTTTCGTAAACTGGAAAATGAGCATTTTTTTACAGTGTAGTTAATAAGGAAGTAAATATTCTTCCTTACTGACATTCTTACAGCCAGAAACAGGAAGGATTATCATTTTTGCAATTCCTAATTAACATTACATAGTATGTGTGACGTGTGTAAAGGTGTATAAATATACTGACAGAGGCTGTGCATAAGTGACAGTATACACATACAGAATCTGTGAAAAGGTAATCAAACAATTGTCTAATGGTTGTTTTATATAATATTTGTCTAATTGTATAATATGATATATTTTGTGAGGATTTTCGAGTTAAAGATTTAAAATGTTAACTGCTTAAAAAAAATGTTTTAAATGATTAAAATTGTAAGTAAAGACAATACAGGCAAAACATTGCATTGGTTAGTTTTAAGATTTTGGGCTATTTGGCTTTTCATGAAGTGTAAACATTCAAAATACACTTTTAACTGTTTATTTTATTGTACTTTATCTATTAGCATCTTTAGATCAATTAAATTCCATATTTTAAAGCAGTTTTTTCCACATACATAAGCCAATGCCAGTAAGGAAGCCATGTTGTGGCTTAATGGTTAGAGAGTTTGACTCCCAACCCTAAGATTGTGGGTTTGAGACTTGGGCCGACAATACCATGACTGAGGTGCCCTTGAGCAAGGCACTGAACCCCCAACTGCTCCCTGGGCGCTGAAGCATAAATGGCTGCCCACTGCTGTCTGTCTGTGTGTGTTTGTATCCTATTAACAGTATTATTTTGTGTAACCCACTCGAAAATAGCCTATTAACAGGATTATGTTATTCTAGTTTAATATCTGATCTCTTGATTGCTTTTAGTTATGTTTTCCCTACACACCGTAATTGTCCAATAGGTGGCAGCAGTGGCGCTGCACAGAGAAAAAAACTGCTACACTGATTCTAGAAGAAGAAGACAGAAAAATCGCGAACAGCAGAACGATAGTGATCTGAAGCCTTTTTAGACTTTCCACATTGAGTAAAAAAAAAGTAAAATATTACATTTAAGAGCTAGTTAAACGGGTTTTCTCACCAAACCTACTTCTAAGGCAGGAATAACAGAGCAAAGGGTCGAAATTACGACAAGGAGTTTACCTACTTGTGTGATTTTTCTCCGGTTGGTTTTTTTTTGGGATGCAGGATTAGAGAGAGAGAGTTCCATTGGACAAATTCAACATCGGACACGTGAGGCAGAAGAGCAGAGGGTGTGAAGGATCATTTGGCTTGCAACACGAACTGCTTCTACTTACCAATTCTTCATTGCATCGTACAGATAAGCGCGAGATCCCACCACACTAAAAAACATACTACCCGGGTAGATGGACTTTGGTTTATTATTTTGAAGTTATTTCATCAGAGCTCTGAGGTCATTTTATTTTATATTTTCCCAATTTGTGTGAAAAAATTGAAGAAAAAGAGGAATATTGATTTCATAACAAAGAAAACATAAACAAGGTCATACTGGTTGATATCTGATGTTCAATAAATGCCGGCTATATGTTCTGAGTAAAACTATCCTGGTACTTTCATTTGTCTACTCCTCTTGTGAAAAGTTCCTTAGAAAGGCAGCACTTCACTCTACATTATAATAAGTGCCCCTTACATAATTTGGCGAGCCAGCAGCCAGGAGGAGAAATTACATTAAATTAGTATTTGTTTACATTGCCGGTTAAACCTGATTATTGACCCACTGTAATATTTTTTTTTTATTGTTAACATTTTTTTTTTCAGTTTGCTTTTGTAAAATTGTGTCAAATTCAATGCAGTCATGGATACTGAACAAGGGTATGGTGTGAATTTGAAAATGGCTGTGTACGTTGAGGGTATTACAACAACTGATACTGATGAACAGATAACTGAATCCTGTTTAGCTTTTGGGCCTGTGAACAAAGTTCTTAGGGTAAGGCAGACAGGACAAGAGAATGGAGTTAAAGCTCTAGTTGAGTTTGAGTCTGAGCAATCAGTCATAGACCTAACTCCTAAACTCCCACAATATCTACCTAGTGTTAGAGATCCTAACATTATGTGGCGTATAGATAGGGCTTATAAAGCAGCTCCTACTCCTGAGAAATCCCTAGCCACAGTGCGAGCAGAGCTCCTGGACTCAAGTAACAGTTCAAACTCTGATAGTGAGGCAGATTCTGATGACAGTGGGACCCCTTTAGTCCGTAAAGCACACACTAAATCTTACCCAACCCAACATGCTTCCCCTACATTCACCACTAAAACAAGGAAACAGACAACACAGTCAGCTCAAATCAACCAAAGAGCCTCAGACAATGACATAATCAATCCACCAGACGTTCAGAGGATCATTGTAGAGCATGTTATTAAAAATGACAACTCAAATGCCTCAAGCCAGGGATCTAAGCGACTTCGTCCTTTTTCAGGCAAACTCCCTAGACCTACAAATGAAGCTGATTTTCAGACATGGTCTCTCCATGTGGAGCTTATGATTCAGGATAAAACCCCTGTTGACATGCAGCGACGTAAAATCCTAGAAAGCCTGCTTCCACCAGCCTCTGAATTAATTAGGCAGCTAGGCCCAGATGCAGCTCCTCGTGATTATGTGAAGCTCCTCGACTCAGCATATGGGTTAGTTGAAGATGGGGAAGAAATCTTCGCAAGGTTCCTTAACACTCATCAAAACACAGGAGAGAAAGCCTCAGAATACCTGCAGCGGTTACAGGTGCTGATCACTACAGCTATGAAGAGGGGTGGCATTGTGAAAGCAGACGCCAATAAACAGCTGTTGCGACAGTTTCGGCGTGGATGTTGGGACCAGTCCCTTATTCTGGCACTGCAATTAGGGCTTAAAACAGAAAACCCGCCTGATTTCTCTGATTTCCTGCTACAAGTTAGAACAGAGGAAGACAGGAGAACTACAAAGCAAGATCGCATGCAACGCCATTTAGGGAGCACAAAGCCCAAATCCTCTATGAATATGCAATTTGTGCATGAACCGTCTTTCTCTGATGATGCAAGTGCAAATGTCCTCCAGACATACATCACAGAAACTGAAGCTTTACGGAAACAAGTCTCTGAACTAAAAATGCAACTTACCAAAAAGAAAGATCTAAGAAGGCAAAAGCATGCTAGCAAAATCCAGAATTCAGCTCAAGAAACCCCCTCAGTTAGGGTAGCTGAAATTCAAGCCCATCAAACAGCGTCAAAACCCAGGCCAAAGGCTTGGTTCTGTTTCAAATGTGGCAATGATGGCCATTTAGCAAGACAGTGTGAAAATCCCCCAAATAAGCTGTTGGTTGATCAGAAATATAAAGAACTCAAAGCAAGACAAAATGAATGGGAAACTAAATATGACCATTTAAACTGGACAGGGTCGCAGTGGAGGGACTAACTGCACCCGGAAATAAAATGAAATGTCCCACACAAAACGAAGGCACGAAAACAGTTGTCTGTGAAGCACATTCCTCAACTCAGTCATTGGATGGCGCTCTCCCAAGAGGGTTGATAGGGCCAAAATGTACATCAACTGTTGTAGTTGAAGGAGTTCAGTGTGATAGCCTTCTAGATTCAGGTTCCCAGGTTAGCACAATTTCAAAGTCCTTCCATGACCGTTACCTTTCACAGCAGCCCATTTTCCCCATCCAAGACTTATTAGACATAGAAGGTGCTGGTGGTCAGGAAGTACCCTATCTAGGTTACATCCAAGTCAACATAAACTTTCCAGAGCACATCATGGGGAAACCTGTAAAGATTCTTACCTTAGCACTTGTCGTGCCTGACCACAGAACAAACATGGACGTCCCCTTGTTGATAGGCACCAACACACTGGACCCACTGTATGAAAAGTGTGCACCTACTCAAGATGACTGCGTAAAATATGGAACCAACGGTGGTCAATGTTCCCCACTTGTGAAACATTTATATCAAAGATTCAAAATAAATCAACAAAATGGTAGAATTGGGACTGTGAAGCTACAGAGCAAAAAGAGTGTCATCATTCCTGCAGGTGAAAGAGTGGCTTTAACTGGATGCGCCAAGCATGTCCCAGTAGCTACCAATGCTCCCCTTATAGTAGAGCCCCCCCAATCCAACTTACCTGCTGGTCTCTTGTTCTGTAGCTACGTCATGACAAGCCCGCCATTTCCATCCTTCAAGATGCCTGTTTTGGTGAAAAATGAGACCGCACATGACATTAAAATATCAGCAGGTCATAGCATTGCTGAGTTATCTTTTCCTAAATCTGTGTCATTCTTACCAGGTCATGATGACAGAGTCACATTGAGTGAACCATCCCACCTGACTCCATTCTTCACGACGTGCAACTCCATGCATGTGTCTAATTCAGGTGAACTCACCTTTGACTTTGCAGACTCTCCCTTGTCTGAGGAGTGGAAGGAGAGAATCACCAGGAAGTTGAATTCAATGTCAGACGTTTTTGCACTCAACGACCTTGATTTCGGTCATACCACTGAAATCAAACACAGGATACGCTTGTCAGATCCATCTCCATTTAAACAGAGGCCCAGACCAATTCACCCATCTGATTATGAGGCTGTCAGACGTCATTTAAGAGAGCTTCAAGATGCTAACATCATACGTGAGTCAGAAAGCCCCTTCGCTTCGCCAATTGTTGTGGTGAAGAAAAAGAACGGTGATATTAGGCTATGCATCGATTACCGAAAACTGAATAGACAAACCATCAAGGACGCATATGCTTTACCCAACATAGAAGAAGCCTTCTCAGCCTTGAATGGGTCCAAGTGGTTCTCTATTATGGATCTCAAGTCTGGCTACTATCAAGTAGAAATGGAGGAGGGGGACAAGTGCAAAACAGCTTTTGTGACACCTATGGGGTTCTGGGA
This sequence comes from Cyprinus carpio, assembly GCF_018340385.1. Lineage (NCBI taxonomy): Eukaryota > Metazoa > Chordata > Actinopteri > Cypriniformes > Cyprinidae > Cyprinus > Cyprinus carpio. Next base: position 25,033,540 of record NC_056572.1, read on the forward strand.
GTTTAACAGGATGCCACAGGGAGTTACAAATGCCCCCAGTACTTTTCAGAGAGTAATGGAAAGGTGTATGGGTGGAATGAACTTGAGAGAAGTCTTAGTCTTTCTTGATGACGTTATCGTTTTCTCTGCTACACTTGAGGAACATGAAGATCGATTACTCAGAGTTCTCCAGAGGTTGAAGGAATTTGGCTTAAAGCTTTCACCTGAGAAATGTCAATTTTTCAGAACATCTGTTAAATACTTGGGTCATGTTGTGTCTGCTACTGGGGTAGAGACCGACCCAGCCAAGATAGCTGCTCTGACGACGTGGCCTAGGCCTAATAACATCAAAGAGCTTAAGTCTTTCCTTGGATTTGCCGGCTATTATAGGAGGTTCATAAAGGACTATTCCAAAATTGCAAGGCCTCTGAATGACTTAACAGCTGGTTACCTGCCACCAAAAAGGAAGTCAGCCTCCTCACATAGCAGCTCAACACGTCCCTCAAGTGTAGATTTCAGAAGACCGTTTAATGAGAAATGGACATCAGCCTGTGAAGATGCATTCAAGACTCTCATTCAAAAGCTCACAACAGCTCCGATTCTTGGGTTTGCCGACCCGAAGAAGCCTTACGTCGTACATACAGATGCAAGCACTCATGGTCTTGGTGCGGCCTTATATCAAGAGCAGGAGGGCAAATTGAGAGTGATAGCCTATGCGAGCAGGGGACTCAACCGCTGTGAACGAAGATACCCTGCACACAAACTTGAATATCTCTCTTTAAAGTGGGCTGTCACAGAGAAATTTTTTGATTATCTCTACGGAGCGAAATTCACTGTTGTGACAGACAACAACCCACTAATATATGTACTGACGACTGCCAAGCTTGATGCTGCAGGCCACCGCTGGCTGGCTGCCCTTTCCAGCTTTGACTTTAACATTCAGTATAGAGCTGGGAGGAAGAACCAAGACGCAGACGGTCTCTCAAGGCGTCCACATCCTCATGACGAATACCAACCTGATTTCACTTCTCAGGATGAGGATGATCGCATTCAGCGCTTTCTTGCCCAGTTCCTACAGGACGACAGAGGGGCCGAATTTCCATCTGATGCTGTGAAGGCAGTGTGTCAGAGGCACCAGCACATCTCAGCAGCAAGTACAGAGCCGGACTTCCAAATGCTGGTACCAGTTGAATGTTTAGCAATTGAAGCCTCTGCCATTCCTGTAGGATTCTGTCAAGCTGATGTACTTGGGTCGTGTACGTTGCCGCAAATATCACTTCAAGATTGGGCACGTGAGCAAAGGCAAGATCCAGTCATCAGTAGAGTAATAGAGCTTGTCAAAGCAAGAAAGCGACTTTCATACAGGTTGAGGCGTCAGGAGGACAGAGAGGTCCAGTTGATGTTGAGAATAATGGAGCAACTTGTCTTCTCTGATGAAGTCCTATACCGAAAACGCATAAGTCAAGGTGAGCCCTTCCATCAGCTTGTCCTTCCAACGAAATACAGAAAGACAGCTCTAGAGAACCTCCATGATGCTGTCGGACACTTGGGTACTGACAGAACTTTTGGACTTAGTTCGTGCCCGATTCTATTGGCCTCGTATGGCCATGGACGTGACTGAGAAAATCAGGACCTGTGAGAGATGTATACGGAGAAAGGCACGGGCTGAGAGATGCGCTCCCTTGGTGAATATAAAGACAAGCCGCCCTTTAGAGTTGGTCTGTATGGACTATCTTTCACTGGAGCCTGATGGAAAAGGAACAAAGGACATCCTAGTCATTACGGACCATTTCACTAAATATGCAGTAGCGGTACCAACAGTGGATCAAAAGTCAAAAACAGTGGCGAAAGCTCTATGGAACAACTTTTTCATTCATTACGGATTCCCCGAGCGGTTGCACAGTGACCAAGGTCGCGACTTTGAATCAGCCCTGATCAAAGACCTGTGTATGCTACTTGGTATTAAGAAGACGAGGACAACACCTTACCACCCACGTGGAAATCCCGTGGAGAGGTTTAACAGGACACTTCTTGAGATGCTGGGTACATTAGAAGAGGGAGACAAAGTGAGGTGGAGGGAATTTGTGCAGCCCCTTGTCCATGCGTATAATTGCACTAAAAATGATACTACTGGCTATTCCCCATATCAGCTGATGTTTGGTCGCCAGCCAAGACTCCCAGTCGACATTGCTTTTGGGCTGAGCCCTGAGGGAAGCAGTAAACTATCCCACTCTGAATATGTCAAGAAGTTGACGGAGAGTCTAACTGAAAGCTATCGACTGGCCACTGAACACAGTTTGAAGAATGCTTTACAGAACAAGCAGAGATTTGACCGCAAAGTGAGAGAGTCCACATTGGTAGCGGGAGACAGAGTCCTTGTGCGGAATGTCGGCATCAGAGGGAAACATAAGATCGCTGATCGATGGAGTGAAACATTATACACTGTTGTTAGACAGATCCAAGACTCCCCTGTCTATGTCGTCGTCCCAGAACACACAAGTGGACCTGAAAGAGTTTTACATAGAGACCTGCTTTTGCCATGCGGATTTCTTCCATCCACTGTCAAGGAAGTATGTCCCAGAGAGTCTAAGTCACGACAGAAACACGATCACTCACCATTTCCTGTTGATGATGGAGCTGAAGAAGATGGGGAACTGTCTGAAGAGGAGGATGAGGCCGAGTATTACTCCCTTTATGACCAACCTTCGACTTCAAAACTATTGCTGGACAGGATAGAGGGATTCTACAAGAAGAAACCAGACTAAAGCAAAGGTCTCATGCTGTAGAATTCACTGAAGAGGATACCCAGATGGAAAATGAGCCTGTCTCTGGAAGCCAGGAAGCTAATGTGAGTTTTGATGTCTCCACACTGAACCCTGCAGCCCCAGCATTTGAACCTGAGGATGTAAGAGGTGATAGAAATAGTGAGGCTAGTCAAGTTCGATACTCACCTGCACCTGAGATTGGACGAGCCGAAGGAAATCCTCCTACGGTTCCTGAATTGGACCTGAGTGAGCATTGTAGTCCTAGAGATGGACTAGGAATTGGATTGGTGTTGACAGAGGAAAGTGGAAATGTAAAGGAACACAACGAGGTTGCTTCTGAAGAAGAGGTGGCGTTGAGAAGATCCTCTAGGGATAAAACAGCTCCCAAAAAGCTTACCTACCCAACTTTAGGGAACCCATTAGTCACAGTTATGCACTCCATTTTAACTGGGTTAGATCAAGCTTTCTCCCAAACCCTTTCCCTTGACACTGTACCTTACATATGTCACTTAACACCTTTAACATCTGAAATAGTGTAGCATGCAACATGCAAGGATGCATGTAGATTAAGGAGGGGGGGATGTAACCCACTCGAAAATAGCCTATTAACAGGATTATGTTATTCTAGTTTAATATCTGATCTCTTGATTGCTTTTAGTTATGTTTTCCCTACACACCGTAATTGTCCAATAGGTGGCAGCAGTGGCGCTGCACAGAGAAAAAAACTGCTACACTGATTCTAGAAGAAGAAGACAGAAAAAAATCGCGAACAGCAGAACGATAGTGATCTGAAGCCTTTTTAGACTTTCCACATTGAGTAAAAAAAAAGTAAAATATTACATTTAAGAGCTAGTTAAACGGGTTTTCTCACCAAACCTACTTCTAAGGCAGGAATAACAGAGCAAAGGGTCGAAAATTACGACAAGGAGTTTACCTACTTGTGTGATTTTTCTCCGGTTGGTTTTTTTTTTGGGATGCAGGATTAGAGAGAGAGAGTTCCATTGGACAAATTCACCATCGGACACGTGAGGCAGAAGAGCAGAGGGTGTGAAGGATCATTTGGCCTGCAACACAAACTGCTTCTACTTACCATTTCTTCATTGCATCGTACAGATAAGCGCGAGATCCCACCACACTAAAAAACATACTACCCCGGGTAGATGGACTTTGGTTTATTATTTTGAAGTTATTTCATCAGAGCTCTGAGGTCATTTTATTTTATATTTTCCCAATTTGTGTGAAAAAATTGAAGAAAAAGAGGAATATTGATTTCATAACAAAGAAAAACATAAACAAGGTCATACTGGTTGATATCTGATGTTCAATAAATGCCGGCTATATGTTCTGAGTAAACTATCCTGGTACTTTCATTTGTCTACTCCTCTTGTGAAAAGTTCCTTAGAAAGGCAGCACTTCACTCTACATTATAATAAGTGCCCCTTACATTTGTGTTTGTGTTTGTGTGTGTGTGTGTGTGTGTGTGTGTGTGTGTGTGTGTGTGTGTGTGCGTGTGCGCGTGCGTGTGTGTGCACACGTTTGGATGGCTTTAATTTTTAAACATTACATTTTTCCTCAGCACCTGTTCTTGTGGACAGTCATGGTTTCACTGGTTGTAGTGGCTGTATTTCTCCTTTGTGGGACCCTCTTTCAACCCCCCCCCCAGACAGCAGCATTCAAACCTCTCTTTCAGGACGGCTCCATCACTCATCGAGAAATCACTCAGATGGCCATCCTCCGCAAGACAGCAGAAGTGTGTCGTGACATAGCCACTGCCCAGGGGCGCGACTTCACACTGCCTGTAAGAAAAAGACAAGGGAGTGAACCGACTGAATTAGCATTTTTGAATCATACAAACTATTAATGGATTATTATGACCAACAAAAGTTTGTGATTAACATTCTTAAAGAGACTTTCACATTTTGTTACAACAAATTACAGTCATACCTCAAATGTGAATTTTGTAACGGCAATTTTTGGTTGTCTCCTCAAGTTATGCTACACACTTAATTTGGATTGAAAACTGAACTGAAAAGCTGAGGGTACACAAGTTGAATAAACAAAACAAACAAACAATAGATAAAATGAAAATAATAATATTCTTCTCTTTCCATTCCTCATCTCCAGATAAACAACAGGTTGACTACATCTGCTGTCCACGAAGCCTGCACAACATCTTCTACTTCATCTTCTGCCCTCGCTACCCTCAGTTTTTATTCAGCTATAACAGAAACTTATCTAAGCAATGCAGTTGTAGATCAAGTTTTTGCACTGAGTAAGGCACATCACATAGATAATGAGGCTTTCAGTGAGGGCCGGGATCTCATCACTCGTGGTGTGGCTGCAGTAAAGGCCAGCGTGCAGCAGAAAAAGCTATATCTCTGCCCGTATCTCAACTGGGAGCTCTATGTCACACTCTACAGGTATGTTATGAATGGAGATTGAAGTAGGGAGGGGCATAAGAATTTTTTTTTTTTTCTCTCTCAAGCTTGCCATATACCAGCATTTCTATTTATGACTTCTATTTTCTATGACTTACATTGCATTCAAGGTGTACATGTTATCAAGTTCTGCATTCCAAATTGAACCCTTGACCTTTCCATTTCTAGCACTATTTATATGCAGGTCCTAATTCACTCTTATTTTTATGTATTGCGTAATTTAAAATGGTTATATGTTTTTAAACTTGTCCAGAATAATGCAAATCCCCAAAATTGTTCAAAGAGTATTTGAACAGTTTTGTTTGTTTAAATGAAAATAATCGGATTTCATTGCATAGAAAACAAAAGATTAAAATAAGTGGCATCTGCAAACAGATGATAAAGTGTTCTCAGAAGAATTTTAGCCAATGAGACAGTTTTAACATTTCAGTCAATTCAGCTCAAGTTCACAAAGGTGTAGTTTAATTTGGAATTTGGAATATTTTTTGTTTTGTAATAAATAATAAAAAATAAAAATAAACTTTCAAAAAAAAATTAATCAGAATTTGTTTTTAATCAGATTTTTTTTTTTTTTTTTTTTTTGCTTATGCATGTAGGACATTGCAAATTTTGATGACAATGTTACTGAAGATTTTAGACTGTTAAACTTGTTTCAAAGCCAGTGAAAACAAGAACTCAATTATTATAGTGCCTCCTTGTGGCTCTGGTGCACAGACTTCTGAATATGCCTGTCACATTCATCCTAAATTGAAATAAAGGAATATAAAGAGTGAAAGAAATGCATTTATAAATGAATGTAAGGTGACAAATATATTTAATTTCATAAAATGCAATCATTATTTTCATTAATTAACATGAACACTGTGTTGTTGGTTTGTGTGTAGGATTTCTATAGCCACAGTAACTGGGTGGAACTGGGAAGCACTGCTCCTTTCAGCACACTGATCAAACCTGACCTTCCTCTAAACAATATAGCAGGTACAACAAAATACAATTACCCAGTTCTACATTTCTAAACCCTGTGTGTTTAAAAACTAGTTTATCCACAACATGATTATGGTGTAAACAGGCACACTTTTAAAAACCTTTTATCTGTGTATCTAGGCCCCAGCACACCTACATGCAAAAGCTGCACCTGGCCAAACTGTGGTGATAACATTCTCCCAGAAATACTGCTGCAAAAGAAACTAACCTCAGGATATTTCAGCATTTTCTCCTCCACAAAACCTGCAGGTAGGGAAGCTTATCACCCCATGTGTAGTGTTGATTTCCTCTGTACTTCATCAAAGACCACAGGATGGCTGGAATAGGCACCACAAATCTATGCTCACATAATTTTCTTTCAGGCAAATGTAGCCATGGCGGCTTTTTTGACAGGACCAGTTCAAGAGAACCCACTGGAGGCATTAATAAAGATGACATCAGTTCAGATCACGGCTTCCTTCACAAGCGAGCTGCTGAAATGGCCATCAATGCTACTATGGAAGTGCTGCAAGACATCGGACTGGCAACAGGCAACCAAGCCTTTCTTCGGTATGAGATCTTCCTTTTACACCACACAGCTTTGGATTCTTCTGTAATGAAAGAATTATCTGAGGTTTGTCCAGTTAAATTAAAATGACATTACTGATCACTAAGCCTAACACTGAATTATATAGGATGTAGTATTATACATTTATTTGGTTGCAGTTTGTAAAAATCTGGAAAAAAGTTGCCAAATCTGAAGACAAAAGATTCTGCTGATGCTATGGAGTTCAAAAGATTAGTTTTTCTTAAGTCATAGTGCCCCCTAGAATCAGAAATTAATACTGTTGTCTACGTTTAGCCGTTTTGTTTCTTTCTTTCAGATTGATGGGCCTCAGTCAGACCTCAGTTCTGGCTTTTGTGATTGACACCACGGGTAGCATGTCTGATGATATTGAAGAGGCCAAGAGAGTGTCCTTCAGTATCATAGACAGCAGGAGAGGAACATCAGAGGAACCTTCAGAATACATTCTAGTCCCATTTAATGATCCAGGTAGTCATATTGCTTGTTTAGTCCTGTATATAGTCCTGGTTATTGTTGTTGCTGTTTTTCCAACAAAAGCAAAAGAAGCAGTGCCTCCTCAAAACATCTGGATGTTAACAATGTGACAATAAAACTAATATTGTGAAATATGAGATTGAATATTCTATTGACTATGAATTTTTATTAGCTAATAAACATTCCCATTGTGAATTCCCACCCATTATGCCCATTACAAATGAGCCTGAATGCATGAAAGTGGTGAAAATGGATGGACTAATTACAAACAACTAATTACTATTCACCCATTCAGACATCACCACTTTCGTTCAGATTTAAATCTAACTTAACATAAAAATGATGTGTTAATAATTTAGTTTTTATGGAATAAATTAAAGAAACGTATGTGCCTTTCATCATGTGCGATGTTTACAGTTTCTGAATGATAACTGAACAACAGTTAGTTGAAATAAATTACATGAAGACATACAGAATAATATTCTTACTTTTTTACTGTAGTTATTTTTTTAAAACATTTACATTTTTGAGAAAGTTTAAATTATGTACAACATTGTTGCTGTAGTCTTCTGTGATGTGTTTGTCTCCAACAGATTTCGGACCTCTGACAAGAACTGAGGATGCAGATCTTTTCAAAAGGAGAATCAATTCTCTTTCAGCATCTGGTGGAGGAGACTTACCAGAGATGTGCCTGTCAGGACTGCTGGTCTGTGTGTTTTTTTTATATTTATGTATTTTGGTGAGTGCTGTAAAAAAAAAAAAAAAAAAAAAAAAAACATTTAGACTGAGAAAATCACAACTCTTCAAACTGATATACTTTATAAGATTATATTATTGATATGTTCATTGTGAATATCTCATCTGTGTTAAGCTTTTATATTACAATAAAGCCAGCATGAGAAATTATAATAATCTTGAGGTCCTGCGATCTTGTTTTTTATTTTTATTTTTTTCTCATGTTTCTCCAGTTGGCACTAGCAGGAGCTCCTCAATCTTCAGACATTTTTGTTTTCACTGATGCTGCAGCAAAGGATTTAGAATTAAAAAGCACAGTTCAGGTCATGATTGAACGCACCAAATCAACAGTAAATGCCTGCAAATCACTTCTACATAACTGCAGCTAAAGTGTTGTTGGATTGTATGTAATGACATTTTTTTCTGTGTTTTTTATCTGCTCCTTCTCCACGCAATCCAGGTCACTTTCCTGTTGACTAGCCCCTTCTCATTCCGTAGAAGAAGGGATGTCTCACAATCTCAAGGTTTTACATCAAGATCAATACCTCTGTCAGACATACAGCTGTACAGAGATCTGGCCCATGTTTCTGGTGGAAAGGCCATTGAGGCCACAAAAGCTACTCTGTCTCTGGCCACTGCAGTCATTACAGATGCATCGACCTCAGCCCTTGTATGTATTAAGAATGTCAGATGGTCACTTTCTTGTGTATCAACTCTCCATTTAATATCTTTACAACATATTTAATAAAGAACAACTTAAGAAGAAGGGGAAGTACATACCCCAATATTTGCAAATTTTTTTCCCTATTTGGTGATCAGGAATTTTGCTGTGAAACACTGCAACATACTGAAAACAACTCTGTTTCTTGAAGGTGACGCTTTTTCAGGTGGTAAGAAATCCAGGCATTGCAGAAAACTTTACCTTTGTCTTAGATCCATCTCTGTCTAATGTGACTGTGTATGTCACTGGAGACTCTCCAGTCTTCACCCTCTACGGCCCGACAGGTGAGCCAGTGCACCTCGAACATTGTTTGCAGATATGAGGGTTTTATTCTGTTCAATAGAAAAACAAGATGTCAAAATCATTGTTTAAAATAAGCAGATTCCCCACACTTTCAGGTGAGTCTCAGTCAGGTTCAGTGGCAGATGGTCCTCTGGGCAGCATCCTGACTGTAGGGAATCTAAAGAGAGTAAAACTCAACTCCACCAGCCAGACAGGAGAATTGAAGATCAGCATTAACTCTACAAGCTCCTACAGCCTGAAAGTCACTGGTATGGGTTTTTTAATCTGCCGGTATATGTTTTGTTTTGTTTTGTTTGTAATCCATTGAGATTTTGTTAATATATTTATTTTTAAAATTAAAAAAATTATACTGCTCAATAAACAATGGTTTTAGGGGGAAAAAATCAGTAAAATGTTTTCCTTTGGAATATTCCAATCACTGCTGCATCTCACAGTGAGCTACTTTCTCTCTGCTTTAATTGTGACTACAGGTCAGAGTTCTGTGAACTTTCTCTTTAACTTCGTGGAGCGGTTAGAAGGGGGTGACTTCACACCGAAAGCCAATCGTCCCTTCACCGGTATGATATCATCTTCTTCATTTGATATTTCTTTTTTATTACTAAACAGTTACACTACTGTTCAAAAGTTTGGGGTCAGTAAGAATTTTTTTATGTTTTTGGGAGAAAATTCACATTATGCTCAACAAAGCTGCATTATTCAATCAATAATACAGTAAAACTGTGAAAAAAAGAAGAAAAGTGAAATATTATTACAATTTTAAACAACTATTTTCTATTTTAAAATATTTTTAAATGTAATTTATGATGACAGCTGAATTTTCAGTCACCAGTGTCACATGATCTTTCAGAAATCATTCTAATACAATAATTTGGTGCTCAAGAAATATTTTTATTATCATTGTTGAAAACAGTTGTGATGCTTAATATATATTTGTTTTTCAAAACAGTATTACAAGTTTTTCAGGATTCTTTGAGTAGTATGTTTATTGTCCCTTCTGATCAGTTTAATGCATCCTTGCTGAACAAATGTATTAATTTCTTTAAAAAAAAAAAATCTTACAGAACAGGAGTATAAACACTGTTATTATTTTTGTTATTTTGTGTCATCAATGTAAATGAAGCAAACAAAATGCTTCTCTTATTGATCAGGTCGGAATGCTACTTTGTTTGTCTCTGTGACCGGAGGAGATTCAGTCACAGTGACTGACGTGCTTCTGGTTGAAGCTTCAGGATCTAATGTTGTTAATGGAACCATAAAAGCATTGGGTGCGACAGACTTCCTGGTCAACATCGACAGAATCCCAGAGTGGCCGTTTGTGGTGCAGCTGAAAGGGCTGTTGAATGACTCAACAACTCGATCTTTGCCTAGTCGATTCCAGAGACAGTCACCCACCCAGCAACAAGGATCTAGATTTACTATCACGGTGAGCTTGAAGGGCCAGTTGACCCAAAAATGAAAATTTTTATATGGAATTTGCAAAACCTATGAAAATAATATATATAAGACATGCAAAATACAATGATAATATCTCTAATCATATTAAACATGTTTCTTCTCAGGCCCAACCAAACAGCACTATAGAGCCTGGAACCCCTTTTGTTCTCAACTTTACATTGCTCACTAATGCTACAGGCGGCAGCTACACTATCCGAGCTCGGACAGACCGCAGCTTCAGCGTGTCTTTCCCCAGTTCTCTGGATGCAGGGACAGAGGGAAGTGCTCAGGGAACCATAACACTGACTGCACCCTCCAACACAGAGTCAGGGACGGATGTCACACTCACTATTGAAGAAGAAGATCCAGAGTCTAGTGACTCAAATTACGTGGCACTGCGGTTCACTGTGATGACAAAGGTAACTGTTATGAAAGCTGCAAACAAGAGTATATATTATTAAAATTTACCATCCAATGAGGAGAATATATAGCTTTCTGCAACACTCTGCCTCGGTGTTTTTACATGCAAACAGTATTAGCATTTTATCCCTTCAATGACTCTGATTAACCTCATTATTGTTTTCTCTCTTTTTTTTTTTGGAGTCACTGATTTCTCTAGCCCTGTCTGTCAGGTAGTGAGCATCAAAGCTGACTGTCCTGTGGAATGCAGCAGAGCATCATGGGAACTCTCTACCAACTTGACGGACGGTAACGGTACAGGCATAGTCGGAGTGTCCCTCAGTCGTGGCAATGGCTCTCTCAGCTTAAGTAATGTGATGAGTGCGGATGGCACAAATGTGACTGTGGCTTGCTACAATGCTTCCTGTTGTTCTCAGGAAGTAGAGCTTGTAGCTGTGGACAGGGTGGGAAACGTTGGCACATGTTTCACCTCCATAAAGAGCCCTTCTACAACTGTTAGCCCCAGTGGATCTACAACTGTTAGTCTCAATGGATCTACAACTGTTAGTCTTAAAGGATCTACAACTGTTAGCCTCAATGGATCATATTCTGTGTCCTTCTCCATGTGTGTTGCTCTATTCGGGTTATTACTTTCCTTTCTGTATGGATGAGGGGAACTGGAATCATGAATTAAGTGAACATTTTTCCATTATCTTTAACTTAATATTACTACGTTCTTACTATTGATGATTATCTTTTACAAACTGCTGGTAACGACTTTACATTTATTCCCTACCTCCTTATCAGTTATAATGGAAAAATGCTCTTATGAACAGGGAATGGTGGGGGAAGATGCCCCACTTAAGAACAATGTGGATTTACTTATTTAAAACTGTTTCATGGTCTCTGTAGTTTGTAAGGACCATGCAGAACCTTTCTAAATCCAGACGGTTGTAGGAGATTAAGTCAAACTTCTTTTTAGGCAAAGCTACTCTATTTTATCTTATCTGACATTTAAAGTTTAATTTGATTTGATTTCTTAGGACTGACGGGCATGTTCTGATGCAGGCACACTGAAAAAAAATGTTTCATTCATCCAATTAAAAAAAATTTAGGGTAATGATTCACATCTATATTTTATGACTTGAGCCAATGAAAAATAAATAATTGCCCTAAACAATTTTTTCAATGTCTATGAAAACTATTTTATAAAACTTGGCACAAAGTATATTTTTCTTGTTGAAGAAAGTCAATTAATTTAAATTCTATTTTTGATCCAAACGAAAATAAATATGGATTTAATCAAAACAAAAACAAAAAATCTCATTTAAGAAATATATTTTTATAGTTTTCATAGACATAGAAAATATTGTTTAGTGCAAGTTATTTATTTTTTATTGACTCAAGTTAAAAAATATAGACGTGAAATCATTACCCTACATTTTTTAGGGTAAATCTCAGAATCACAACAAACGGCTTCAAAACTATATGGTTTTATTCCAAAATATTGGCAGTACTGAATTTTATGTGTTAACCCACCTTTTCCGAGGTTGAGCATTACCTGCTGAATAAAATATAAAGTGCTTTTCAAACACTTAGTCCAGGTGCAGGGCATAAATCAGTCTGAAAAAAATGGAAATAGAATGGAAATGGAAGTTTTCTTTCAAGATGATTCCCGCTCTAGATGGGTTAGACGTAGACTTGCTTGATCAACACTGAGGATTCTTACTGGAGTCTGTCTTGTCAGCTGCATCCTAACAGAGAAAGAAACAGATTTATAAAGACATTATAAAGTCAGTTAGATAATGCTGTTGTCAAATACTCAAGATCATATGCTGTGTTCACACCATGTTCTACTCAGAGCTGTTCATGTCTTTAGACCGGGAACTGTGCATTTCTATGGCAACACTATCCATGCCTAAATTAATCTGCAGCAGTCAGGTACAGTCACGTGATACAAGCAGACGCTCACAGAAAATTCCAAGATTACAGATGATTATTAGGAGTTCTACAAGTACATGAATTCTTTTTCCAAGCTGGAATCATGGCAAATACAACATGGGATGAATGCACTTACACATACCTAGTTTACTGTAAAAAGAGCTGGCCTTTGGATGATGTCAGGCTTGTCGCTGACAACTTTTCTGCGAAGAGCAAACATGAAAGTTACAGTCTTGATAAGGGCATCTGACTTAAGGGTTTACATTTAATTGTGCAGTGTACCTGTCAATAAAGTGATCCTCCTCAGAACAGGTCTCAGTTAACCCACATGACATACAGCTGATCTGGAGGTCTGCTGTGAGGTGGCATAAGTGTACGTTTTAGTGCATAAAGTAATTTAAATGTATGTACATGTCTGATGTGAACAACGACATTGTTTCATTCTTGTATAACTTCCATGTTTGAACATAGAGACAGGGTTTCACAGACAGGGCTTAGCTTAAGCCAGGACTAGGCCTTGGTTAAATCAGGATATTTAAATAACTTCTATAAAAATGCCTTAAGAACATTACTGGTGTGCATCTTGAGACACAACAATGGCACGGACATATTTTAAGATGTGCCAGTACAAGATATTTTCAGTCATGACAGCTTGAACATGCATTTTAGTCTGAAACTTGTCTGAAACTGGGGGATAATGTTTATATAACGTTAGCTGTGCTCTCTTTTCACAGTTATGATGGCCATACTTAACGTTACACTTCTAAAGCATCTCTTCCATTTCTTCTTCCTTCGAAACCTGAACCTAGATAGAACAGAAGTATATTCATCCGTTTTTGTATGTATACCGTTAATTAATTTAAACTTACTCTTTCAAACAACAGCCATGTTAAATTATTGCACTCACCATATTAGCGCCACCAACGTCTCTTCTCCACCAGTGTTAATTTCGTTAACGAAGACGACGACGAAAAATATTCGTTAACGAACATTTTTTCTGTGACGAAGACGAGACGTTGACGAGCTAAAAATAATATCTGATGACGAAATTATGACGAAATTTATGCCGCGTTTTCGTTAACTAGACGAGACTGGACTATACACAAATCCGCCGCAAACTCTATGGGCGCCGCCATCTTGCCTGCCGCCATTACTGCGTGCCTGCGAAGTGTGACGGTGTGAAACTTGCCGGTGCCCTCTAATGACATTTCAATGAAAGCGGATCCTGCTCATTAAAGAAAAATGTCTGGTGAAAGGGAAAATTGGGTAGATGATGTCAGGCAGTGGCCAAAACTTACTGATAAAGGTAATTTATTGACAACATAATGTAATAATGTAAAAATATGTAATGTATTGTAATTAAGAAGTGTATTAATTGATGACAACAATAAAACTGAACGCTGTCATTACTAGCTGTGTTGTTAATATGTTCACAAGCTTCACAAGTTTCAAATAACTATTAGGCCATCCTTAAAAATATTTTTGTTTGCCATAACTGACCGACCCTGTCAATTTAGGACTGACCCAATTAATTATTTTTTTCTCCCCTTTTTGTCCGACCGACTTGCCGATTGTAATTGCGTTAAGACCCACAGATTTTTTTTACTCTTCAAACTAATACAAATGCAATAAAATGTGAGACACACGCAATTGACGCTTTTCACACGCTTTCACACCACACATCCATTTTCTCACGCACAGAAAAATCGCGAAGCAAAGAGGACACGGAGACCGACAATCTCAGCTCTCAGATTCTGTCAATTTTATTATGAAATTCAAACAATGAATACCGTTTTGGTGCTTGTAAACGTGACGCGACAGATCCCTAGCGGCACCTGAACTAATCATCTCTAGCTAATAGTAAAGACCTCTGTGTAATCCGTATGGCCGTGAACATGGGCAGTCAATGTGCAACAAAGGTTCGTGAATTTCACTAAACGGTTTTATTCCATGCCTGTAGTTTTGTGCTGTTGTTAAAACAGCAAACCACACAACACACTCTTCTCGGCATCACTGGACAGCATACGTACTAAAAAAAAAACTAAATAAAAATAACTTTTCGTACAGCTATAATCTGCTACAGCCGCCTACGGGACTAACGCTACTTCTGCTACTTCCTTAGCAGCGAGGCACGCAGTAATGGCGGCGCTGCTTTACTTCCGTGTTTCGCCGGATTTGTCTATAATGTTATTTGAGGACTACCAGACATTCAAAATGCATCCTATAGGCTTTTGTCTTTCAAAATGTGCGTCCCTGTCATTGGATTACGATCGAATAAGAGGCGTTTGCATATCTAGTCAGTATAGCAGCCGCAGTGGATGGATAGACTACAAAAACGCGAACTAGCGATCTGAAACAATGGCCTCAGCACCCGAAGGGGTATGGCTAAGGTAACCAGACGTCCCGTTTTTTTTTTTCCGGGAGTCACAATTCGTTGTCGATTAACTTAAAGTTAGTGAAGGCGGGATAGGCGAAATCACACTGATAGAAGTGCTCTCTCTCGCACGCACGCTCCACTTCCTCAGTTCTCATATACAGCGCGCGATCCGTTCTCAGCGCTCAAATACACACACAGCAGTCCAAATGTTTATCGTGTAGAGTATCTCACGTAAATACAGTAGGTTATGGATTAAGTGAACGTGAACAGGTAGGTGAAAACTGAAACGTGTGTCAGTATTTCATGCATGCCTTCCGTCTTAAAAGGACAACATTCCAAATTAAATACCTATCTGTCATTAATGATAAACAACAAAAAATGTATACATGTTAAGTAAAACCTACTGTATCTGAAAAATGAGTTTAATTTGTATCTCTATTGTATTTGTCTTATTGTGCTTCTTTAAATATATATATATATATATATATATATATATATATATGTGTGTGTGTGTGTGTGTATATATACTATTTTTATAAGTTGCTCCTTTTTCAGTTAAAGAGAAAGTTCACCCAAAAATGAAAATTGTCATAATTTATTCAAGATTTTCCAAATTCAGTCCTTGATTCAAATTTCTCATAAGCTTAATTGATTTGGTCTAAAGAGAGAAGAAATAATGATTATTTTAATTTGAAAACTACATATAAAATCGCCACCAAAATAAATTCTGGTAACTACAGTTTGGCTAAAACTATTGACTAAAAGTTGACTAAAATGCAATGACTTTTCGTCGACTAAAACTAGACTAAAACTATGAAAGACTCAAATGACTAAAATGTGACTAAGACTATTAAGCATTTTCGTCTCAAGACTAAGACTAAGACTAAATCAAAAAAACCTGCCAAAATTAACACTGTCCTCCACTGCAGTCGCGGGGAGGGAGTAAAATCTTTGCGTGGCAGGGGCGTCTATTTTGAGACACCATGAAATATGAACTAAAATATGCTTTTAATATACTATCTCTGTATTTAAAAAATATATATTTAGATAGGCCTACCACTTATAGTACCATTTGAACCCATAGTGTACTACAAGTGGTAACTAAATACATTTTTTAAATACAGAGATAGTATATTAAAAGCACATTTTAGTTCATATTTCATGGTGTCTCAAAATAGCACACTTAAGTGCACTTATAGACGCTCTTAAGATTATCTTACTTAAGAAGTACTAAAGAAGAATTTTTAGTAGCCTATGTTAAGTACTGCTTGAAAAACTTTTTTCAGTGCATGTTCCTGGGTCAGCATGTTTTGTTGGTCCTGGAACAACAATCCTGTCAAGTTATAACCCAAACCCTAATCACAACCTTACTCTTAAACTAGAGGAAATGTAAAGATTGATAACAATGGTGTACAAGTCTCTAACCTTGATCACGTGCAACTTCGTAAGCCAATCATTTTCAAGAAGGCCTCGTCTCCGTCCTGTTGCGATAAGAGCCTTGCTGCCATCTAGTGGTCATGTCAGGAACAAAGGTATGAGGAACAATACATAGCTCGACATACGATTATGCACAGTTTAATAAAATAACATATTTAGGTTTATGGATATGTTTTGAGTTAACAAAGTTCTTATAATAAAGAGAACAGAAATGTGCATATTTGGCAATCTTGCAATGTTCTGGTGTTGTTGTTTTGAATGAATGCACATTTAGAAGATGAAAAAAA
This sequence comes from Cyprinus carpio, assembly GCF_018340385.1. Classification (NCBI taxonomy): domain Eukaryota; kingdom Metazoa; phylum Chordata; class Actinopteri; order Cypriniformes; family Cyprinidae; genus Cyprinus; species Cyprinus carpio. The sequence continues at coordinate 25,050,379 of NC_056572.1, forward strand.
GTGGAAAAACATGTACACAAGCACCTTTGCTTCTGATTTGTGCTACTCTTGCAGATGGTTTCTGGTTGAATCACAGCACTGCCTTTTTTAACAGATCGGATTAAAGGACTATTTTATTTAACTAATGAACGAAGTGCTGAGGGAGTAGATGACCCCATTTAGAAGGAAACCTCATGGGACAGGGCAGGCAGTGTGTTTATGTCCCATCTCTACTCTTTTGCAGCACATCCAAACAAACCTCCGTCCTTCATCCCTCACATTTCTCACCCCTGAAGATGAGTAATGGCAGTGTCATAGTGATACTTCTCCATTCATCATAATCAGAAGATAGCGCGCCAAAGCAGCACAGGACAAAGTGAATATACCAAGAGAAGGGGAGTGATTCATTAGGGTAAGATATTAAACAACACTCTTTAGCATATGTGCCTTTAATTAGGATATAAAAAGACACCCGCCCTCTGTCTCTCTGCCATTTTCTCCTCCTGGGTTTTATTCAAGCAAGCATCAAGATGCATTTTCTATTTCTTTCATTTATTTTTCTTTTCTTTCTGACCATAAAGACTAACTCATGGTAGGCAATAATTAATTTTTCACAAATGAAAATGAGATTGTGAGGAATAGATACACAGTCTACTCAATTTATATTTTCTTATGGTCATATCGTATGTAAAATCCAGCTGTCAGACAATTTTAATGTTGCCTACAACCCCCTGAACCGTTTAGCTCCTTACTGTATCGTTTTCATATGTATATATACACACACACACACAGACAGACAGACACATATGGTGCCTACCTTGACTATGGCCCATACACAGTTCAACACCAGTTGTTCTATCTTCTGTTAACCTTGTTTTGCCTTACTTTGTTCTCCTTTTCTGGGGCTTCTTTCTTACACATTTTAATAAACATTAAACTTGTGCAATACTCTTTCCTACTATTAAAATAAATTGCAGAGACATATTTTAATGAGAACATTTTTAATGATCGATCTCTTTAATGTATTTTTTTCTGAAAAACAAATCTTTGTAACTCTCTGCCATTACCATTTACATAACTCTGTACATGAAAAAGAAAAAAAGCACTGCTTTAGATTGAGTAAAATTTTAAAACTAGTAAAAACCTTCAAAATAAAAATTAGAGGTTTACATTACAAATTAGTAGTAAGACATTGTCTGAAGTGCAATGGTATAGCTCAGATGAGTTAAAAAAAAAAGTGGAAAAAAGATGAAATAAAAATACTTCTCTATCTTAAACAGCAATATCTTTACAGTGTGTAGAGACGTATCCTCTGATGTATTTAAAATTGTAAAAACATATTTACAAATAACTGTATCTGATATATATCTTTCCCCATCACATATATGTCAGCACCAGTACGAAATAAAAAGAAGAAAAAGATAAGCTCGATGACTTCAACAGAAATCAAAAACATGTTAATCTTGGTCCCAGATTGTTGATATTTGGTGAGACGGCAGGAGGACGTGGGCTTTACCCTCTCCATCTGCAATCCTCTTGACAGAGCAACAATATAACATTGCGAAACACTGAAGATGTGAATGTGTTCAATCTCCCATTAAGACAAAAATTTCTCAAAAAAAAAAAAAAAAAAAAAAAAAAAAATGCAAGTCAGTCACAATGTTACATTCATGTTCATTATTCAGAGAGCGGAAACAATGAAACTAGAGTTTGATTACAAAGACACCATGACTACAATACCATAATACCGTAGCAACACACAACAGCGCAGAAAAGATAGATGTTCTTATTTGTGTGGCATCTCATGGTAAACAACAGAAAACTAAATTCTGGCTAGTAAGATACCATTCTGAAACTTCATTTAAAATTAGTTGACAAACGCACAACAATGAACTCAAGTAGGTAGAAATGGGTCATAAATAAATTTATATTCCCAATAAAGAGAAAAGGCCTTTATTACCAAATTAATTCGATTTTTGTTTTTGTTTCAATTTTGTCACATTTGAAAGAGTTGAAAGTTGTCTGCAATTCAGTTGGCTTGATGAAGTCTTGATGTGCTTGTCTTTCCTCTGTCAGTGTGTTCAAGAGCTGGAAGTGGTGCAATGATTGAAATTAAACATTACAGAAACTAATAAAAAAAAATAGTAATTTGAAGAGTAAAATAAAAGATGAAAAGTGGTATGACCCATGAGCGGAAATACAGTATGTACGGTGTATTTATTTATATTTTTATTAAAATATCTGCAACCAGTGATCACAAGCAATAATGTTCAGGTAAAGAAAAAACAGAATGTTGGGAAGCATTTAAATATTTATTTAAAATTCTAGATGTATGAATTAAAATGCTGAATTTGCTTCAGATTAAATGACTGTGCGCAGTTAAAATCGCATCATAAATGTTACTTTGATACTTGATGAGTTCATGTCATAGTTTCCTTTCTAGCTGCCACTGCGACTAAAGAAAACATCTTTCTCACAGTTTAAGGGAGGGGAGGGAGAAGTTTGTAGCTGCCAAATCTCTTCAAGCAATATTAACAAACACCTAGTTGACAAACACACACATGGCTTCACTCTTCTACTGACACCGGTCGCCTAGCGACAGCAAAGCATCCATCTTGCATGCACTGAGAGCACACAGAGTCTGATGTGTTTTGTTGTGATGCTCATAGTGCAAAGACACACACACACACACACACACACACACACACACACACACACACACACACACACACACACACACACACACACACACACACAAGCACAAAGCAGAGAAAATGCAGAGGATGAACATGTCAAGAGCAGCAAAAAAGGGAGAGAGAGAAGATATGCAAGAGAAGAAAGAGGTGTGGTGAACTGTTTGGTTTAGGAAAAGGGATCCAATGTGGACAAAGGCCCACCTCAAATTTTCATACACTCTTTCATACATGAACAGGATGTCAGAATAAGGGTGAACTAAAAACAATACATAAAAACACCCATAAAATCTTTCCCAATGTCATTTTTTCAGCTTTTCAGTGCCTCTTGCCCTTAATCCAGCAGAAAGGATATAAGAGAAAAAAGAGACAGAAATGGATCAAATCCAGAATGATTTTTTTCTTCATAAAAAAAAAAAAAAAAAAAAACACACAGAACACCGGATCCTTACTCCAGAAGCAACCCAAACAGAGAGGAATTGGTTTAAATATTGTGACAGCACACACATGTAATACACAACATGTAATATATTTCTTAGATTTGTCGACCATGTAATAAAAAAAAAAAAAAAGAAGAATAAAACGTATCACATTTTCCATAAAACTGTCCTGTTAAAAAATCCCTTAGGCTATTGGCTGGGGAAAAACTCTTCTATCCAACCTTCCGCTGAATCCAAATCTGTCCCATCTGACAAGCCGAACGAAACCCCGGCCCCAGCCCCTGATTGGCTGCCGTAACCGTATGCCAGGTCCTGACTGGACGTCCTCTGGTAGCCCTGAGGCTGACCCCCTGGCATGTACGGCCCACCCCCTCCCGATGTTCCTGGCATGCCCTGAGCAGGGCCCTGTCCGAAAGCAGCCATGTTGGGCACACCCTGGTTCATGCCTGGCATCACCATACCCCGTGGCTGGTTGGTCCTTGGTTGCCCTGCCATGTGCGGCATCATCGGCCCACCCATTGCCGCTGGGTTTATCGAACGCGGGTCCACCATAGTCTGTCCACCCATCGTTTGTGCGAAATGTTGCTTGGCCATTCTAGGAGCCTGGCCACCTTGCATGGCATATGCAGGGTTACTGTTAAACGCCACCATGTCGTTTGAAGTCCTTCCACCCATGGCCTGCATGTTTTGCTGCTGCGGCCAAGGCTGGCCTCCGCCTCCCATCATGCTTTGCAGTCTCTGAACATTGGCCATCGGCTGCCCACCAGGGGCAACACTGGCTGATTTTATTTGCTGCTGCGGGAGGGACGGATTCATTAGCATTCCCTGTCCATACCCGCCTCCAGCACCTCCGCCGACCATCCCTTGCCCGCCGGCGCCCCCTTGTCTCTGTGCCATCACCATGCCGGGCTGGTTGGGATGGTGCTGCTGTTGCTGCTGGAGCATTTGGCCCATGTTTGGGTTTATACCTTGGTACATCCCGGTCTGTGTACCTGCCTGGCCTCCATACGCCATGTTCATGTCACCCTGTGAAGGCATGGCGCCCGAATTTTGGACAGGTGTCATCTGCAGTATCCCAGGGTTCTGTTGTTGCTGTTGCTGGAGAAGTCGAGCGTTGCGCATGTTCTGCAGTGTCTGGTTCCTTGCTGCCATCTCCTGGGGCGTGCCTAAAATAATTTACAATTAAATAATATTAACGGACATCTGATGTTCTCATTACTTTTCCAGTACATCAAAGGCTTGTTTCAATTAAAGTCAAATGACATGAGGACACACTCTCAAAAGCATAGCGAATCACTGTCAATTGTATATGATGACATAAACTGCACACTGAAATCTCCAGATGTCTGTGCATGCTATTAATAATTCCATGTTTGACACCTTAGAGCTTCAATGAACTTATATGTATTACATGTTAAAATTATGTTGACAGGCATCAGACAAAAATTTTGCTATAAAGCTAAATAAAATTTATCTTTACATTTTTTGCCTTACAGCTAGAGCTGCACGATTAATTGCGATTGTCATGCACATTTAGTCAGTAAAGCCGGTTCTGTGATTAGCAGTAAATCTCCATCACCTGCTTTCAGGTGGAGCAGCATTTACTATGCAAAGCCATAGTTCTCTGACAAGCTATGCAAAATCATATTCATAATCGCAGACGATATAATTGTAGGATTATGAAATCGATGAAATCGTTCTCTATTATGACAGCTGTTTGCGTATCTTCTCAGTAAACAATGGCTCTGTGTAGTAAATGCTGCTCCATTTGAGAGCACGTGAAAATACAGAATTTAATAACATGTTTTAACTCCAAATTCACACCATTCGAGTGTTTAAAATAAATCCTTCTGTGAGATGATGTGGCTTCTTAGAATAATTAAGGCACACAATATTTCATTGTATTCTAAGCAGTGATAAAGGCTATGTCGATTAGCATTTCATTATAGATCTACTTTATTATGATGAAAATTATAATAAGAACTCAGATAAACCGTATATTGCCGTAGTCATGTGTTTATTAGTCACGTTGAATCAATGAAAGCAGTTAAATCTTCTGTTTATTCAGCTGCAGCAATAGGCATTTCCTGGATTTCTTCTTTGGGGCATATTTGAATTTTTAGCACGAAAGTGCCCTCTGGCTTTTGGATGGAGATTTACTGCTGTACAGAACCGTGCTTCACTGAAAGATACGCATGACAATCGCAGCTTCAACCTAATCGCGATTTATTGCCTTTGCGATTTAATTTAGATTAATTGTGCAGCCCTACTTACAGCCCTAACACACATGACTGAAAAATACTGCTTTTCAGGATAATTTGAGCTTATGAAGCTACATTTCTGATTTTGTTGTCAGATTTTACTGCTGATAAGAAATATTTTATTAAATTGTAACTCCAACAGACTTCAGTTTGGGTGAATGTATGTGTGTTATACTGCTTCATTAGTAATGCTGGCAGATGCACTGGGTGTTGAAGTGGCCAGGCAGTATTTTAAAGTGTCAATGAGAAAATTATTTCTTTTCATTTTGAAATAGAGAAAATCACTTTTTAGGTTTAAAGGAGGAGTTGAGATTTACTATTTACTTCGGGTCCTTACATTGCTTAAATTAACACCCTAAGCCATTTGGCCACAAAGTAATGTGGTCATTACATATAGTGGCAAAGTGTTTAGTGTTTGGGCATGGATATTTTTTGTGTATTTGTATGTGTGCCTTGCCTTGAAACTGCTGGAGCGGGTATGGATTCCTCTGTGCCTGACTCATCTGTCTGGGGAGATGCTGCTGCTGTTGTAACTGGAAAAAGAAAGAAAGCAAAGCAGAAAAATGCATGAATATCAAATAATCACAAACAACTGAACAGAAAGCTGAACTCAGAAAGTCACAAAGGTGACCATTTCATTTGAGTATAAACAAAAGACCATCACCTGTTCTGCCAGCATGTGCTGCTGCTGCTGTTGTCTCTGTTCTCTCATAAGCTGTGCTTTCTGCTGCTCCATCAGATGGAGCTGGACTCTCTTTTCCTGCTCCATAGCCATCATCTGCTTCATCATGGCTGCCTGTTGTTGCTGCTGTGGATTGGGCATATAACCGCCGGGCCCTGCCCCGTTAGGCCCTGCTGAGGTCACACCCCCCGGTCCTCCATGAGGTGGCTGGACTCCCCCAGCCTGTCGCGGCAGTCCAACCACACCTTCCTACAAGCACAAGAAAAGAGAGATGATCAGTGAGTGTTCTGTATAACAGATGATTCATTTTATCTAAACAGTCATTAAATTATTGACAGCTAAGACACATAATTTGGGTCAGTATGATTTTTTTTTTTAAATTTATACTGTTATTCAGAATGGATGCATTAAACAGATCAAAAGTGAGAGTAAATGTTACAAAAATGTTAGAATAATGTCACAAAAGATTTCTGTTTCAAATAATGGCTGTTCTTTTGAACTTGTATTATTCTTTAAAAAATCCTCAAAAATGCATCATGGTTTCCACAAAAATATTTTGGCCAAGAATAACTGTAGAATATATTTTTACAATGTCTTAAATTAAACTTTGTACACTTTCATTAAAATTTGTTTCCTAATGAACAAAAATAAAAACTCACAACAAATTTTAAGGAACACCAAAGATAATAGGAGCTCTTTATACCCTTCTGAACAGTGGTTAAGGTAATATAAAATTACTTTTACTACACTGTGGACTCGTCTGAGACATTATAAACTGAAATCCAAAACAAAGAGCCATGAAACCCAGACCACGTGTTATGGACTGAAGATCTGACATCCAAGAAAACTATAAACTGAGACATAGTGAGAGCTAGGGTAGAGCATGTTAGACAGAGGAGTGGGGAACTGTTGCAAACTGGATTCAAACTCACATCATCCGCACTAGCACCACATTCAGTGTGCCCGAGCACATTCACTAACCGCAAGGCTCCAATCAGCTCTCCACGAGGCTTATAACAGAATAAATAATGAAGCACAAACATGCATACGCCACAGGAGACTGTTCAGATAAATCTAGACCAGACCGGTCAATGATCACAAATCTGTGTGTAGACAGCTGGATCTCTTCTGTTAACCAGTCATGCTGCCCAAACCTGCGCCGATCAGCACATACGTATCTGTGTTGAACACCGGACAGGCCAGAGGGGGGCAGTGTTGATCTTCCCCCCCATTTTCTTCATTCTCTTTCTCTCACTCCCTTTTTGAGTCATCATCTATCTCTATTTCTTCCACCTCTGTGCCCATGTCTCCATTCCGTTCTTCATCTTTCCCTTCTTCTTCCACATTTCCCTTTACCTCCTCTCTTTTTCTTCTCTTTCACCCTCACCGCCTTACATACTCTTATTCATTACGATCCCCTCATCCACCCCCCCACCTTCACTTCAGCTCTCTCTGCAGATGGCTTAATCATGAGTGGTGAAAAAGATGTGTCTCCTTCTTCCTGCCGGATAATGCGTGTGAGCCAAAGACTCCTCAGCCGAGCATGAAGAGAGAAAGAGATGAGGGGTGAGAGAAAAGGACTCAAATGACAGAAAAACATTAAAGAGAGGGAGAGAGAAAAAAAACAGGAAAGAGAGACAGAGAGAGAGAGAGAGAGAGAGAGAGCAGGTAGCCAGGCAACAGTGGCTGTAATGTTGAGCAGATGGTGCTCATAGGAGCCATGATGGACGACAGCGGGCAGCAGCTGAGAGAGAGAGAGAGACTGAGCGAGTGCAGCGTAAATTAAGTCTCTCTCTTTCTCCTCTTCCTGTCTCCATTGCTGATTCCATATCCATCTTTTCTCTTTCGTTCACACATGTGTGAACCACTCTTGATCCTACTGTTCATGCTTTGTCATCTTTCCTTGAAACTCAACTTTCAACCAAAAAGATTGTTGAAGACTGTATGGAAGGGTCAGTGCAAATACAGTAAGAGCGTTTTGTATAATAAGATTGTTTATAAACTGACAATGATTACTGAACTTAAAAATGTTACTGAAAGGTGTAGTAGTGCGTATTTTCTGCAGCTCTAGCAAAACCAAAAAAGTATTTGGGGGGAGTCTGTTTCCAAACAGGTTTCCAGGATATTCCTACTGCCAATGTTTAGGCAAACAAGTAGCCCTGCCCACAATCTCATGCCATTGGTCTAGCCAGAAGCTGACATGGTGAACTGCCCAATCAAACAGCAATGTTTTGAAACCACCACAGAACTTACACTCTGCAAAGACATCAAATGGTTCAATTACATTTACTTACTAAGCTTTTAAAGGGATACTCCACCCCAAAATGAAAATTGTGTCATTAATCATTTACCCCCATGTCGTTCCAAACCCGTAAAAGCTACATTCGTCTTCTGAAAACAATTTAAGATATTTTGGATGAAAACCGGGAGGCTTGTGACTGTCCCATTAAGGTCCAGAAAGTCTGAAAGTTATTGTCAGAATAGTCCATCTGCCATCAGTGGTTTAACCGTAACATTATGAAGCAACAAGAATACCTTTTGTACGCAAAGAAAACAAAAATAACGACTTTATTCAACAATTCCTCTCCTCTGTGTCTCTCCGCATCACCGTAGCGCCATTTTGGAGAACATTCGTTGAACACAAGTAGTGTATGCTCTTCTGTGCCAGCTGCGCTGCACGAATGTGCTGTTTTAGTTGAAATCAAAGCGTAAATACATGTAGAAAACATATCCTTGTGTCACCTCTGACACAGAATAGCGTACGCAGTTTGCGTTCAGCAGATATTCTCCAAAATGGCCCTACGGTGATGCGGAGAGACACAGGGGAGACAAATTTTTGAATAAAGTCATTCAAAAAGTACAAAGTCACGTACAAAAAGTATTCACATCACTTCATAACGTTGCGGTTGAACCACTGATGGCAGATGGACTAATCTGACGATGCTTTTCATACTTTCCTGGACCTTGACAGTGTAATTTACTTGCCAGTCAATGGGACAGTCACAAGCCTCCCGGTTTTCATCCAAAATATCTTAAATTGTGTTCCGAAGATGAACAAGGCTTTTACAGGTATGGAATGACATGGGGGTAAGTGATTAATGACAAAATTTTCATTTTGGGGTGGAGTAACCCTTTAAGTTTGAGAAATTTTGAGAGGAGAAATTTTAAACTAAAATGTATAATTTCTGTATTAACAGCATCATCAAATGGAACTAAAAAGAACTAAAATAATGACTTTCTGCACAATCTGAATTTGCCATTGGTCAGACAAACAGATAGTCCCTCCCCAAACACACAAAATTAGTCGAGCAAATGTTGCTGTTGTCAGGCTGGTCAGGACTCAAACAATCATAATGTTTTGCTAGTGCCACAGAGTCAGAGTATTTAGATTTTTAGGAGAAATCAATCTACAAATGGCTTATGTACAGTTGTCTAAGCACATTAAGATGAAAGTATTTTAAAATCTAAAGGACAATCTCAGCTAGGTGAAAGCATTAAGTGCAGGATTTTACCAAAGTCAAAAAACAAACACAAACAGGCAAGACTATCAGATGATGGCAAACTCTAAAAGTTCAGCTCAGCTGCAGTTGTTAAAGGTGTTGGAAGATGTGCTAAGGAAAACAGCTCACTGCAGTTTGCACAAAGCAATACATAGTGCAATACAGAGATTCAGAGTGATTGCTTTCATTGATCTCATGCATACACACACACAAACACACATTGATTACCAGTAGTGAGCCTTGGCCCAGATCAGACACTAATCTGAGGGGCTTGCTCACAACATCCCCTCTAATAATACACCACGCGCCAACACACGGCCCTCATAAGGGCATTTGTGAGTGTGGGTGGTGGTAGTAGAGACCAGCCAATTCAACAAATCTGAGCTGAATACTGACAGACGAGCACAAACTCAAGTTATGACAAATGTTAAAGAATTTTGGCAATACCAAAGATGATGCATAAATTTAGCTCCGGCTGATCATTTGCAAGTTCAGGCTCAATATGGCTTGAAGACTCGAGAGGAAGTTTCAACTGCTCTCAACTGGTTGACAGATTTTTTTTAATGTTCAATGCCTGAAATCAAAAGGGTGGTGGCATATTTACTTACACACTTCCTATAACAACTGCTCTTATATTTATGCATGATGTTTTTATGCAAAACATCTTGGTGCTTTATCAAGTTCATGCAATCCCTGGTAATTGAACTTGCGACCATCGCATTGCTAGCAATGCTTTACTGTTACTCACAAGCAGCACTACTCCTTAGAAGGATTGATTAAACTAGGGATGCAACAATACCATTTTTTCAGAACTGATCCAATCCTGAAAATTATGAGTATCTGCCGATACCGATCCAATCCGATACCAGCACAGTTTTTTTTAAATCAATGTAGAATTTCTATACTTCTCTGTGTTGACCTGATCATCACTCTTTTGTGTGTTAAACACAATCTACTACATATAAACAACTTCATTTTAATGAAAAATAACAAATGAAAAAATATATAATCATAATCTATGACAAAAATACTATTATAAACTAGGTTAGTAGATAATTCAGCAGCAAAAGATACTCTAGATTCTAGAAAAGGTGCACAATTTTATAAAATCTAGTGAAATACATTATTTACAAATAACAGTGAATAAGTCTCAAATCTGGTAAAATGTTACACATTGCTCTTAATTGTTGTAAAATACATTAATGAAAAAACAAGTATATACATTTATATAGAAACCTAAAAGATGTTTCTTTTAAATGTATAGCACAGTACTAAAGGCAGCAACATGTGATAGATAGGACAGAACAAGAAAGACTATTAATAATCTTTGATTGCGCAGAAAAGTATCACAATACTAAAGGCTCCAATACAGAGCAGCACAGAGCGCTTATGCACATCCCGTGCACAGAATGATGAGCTTGAAACAACACGGAGTCACAGTGTGCAGGCTCCGAGTTCGCATAGAAAATTTAGTACAACACACAAGCTGCTCGGCTCGTGTTCATCTTCAGTTCTCTCTTCACAGCAGTTCAGTCAGTGTACTGTTTGAGTAAATTAATTACTCTGGGATATTGGTTTATTTCGACTCAGAGGGAGTGTTGGCCACATTAAAAAAGTAAATAATTTGTGGATTAATGCTTACTGGAGATGCGAACCGGTTCAAACGATTCAGTCTGATTTGGTGAACTGGTTCAACCGGTTCACTAAGAAGAACCGGTTAAATCAAATGATTCGTTCGTGAACCGGACATCACTAGTACAAAAGGAAGAGATATTGATACGTAATGTATTAAATCAGTGTGTTAGTTTATTGAGCCTTTTCTTTGAACAGTTTAAAACCTCAGTTACTGTGCGCTCTTGAAGAGAGTTTCATCGTTTTGACTGTAGTAACCGAACGCGACACGCAGATTTATTGCTGAATGGAGGATGACGGACAGTCGCAGCAGAAAGAAGAGTTTATGTGAACTTGAATTTAATGACTTCAATATTAATCTGTAGCTCACATGGAACTATGGAACAGCTTCAGAACACTTGAAATATGTTCTCAAAAATGTTTTGGTGCTTTGTAATGTTTTTGTGCCTTCCGTGGGGCTCGAGAATAACACAGAATAGTGTACGCACAATATCAGATTTGGATCGGTCTCGTCTGACCGATACCCGATCCGCAGAAAATGCCAATATCGGAGCCGATACTGATACTGAGTATCGGATCGATGCAACCCTAGATTAAACAGACTGATGAAATAAAAATACACTACAACAAAGGTGTGGAGTGGCCACTGTCTATCGAAACAACCAGGTGCTGCTGCCTCCTTTATCAGAGTATTTGCTTGAACATCAATCACATCAAATCTACTGAGAGCATAAACAAATGACAGCCTGGCAGGCACAAGATCACCAGCCAAAACCAAGAAATCCACTTCACAAATTGACCACAAACAAAAGCATATTTCATATTATCCATATATCTACTGGTGTAATGACAAAGAACAAAGAAATGCCCAAGTAACCATTCTTTTGTGTGTTAAAATCTCCATAACACACCTGTTATGAGGTAGGACTGGCTGTGCTGCAGCCCACCCCCCTCATTCCCACTCTTCCGTCCCCTACTCCACAAACTCTCCGCCTCTCTACCCCCAACCTATTGCCCTCCCTTTCCTCCCCATGTTGCGTTATCTCTCCCAGCTTCTTTATTCCCTTTCTCGCTCTCTCTTTTCCTCTGCAAAGAAGCCATTAGTGGTGGCCATAAAGCCATATTTTTGTCTACAGCTCAATTACACGCACACACACTCACACGCGTGCACAGGTTCAATGCCAGTTCATTGAGCATTATGGACAGAAATCCATCCGCAGCTCTGCACTCCACTTTCTTCATATGAATCCCTAATAAACAATTCTAGTAAACAGACTGAAACGTCAAATGATGACATTAACACCACAGATTTCTGTTTATGTTCATTTCAGCAGCCGAAGTGGGTGACGACATCTACAAAATCAGATCAGTAACTTAAAATAGCGTGAAATGAAATTAAATGATCGCTCTTTGAGAAAGACTGGCGTTAAAATGCAACAGATACAGTGTCTGATTGAGGCTACTTGTTTTCCTTTGTTTGGACAAGTCTGCACCGTGAAATTGTGCATTGTTCATTGGCTTTGCCCCAAAGTTTCAGAAATAAATACTGAGCACACACGGCTCAATTAAACACAGACGAACTCGCTCTGTGTGGATCTGCAGGTAGAGGTAAGACGAGAAAATGATGAAATCTGATGTAAGGACGAGAAAGGAAAGACAACAGAAGCACAGCGAAATAGAGGAGTCCCTCATGCTTCCTCACTGTTATGCTCACTCTTCCTGTCTACCACTCTTTATGGAGGATAAAATGCAGTAATTGGAGCAATAAGCTATTCTGTTCTGCTTTTTTAAAGGAAAAGTTAAGGAATGCCATAAAGAGGCCCACACAAAATCAGATTCCAAATGCCAGACATTCATAAAGTTCTACGCATATACTACTACATTATTAAATATTTTGGGTCATTTGTTCATGTTTTCAGATACGTACAATAATGCAACACGTCTTCAGAATTTCACAGGTTTTTCTCCAACACCAGCATAGAAAGCGCAGGAGAAGTATGCAGATTTGCATGCGTATGTGCGACCTGCATGTGTCATACAATATGCAGATTTACTCTTAAAACAACAGAATTCAGAGTTGAATGACACAACAGGTGCTTGCGCGTGTCTGTTTCAAAATCTTCTCTCATTCTTTCTCCTCTTATCTCTCCTTTGTTTCTCGCAGCTGTGCCTTGTTGAAAGCGATCATGACTAATTATTCAAGGCTCAACAGAAGCAGAAATTATGATGAACTTTATTATCTGAGTGAGAGAGAATGAGAGAGGGAGAAAGAGCGGAGGGAAATGTTTTAAGCTGTTGAAACAGTGTTTGATTGGTGAAGGGTTTTTAAGTGTGTCTGTGACAGATTAATTGTCATCTTTTACTGTCTCACTTTCCTGGGATGAGTGAACCAATCATGGCTCTTCTCTCAAGAGGGGAGTTAAAACGACCAATCACAGCCTCAGATCTCCTTTCTTTATAGTCCAACATTCCCACACAGGGAGGCAAGCTCAGGCTCTGATAAATTGTGTGTCTGTACGTGTGGAATGAGGGAAGCAGAGTGTGTCAATAGTACATGTGAGCTTTGTTCCAAATCCTAGTAAGCTGCCTACCTAGAGAGCATTTTAAGGCATCAGGAATGCAAGCGATGAAAATTCTGTCATCATTTACTCAGCCTCATGTCATTCTAAACCCATATCATGTACTTTATTCTGTGCAACATACAAGATATTTTAAGTGTTTTTGCCAAAGAAGCTTGGTAACCAAAGTCAATGGTAACCAAAATTATTTGGTTACCAACTTTTTTCAAAATATCTTCTCGTTTTCAACAGAAAAAAGGCATACAGCTTTGGAACGACATGAGGGTGAGTAAATGATAACAGAATTTTCAATTTTTGGGTGCACTATCCCTGATTCCTTGTTTTATTACTTTTGAAGATACCTTGTTTAAGACTAAATCTAAGGCAGCGATAGACCCATAGCACAAAAGGCAATCCCACAATGCACTTCAACAATGTTCATTCAAAGCAAGAGAAATTAACTATATGTAACAATAACAAAAGCCAGCGCCATATATGCGTGACGCAAAGAAGTGCTGCCTATGTAAAGTGTCCCAAATCACTCACTAGTGACATTTCAGAAGCTGCCTTAAAAGGTAGCTGTCTATATAGGTGCTAAGTTTTCAGAAAGGAGCCATATTGTTTTAAATCACATTTGAAATATGATGGCATTGTGTGTTTGTGATGTGTGCGAGCATGCGCTAGTGTGGCTTTAGTGTTCAGTTTCACAACCATCCTCTCCCAAGCACATTTTCTTCTGAGCAGCAATTACAAGGGGCCTTGATTTATGTGTCCAGTCAAAGAAGCCTCCTCCCCCTCTCTTTTCCTCCCTCTCTTGCAGGCCTTTTATCAGCAAGTCACTCTCTAACAGCACCGCAGCCACCCCGGAGACAGACCTCATCAGATAACACACACACACGCACGTACGCACGCAATGAAATCTTTAAGAAAAAGGCCTCATCCTCTCGGGACGGGATGCAATCGTTTAAGTATCTGAGAGCGTAGTATCTATGCACGCACGTATACGTATGCATCTTGTTGTGTGTTAATGCGGAGGGCACCACACACGTCTACAGTGAGAGATGGGTGGGGGAGGGGCTGAAGAATGCACGGCCTCGGGGGACTTCCGATGCTAAAAAGAGAGAGATAGAGTGGTGGAGAGGAAAAAGGGAGGGAGAGGAAAAAGGGAGGTAAACAATCCGGCACACTTACAGAGCGCAGAGGGGAAATAGAGAGGATGAGATAATCTAATTTAACAAAAAAAAAAAAAAAAAAAAAACTCACACACACACACACACACACACACACACACACACACACACACACCACCTCAAAAGAGCCGTTCGTGGGCGAGACTTTGACACACACTCGTTCGACAAGGAGAGGGAAAGGCAGAGAGGAAGAGACGAGGTGTCTTTTTTTTTTCTACAGCGTGACAGTGTTGACTGTTGACGGCTGGGAGTGTCATTGTGGGCAACGAGAGGGAATTACCAGACATGAAGCAAACTAATTACTGGCTGATTCACTAATTACCTCCAGAGAACGAGACAGAGAGAGAGCTGCTAAGTGAGCATCTCCCCTCCTGTCATGAAATAATGGGAGAGGAAAAGAACAGCAGCCTGACACAATGTGCTTCGTGACATCATAATGAGAAATGAACAAAGGCCCATTTTGTTGCGTTTTTCTTAAACAAATGTTGCCATATAAACCTGCTGGTTTAAAACTAGGACTACTGTAAACACACTTCTTAGGTGCATTTCGCAATGTCTGGATTGCTAATACACTTGCTATTGATGTTAGGCCCAACATATACTTGGGTTTTTACAGTACAACCTTTCAAAGTATACTCTGTTTGATAGTGTGAGCTTGACATATGCACAGTAGAACAAACTAATCCTTGTCCAGTGTTTGCACTTTTTCCCCCAAAAATTTATGAGCCAAAATTATGTATTCATACTCGTTTAAAATAGAGTTGCAGGTGTCATTTAATCCCCTAAAACAAGCACTCATCAATGCAGGTGTCAATTGTTTTTGGCCGTCTTCTGTAGTTTGTTCTTGTTCTGTCTCCTCTACTTCATTTCCAACTTTGAAACAACAGTGGGAATCAGTGTTGCCTCCTTGTGGACAAACTACTGTAATAAGCCCATGTTAGCATGGATAGAGCAGAGTAAAAAAGTCTATTTACTAAACACACACAAACAAACAAACACAAAAACACACACACACACACAAACACACACACACACACACACACACACACACACAAACATGCAAGCTGATGACCAAATTCACGTCACGCAGACTGAAAACATACCCTAGCGTCCGAGTAAAAAAGTCTATTTACTTATTAGTATATATCATTTACTTATTAGTATATTAAAGTGTATTTCACTCACGGTCATATTTCATACCTGTTGAGTTCCCATTTATAAATAGATTTGAATGACAAACAAGATATGCGTGTTGCTTATTGTGCTCTTGCTTCAGTCTTTTAAATTATGTTAAACATATAAATAATCTTAAACCGTAAAGCACTGATAGCTCTACTACTATAAATATAAAAATTTTTGGCATAAACATGTAAATTACATACAATTAAATGATTGTCAATAAAAATCAAACATTTAATACAAAAAAAAAAGGTTTGTTCTCATATTATTAATCGGAATATCTCTTCTCGTCCCTGAAAATGTCTGGATTTTTAAGTCTTGTTTCAGAGACTCATTTTAAATGACGTTTAGTCAACTAGGCGACTATAGCACACTGAAAATATACATAACTGGACCTTGCAAGCTGCACTTCTTTAAACGTAAGTGCATCAAGAAGCTCAGTGCAAGTACACCATTAAGGGTCCTTACGGTGCGTTTGCTGTCCTGCCTGACAACTACCACGCCCAAAGGTGATATTGTGGCTCCTGAGAGGGTCATGTCTATATTGATTTCCTCTCTTACTGCTAAAAAGGGAGAAACAGTGCAAGAGAGAGAGACATAGAGAAAAATAGAAAGAAAGAAAGAAACAGGAATATGACAGTGGCAGAGATGTCGGAGGGGAGTGGTAATTACTTAGATAAAGAGACAGAGCGAGGGAGTGCACGAAAGAGAGACAGTGTGAGAAAAGAGAGCGAGGGAAGGAGGGAATGCTGACACTAGCGGAGAGACAAAGATCTAGATAGAGGAGGGAAAGAGAGGCTCATTTGCAGTCTGTCTTTGTGGAGAGGGTCATGAGCTTTTGCACACGCTTAGAGCGTGCCTGTCTACATTAGCTAGCAGAGCGCATAGCGACGGGGGCTAACACTAGATCTCACACACGCTCCGCAATGGAGGGATGAAAGACACAGGTTAAGACCCTTAAATATCACTGGGATTTAGGTCTGAGAGAGAAACCGAGAGAGAGAAAGAGAGAGAGAGAGAGAGAGATACAAATAAAAGTGGTGTGAGTTCAGTAGAAAAGAAAATGTTATTTTATATAGTGCACCATTTTATACAGTGATATAGTAAACATACAGTCAAGGTCTTAAAATGAACTTTCTGCCACACTGTTTAAAAATATTTCTTCAATTCAGCCATAATTCTTAATGTACTTCTTGTTTATTCAAAGGAAAATTATTATGCTGTTTTTTCCCCCTTAGATATTTGTGACAAAGTACAGGTCAAGGTCACTCTCAGCAACATACAGTATACGTGATGAGCGAGTATCCATCTCTATGAAACACCACCCATAACAAAAACAAAATAACAAAATACAACGTGTTTCTTACATTTTCATTTCATGGCTCATTACGAAAAGTTTCCCACATATCTGTGCCTTTGATTTGAGATGAGCACATCAGCAAGTGTTAAGATAAAAGTTATAACGATATTACTTAGATGTTGACCATGTTACACAGTTTCTATTAAAGTTAACAGCTGTCTAGTAGCTCATTAGCAAGTTTTATTTACTCACCTAAGCCAAATTTACTCACATTTGGCACTTGGCAACTGTTCAGTTTGGCATACAGCATACAGGATTGAAAAAGCCTCTCACTCACACCGTTACTAAAGGCATGTAAGCAATCATACACACATGATATACCACCTGCAGTGAAATTAAGCTTTTACTGTCAGTAGTAAAACCGACTCAGGCTTTTTCAATATCTAATGGTCATGAAAAAGACCAACTGCTTTCCTCTCTTTCAATAAACACCTGAAGCCGCAGCCTATATATTGGCCAATTTCCAGCAACACTGCACACACTTGAAGAGTCGAAACTGCTTCGATATGAATTGTGACTCTCTCCCAATGAAGCACGCTAAGCTGGGTTGGAGTTCAGAGAGCGTTCACAATGTTCGGAACAATCCCTTCCTGGGATTTGCTGAAATACTTCCAAAATAAACTAGTTGTGGGTTGTCTGAACGATTAATTGACTATTCAGTTTTAAGGAAGCCTTGTTAAGTTGGTCTTACTGTCACTTTTGATCAATTTCATGTATCCTTGCTGAATAAAAGTTTATAAAAAAGACCTGACCCCAAACTTTTGACCTCAAACTTTTGGATGAATTCAGAGAGCATGCTAACAGTCTAGCAGCTATTGTTAGCATGATAAAACACATTGTTAGAACAGTCCAACTTGCTCTGAGAAGTTTCCACTAAGTTCATCCCACTATATAATATTAAATATTACAAATATTAAGATTAACTAGCCAGTTTTTGGACAGCTACTCGACCATTGTCCATTGTTCTGAACAATTCCTCTATCTCTCCTCCAAAACAACTAAGCAACTTTTTTCAACTAAGTCACAGTTTTAACCACATAAAATGTTACACGAGGCCAGTTAAAGATGTTTAGCTTAATAAAAACCAGCAATGAGAAGACATGTAACATGAGAATAAGATGGCCACAAGCCTTTTCACTCTTGAAAAGCTAAAAAGCTGTTAAAGGTGCACAAATATGATTGGTTCAAACTAAGGTTAATGCATGTTCAAGTCTGAACTTGTCAAGTTAAACAAGCAGAAAATCTCCTGTGTGATAGTGGATGTCTGATGGGATGCACAACTACATCCAAAGAAATGAGTTACATACTTAGAATTAGAGAACAATTTGCTGCACCAGGCTAAATATAATTAGTAAAAGTCATTTAGGAAAGGCTGTTAGACACACACACACACACACCCAGAGTTGTGCATGAATTCCCAGGTGAGTCTGAAGACATGACCATTGCTATTTTTGTCTCTTCTTCAAAAAAGAAAAGGAAAGAAACGGAAAAGGAGGAACGGAAACAAGACTCTAAATATAGTTCAATGTGACATTCCAGAAGAGAATAATACTCTTTCCTGCAGTTTGGAGCAGAGATTGAAACAGTGAAGAGAAAGAAAAGAGCAAGACAGAGAATTAAGGAATACAAGTCATAAACACCAAGTAATGACCTTAAGAATCACATAAACATGATATTAATGATTTCAAAGGCCTATTTTAAGTAAATACAGCATACTTCCACCTCTTCACCTCAACAACTTGCTAAGGAAAGGAAAATATTTGACAAAGAATCATGACCATTTTTAAAGAACGGCACTTATCAAACCGTTTACAAGCTTGAATCAAACCTTCTTTAAGATGTCAAAAAAGATGCCACAAAAACAGTTTACAAAATAATATTTCTGATGCCTACTCAAAACTAAGTTGCTAACAAACAACACACTCCTCAATGTAAAGAGACAGACATAAATATGTATAAAACTAACATTTAAAGTCCAAAAAAAAAAAAAACAAGTGAAGAAAGATCCCCATTCATATTCAATGAGACAAAACGGCAAGCAGTTTTTATCTGCTGGAAATTAGCTGGATCCTGAAAAGTGGTCAGTTGATGAGATGAAAGTTTCAGAGGTGTAGCATGGCATAAAAATTATGGAATTATTATTTTTTTGTTTGGAATAACATGCACTGATGAAATGCGCCGAAACACCAGAAGGGTGTTTAATGTGTCATTTTCATTTTCACAAAATCTATTTTATCTTGGCGTTCTGCATCCGTATTTCTGTCACACTTTGATTGCTTCTTAAGGTAATAGATATACAAAGACGGTTCACTTCTATTATTTATGAATGGGAGAAACTGCAATGCGTAATATGGCGGAATATGCCCCGCCTTCTAGGTAAAAGAGCCAATCACTGATTGATAAATCATTGCATCACTTCAGCTGCCGTTAGAAGCTCTGGTTCCCATAGAAACATGGCTGGTCCAAAAAAAATGGAAAAAATTGGCTGGTCTAGCCTGAAGAATAAGCCTTTTTAATGCTGTTTAAGCAAAAAGAACAACATTCATGGGGCAGCCCATTCCAGATTTTGTTGCTGATTTGAAATATATCATTTAATTGTGAGTTCAGCAGGCAGTTTTTGAGATTTAAGGATTCCCCCATTCATTTATATAGGACTTGGTCTTGGATGCCTGAAATAGCTGCCCCGAGATGTTGCAAATATGCCTGCAGAGTTTGGTAATTATTGATGATGTACAGATTTAAGTTATGATCAGAGTCTTAACACATTTTTCCATGTTTAAATTTATTCCTCAGATGTTCCTGTAAAATCAGTGGAGAAAATGTGACAAATGTCCACGGGTCTAGTTGATGCACCTGACCTCACCAAGTAATTTTGCTTTTCAGCTAGTGTACAGTAAGCAGCTTGACCTTTTACTTGCAAGAGACGGAAAAGGGAGAGACAAGATAAGGTAAGAGCTTTTTCTGCCAGTTCAGCAGGAACTGTTTGTGCTATTCCAATCCAAGGGTGATATGTGGGAAGGGAGGGAAGACATAATCAAACGCTCAAGAGCAAAGAAGCACAGAGAGATGAGATGAAGATGGGCCAGTCTGACCAATCACACCCTGAGACTGACGAGCAAATCCATCTAGCTTAATAGCAGGCATCAGAAAGAAAGACAGGAAGTGGCGCGGAGAACACATGAGAGAGAAAGAGAGAGCGAGAGACAGATAGGAGCACAGGTCAGCAGGAAAAGAGAAGGTTTGCTGACTTGTCAGATTTAAGCTCCCCTCCCCCCCATGCTTCATTAGGACGACTATAGCGCACTTTCAAAACAACAGAGGACAAACCAACTCTTATTTTGTCACATTCAAAGCAAAAGATTTAATAAAAATGCCTAATAAAATAGCCGTTTCCATCTTCAAGTAACGGCTAAAAACACATCTCTTCCATCTACACCCTCTAACACTAGCACTCTATTCTATTTCTATTTTATCTAATAGTTTTCTTTATATTCATTAAAAACCCTGACCATCTAACACTTGCACTCTCTATTCTATTTCTATTCTAACTACTTGTTTTCTTTTTATTTAAAAAATGTCATTCTCTGTCTTTTTCTATTCTATCTACGAGATGTCTTTTTATTTATTATTAAAAAAATGACCCTCTAACACTAGCATTCACTATTCTTTTTGAGACTCATAACAGCACTGCTCTTTTGTTGGTTGTGATTGCTTTTATTGTCGCTTTGGATAAAAGTGTCTGCTAAATCACTAAATTTAAATGTAAAAATGGAGATGCAATAATATTAAAATTCTGGTCATGACAGATTAGCTGTTAATTATTTGAGTTTTTTATATAAAGAAAATGTTTTATTTATTAATTTATTTAAATAAAAAATTAAAATTTTTATTCAGCAAGGAAACATAAATCAAAAGTAAAGACTTTTAGATTATAACGGAAAAAAAAAAAATCGACTTCAAATTACTGAGGAAAATTCAGCCTTGCCATCACAGAAATTATTTACATTTTAAAATCTATTAAAATAAAAACAGTTTTACAATATTTCAAAATATTACTATTTTTACCGTATTTTATTCAAATGAATGTTGCTTTGGTGAGCATAAAAAAACAACTTTTAAATTGTTCAAAGACAAAAAATTCACAAAATTGGCAAGACAAGACAAACAAATAAACAGACTGAAAGAATATGTAATTTTGATCATGTGGTCCCTGTATATTGTGTTTTAAATGATTACAATGTCTGAAGTGTCCTATTACTAGCGTAGAGCACCCTCATCTACAGAGGTGATTCCCACGCCAAGGTCAAATGCCTCAAATAGCAATAAAGGAGCAAACATATCAACAAACATACATACAGTATCAAACACTTTCCAAATCAGCTACAGCACACTGAATCAAAGACACCTTCTAAGGTCTGTGTATTTCCACATGACTTTTATAACATACAGGCTGTGTGTGTTCTTGGATCTCCAGAGAGAAGAAATCTGTGTGAGTTTCAGTGATGTCATTCAACATACTGTATGAAAATCTCTGATGGATGGGTCACGCCAAATATGTTATTATACCAAATTCACTAGAACAATCTACAATGGTCAGAATGATAAGTGAGCAGACCACAATGTCAGAAACATTCCCCATAAACACTCAAAGAAGAACAGAACTGAACAAAGTAGAGGAAAATATGGTGGGAAATAAAACTGTGCAACAAGCTGAAAACAACAGAGATAAGGCACAGAGAACATGCCGAGGGCATGAGGAAGGTAGAGGCTGATCATGAAGAGAGAGAGAGCGAGAGAGAGAGAGAGAGAGAGAGAGAGAGAGAGTCTCTACTGCCGTCTGACGTAACATTATCACACTGCTAATAGGAGCAAGAGCTGGAAAGTGCAACCATTTGGGAGGAAGATAAAGAGTGAAGGAGGGACAAGAGAGGAAGGAGGGGAGAAGGATGGAAGACTTTATGGCTAGAACAAGACAGATCTTTTCCACCACATTAAAAACAGAAGAGAGTAAGAAAAGACTAGCAAAAAGGAGGGGAAATGAACAAGGCATGGAATGTTGTGAGGCCAAGAGAGAGTAAACAGGTTAGAAAAATTGGGAGAAAAATTAACAAGACTAAGGTGAGCCTAGCCAGAGAGGAGAGGAAAAAATACAATCAAACAAAGAAACAAGAAATAAGAAAGGAGAGATGAATCCAGGCCATTTTTGACATAATATTTTGGGTTTGGTTAATTTCTGTTATGCACAACACTTTAAACCAAGCAACATTTGAAATACTTTCATGCTTGTTTTGTAATTTAAGGACATATTTCTATAAAAGGGTATGCCATACTTCTATTCTGTATTAATATCTACATTAAAATACATACTCTGTTATGATACAAGATCAGATTTTTTTTTTCTAAAGATTTTTAACCATCATTTGAAATGCTGACATTATCATAATGTCATCAAACAGAATGGACAGAGGAATAAGACAGACCAAGACAAGTCTAATAACACAAAAATCACAGAAATCATAATCTCCAGAGCTAATACTTGCTGAAGTTTGAGCTGTTGATTTTCTCACCAAAATAATGCCACTTCATAGATGATGATGTCATGAGGAACTGGTTTTTGTTAAAGAGATTTTACAAAAAGCTATCAGGGATAAGCTTCAAGGGATAGTTCACCTAAAAATGAAAATCGTCATCATTTACTCACCCTCATGTCATTCCAAACCTGTATGTTCCAAAGAAAGAAAGTCATACAGTTTTGGAATGATATGAAGATGATTAAATAATGACAATTTCCATTTTTGGGTGAACTATCCCTTGAACTATCCATCTGATAAACTGATTACCAAATAAAGTAATATCCCAACTGCAAACTGTCCCCAAGTTAATATGAACCCCAGAACCCCACCTCTGTGAATTCTCTAACATTTCACCATAGTCTCTCACTCCTGAATAAGGAAATTGTTTTCATTTGTCCTGCTCTAGTCATAGACCTAAAACCACCTTCCCTCACTGATGTTCTCTCCTCGACAAACACCAGACATCAGAGGGGCTGAGAGAATGCCAGGCATTCCTGAGGCAGAGCCAGCGCAAGGGCCGAGCTTTGAGAGAGGGCTGATCCTCACACCTCCTTCTCACTGCTGGAATGCAGCTCCATAACCTCTGTGCGTTTATTCAGATGAAGAAACAGCAAACTGCAGAGTGAGTGTTTGTGGTACATGAAGCATTTACCTGATAAACTTATTGCACTTGAGGAGTTAACAGGTCTGAAGTGGCTTTGGTGAAGAGGCCAAGTACGTAATCTCCAAATTTCAAATAAAATATTGAGATTAGGTTTTGGTGGAGGAAGCCAAGACTATGGTTATGGTTTAACGCTATTGGATAACAATAATCTTGAACTACCGTACACTTCAAGGTATCACTGGTAAAAATAAAGTACTGACAAGGCCTAGAGACCTAAAAAGTCTCCTGTGATACACACATTTGTTGGTGATGGTTTGTTCATGGAGTGAGCAGTGTAAACAGCTCTTCAGGATGGGCTCTGATCAAGGTTTATAGAGTGCAACAGTTGGGTTCCAGAAGTAAAAACTCCATTCATATTCTCCACTGAGAATTTTTTATTTTTCTTTTGATGATAAACATTTAAAGACAGATCTATAGTGAGCTCTGAGGTTGTTAATCGATGGTATATACTTTTGTTGAAGCCATCTGTTCACATTAATTCAACTTAGTTGTAAAATAATCTAGTTTAACAGTTTAATTTGTGAAAAAATATATAAATAAAAAAATTACAACCCATGACGCTATGCAAAAAATGTATCCAAATCAGAGCTGGAGTGAGTAAATCATATCAAAACAGCATGCAGGGAACTCCACTCCCATGAAGCACAGCAAACAGCGTAATCACGTCAGTCTCACAATGCTGTCAACATTTTAAAATATTTGTATGTATACACACAAACGCACGCACGCACACAGTATATGCATATTTTCAATAAAGTATGGTTTCTATAGATACAATAAACAACTTTAAAGGAATGGTTTAATATTTCTCCATTGTCCAATTTGATTGTCATTCGCAATGCTTCATTTGATTATAGTTCTGTACCTTTGTCTTTTTGTCAAATTTTTAAATACCCTTTTGCTTCAAATAAAAGTTTGTAAAAGTAAAGTTTGTAATGTTATGATCCACCTCACAGCTAGTTGGTTTGGTTAATGGCTAATAATGTTTTAATGAAGACTTTTTTAAAAATCCATTTGGGAAAAAACAGTGGACGATAAAAAAACAGTGTGGGCACTAATTCACTATGAAAAACTGCATGTTACAGATACTGAAGACCGTGCGTCTTTCATAAACTAAGTCAAAATCACACAATTTGATCGTAAAGAGGTAAAACTGCTTTTTCATATATGAATGCTTTAATTTTGCAAAGCTGAAATAGCGAAGGAAATAGTCCATTAAAATATTGCTTATTGCAATATCATACAGTCAAAATTGATTCTTTCAACTTTAGGACAAACCATCTTGTCTTGGCCAATGTGTTCCCATTTGCCACCCACTGTCAGGTGTGAAGCAGCCTGACGTTTCCATATCCAATCTTAACTCTAATGGTGTCGATGAAGCAATAGAGTCTCCTTCCCTTTCATCCACTCTGATTTATGACCAGAGTTACCAAGATTGCCTTTAACAGCCCCGACAACGCAAGGTCTTGCCTCACAAAGACCCGCGCAAACACACACCATCTCGCAGTTCTCTCGTCAAGGTTAAAGCGGACAAAAACAAATAAATGATCCCATCACGACCAATGTCTCAACAGTGCAGACTATAAAACAACCAGTAAGGGCTAGGGACGCTAATGAGGCTGTGGAGGTGAAGGTGTTTATGGCTGAAACAAATGAAAATGTAGCGGAAGGCAGTCGGGGCCTCAATCACGCACCACAGATGCTGCCAGCGGTATGTAGGTTCGCTAAGAGCGTCAGCAAATTCCCTCCCCTTGACAGTGAAACCGAAGCTGGTCGTACCAGTGATAAATGGGCCTCTTCACTGCAGGGTCCTCCACACGGGAACGCCAGGTTTTTGTCTTTTGACTCCTCCCGGGGGCCGCAGGCCATGACGTTCCCAAATGAGATCCGGTTTAGAATTCCTGCATGCCCTCTGTGCCTCTTATTTTAGAATCCTCACCACCGCAGCGGGCACAAAGATGGCGTTCCTCATGGCAAGCTGCAAATCCCAAGTGAGTGATTGAGAAAAATGGGGGTTTAAAATGGTCTCTTGTTAAATTGGTGAGGAAAAAAAGATCAGGGTTGACAGAACATGGCAGATGACATACGAGCAGCAAAAATAAATAACAGAACGCATTGAGGGCAGGCTAAAATGGGGATTCAATGTGCTTACAATAAATCTGACTTTGGATATGTCAGCACATATAGCGCAGATTTTACGTCACACTAAGGGGGAAACATCATAGTGAAAAAATCTGGCAATAAAGTTCACTATTGCAAATATTCCCTAACATTCTGAACTTAGATGAACAATTAAAATAGCCTAATTTAAAATAGCAAAAAGAATAAAATATAATAAGAAATAAAATAAAATAAACAATCTAGAATCAGTTAAACTATGAGAGGAAGCTGTATTGTTTCGCTCTATTGATCTGGACACACATCACTTCAGGAAGTGTGGCCTCTCTTCCATGAATGCAGTACCCATCCCCTGACTCTCCTGATTTAGCCCTCCCACCGGCTTACAGGGACACACACACATGCACACGTACATCCCAGTTTATAGGCAGGGCTTAGCAGCGTGGAGGGACAATTTCAAGCCTAGTCCACTCCGCAGTGACCCCAAACCACTGGATTAGACATTCGTTCTCTCACACACCCCTCAAATGCCCATTTACAATCTGTAACACTGTTCATCGCTCTCTACTTCTTTCTAGATCTTTTTCTTCTTCAAATGGCTGTGCTCGTCTAAAGGCTTCTTTAATACTGGACACAGCTGTCTGAAAGATGTTTTTCATTTAATTACTGCCTTCAAACTATTCTTCTTTTTTTTTCTTTTTTTTACATTACTTAGTTCCTAGAAAGCATCTGGTGTGAAAAACCCACTATATTCATCATTTTATTGTCTTTTTATAAAGTCTTCAGGCATGGCCAGTCAAATTCACACACACTTTTACTTTGGACATATGATTGAAAACATGCTGAGCGAGTGAACTGAGGTAATAATCCAACATGGTCACATAAATATTCCAATTTTTAACTCATACAAAGGATGTCTGATGAATTTTACTAAACTGGTTAGTTCAGGTGGTTTAAACCCATCAGTTCAATAAAACAATTCACAGATTCCTTTTAGTCCCATTATTCATTCAAATATTAATATTATAACAGTTAAATATTTTAAACTGTGGTTTTTATGATGTTTTCTAGTCTCACTGGTGGCATTTGGTGATATGTTGAACTGTCACCATAAAATCATAACCCAAGTGTTTTTGGAATCTAATCTAACACTTTTTTTTTTTACAGTGTCCTTATTAGACGTTACATGTTTTTAATGTACTGCATTGTGCATAATTACACGCAACAAACCCTAAACCAAACCTTATTCCCAACCCTTTAGTAAGTACATGTTGCTGTGTATAATAACACTGTAACAAGGGTGCATTAAAATAAAATGTAACCTAATATAACTTATTAACTAAAGTGTATTTTTAATTATATATTTTTTATTTTAATAATCAGTCAATCAATCAATCAATCAATCAATCAAACAAACAAATGTTTGCTACCAGAGCAAATAGGAGTATTTATCTGTGACAAAATATTAGGATATATTTGAAACTATTAGCTACTTTTTGTTACTAGCTTGTAGTGTAGCTCAGGTCTTTTTAAAAACTGTAGCCTTACTGTAATTGAACTGTGCAACTGTAACTTGGTTCAAGCTACTCATAATTTCAAAGTAACTTCCCCAACACTGCCTTTGTACACGCTGCACCACTTATCATTTCGTAATTTATCACATTACTCAAAGCTATCCAAAGATCATGAACGCTGCTGAAATTAAAAGGAGGGTGGATTCCGGACCTGGAATTGGTATTCAGTTTTTCTCTTCACCTTTTTCCCTCCCTCCCTCCCTCTCAGTGTGGCGTAACAAACCCATACGGGCCAAGTCCAGCATCTTGACATTCCCCCAGCGTGCAACTCACTCATCGCATAACACCACTGTCCCATCTCTTCCTTTCACTCTCTCTTCCTTCACTTTCTTCACCTCTCTGTGTTATCGCTCCCCTTTGGAGAGCTATCTCTCTCCCCTTTGCCTTCCTTATCGGTCCGCTCCAGCCCACCACATACACAGGCAAACAAAGAGCTCCATCAGCCCTAGGAAGAGGTGTCGAGAGGGGGCAGCGCGGCCAGGGGCTGGTCTGGAGGGGGCGGTGGGGGTCTGGAAGGGGGGAGTGGGGCAAAACGGGGTTATTTCATTACAGGCTAAAGAGACTGATACGCTGGTTATGGCTGTTGACGATGGAGGGAAAGAGAGGATGAGAGGGGAAACAGACCCAGGGTTACGCTCTTTTTGTGTCTGTCCGTGTTTGTGAGCACTGCTGAA
This sequence comes from Cyprinus carpio, assembly GCF_018340385.1. Classification (NCBI taxonomy): domain Eukaryota; kingdom Metazoa; phylum Chordata; class Actinopteri; order Cypriniformes; family Cyprinidae; genus Cyprinus; species Cyprinus carpio. The sequence continues at coordinate 25,078,456 of NC_056572.1, forward strand.
ATCACACCATCAGTGCAGTGGGCGGCAGTGGTTTCTGATAGATGACTAGACAAGAGGATGGGGGTTAAAGATATCACCGTTTTCCTCTCTTATCTGGCAACACAAAACACAGTGAAGTGCAAAATAATTTGGCTAATTCATTACACTGACAGTTTTAGTATTTGTCATGGCGTATTTTTCACAATGGGATAATAAGTTTAATGCATGGATGAATAACAGAAAGACAACCGTGTTACTACACACCTGAAAACGTGTGATAATGCCATGCACTACATTGCTAAATGCGAATAAAAAAATATGGCTAATCGCTAGTTGCTAATTAAAGGATAAATAAAAATATACAATATACTACCACATCAGAAGAGGTGATATTAAAAGACAAATGTCAGCATATGAAATAAATTGGGGTTGTCACCATGAGTGATATGATCACAAAAGTTTTTTTAATTCTGATGACAATGTCAGTTTTATAATGGTAATGCTCACCATTTTCTACACACACAATAAATAGATTTGTGTAGATAAAACTATATAGCCTTCACATGTGAGTCAAGTCCCTCAAAAGGAGATCATCATATTTGGGGGTCCTTGGTATTGAATGCTTGAAAGTGGAGTGGAGGAAATTGAGACAGAGGGAGAAAAATAGAGTCCTTATTTTCCTTAGCATTGATGTGTTCTATTCTTCATCTGCACACACACACACACACACACACTCACAAGAGGAAATAGTCGTAGATCTCCCATCTAAACCCTCTATCTCCCACAACCAGACTGTACCTGCAGTATCCTCTTCTCTCACTCCCTATGTTTCAATGGACATGGGCACAAACGTTCCATTAGCACTAATGAATTGATACAATTGGGCATAATAGAGGCATTTATCTATCAGAGAAAAGCCAATTCATGTTAAGAGAAAGAAAAGTGAACGAGGTGGGAAAGGAAGAAAATGGTGGTAGGGAGGGGTGAAACTGTGTGCGTTTGAGGATCGCTCTCATCTTTGGTAACTAGGCCAGAGTGCTGAAGCTTTGCCATAAAATGCCACAATGTTGAGCAGTGCATACACACACACAGTAAGTGAATGATTCAATTCCGCCTTGAAGCAGCGGGGTCTGTGATAGGCAGAGCAGCAAGTTTCGCAGGAGGGAGATGGAAGGAGCAGGGACTAAATTGAAAGTTAGTGTGCAAAGTGAATTATCTCTGGCTTCGTTGAGCTCCACTGGCTAGGAGGTGAGAGTGTGTGTGGGGTGTGTGTGTGTAGGTAAAAGTCAGGAAGCTTGGGAAATAATGATATTATATGACGGCACAGCCCGGCAGAAAAAGCCACATATACAGACAAATAAAGACACAACTGTGAATGCCCAATTTTTGCAGCCTTGGTTATGGAAACATTTTTCCATTCATTTTCTCAATGGATTAAAAAATAAGACTTCTAAGAAATGGACCAAACAATCAGATGATCCCAGTAAATTAATTATAAAAAGTATTTGAAAACTGGAGAAGACGAAAGCACTGTGAATTAAGCCATTAGCCAATGACTGTTACAATGACTGCAAAATATTGATAATACACAAAATATACAATATTCAATATATACACTATCATTCAAAAGCTTGGGGCCAGTAAGATTTAGTTTTTGAAAGAAATTAATACTTTTATTTAGCAAGGACTCAATATAATTAAATGGACAAAGTCATTCACAAAATTACAAAAGATTACTCATTCAAATAAATGCTGCTCTTTCGAACTTTCTATTTATCAAACAACCCTGAAAAAAAAGTATCATAATAATTAAAAAATGTTTCTTGAGCAGCAATTTAGAATGATTCAATCAGCATATTAGGATGATTTTCAGGAATAAATTACATTTTAACATATTATAATCAAAAACTGTTACTTTAAATTGTATAAATATTTCACCATTTTTTTTGATCAAATAAATGCAGCCTTGGTGAGCATAGGAGATTTTTTTTTTTTTTTAAAAGTGTGGCTTTTATACACTTTTTCTTTCAAGTGAATCAGATTACATTGACTTTTCTCTTATATAGAACCATTTCTTAATATCGGCACTCATGTAGGAATGTCTTTAAAGGTTTATTTGTTATTGTTAAAGATGCATTTCTTTATGGTGAAAATTGATACGTTTTTACTTCCAGAACACTACTGAACTGGTTTTTCATGTTTTATGCAATTCTGCACAATATTTTGAGATTCTGGTTTTTCATCAGGTGCTGAAAGTCAATTTCAAGCTACATATAGCAAATTAGACAACCACCATCCCCTAAATCAAACACCAAAACCCATGTAAAGACCCATCAGCTACCCAGACTTCAGCAAATCCAATGTGCACAATAACTGACAGGCAGGGAATATTTCTGTTTTTTTTTTTGTTTTTTTTTAATCTGTCAGGAAAGAGAGACATTTTATGTATTGCATTCCAAAATAATTGCTTGCAGCACCTAAATAGTTTGGGCGGAAACTGCTTCCACACTTGTTCACTGAACACCAGCTGTGATCAAACCCCACGCAAGGATGTTCATGTACCTAGAAAAGAAGAAGACCATTGCATTTCTTGTGTCAAACTCTTCAGTACATCTGCCTGTTTAGCTTTCATTGTAAGTGCATTACTATGGAAAAACTTTCCATTCTTTTTACAATTTGAGTGAAAAGTAAAAAATATTTTCTGTGATAATCGCTGGCATGTTACGATGCGGTCAACAAATATTGTTATATTTAACCTATAATACTCCTTTTAGTGCACCTTTATTCCTACCCATATCCCTGGTACTTTCCATTGAGCCCTAGGAGTAATATAAAGCATATTCTAATATAAAGCATTTGACATTTTAAATGATCTGAATTAACATGATCTGTTAAGCTTAACCCTATAATGTCTACTGTATCACATTTGATTCCTCTAAGGCATTTCAATTAGTTACAAACGATTATTATAAGCATTATGTAAGTAGTCTGCTGTTATAAATATCAGAATTTCATCTTACTTTTTGGCCATTTTCCTTCATATCCATATATTGCACTGTCAGCCTTAAAAGCCTAATATATCAAACACAAAAAAAAAAAAAAAAAAAAAAAAAAAAAAATTTTTTTTTGATGATTTTGTTCAAAGTTTTAATAAACTATTCCATAAAAAAACATAAATAAAAATTCTGACTATCATTTCATATGTCAGCCTTAAAGGTGCTGTATGTTGGATTGACACCGAGTGGTTCAACTAGGTATTGCAGTCCAAATTCAAAATATTGGAGGGTTTTTTCACCCGGCCCCTCCTCCACAGACTGGACGCAGGTTGCCAGATTAACAACAAAACAGGAACAAGGGCACTTGATGATGAATGAATGAAATACGCTGTGTTTCCGCCAACTGGCAACCCGGGATGCTGAAATACAATTGGGTAAACTGGCAATGGGCGGGTTTCACAAACCAAAACAAACACCAACTTTCCGGCCCGGAACGCACATTTTCAAATGAGAATAACTGACCAACATTGTTTTTCAGAAAAATAAGTATGTAAACTTAGCATGTTTCTTAAATATATGCAAACATATTATGGTATTTTTTGCTTTATAAGAGCCAAAATCTTACATACGGCACCTTTAATGTTGGTTATTTTTGAAAGTTATACCAAGAAAACTAAGGGTGTCTGGGGTGTCTGATAATTTAGTGGTGGTTTTCGGGTATTTCTATAAATATTCCTTACAAAGCAGTTATTTATAACTTTCAGTCCAATCATATCTGTTGCCGCCAAAGTAAAACCATGAAAATTATCTCCTCAGCATGTCACAAAACAGACAGATACTAAGTAATGTACCTACGTAAAACAATAAGATCCAAATGCCCACACCTGCTGGAGCAGAGAGCTCATGCTGAGTATACTCTCAAAGCATCAGTCCAACCTTTCCATTACATCTCATTCATTTAGACAAACATAGTGCAGCCAACAGATAAAGCCCCAAACTCCACATCGTCAGCCTGAAGAATTTTTATCACCACCTGGGGGACAATGGGGCCTCTCTGATAGGTGACTGCTGCAGTGCCTGATAGGAAAGCTGGCTTCAATCAAACTGTCCATAAATGTGATAAAATGCACTAACTATCGTGATGCCAGTACTATTAGTATAGAGTAACCCATGGTAACGGGATGGAAGGGGTAGTGGGAAAAAACAAATGTGGGTCAGGGGAACTAGCTGGCATCACTCAATGTGCCATCAATCTTATCAATACAGTACTGCATCAAGGGCCAGGACCTTAACAAAGGTTTCTAGAGGTGAAAAAGCAAGGTACAGGAAGGACCCCTGAAGAGTCTGCAAACACTTGCGTAGGAGCAGAAAGTATTTGTTTCATGTCCAAACAGTGAGCGAAAGGGCTGCTGGAGTGTGGTCGCTGCAGCATTCCCAGTGTCCTCTAATGAGAGAGGAGAGCTAAAGCAGCCACTCCTCCCAAATAACACACGCAGCTCGCTCTCTCTCTTTCTCTCTGCGAGTCCACAGGCAGTGGAGAGTGGGTGGCAAACACAGTGTGCAGTGCTCCTCAGGTTGCAAACAGAAAGAAAGAATGAGAGCAACAAAGAAAGGAAAATTCACATAAATAGAGAGAAAAACTAAAACGATAAAGGAAACAGAAACTGTAGATTTCCTGATACTTGCGAGAGTTCTTTCCAACAATGCAGAGTGCGTAAACATCATGTGCAAATTAAAACATTGAACCTGGTGTCAGAAAACCGCTGTTTTATGTTGCATTTCACCCTCCAAATGTTTAAAATATATTCAATCATCTCTCACTTCATACTTTTCTGTGCAATAATTCTATCCATCCATCTAGTAAAAAAGTTCAATATAAGTTAGTAATACATATAGATATATGAACAATATAAAAAAAATATTTCTAATAAATCATAAAATATATAAATCATATAATACAATATAATATACATTACATATTTAATACATAAATACACTGGGGGAAAAAAAAATGGTTTAATAAAATTTTTTTTTTTTTTTAAAAAACCTTACCATTCAAAAGTTTGGGGACTGTAAGATTTTTACATGTGTAAAGATGGATCTTATGCTCACCAAGGTTGCATTATAAATAAATAAAAAATAAATACTATTACAATTTAAAATTACTTTTTTTCATTTTTAATACATTTTCAGCAGCCATTACTCAAGACTTCATTGTCACACGATGTTAAAAAAATCATTAGCTGATTTGTTGATAAAGAAACACTGTTCTTTATAACCAATGTTAAAAACCGTTGTGCTGCTTAATGTTTGTGGAAACTGTGTTTCCTTTTTTTTATATTATTTGGTAAATAGAAAGTTCAAAAGAACAGCATTCATTTATTTATTTGAAACAGAATTTTTTTGTAACATTATAAATTTAATTCTAAAAACATTAGTAGCTACTGTAAAGAGAACAGAAGCATGCTTTACAAATAAATACAACAACTGCCAGTAACAACACAAAGACCGTTAATAGTGAACAAACAGTCTCTAAGCATCGTTGACTCTTGGTGTTGACAGATTTTATCTGTTGGCACTCTTGCTATGTGAGTACTGCCGAAGACGTTCAGAGTTTTAAATCACAGATACATATCAATGTGACACACATGCTTTACTTTCAACCCGGAAATACACTAGATCTGTCTGTCAACAAGAGTGACCTAGACTAAACCAAAGGCAGCTGCCCAGTCAGTGAATGATTCACAGAACACACAGCTGATATAACATGATGTTTGACTACTTTTAACTTTCTTTCTTAGATCCCAGACTCACAAAAGTTTAGATATTTTAACAAAAAGTGGATTAAAAATGCACAGTATACAACAGTATGCAGCACATAGAGTGTAGAGTGTGTACTGTAAGCTCGGTGAATATGATTCTGAAGTCATGCAGCATGGTGTAGTTTATTTATAGTCTAACTTCAGCTTTACTTGTTTTGGAGATTGCATTTAGTGATCATTTAAGTAAAGTTTATCATCATAAACAAATCGTGTAAGAATCAAACTTTTATTGATCACAAACCTTATTTTGTGGAAGTGGAAAAATCCTATTAGTTTTTCGTTGAGGGAACGAATGTGTGTGTGCAGAACAAATGTGTGTGTGTGTACAAGCTCCAATTCTCAAAAGTCCCGGGAACCAATGTTCTGTATGTGTTTTATTGCCTTATTCAAGTGATTTAACATTTTTAGTTTTTCACTAACCACGCATAACATTTTTCTTCTCAAAAACACAATCATGTACATACATGCCGCTCACATATTATTATAGCCCAGTTTGTGCTGATTACAGTGAGATTAGACTTTAGCCATTTAGATATTTATAAGAAACTGAAAAAAGCACAAATGTCAGGGCATGACAAAACTTCTCCAGGCCCCAAAAATACCCTTAGACTCCAGAGGGTTAAGGGCTGCACAATAGTGGTAGAAAAAAGGTACAAAAAGAGATATAACTTACCAAAAATAGCAAGATAATTTTTTTTTTTTTTACTGTAAGTGTTGCATACACCATAAAAATGATTTTACAAAGTTAAAAGTTAAATAGAGATTATTTGAGTATGTTACAAGAAAATGCTCAGTCTACTCCAATGTTTAATTCATTGTTATTTGCCATTTCTTTGTAACCATTTTAGATTTACTAACAATTTCTGAGTGAAAATTGTTTCCACACCTTTTCTTTTCCCAGTGTGCAGTGTATACTGCACAGTACTCAGTAAGCAGTACTCAGTACTCAGTCTTTTTTGCATTCCTCCTGAAACGCTCTCCTTGGCACACTTTCTCTCGACAGCAGCTCTAACACACCCTGTAAGTACATTCTGTGTCAGAGGTTCGAGTTTGTAAATGAGTGTTTCAGCTGACGGTTCAAACTCCTGCATGTTTTTCAATCGAGTGCGTGTTGGTTCAGGTAAAGTGGAGCAGCACAGCTCTCAGTCTCTTTGCAGTGTGGATCAGGTAGCAGGGTTGTTGGATTATGCGCTTTTAAGAAGGGATTAACCATGTTTCAGCGTTCAAGGCAAATTGCTCTGAGAAGGCATCTTTGGCTACAAAAAAGTTAAATTCTGCACCTAATCCTTTTCAAAGCTCCTTAACTTACTCTCTCTCCTTCCTTGTCACTCTCTCAAGTCAGTGAGCGTTTTGAGAGCTGCCTCCTTTAAGACAATTCACGCACCCTCCCACCATCTTTCTTTCGGGATATGACAGTTTGGATGCTCCTTGGGAAAGATAAGACAACCTGCTTTGGCAGGATGAGGTGCCGCTATTACACTAAATATAAAATAATGACACGACTGTTCGACTGGCATATGTATAATGCCACAATACATATTTCTATGTGGAAGCAGAGGAAGCTGACACAACAGTGACAAAAGTTTGGCTTTAAAGCTCCACTATTAAAACGAACTCAACGTGTCACTGCATGGAAGCGGCGTGGCGTATTGCAGTTCACTTTGGTTTCAGGCATGAAATAGCAAAGGTCTTTCAGAAGAGAGCGGAGCAGCTTGTGTTGATACTGTGTGTGTGTGTGTGTGTGCAATTCAAGTGTCATATCCATGACTTTGCCATATGGAAAGAGACAGCTGTCTTTCTTTTTTTGTGTGCGTGGGGGTGTGAGACCCAGGTGTTCCTCACTCTTTTTCTTCCTGTTTCTCTCCTTCAGTTGTGTTGGGAAAACAAGCGATAAAGCCTGAGGAATGAGGATAGTCACTAAGCTCTTGTTTGTTCTTTGATATAACTAGCTTGTGTGAGTCTAATGAAATGTAAAAATGCTTGAAACTAAATAATGTAAAAAAAAAAAAAAAATTCTACAAGGGTTCGATTTAGGGTTAAGTGATCAAAAACATCACTGGGTCAGTATAAAGCAATAGGAGTCAGTGGAAAGTGCTTCAGGAACAAGTCCTAAAATCTAGAAATCAGTAAGCATTTGAGCATTTCTGGTTACATCATTCTGATTTCAATGGGTTTTTGAAGAGGTTTTTGGTTAAATACCTGAAATAAGGTATGTGGTTACAACAAGCTCAAGATATTTTTACGTTCTATTCTATGTCATACATCAGTAATACCTTGTGATTATTTTTATGTTTCAACAAGTGGCTAAATGGGACTACAGAAGTTGTCCCGCACATTAAGCATCATCATGTCGGTAAACTTATCTACTCACTAGTTTGCTTTTGTAGTCTTGTTGTGTGTATATATATTTGCATTTTTGCTAACTATTCTAACTCAGACTTTCCAACTTGTATTAGATTAACTCAATGAGCAAAACATGTAGGAGTCATAAACTTTTATTAGCCACAGAGCTTATTTTCTGCAATAATGCAAAAGCCAATAGAAAAAAAAAATCCTATTGGCTTTCCGTTGATCGAATTAGAGCAATGCTAAATACCGGGTTGAAAATACGTCATCCAAAATATTTTATCACTGCAGAACTTTATAGAACAAATGAATGTGTGAGTGTTGTGGCAGGGGAAAAAGGTACAAAACAATGTTCTGGCAGTTCAGGCATGTGTAGTAACTCAAGTGTTTGAGCGTTTTTGTTGCTTTTTTAAAACTCTGAACAGTACAACCAAGTTGAAACGTAATATGACAACAGAAACAACTTAAATTCCATGAGAATGACCATGAAGATGGTCAGTGTGTGTAAAAAATGCATTAATGTGAGAATGAAAACTCAATGCATTGATTACTAAATGTCAATAATTATTAAAAATCATTATTATTACTATAATAATACCCAAAGCGTTAAAAGTGAACAAAGGCCTCCTGTAGCGAATCGATGCGTTTTTGTGAGAAAAATATCCATATTGAAAACGTAATATGTCAAATAAACCTAGGATGCCTCAGGGGTGAGTAAAACACAGCCTTTTTTTTGGGGTGAACTAACCCTTTAATATCAATACAGACATGGAATTAAAACAAAGCCAAAATATTGGTATCAAGCCAACTCTAGTGCTTGTTTAAGAGTGTCTGCGTGTTTTGAGGGTGGCGAGGAGGGTTCTTGAAAAATACTACCCACTGCAGTCTCACAGCAGCAGTAAGGACACTAAAGACTAAATAACAATCCTCGCATGTTGACAGGTGTCAAACATTTCCATGCACACATACACAAAACACACATGTGCAAGCTCTGCACACACAAAACTCCCACCTTCCCATCTCAAGTCTGCCATTGATTTCGGAAGTAAATCGCTATGAGCCATGGTATCTATGGCAACACAGTGGCTGAGACGGCCAAAGTTTCTCTCTCTCTCTTATTGGTGAGGTATCCTCACTGGAGGAAGTGAGAGGAGGGGGTAGAGGGAGAGAGAGAGGCATCATTCTTATTCTGTGCTACAGGCCAGTGTTGGCTTCATAGCACACTGGCAGCAACAGAATCCTGGTCCCTGCATACTAAACAGAGCTCTGTCATCCAAGCACACACTCACATGAATGTAAATATTATTAATATCCAGACTGTTTTATAGCCTACATTATTATAGCTACAACACTCAAAAACAAGCATACATCTATGAGGAAGCAGTATATAAGTAGGCTTTGGAAAATAAAACGCTAACACACGGGCAGGCAGACACCCACTGCAGGCTGCTTTTTCCTGGGCACCATATGCCCCAGCACACACAGACACACACACCTCCTCCTGGCCTGTGCACTAGCCCCCCACCACCACCATCCTCTTTCCATCTCCTCTGCTCTCTATCACCTCCCTTCCACTCCCTCTCCGCTGCCATGATCCATGTGGTCTCTCCATCTGTCAGTGTTAGCGCGCGGACAAAGAGAAGTGCAGCAGTGGCAGTGGCTCACACACACACACGCACACATACACACACACACACACGCACACATACACACACACACACACTACAGTCAGTGCGCACAGGTATTGCAGTGCAATATAACCAGCATGTACCTGCAGTTGCCATGAGTGAATCTCAAAAAAAAAAAAAAAATAAAAAAAAAAAAAAAACATTTACTGGGACTTGTTTCGACACAAAATTAAAACAGAAAAAGAAACTGCATGTTGACAACTAAGGCGATTTAAGAACCTATACAAATTCTGCATTGTGATATTATTTTTGTGGCAATTAGGTGGTATATTAAACAAATGCATGAAGCCATATATTAATTAATTAATAAAAATTAAGCACTTTTTCACTTTTGATTTTGCAGTGGAATATTATTGATACATTACTTAAAGGTTTTTGTTAGATTCACCCGCACTGCACTGCTACACTCATTGTTGTACAGATTTCTGTAGGCACTGCAGTTGCAGTGGGAAATCATATCACATGATACTGCTTTCGGTCTAGGTGCCATATTTCACACTAATTTTTCCCTATAAAGATTGACGTGCACCCACAATCTTGATCTGAATGTGGATGGGGCTTCAAATCAGACCGACTGTATAAAAATATTTAGCAAGCAACTACACATTTTCATGTGTAGATGGAGCAGGATCTTAAAAACGTGAATCATATAGCGAGACATCCAGTAACGTCTGCCTGCATGTGTATGGCTTTAATAATGGTGGTTTAAAAGAGATGAATTTAAAGATGCAGCTTGGTGAATATTTTGTGAATATTACAATAACACTAAAAAGAGCCAATAAATGAGTAGACTTAAAATATAATATAATCTAATCTAATATAATATAATATAATATAATATATACTACTAAAAATATACAAACTATAAATTAACTTAAAATATATAGAATATAAAATAATTAAATGTCACTAAAAAGTCCAAATTATAAATAAACAAACTTAAAATATAAAATGTACCACTAAAAAGATTAAAACTATAAATAAATAAAATTTAAAAAACATATGAAATTAATAAATAAATAAATATACAACTAAAAAGTTAAAATTATAAACAAACAAACAAATAAATAAACTTAAAATATATCATATATATATTTACCATTAATTAGATTAGATTAGAATTAACAAAAAAAAAAAAAAACTAACATTATCACAAAATGTAAACTCAAATATAAAATAATATACCACTAAAAGATATTCAAACCAACCAAACAAACAAACAATTATAACAATTAAATAAAGAATTATAAAAATTAAATAAAATTAAATAAAAATAAAAATAAAATATAAAACAAAATGTACTGGTTGATACTCACAAACTGACTAGTTGCTGGATGACCAGTGTGACATTCTTTAACTGATAATTGGTGTCAGTAGAATCTTTAAAGTAACATGTTGTCAAGTTTTGCAAAAAACACACTGTATGATTATGTTCTCTGTGAATATAATTTTATATCCAATAAAAATGTACATGTACCACAAGCCATTCAGAATTTTACCTCTATGAATTACAGGTTAAATGTGTAAAATATAAGCACAAAACACACACCACATTGAAATCATGTGTTGAAATCAACAAAGGTGGTCTATTATCAGCTGCAGACATTTTTAACATCAACTTGAGTGTATAAGTGAGACTCTACTTATTCTACTCAGACTTAAGCTTTAGCCTATAGACAGCCATTATACTATACTGACACTCTTTCAGTAGCTCATTCAAGGCTGTGTCAATACAGTTCAGTGCAGAGATGTTGACTATAGGCCCCCTGTGAATATGCAATAGATAAACATACATCACTATGGGATGTCAAGTGGAGAAAATATTGCCACAACTGGGAATTTAATCTTAATGTGTGTGTGTGTGTGTGTGTGTGTGTGTTTGCGTTTACAAACTCTCTATACAACTAGTTGCTAAAACAATGCTCCATCGCTGTATCTGCCCTCTTCCCTTGTTGACACACACAAGTGCACACAAATGCCTTTGTTTAGGCGGCACAGCGATGGTCGGCGGTGGTTTTGTCTGGTGTCTGTGTTGTCAAGGATACAACGAGTGCGGTGCGCTTCAGCCCCCTCCGCTCCTCTCCGCTCTTTCCTCCCATCCTCACTCCTGCAGGATCTGAAAGCGGCTCGGCTCAATCCCTGATGTGTGCACGCATGTGTGTGTATGTGTGCGAGAGAGAGAGAGAGAGAGAGAGAGAGAGAGAGAGAGAGAGAGAGAGAGAGAGAGAGAGAGAGTGAGAGAGAGAGTCTGATGAGGAGGGGGGTTTGAAGGAAAGCAATACCTCTCCTTCCTGTGAATAAAGAGAGGTGGGGGAAGGGGAGAGGACAAGAGCAGTAGGGTGGTCTTTTTATGATTTCTCTGAATTATGAATTTCTCTGAATCTCTGAGTTTCCCCACTGATTGAGTTTTACTCCACAAGACTCTGCGCTTCTGTGGCACATGAAAGATGATACAGGCAGAACTCAAGGAGCATGTGTCAGCATACGCTAGTCATATGAATGAACTTTCACCTTAAAAGATAAGATAGAGATGTCATGATACTGCCGTTCTTTGTCAATATGGAATAAGGAACCATGTTTTTCTTAGTAGAGCTTGCTAAGGCAAACATCGCTATTACTATTGCCCATTCGTAGGCTTCAGGATTTGAAGAAACCTACAAACCCTAAACCAGGGAACTGCAGTGATGTGCGTAAATTGACCCACAAACTTGTGCTACGAGCAAAATGCTACCTCAAATAGCTGATGCTACTTGAGAAAAGGAATGCTTTTACATTCAAAGTGTTCAGACATAATTTTGGCTTGGTGTATAAACAAAAGAGCAAAAAAGTCCACTAGATAAACACTGCAGGAGAGACAAGGCCTCATCTCAGGACCATTTAGGCACAGTCTTTTTAGTAACCAACTATGCAAACCCACAATATGTGCTAAAGCAGACAACACATTATAAATTGCATAGTAACACCCTAGCAACCACTTAGTATGCAAACACATGAAATACACACATTTCAGCAACCACTTAGCAAGCCTTACTGTAGCAATCACAGACAACACTCTAACAATCTATATCTGCAATAGACTTCAGCAGATGATTTTGCTAATCTAACACCAGAATGCAACATTAAAAAGTTACCGTAGTTTAAAAGCCTATATTAAATGAATACCTTTCAAAACACAAACCAACAAATACTTGTAAAAGTGTCTAATTTCTTCGGAAATTTACATCTCAGAGAATTGTTTTTTTGGTTTGTTTTTTTGTTTTTTACAATAAGAGCCTGTGCAGTGTTGTGGCATCTTGGAAAACTCATTTACTTTTTACTGTGAGTGACGACAACAAGATGGGTGGGAGCGTTGACATGTCTGGAGCGGTTGAATGTGGCATCCACGTATACATATCTATCCTAGCAACCACCTAATAAACATTTACCGACCACATAGTCCTCGCAATGTGCTTAAACCACTTAAAACACCTTAAGGAGTGGTAACATCAACAACATTTCTCAGACAAAAAAGGTCCATTACCTACTGTCAATAATGTTATGATGTAAGAAGCACTGTTCACACAGATACCACTTTCAAACCAAGCAGCTTTCTGCTGGATAACTCTGCAAATTATCTTGACCGAGTTTTAACTGTTTCAAAATCTGTTGAGAAATCATTTGCCCTAATATTTATATCCAAATAATTAATCTTGTCCAAGAATATTCTGTGAAAAATGGTAGATGTGATGGCACCTTTAGAAACTACATCATAACGCCCCAGCAACCACCTACTTGTGTTGTCAAAAGACCCGGTACTTCGGTACCAAGTCGGTACAAAAAAAACTAAAATGTTACAGTACCAGGTTTTTTTAAGTACCGGTGGTACCGAATAAATGTTCAACCCGGTTTTTGGTGCGCTATCCAAAAGGTGCGCAGATGCACTCTCTTCATAAAAGCACTGAGATGAGTCGACCTCAAAAGGAGGAAACACACCAAACTAACAAAACACTTTAAAGACAGACACCCAGATCAAATTAAAGAATTCAAGCAGGTAAGTTTCAGTGTTTCCCATACATTGGGAAATTTCAAAACTGACCACAACAAACAGATTTTCCAAAAGGCTTTGACTTCGACTTCATTGAGTAAACATGAGCATTGCACATGTCAAACCCGGTGCGGGTGTTTTTATATGACTGTATTTCTGAAGAAAACCGGCTGTCTTCACAAAATTATGGATATCATCTTGCCTGTAATGCCTGAGCAGCATTTGTGAGCGCAGGCTCAGCTCTTATTTGATTACAGCCATTACCGGGGAAACCTCTCTCTCTTGCGCACTCTACAAGCACCTCCTGCTGGCAGAGAATGAATTTGCAAATGGTTAACATTGTTTGTGTCATATCGGTCAGAAAAGCAGTTCTTGGCTTTTTTTTATTTATCATTATTTAGCTAACTTAGTTGTTATTCTTGGCTTTAAAATTCAAAATCCTTTTAAAATTAAATAAGTACACAGTTTGGATTAAATAAAAGTATAGTCAAATTTTTTAATTTGCATGTTTTTGTGTTTTGCTTTGGTACCGAAATTGGGACTGAGAACCGTGGATTTTCACTGGTATTGGTACCGAATACTGAAATTTTGGTACCGTGACAACACTACCATCTACAACAACCAACCACCTAGCAACGTGCTAAAACAACTTAAAACACCTTAGAAAACACAAAGTAATGCATGATAGGTTGTTGCAATATCTTGGCAACCACCCACAACACCCAAGAAATGTGTTAAAAACTACTCAGAACACTTTGAAATCTCATAGTAACACCCTGGTAACCATTCCAAACACCCTAGCAACCACCTCCCACCAAAGCCCTAGCAGTTTCCCACAACCCCCTAGCAATGTGCTTAAAAACCTCTTAGAACACTTTATAAATTGCTCAGTAATGACCTGGCAACCACCTACAACACCAACTGCCTAGCAACCAAACATCTAGTAACTAACCGATGACATAGTTTTGACAGAAAGTTTTGCTCTGCCAGTTACCATTCATAGTTTCTTTTGAAATATAAAAACATCAATTTTGTCACACCAGACTACTTGAGAGGCTGACTGCCCATTAGGCAACCCCACTGGTAATATTCGAAGCCCCTAAGCATCTATTAGTTCACACACAAGCTTTACATTGACATTAGCCCTAGTACACACTCACAAACACACACACAAACAAAGCCCACCATATCGCTTCCCCTTCTTTCCCTTTGATCACCCACAAATAAATTACAGCCGTCACAGCGATATGCAAAATGGCATGGAGTGACAATCAAAGCCTGACTAACAAGCTTTTAAGGACCGTGCTAAAGTTTCATAATCGCACACTAATAAGATTATGCAAACTCGCCCATTTAGCCACCTGTGTATAAAAAAAAGAAAAGGAGAAAAAGAAAACCAAACAACTTGACGCGTTCTGATCTCTATGAATCTGTGTTCAAGAAAGCCATTGTGAGAAAGCTTTTACTCAATGTCTTTACCTTTATAAGCAACCATAAATATTGCTAATTGCAATTCCACCCCCATCCCAAGACTGTCCACCAAAAGCATCTACCACTATTTAATCAATAACCTCATGGTCTGTCTATTGTCTAGATGAAAGATCCAATAAGACGTTTAATTTAAGATGCATTATCCAATCAAAAACTTGCCATTCCAATCCAAATGAGAGCCTGTGCACACATAGTATCAAGATATAACAGTGGTAGTGGCGTTCTGAAAGCAAGCAGCCAATAATTTGACAATATATTGAAAACTATTACATCCTCCTTGTTTTCTTTTCATTTATGTAAATCAAATACAGTTTGATTAAAAAGTCTGAGAACACGAGTGAGACAAACTTTTCCTAATGTAATATATTTTTTCAAATGATTAAAAATGATCCTATCAGCAACAAAACCCCTTTTGTGTAAAGCAAGAAGACACTTTTGGTTTCATTGCAAACAATGGAGCAACTAATTTACAAAATGCATGTGCTGGGATTTGTCATTGATTTTCCATAGCAGAAAACTGCAAATATAACACTGCACATGTTCTCTATGGGCAAAAGGGACATAAGAATTATGTAAATGACATATTATGAGTGAGAAGCATAAGCACTGCATTCAAACTGTCTGAATGTAATGTCTGAGCTAACCTCGCACCTTTTGTTTGCTGACACAAATCTTAAATATTTTGCTAGCTACTTCACTGCAGGTTGATTATTGTTCTAATTTGTGCGTAACAACATTTGCCACTAATAACTACTAAGAACGGAAGATGATGCTGCTCTAAAAGGAAGAAAAGAAGTAATTCTGATATGTAAACCTCAGGCAAAACAAAAATTAGCATTAGCGATGAACACACCAGTCTGGCTGGTCTTAGGTGGCTGAGAAAACCTGATGTGAAGAATTAGCAAATGTTTGTCATGATAATATCTACTACATTCAATGAAATGAAACCAGCATTTATGTGGAGGTCAAGTACATAGAGCAAGAGCATTAAAATACAAAAAGCAAGGCAGATTTTGGTGCTACCATATAGATTAAACTGAGAAAAGGCAAGACTCCAGATTGTAAGATCAATAGCATATTCAGAAAGAGGGAAATTACAAATGAGCATATTTCTCTATTTCACAGTCTCCATCTACTCTCTTTCATAATACCTTTCTCTCATTTAGTCTTTGATTTCTTTTACACCTTTTCCATAATTCACACCATCTTTTACTTAAGGTCTACCTTCATTCTGCTTTCTTTATTTCTCTCTTTTTCTTTCTCTCTACCTTGTTTCACTCCTCTGCTGCATTTTCCTCAGGCTCCAAAAGAACCAACCATCATAAATCTACCCCTTTATTGCTTTTGAGGAGAGAGAACGAGGGAAAGAGGGTAGGGAGGGGGGACATGGGAGCTGCAGGAGAAGAAAAAAAAAAGAGGAGAAGGGGTGGAGGAATATCTAATCTCAGAGCAAGAGCTACAGAACCCAATGAACAGATGGATAAAATGAAAGGAGGAGAGAGAGGGAGCCTGGGAGGGGCTGAGGATGTCACCATTAATGAGAATAATTTACAGTTCAGTAGCTAGCAGACTCAAGACCTCTTTAGTAACTGAGACCACCACCAGCACCCTTCCAATTACAAAAGGCATTCTAGCACTCTTGGCTGACTTTTTCATGTAAACCGTAGTCTAACTAAGAAATTGTGTTAGATAATCACACAAAAAATAGTAACATATTTCGCACTTCTCTTTATTTGTGGACTGAAGGCCAGTGGTCACAACCATTGAGCAAATGGCAGTGACATTTAAGTGAACAGTAATGAATTTGAAAATCCTGTCAAAGTACTTTGAAAATCCTATCAATTCCTGACACTGAAAGAAGAGCTTCTCTCTTCCTTTAGTGTTGCCATTTGCTCTTTATTCCAAGGATAGGATGGTGGAACGGGATTTTGGTGGCCAAAGGGACATAGGAGGTTGGCGCATAGGCATAAATATATTACAGAGTGTCAATTCCCTATTCCAAGAGCTAGCTGTTGCTCAGGGCAACAGGAACCATTACTGTCCCACTGCAAAACACAGATATAAAATCCAGAGTTATGGGTGAGGACTTATCGGTTGGACTCTTTGAGTGTCTCTAGGCAAATTGCCCAATGCTGAAGCTTTATCTGCATTATTTAGAATTAACTTTTAGTCTTACATAGCCAGAATTTTGTCAAATGTAGCATCTTATATCTTATAAAGTCTAATTGGCATGTCCCAAGCACAGACTAACAAAGATATAGTACACCAAGAATTGTTGACATGATTCTAAAGCTGACACCTCGCTGTAACAACAACCATCTGAACACAAAAATCTCAAAGATTGGCTTATAAAAATCCAATTTACAGCTGCTACCCTGTTGGATGAAATATTCCATTCAAATACTGATATTTAGCTCTCCATAACAGCATGAATGAAAATCAAGGCTCTTACCTGTACATGCTGCTGTATTGAGCCATATGGCATGCCTTGACTCAGCATTTTTTTATTCATCATCATCATCCTCTTCTGTTCTTCACTTAAATGGGCTGACTGGTTGGGCATTGGACCTGGAGCTTGTGGTGGCCCACCCCCTTGTCCTGTGGTGCCCTGCAAGTAGGGCATCATCGGGTTTTTGGCTTGATTGGCCATGGGAGGTGTTATCCGCTGACTCATGTGGTCTACTCCACTGAAATGAGTCAGCGGCTTGGTGTTGCTATAAGAGAGCTGCTTACTGAGGTTGTTTTGGGCAGCCAAGTTATTAGGTTGCTGCTGCTGCTGTTGCTGGTTGAGCATGTTCATGTGGTTCTGTGGGAGGTAGTTGTTAATGCTTGGTGTTTTTGGCCCCATTGTGTTGCTAGCATTAAAAGCCTGCGTATACATCATGGGGCTATTTGGTTTGTCTGGGTTAAAGGGTCCACTGTATGGGCTTGTTGGTGCTCCTGCAGGCGACCAGTTTGCTGCCTGGGACTGCTGTTGGTGTTTTTGTTGGATAAGTTTGGCACGTTGCTGCTGCTGGGCAGCCATTTGCTTCAGCTGCTCAGCCGGTGAAAGTTCAGAGGTAGGCGGGGCTGGTACACCTCCACCTGTTCCCCCTGATCCAGGACCACCTCCTGTTACTGGAGTTGATGCCACGGGGCCAACGGCAGGACCTGCGTTCATCATATATCCATTCCCGGGCCTTGAAGCCTGAGTCTGCGCTTGGGTGGGCGTTTGCGGAGAACGAGCCACGCAGTTAGCGGGCGATCCTGATGGCATTCCAACTGCTGGTGACTGCTGCAAGGGTTGCTGGGGCGGTGTCCCATTGGCAGCAGTTGCAAATGGGGGACCAGAGGAAGATGGTCTCACCTGAGGTGACCCCATGGGCATCTGTCCACTCTGCGGTTGGGGTGTACTGTTGGGTGCCGTAGCTACAGAGTTAGGTGCTGGGTCTTGTGCAAGCTGCGTTTGTTCCGTTGTGACCCGTGTGAAGTCACTCACCTCCTTTTTCTCCTCAAAGTCCTCGTTGAAGAGGTCGTGCATGTCATCCTCAGGCACCGTGTTCGCCAACTCATCAATAAGTTCCTGCCATTCCTGGTCGTTCAGATTGATGTCAGAGAATAGCTTGTTCTGATTTGAAAGTGACGTTTCCGAGGACTCGATTCCACCGGCGTCGTCCAAAGGCTCTTGTTTCATGTCCTTTAATAGGCTAAAGCCATCTTCCAACTCCAATGAACCATTCAGTTTAATATCAGGCATTCCACCATTTTTGCCTAAATCCTCAGGTCGTCCAGTAATATGGTTTGTACCCGCATTACCATTGCCGTTGCCAGTTCCGTTGTTTGAGGAGGCACTGTTGTTGCCCAAGGGCAAGGTGGGTTTGATGTCCATTGGATGAAGTGGGGAAATGGGTGGGAGGCTACCAATAGAGTCCATTCCAGTGCATCCTTCCTTACGGAGTCTCTTTGTAGTGGGAGAGTAACTCCCATCACTGAGACCATTTTGGTCACCGTTTAAAGGAGACCGGGCACTGTCCAATTTCCTCTTCACTGTCTCCTGGAGCTGAGAGAAATTAAAAGAGAGAACAATGGTTAGAAGGGTCTCTTCAGGTCTACATAAAAACATATAAACAACAACACACTTTCAGAATATTGTTGTCCTACATTCACAATGTCTTACCCCACTGAAGCAGTTTCTCAGTGTATAAATAGTCAGACATGGTATTATTCAAATAATTATTTATATTTCAGAGCAGAAGCACGTCAGAGTGGTTTCTAGTCCAGAATGACAAAATGTACATAAGTAATATATTCTCGCAATCAAAACACTTCACAATAACAAAACATTTGTGTCAATGAAAACTTTTGTGTCAATGATCAATATATATATTTGGGAAAAGGTGACAAGAATCAGCTATTACTTCACAATTACATAGAGAGAGAATCGGTTGCAAAGCAAACTGAGTTTCACAGTTCACACATAGGCAAACTTTTATCCCACAATGCTCTTCTGCTTAATTTGTCTCAGCCATTAAGCTGTGTCTAAGCTGCTCAACACAAGCATGCTAGACAGTAACACACGTACATGCCAACAGAGGTTAGGGATGGGAGACAAACCTTAAAAATGTCATTATTGCCTTAAATAGCATTACATATTGGCACAATAAGCCACAAATAAGGAGGGAACTGCAATTGAGAGTTTAAGTATTCCTCCAGTTAGTCCACAAATGTTTCTTTTAATATTCAGTTGTGCCACTTTGCAGACAGTCCCTTCTCTCTCACTACTGCAGGGCAGTGCGGTGGAGAATGAACAGCGGCAAATATTAACGGGGAAAGAGTGATAGATGCCTCCTTAGAGGTGAGGATAGAAAAGAAGGTGAAAAGCATTTCCCATCATCTCTCCTCGTCTTTCTGGGTGTGCTAATGACTCTCACAGTGAACACATTTAACGCCGTGTTAATTACAGAAGTGAAATGTGTGCGTAAACCCAGAGATGTAGATGAACTGCAAGAACATTAGCGACAAATTCTCCCCATACACAACAGCAGGATCCCACCCACCTTTTTTGCTTATCCCAGTGGACTTCAGTGCATGTCTGAGTGTGTGTGCGCATGTTACAAATCTCTCTCTTACACAGACACACCACTCTACTGAAACATGCGAAATGAGATTCTGATACAACAAGATTCATGGATCTTCTCTCTAGCTCTCCTCTGAGGCAATACGTCTATTCCCCCTCCCTCCTTCTATCTCTTTCTCTCAGTCTGTCTCTCCCTACACGACCAGAAGAACAGTGAGATCATGATGGGAAACAAGAAAGGCTGATGTTTACTGGTTAGCTTTATGTAAAAGGAGATAAGCATGATAAAATGAGACATGCACAAACATACAAAACACGTTCTGTTGCGGTCTACCTCTATAAGACTTTTACACCATCTGGCTATGCTTAACAGACATTAGTCGTGCAGCATGTACTGGAAGCTATACTGTAGCAAGCTCAAATATGACCCTCATATTCATGATAACTGTAGGTCTGCGTGGGGTTGCATCTTTCATTGTTACACCTCTGTCGTGTGCAACAGCTCAGGGGGTTGTCAAGGCAACCGTTGTCATGACGGCTGTCAATATTCGTGCCGTTTATCATGCCATAAAGATGATTAGGATGACTGTCACTCACATGGAGAGAGTGAGTGATGAGGAGAGAGACAGAGAGAGAAAGAAATCAAGGCATAAATCGAGAACAATGTGGCTCACACAAAACCGGCTGCATCCATACACTAATATTTACAAAGCCTATATGAACAAGTAGCCAAAGCCAATCGCCTTCACTTGTTATGCATAACAATATATTGGAGGGGGGGGGGGGGGGGGGGGTCATGCACTTGTTTTAAATGACACCAGTGTCAAATCAATGTATAATAATACATACAAATAAAAAGAAATATATAATAAATACAAATGAAATAAAAAATACAATTACAACTATTTATATAATATTGTCATTATTAGTCTTATTATTAAATATTAATGACAACTAATATATACATTTTTATGGTTGTTTTTGTCATGATAAATTGTATTGTCATGCACCCATTTCAATAAAACCACTAAATAAAAACAGTAATAATATTAAAAATAAGTATATGTAATATATAATCATTTTTTATTATTGATATATTATCATTCACTATAGTTGGTATTTATGGTTATTTTGTCACTCCATTCTAAATTCTTTTACCATAATTACCACTAAAAATAGTAAGACTGTATCCTCTCAATGCCTTATAAATTTGTTGATGACCTCACTAAGCATTTTCTCACTCCACTCCTGCACCCTATCGGTCCGTGTGTGATGAATCCTATCAGAATGGCACATGATTGATATCAATAATGATCATATTCCTGCAAACACTGCATGTTAAGTGAGGCGTAATTAGGTATGTTGAGCACCAACCCCCTCTAGCAGACATCTTCACTGACGTTTGGGGTCGAGCGGTGCGGTACGGTACGGATGGCCTAACTAGCGACGCCATAAGCCACAGACAGAGACCCTTCTAGCCAGCAGCATTTGGCTCAAAACCGCCGTAATAGGATAAGAACGGCGAGAAAACCTCCCCCAAGGCTTAACTAGCATGGCAGGGTTAAGAAAACACGCAGCAGAGGTAGAGACAGGAAGACAGAGAAAGTTTGTGCGTGTGTGTGCGTGTAGCAGGGGGAGGCTGATGTTTGTTTTTCTCCATTTCACTGCCTATTAAAGTGTTCAGTAGCTCACACAAACACACTCCCTCTCCTGCTCTCTTCACAGTCACCATGTGGGAGAGCACACGGATAAAGGGAGGGAGAGAAATACAAGAGGGAGGGAGGGAAAGACAGAAGAGCTCTTCAGACAGACGGTAATGCTTTCATGTGACTAGAGAGAGAGAGAGAGAGAGAGAGAGAGAGAGAGAGAGAGAGAGAGAGAGAGAGAGAGAGAGAGAGAGAGAGAGAGAGAGAGACAGATTGGCAGGGGAGAGAACCACCAAGGTGCAGTTGTTATAGCAACCTCCTGATCCTGAAGCCCCTCCCCCCAGCTCCTGGGCTGAGTGCACTGGACACTTCTGCCAATAATCTCTCTCACTCTTTCTCTCTAGTGGTCTCCCTCCCTAATGTTTTCTTTACTCTCTCCCCTTATATACAAACCAAATGCCTTTTTTTTCTCTCATCTATTGCATTCTCCTTTTCTTTATGTCTCATTCTCTGTGCACTCTGCTTTGTCAATGTATGCAATACTTACCCTGCATTACTGACTTTCTCTTGTGACAGTGTTGTAAAAGGACAACATAAAAAAACGCAACCTTTGCAGTATATTTTGCAGTATAACTGTTTTAATTTTATTTTTGACTAAATAAATACAGCCTTGGTGAGCTTAAAATGCATCTTTCAAAAAAATAAAAAATAAGACAATGGATTCCAATTCTATGAACTAAACACAGACACAGACAAGCAAATATGTACGGTCAGACAACAAAACAAGATGGCCTGAAATGCATGCATGTGTTGAAAGCTAAACCAAATGAGTGTGTATAAGTGTATGTGTTTAATCCACATCATTAAATTGAGCTCTTGAATGTGCATAGTGCAATAAAGGCAGAATGACCTTTGACACACAACAGATAACACAACTAAACACACAACACAGGCTCTTACACACACCCTCGCTATAGTAAATACTGTACAGAGTACAGAGTAAAAATGTGGTTTGTGTACATGTGTATGTGTACGTGTGTGCTCTAGATCTAGCTCATCAGACTCTAAAATGAGCTGAGTGCATGACCCTTTAATTTTAGAGGTGAAAGAAATATCCTATGGTACAGACAGTTGAGCTCACAAGATTACACTTTTGCAGGATAAATTAAAACATTCATACAATTTGCATTTTATTTTTTATTTATTACAACCCCCAGGAAGCTATTTGCCATAGCATAAATTTACATATATTCAGTTAAAACTAAACTGTAACTGAAATTACACAAATTATCCTGTTCAGGATTTAACATACCCAAGAGGTTCTTAATATTGCATGTTGATCCTTGAGCTTCTGCTCTTTGTGATTGTGTACTAGACCCAGGATTGTCCTGGCTAGTAAAGCTGCTCAGTGTTTTTAATATTAATTTTAAAAACAGAGAGAGAGAGAAGTAGTGATGCCTTAATTGTCAACAAATTACTCTTTTGAGTTAGATCTGCGATAAATGGTTCATACAGATTATAAAACTGGTCTGTATGATACAATAAAGAATTGGACTGGTTCAACTCTCCAGTTCAATTTACTAACCAAATTTTGGTCTGTTTGTCAAACAAAGCTATTGTTTTACTTCAGAAGACTTGAACAGTAGCACACAAATTATATGGCCTACTTATGTTATTTTTGACATTTTAAAGCTACCCATAAAGCAAGGAAAAGAGTGACCAGCACATTATTTAAAATTTCTCCTTTTGTGTTACACACACACACACACACACACACAAAATTAAGAGTCATTCACGTTTGGAAGACTTTGCTCAAATGTGAGCAAAAAATGAAAGAAGGTTAAGTATGTACTTCTAAACAAGAATATATGTGTTATGCTTATGCATAATATGCTTATATTATAAATATATAGACAGATATATTTTTGTTTAGAAGTACATATTATGTTCCTCAGGGCAATACTAAAAAAAATAAATTCAGTTTTTATGACCACCATTATTTGTTTTAAAATGCTAAACATCTGACAGGTTATGCAATGGATATATAAACATATGAGCAGGACTGTACGCAATTAAATGGCACACAACACACACACAGCTGTATTAAAACTAAATTAGTCATTTTTAGCTTGTCGCAAGCTGTTGCTTTGTGATCAATGCATGTTGTTCACGCTTGAATCAAGTTGTAGAGAAATTTTGGAATGTTGTGGTTAGCTGGAAAAAAAAATGTATTACCTCACCCCTCCTTTCTCTCTCTCTCTCTATCTGTTCTACCTCACTCTCTCCCTCGTGAGTTCCTGTCTGGGGGATACAGAGGTTTATAAATAACTCTCAGTACAGTGTTTTTGTGGTGGCAGTATGTGTGAAGATGGAAGGAGCACCCACTGGCTAATACTAATATAATAAGATATTAATGAGGGAGAAGAAGAAGAAGAGAGAGAGGGAGATAGAAGGAAGACAGGAGGGGGAGGACAGGAGAGAGCAGAAACAGAAGAAAGGAGGGAGGAGAAAGAGGGGGCACGGAGAGTCAGCACACGAGGCTTCCGCTCGTTGAGCAACACCGCCTCCTCCTAAACGCTGCTAAATACTCACTCTCTCTCTCTCTCGCCGTCTCCCTCCCTCACTGTTAATGGCACCCTGTTTAAACACTGGCTGAGTGAATGTGTGTGTGTGCACTGTAGCGCCTGGGTGCATGTTAAACACAGTCCCTGAAATCCTACTCCAATCCAATAAAGCCTTCAGCAGCCCTGCCAGCAGAGACAATTACTGCACCTCACCCAGAGAGAGAGAGAGAGAGAGAGACAGACGAGAAACGGAAGGGAGAGAAAGAGAGAACAGGAAGCATGGAGAATGAGGGAGGGAAGACAAAGAGCAGCTCGTCACAATAAACTGCTCATAATCATCTGTACATTACTCACACGCTCCTCAGGCTAAGCTCCTCCCACTGACTTAATTTGGCACATTCTTAATAACTTCGAGTCATCCATTCAAAACATTGACGTAGGGTTTGTAATCACAACAATTAAATCTAAAACCAATCAATCAATTCCTAGTTTTGATTGCAATAAGATAAAAAAAATCCAAAAAAATGTGTCAAAAATATTTATTCTGTCTTTTTACAAAGCATTCTCTTGCAGGTGAATAACATGAGGAAAAATCAGCAGCCTACAGAACATTTAGGCCTACAAGAGGAGCATTCGCCTATACGGTTTTAACAAAAAAT
Organism: Cyprinus carpio; assembly: GCF_018340385.1. Lineage (NCBI taxonomy): Eukaryota > Metazoa > Chordata > Actinopteri > Cypriniformes > Cyprinidae > Cyprinus > Cyprinus carpio. Next base: position 25,103,727 of record NC_056572.1, read on the forward strand.
ACCACAGAAAAAAACAACTAGACTAACATAAATTTCAAACATTAAATTGTTAAAGACATGTAAACAGTCAGTAATAAAATGAGAACAAACAAATCAATTAGCAGTATCATAAATAAATACAACTGAACGAATTTCAGGTAGGCCTACAGAAATGTAAATCAAAAGTTTAAAAACACTGCATAGTTTTCTTTTCACAAATAAAATATAGATTAATCCTAATTAAATTTACAAAAGATATTCAATCAAGATCACGGAATGATTTTCTTTTGTTCTTTGATTAAAATTAATGACACGTTTATTAGGCTGCTGTCACTTTAACATCAAACGCACGCAAATATAAAATACTGTTACACATGCGCTCAACTTAAAAGAAGTTCACTCCCATCTTCTTGCATGTTTTACCTATTCCACTGCCTGCATCGCATCTTTGTCAACACAAAAGCACATTCTGTGTGAATGGCACTTTATGGTCCTTCATGGAGCGCATGCACAGACATGTGGATGGATTGTTTTTTTCTCTTTACTGTTATCACCGACATATTGTCAAAGTGTCTAATTCTAACATATGGAAATATTTCTATTCAAAATCACGATTTCTTGATTTCTAAAAAATAAAATAGTGGCAAAACAATAAATGCGAATTAATCGATAAAATCGGGAAAATCACTCAGACCTACTGTGTAGTAAATGCTGCTCCATCTGAAAGCAGGTGATGGAGATTTACTACTGATTACAGAACCGGCTTTATGGACAACATGCGCCTGACAATCGCATTTGATTAATCGCGCAGCCCTACATCCAGGTACTTTTCGCCTACCGTCATTCGAATACTATGAATTCGGACTCGCCTCATATACTGTTTAGAGTAGGGAAGTGTGCAATTTCAGATGCAGCATGGTTCTTCTGTGCTCGCGGCACGCAAAACAGTGCACAAGTTCCTGCACTTAAATAATTGAAAAATCACATTAAAATGTGAATGTGGGAATCGTTAAGTGGAATCGAAATGCGCATGTCTAATTGAAAACCCGATTATGGGAAATTTGGAACCGGTTCTAAAATGGAACTGGTTCTCGATACCCAACCCTAGTTTGACGGTAGCTAGTTTGACTT